>NC_030809.1:21115948-21740948 GCF_001704415.2 Capra hircus
TTGTAAGGCCTCCCCAGACAGCCATTTTGCTTTTTTGCATTTCTTTTCCATGGGGATGGTCTTGATCCTTGTCTCCTGTACAATGTCACGAATCTCATTCCATAGTTCATCAGGCACTCTATCTATCAGATCTAGGTCCTTAAATCTATTTCTCACTTCCACTGTATAATCATAAGGGATTTGATTTAGGTCATACCTGAATGGTCTAGCGGTTTTCCCTACTTTCTTCAATTTGAGGTGAGTTTGGCAATAAGGAGTTCATGATCTGAGCCACAATCAGCTCCTGGTCTTGTTTTTGTTGACTGTGTATAGCTTCTCCATCTTTGGCTACAAAGAATATAATCAATCTGATTTTGGTGTTGACCATCTGGTGATGTCCATGTGTAGAGTCTTCTCTTGTGTTGTTGGAAGAGGGTGTTTGCTATGACCAGTGCATTTTCTTGGCAAAACTCTATTAGTCTTTGCCCTGCTTCATTCCGCATTCCAAGGCCAAATTTGCCTGTTACTCCAGGTGTTTCTTGACTTTCTATGTTTGCATTCCAGTCCCCTATAATGAAAAGGATATATTTTTTGGGTGTTAGTTCTAAAAGGTCTTGGAGGTCTTCATAGAACCGTTCAACTTCAGCTTCTTCAGTGTTACTGAAGTGTTACTATGCTGGGGCATAGACTTGGATTACCGTAACACTGAATGGTTTGCCTTGGAGACAAACAGAGATCATTCTGCCATTTTTGATACTGCATCCAAGTACTGTATTTCAGACTCTTCTGTTGACCATGACCCTCCATTTCTTCTGAGGGATTCCTGCCCGTAGTAGATATAATGGTCTTCTGAGTTAAATTCACCCATTCCAGTCCATTTTAATTCGCTGATTCCTAGAATGTCGACCTTCACTCTTGCCATCTCTTGTTTGACCACTTCCAATTTGCCTTGATTCATGGACCTGACATTCCAGGTTCCTATGCAATATTGCTCTTTATAGCATTGGACTTTGCTTCTATCACCAGTTACATCCACAGCTGGGTATTGTTTTTGCTTTGGCTCCATCCCTTCGTTCTTTCTGGAGTTATTTCTCCACTGATCTCCAGTAGCATATTGGGCACCTAATGACCTGGGGAGTTCCTCTTTCAGTATCCTATCATTTTGCCTTTTCATACTGTTCATGGGGTTCTCAAGGCAAGAATACTGAAGTGGTCTGCCATTCCCTTCTCCAGTGGACCACATTCTGTCAGACCTCTCCACCATGACCCACCCATCTTGGGTTGCCCCACGGGCATGGCTTAGTTTCATTGAGTTAGACAAGGCTATGGTCCTAGTGTGATTAGATTGACTAGTTTTCTGTGAGTATGGTTTCAGTGTGTCTGCCTTCTGATGCCCTCTTGCAACACCTACTATCTTACTTGGGTTTCTCTTACCTTGGGCGTGGGGTATCTCTTCACGGCTGCTCCAGCAAAGTGCAGCCGCTGCTCCTTACCTTGGATGAGGGGTATATCCTCACCACCGCCCTTCCTGACCTTCAACGTGGGATGGCTCCTTAGAAGACTGATTAGATACATGTCCCTCAGTTAGTCAGTTCAGTCACTCAGTCATGTCCAACTCTTTGTGAATCCATGGACTGTAGCACACCAGGTGTCCCTGTCCATCACCTACTCCCAGAGCTTGCTCAAACTCATGTCTATCAAGTTGATGATGACATCCAACCATCTCATCTTCTGTCATCCCCTTCTCTTCCTGCCCTCACTCTTTCCCAGCATCAGGTACTTTTCCAATGTGTCAGTTTTCACATCAGGTAGCCAGAGTATTGGAGTTTCAGCTTTAGCATCAGTCCTTCCAATCAATATTTAGGACTGATTTCCTTTAGGATTTACTGGTTCAATTTCCTTGCAGTTCAAGGGACTCTCAAGACACCACAGTTCAAAGCATTAATTCTTTGGCACTGAGCTTTTTTTTAATACTCCAAATCTCACATACATATATGACTACTGGAAAAACCATAGCTTTGACTGGATGGACATTTGTGGGCAAAGTAATATCTCTGTTTTGTAATATGCTATTTAGGTTGGTCATAGCTTTTCTTCCAAGGAGCAAGCATCTTTTAATTTCACAGCTGCAGTCACCATATGCATTGATATTGGAGCACAAGAAAATAAAGTCTGTTACTGTTTCCATTGTTTCCTCATCTATTTGCCATGAAATGATGGAACCAGGTGCCATGATCTTAGTTTTCTGAATGTTAAATTTTAAGCCAGTTCTTTCACTCTCCTCTTTCACTTTCATCAAGAAACTCTTTAGTACTTCTTTGCTTTCTGCCGTAAATGTGGTCTCATCTGCGTATCTGAGGTTGTTGATGTTTCTCCTGGCAGTCTTGATTCCAGCCTGTGCTTTATCCAGCCCAGTGTTTCTCATGATGTACTCTGCATATAAGTTGAATGAACAGGGTGACAATATACAGCCTTGACCTACTTCTTTCCTGATTTGGAACCAGTCCATTGTTCCATGTCCAGTTCTAATTGTTGCTTCTTGACCTGCATACAGATTTCTCAGGAGGCAGGTCAGGTGGTCTGGCATTCCCATCTCTTTAAGAATTTTCAGCAGTTTGTTTGGATCCACACAGTCAAAGGCTTTGACATAGTCAATAAAGCAGAAGTAGACATTTTTCTGGAACTCTTTTGTTCTTTTGATAACCCAACGAATGTTTGCAATATGAAATCTGGTTCCTCTGCCTTTTCTAAATTCAGCTTGATCATCTGAAAATTATCAGTTCACATACCACTGAAGCACGGCTTGGAGAATTTTGAGCATTACTTTTCTAGTGTGTGAGATGAGTGAAATTGTGTAGTACTTTGAGCATTCTTTGGCATTGCCTTTCTTTGAGATTGGAGTGAAAACTGACCTTTTCCAGTCCTGTGGCCACTGCTGAGTTTTCCAAATTTGCTGGCATATCGAGTGCAGCACTTTTGGAGCATCATCTTTCAGGATTTGAAATAGCTGAACTGGAATTCCATCACCTCCACTAGCTTTGTTCGTAGTGATGCTTCCTAAGGCCCACTTGACTTCACATTCCAGGATGTCTGGCTCTAGGTGAGTGATCCATCATGATTATCTGAAGGTCATTTTTGTACAGTTCTTCTGTGTATTCTTGCCACCTCTTCTTAATATCTTCTGCTTCTGTTCGGTGCATACCATTCCTGTCCTTTATTGTGCCCATCTTTGCATGAAATGTTTTCTTGGTATCTCTAATTTTCTTGAAGAGATCTCTAGTCTTTCCCATTCTCTTGTTTTCCTCTTATTTCTTTGCACTGATCACTGAGGAAGGCTTTCTTATCTCTTCTTGCTGTTCTTTGGAACTCTGCATTCAAATAGGTATATCTTTCCTTTTCTCCTTTGCCTATAGCTTCTCTTCTTTCCTCAGCTATTTGTAAGGCCTCCCCAGACAGCCATTTTGCTTTTTTTGCATTTCTTTTTCTTGAGGATGGTCTCACTCCCTGTCTCCTGTACAAATTCCACAATAAGGAGTTAATAATCTGTGCCACAGTCATCTCCCACTCTTGTTTTTGCTGACTGTATATGGCTTCTCCATCTTTAGCTGCAAAGAATATAATCAATCTGGTTTCAGTATTGACAATCTGGTGATGTCCTTGTGTAGAGCCATCCCTTGTGTTGTTAGAAGAGAGTGTTTGCTATGACCAGTGCATTCTCTTGGCAAAACTGTGTTATTCTTTTCCCTGCTTTAGTTTGTATTTCAAGGCCAACTTGCCTGTTACTACAGGTATCTTTTGACTTCCTACTTTTGCCTTCCAGTTCCCTATGATGAAAAGACATAAGGACATTCCAAAAAATGAACTCACAGTTGATAATATTAATGTCAATCATTTTGCCTTATCTGGTGGCTCAAATGGTGAAGAATCTGCCTCCAGTGTGGGAGACCTGGGTCAATCCTTGGGTTGGGAAGATTCCCTGGAGAAGTTACTGGCAACCCATTCCATTGTTCTTGCCTAGAGAATCCCATGGAGAGAGGAGCCTGTCGAGTTACAGTCCATGGAGTTGAAAAGAGTCTGGCTGGGCTTAGGGGCTAACACATACACTTCTATGTGCTGGACATTGGCACGCTTTTCTCAATTCATCTTATGATGCTTGTCAATAATACTACTATCCTGTTTGTAATTTTTTTTTTTGGTCTTTTTTTGTTTTGTTTTGTTTTTTATTTTTTAAATTTTAAAATCTTTAATTCTTACATGCGTTCCCAAACATGAACCTCCCTCCCACCTCCCTCCCCACAACATCTCTCTGGGTCATCCCCATGCACCAGCCCCAAGCATGCTGTATCCTGCGTCAGACAAAGACTGGCGGTTCAATTCTTACATGATAGTATACATGTTAGAATGCCATTCTCCCAAATCATCCCACCCTCTCTCCCTCTGAGTCCAAAAGTCCGTTATACACATCTGTGTCTTTTTTCCTGTCTTGCATACAGGGTCGTCATTGCCATCTTCCTAAATTCCATATATATGTGTTAGTATACTGTATTGGTGTTTTTCTTTCTGGCTTACTTCACTCTGTATAATCGGCTCCAGTTTCATCCATCTCATCAGAACTGATTCAAATGTATTCTTTTTAACAGCTGAGTAACACTCCATTGTGTATATGTACCACAGCTTTCTTATCCATTCATCTGCTGATGGACATCTAGGTTGTTTCCATGTCCTGGCTATTATAAACAGTGCTGCGATGAACATTGGGGTACATGTGTCTCTTTCAATTCTGGTTTCCTCGGTGTGTATGCCCAGCAGTGGGATTGCTGGGTCATAAGGTAGTTCTATTTGCAATTTTTTAAGGAATCTCCACACTGTTCTCCATAGTGGCTGTACTAGTTTGCATTCCCACCAACAGTGTAGGAGGGTTCCCTTTTCTCCACACCCTCTCCAGCATTTATTGCTTGCAGATTTTTGGATCGCAGCCATTCTGACTGGTGTGAAGTGGTACCTCATTGTGGTTTTGATTTGCATTTCTCTAATAATGAGTGATGTTGAGCATCTTTTCATGTGTTTGTTAGCCATCCGTATGTCTTCTTTGGAGAGATGTCTATTTAGTTCTTTGGCCCATTTTTTGATTGGGTCGTTTATTTTTCTGGAATTGAGCTGCATAAGTTGCTTGTATATTTTTGAGATTAGTTGTTTGTCAGTTGCTTCATTGGCTATTATTTTCTCCCATTCAGAAGGCTGTCTTTTCACCTTGCTTATATTTTCCTTTGTTGTGCAGAAGCTTTTAATTTTATTATGCTACTCTATAGATGGGAAAAAGAAAACAGTGTAACCAAAACTGGAATGACTATGGTCTGACTTCAAAGGTCATGCTTTCTTCTTAAAACCAATTCAAGGCCTCACTCAAGACGGTATCAGTCTTCTACCAGTGCTGTCCCCTGGGGTGCTCCATCTCTGCTGATAATGTGTATTCCCCATGGGAAAGTTGTTGTTGCTTAAGTCTTTGGGACCCCATGAACTGTAGCCTACCAGGCTCCTCTGTCTGTGGGATTTCCCAGGCAAGAGTACTGGAGAGGGCTGCCAGGGGATGTTCCCTACCCAGGGACTGAACCCATATCTCTGGCATCTTCTACTTTGGCAGGTGGGTTCTTCACCACTGAGTCACCAGGGGAGCTCCATTCCCCATTACTGGGAGCCAAAGTGTTAAAGGTGAGGTAGTTGATTCTGCAGGCAGTCCATGCTAGTAATTTGTGGTATGGAATGTTGATGTGCTGAGAAAAAAAGATGTCCTAATTGCTAGGATTTCTTGCATAGAAACAAAACTTCCATTCACATTCTGTTGAATTTTTCAGGACATAATTTGATGTGGGACCAAATATTACAGTTTCTTCACTCAACAGGAGCTTATATAGACACTGATAAAGGTTTTGTTGTTGTTGTTGTTGTTAAGAATTATAGATTTGTTCAAATGCTCAACTTTGATTTAAGTAGTTCCTACAGATTAGGTGTCCACTCTTCAGTTTATAGTATAATATGTTACATTTGAATAGCAAGCTGTGATTTACCAATAGCTCCCTCACATGGAATCCCACTTGATTTTCCAATAATGTAAGACTGAGTGACTCAGAAGGCTGAGTGAGCTGTCAAATCTCACCCAGCTACTAAGTTTCATACTTGGCACTTTCAATTTCAAGTTCAGAACTTTGAAACATTTTTTTTTTCTTCACCACATTTAGAAAATTTGTTAGCCAAATAGTAATCAAAAGCACATGATGTTAATTTCATTTTTCTTATTTGCTGTGTATCAACATATAGAAAAGTTATTTTAATGTTAAAAGTAGAGTTTGAGTGGATTGAATGAAAGAGATTATTTTTTTTCTTGACCTAGAAAAACAAAACAAAACAGAGAACAGGAGACAGATTCATTTTTTATAGTGGCATGGTACTGATGACATCCAGTTAACCCAAGGATTTGCATAGAGTTTGCATTGTGTTTGTGAAATGCTGTGAACGGCTATGCTATTGAATTGAGTAATGACCTTAGAATCTGGACTTTGAAATAAAGACAAACAGATAAGTCTTGGTGATATACAAAGGCTGGCCTCTTTTGCCTTAGATTTGTAGACAGGGATTTCTGTGTCATTCAGTGATTAAGAGTGCCAAATGTAGCCAGGAACTGTTTCAGCAATCATAGATGTTGTTTTTCCAATTGGGCCAATCTGCCGGACTGGCAGACAGAAAACTAACAGAAATATTAAATATAGTCAGCTTCTATAGTTGAATCTTGTTTTTCCCTCTCTCTCTGCTGGAAGCCACGATAAAATAGTAGCCTGTGTGGAGGTCATTAAAAGCATACACAGATACACACACCATGTTGTGTATTCACACCATTAAATTAGGTCTTTGTGGACTACATAGCCGGGTGCCAGAACAGTTGTTGCAGATGCACAGAGTGACTGAGGCAGTCCTTCACTCACGATGTTCTACCCAGATTCTTTCTCCTGGCTCTGAGTCACGCAGCGAAGGATTCCATTCTCTGTTGACCCACACACCTTGGGGAATCATTTCAGAGGAAGCACCGTGCCTGAATTTCCACATTCACACTCTTGAGGTCTCGTAAATTTGATGGATGTGTCTTGGAGAACTTGATAGAGAAGTTGGTTTTATTTCCAGGATTTGTTTCCGTGCATGGCCAACAAAGATGCATAATTATGTGTAATTCTTTTCCTGGCCACAAATGTAACAGAAGTGAGCTCAGCTAGTCTCTGTGACCACAATTTATGTAGAGCAAAATCCCTCCCCTCAGATTCAGAGAAGCAATGACGCAATGACATTGCAACATACACATGTGGCTTTCCCAGACACCCCTGGGATACAAAAGGGCCTTATGCAGCTTGCGTGGCACCCGGATCCTCCTTTTCTATGAATATCCTTCGACTACTTTCTGAACTTTCTTACGAAATATATTCCTATCTCTTTTGCTGTGTGTCTAAGGAAGAAAAGATTTTAACAATATGAAGTAAAGAGAACTTTTGTTTTGCGGAACTGATTGATATTCCCTTAGAAAAATATCTTCTAAATGATTTTGTCTCATAGGTAGAAAGCATATAGAGAGTAGTGGGCTCCATCATAGCTAATTTGAATGACTTTTTCCACCTCCTCTTTCTTTTCCATTAGCAAAACTGGCAAATGAGAGGATGCCGTATTTGAAAATCTGTTTTCTCTACACAGGGCTTGAGAAATAGTACTCACTAATACTAAAAGTGGCATTTAATGTATGTTTTTCTATAAGGACTGGAAATTAAGAGTTTGGATTATCTGACCCTTTGATCAAAGCAATGAGTGAATTTCAGGAGCAGTAAACAATGCCATCTTCCACCTAGAACTCTTTGTTTCTTGCCAGGCTTAAGAGTGAACATCTGAATTGAAAAATAAATCCTCCATCTCCCTTTTCTTTCTCCACCCTGAGAGGTGGAGAACAAGAAGAAGGGGTTAGAAAATTTTTATTTCTCAAGCAATCCACACCCCAGAATAAAGAGGATAATTACATGTTAGCAGTGTTTGTTAACTAGTTTGGTCTGACTTCTAAACCTAGGCCTTTCACCATTATATATATATATATATTTGGCAACCCACTCCAGTATTCTGGTCTGAGAAATCCCATGGACAGAGGAGCCTGATGAGCCACAGGCCATAGTCCATGGGGTCCAAAAAGATTTAGACATGATTTAGCAACTAAAACAACATGGCAATATACATGTATACATATGTATGTGGCAAAGCATTCCTTATACCCAAAGGGGAGTTTATGGCCTAGTCACACTACACACGTGGGAAAACACCATTGCAGCCCCTCTTTTCAATATGGGATATTCCCTTTGCATTGAAGACCCCTTCTGCCCTGTGTATATATGCTTGGTTGGTGGAATCCCACTACTGGGTATATACCCTGAGAAAACCATATTTCAAAAAGACGCTTGAACCCCAGTATTCATTCCAGTACTGTTTACAGTAGCTAGGGTTTGGAAACATCTCCAGTGACCATTAACATATGAATGTACAAGGAAGATGTGGTACATATACGTTTGTAAAATGGAATATTACCATTTGGTATCTTTTAGAAGCTCCTGATTATTAGTTTTCTATGGAAGCTTAATGAATTATCACAGTTTTGTAGCTTAAGACAACATAAATTTGTTTTAATTTTGTAGACCAGAAGTCTGATGTGGGTCTTACTAGGTGAAAATGAAGGTGTTGGCAGGCAGGCCTGGGTTTCTTTTTGGAGGTTGTAGGGCAAAATCTGTTTCCTTGCTTTATCCGGCTGTTGACATTTTTTGCTTCATGGCTCTCTTCCATTTTCAAAGTAATAGTGTTGGTTCCTTTTCACATTTTATCACTGCCATCTCAGCTTCCATCATTGTAGTTCTTTCTCTGACTTTGACTTACCTTCTGACATCTTCTTCCACTTCTAAAAATCCCTTGTGATTACACTGGACCTGGCTCAGAGTGTAAAGATTCTGCCTCCAGTGGAGGAAACCCAAGTTTGATCCTTGGGTCAGGAGGATTTCCTGGAGAAGGGAATGGTTATCCACTCCAGTATTCTCGCCTGGAGAATTACATGGACAGAGAATCCTGGTGGCTACAGTCCATGGGATCATAAAGAATCAGACATGACTAAGCAAACAGCACTTTTACTTCCAGTTCTTCCAGATAATCCAGGATAATCCCCAGGTTAGCTGATTAGCAAACCTAATTCCATCTGCAAAGTTCTTTTTTTTCTTGTCACCTAACATGACATATTCATAAATACTGAGGATTAGGTTGGCTCACCTAGTAAAGAATCTGCCTGCAATTCAGTAGACCTGGGTTTGATTTCTGGGTTGGGAAGATCCCCTGGAGAAGGGAAAGGCTACCCACTCCAGTATTCTGGCCTGGAGAATTCCATGGACTGTATAGTCCATGGGCTTGCAAAGATTCGGACACAACTGAGCGACTTTCACTTTCACTTCAGGTTATGCACTTAATTGGTGGGGGCCATTATTCTGGTCTTTCCCTTGCTGATTTCCCTTAACATTGACCAGACAGTGGTAAATAAGAGTTGTTAATGCAGAAGAGGGTGCTTTGATAGGAGAAACAAGACAACTTCTTACAGAGCACATGATGAATAATTTCTCATCAACACTTCATAGGGAATTGGGAGTACAGGGAGTCACTCTCTCATGTTTTTATGTCTGCAGCAGCTAAAACAGACTTGTGATAAAGAATAAAATCTCAAATACCATTCCCTGAATAGGGAGATTTTCATGATCAGGAAAGAAGATTTTGTCCACAGAAATGTGAGTCATTGTATTAAAAAACTCTCCCTGGGCTTCCCTGGTGGCTTAGTGGTAAAGAATCCTTCTGCCAGCGCAGGATACAGGGATTTATTTCCTGGTCCAGGAAGATCCCACATACCCAGGGATAACTTAGCCCAAGCACCACAACTATCAAGCCTGTGATCTAGACCTGGGAGCTGCAAATACTGAAACTTACTTTCCCAAAGCCTGTGTTCTGCTATACGAGGAGCCCCACAATGAGAAAGCTGTGCACTGCAGCTAGAAAGTAGCCCCCACTCGCCACAACTAGAGAAAAACCTGTGCAGCAGCAAAGACCGAGCACAGCCAAAAATTAAATAAAAATTAAGTTAGTTTTGAAAAAGCCCTCCCTTTAAGCTGACAGGTTATTATTATTTTTTAATAAAAAAAATCTTTTGGCTTCTAGATGAAAATGTTCCTCAAATTTCTAATTACCTAGAAGTAGTTTTCTCCAGGATCTTTTGGAAAATGAAATGAAGGATATGGGGAGGCAGAAAAAAGCAGCCAAAAAGTAAAAAAAGAAGCTTAGGGGGAGTGTTATGCTTGTTTGGAATCTTTTTAAAGCTGTCAACAGTATTTGGGGCAGTTTGGGGACACAGAGGGAGGCTACTAAGCCCTGCGTCTACCAGGGCAGAATGAGAGATGCTGTGTCTCACTGACCAAAGTTGTTTGGAAGCCAATCTTTCTTCTCCAGGAAAGAAAAAAAAAAATCCTCCTTCTTCTTTAACCTGAAAGACAAGAATAAAAATGAAGGCGCACAGTGGAAATACAGCCTGGGGGGCATCAGAGGTAATAACATTCTTAAAGAAATCCTTAACAGTATGAAAGTATGGCTGAGAGTATGGTAGACTTAAGTGAGAACTTTGCAGAGAAGATGCAATGAGTGTTACATATTCATCTGCAACCTGTATGTTTCTATAAAAACAAAACCAAAAAACCACCTCCTTAAGCTACAGCTTTGGGAGTCATAGAATGTTGAAAGGTCAATGATTTCAGAGAGCCAGACAAATTTTAAAAGGAGCACTGTATCTGAACTGAGCATCTGCTGGTTGCCAACCAAGCCTTTTTGACCCCAAAATAGATATTTTGTCTTGGTTTTTGTTCCATGGGGTTGGGTGGCATGAGTTTGGTCCCTGAATTCCCTAATTCCCTTCCAAGTGACCCCAAGCACTGTATTTAGCATCTATATATCTTCTGTGTAAAACAGGAATAAAAACACACCCTCTCTTACTGTGCAGTGTGGAGATGAATGAGAGGTGGTGCATACCAAACACTTAGCGCATATCAGGACACGTCGTTGGGATTGTTGTGAGCTGCAATTCTATCATATTATTATTTTTATGGTTAGTTAAACTCATTAACTGGAGAGGCACACCTTTAGCAGTAGCTGGAGGTCTTCCCTGGTGGCTCAGTGGAAAAGAATCCACCTGCAATGCAGGAGGAGAGAGTTCGATAACTGGGTAGGGAATATTCCCTGGAAAAGGAAATGACAACCCACTCCAGCATTCTTGCCTGGAGAATTTCGTGGACACAGGAGCCCTGGCAGGCTACAGTCTGTGGGGTTGCCAAAGAGTCAGACATGACTGAGCACCTAAACAACATCAGTAGCTGGAGTACTGTTGCCTGATCTTGTCCTGTGTGTGTGCTCAGCCATGTCTGACTCTTTGCAACCCTATGGACCATAGCCCGCCTGGCTCTTCTATCCATGAGATCTCCCAGGTAAGAATACTGGAGTGGGTTGCCATTTCTTCCTCCAGGAGATCTACCCAACCCAGGGGAACTTCCTGACTCAAGGGTTGAAACTGGGGCTCCAGCATCTCCTGCATTGCAGGTGGATTCTTTTGCCCCTGAGCCACCAGGGAAGCCTTACCTAAGAGTTAACTTGCAGATGTAAACAAGCTCCTCTTTCCACTAGCCAGGAGACTGACTTCAAAGCTGAGGCTCTCTACACCCTACAATTTGAGTTTGTACTACTTTTGGTTCGACTGTGAAATTGTGATATGCTAGAGTTTAACTCATTCAGCCTTTCTTTCTCTATTTTCCCCTGCAGCCAGTTTGTCATTAGCTACATCTTAAAGCTGGTTTCACCAGAATTGAAAGAGACACATGTACCCCAATGTTCATCGCAGCACTGTTTATAATAGCCAGGACATGGAAACAACCTAGATGTCCATCAGCAGATGAATGGATAAGAAAGCTGTGGTACATATACACAATGGAGTATTACTCAGCCATTAAAAAGAATTCATTTGAATCAGTTCTGATGAGATGGATGAAACTGGAGCCGATTATACAGAGTGAAGTAAGCCAGAAAGAAAAACACCAATACTGTATACTAACACATATATATGGAATTTAGAAAGATGGCAATGACGACCCTGTATGCAAGACAGGAAAAAAGACACAGATGTGTATAACGGACTTTTGGACTCAGAGGGAGAGGGAGAGGGTGGGATGATTTGGGAGAATGGCATTCTAACATATATACTATCATGTAAGAATTGAATCACCAGTCTATGTCTGACGCAGGATACAGAATGCTTGGGGCTGGTGCATGGGGATGACCCAGAGAGATGTTATGGGGAGGGAGGTGGGAGGGGGGTTCATGTTTGGGAACGCATGTAAGAATTAAAGATTTTAAAATTTAAAAAATAAAAAACTAAAAAAATAAAAAATAAAATAAAGTTGAATAACATTCCACTGGGGGGGGGGAAAGCTGGTTTCATACTCCATTGTATCAAAGGTTAGAGGTCAATTTGAAACATGGCAGGAGTAGACAGTGATAGTGTTTGTCACCTCAGCTCCCCTTTTTTACAGTGTGAAGCATTTTAGAAACACTAACCTCAGTAGGGTTCTCAGATTATTTCTGTTTTGAATTAGTTCCTCCATTCTGGGTGGTAAAATGCAAGCAGGGAGTTTAAATGAACTTATTCAAGTTCAGAAACAGAGCGCTTTGTGAAACTGATATTCACAGTTAGAACTTAATTCTCCACTCCTTTTCTGTCATCCCCCTCTCTTTTGGCCTTCTCTGGAATCAAAGACATTCTCTGACATTTATAAATCATCTACTGATATATTTAGAAGGAAACATCATTTAAGTACAATATTTGTCTATGTTCTTTCTCTTTTTGATGGGTGGAGATTTTGTTTACTGGACAGAGTGCACCAAGAGGCAAAGAAGAGAAAAATCTTGTCCAGGTTTGTCTATAAAGTTATGGAAATGAAGGGAGGTGCAAAGATTTCTTTGGTAACTAGTCAACAGTGGTCCAAGAGAGAGACTTTGCATGCTTGGTTTTGGAGGGGGATGCGTTCACAACTGATGTTGAATACTCATTTTTATTTTTTAAAGTAATATTTTCAACAGACTCTCTCTCCCCAAATCCAGGAAGCTTCTAGGGCTGACATCTTTCTAAGATGGAACAGGAAGACAAGAGGAGGAGGAGAAGGATAAGAAGAGGAAGAAAAAATATAATTTTCCCCTAAATACTTGTTGAAGAAAAACACATCTCCTGTCAAAACTGAAAATCACAATGTTTATTCTTTCCATCATCACTTTTTTCCTAGGATAATAAAACACATTAGCAATTTGAATACAGCTTTAATCTATGTATTTGAATGACAGATAAACATGCTAATGAGGGTGGCTCGCTTTGACCTGGGTATCTCCAGTACTGGTGGTGTAGTCTAATCAAAAGGGATATCTTTTTCATCAATGTCCCTGAACTACAGTGTTTCACTGAGCTTTTGAATTTGACACAAAAAGAATTATCCTATTGCTGGTGAATTTTTTTTTTTTCTTCTTTTTTTACTAATTCTCAAATTATTGACCCATCATTAAAGCTACACATCTCTTGTTTACTTGTCTTAACAGTTTCTCAGTTGATAAAATTTATTACACATTGTTTATCAGGGGCTTTGAGTTTCTTTCCAATCACTTAGTGGGAAGTAGATTTCCACTTCTTTGCTATTTTAGTTTTTATGAATGAGGCCAGTTTATGAAGTTAACAAATGTCTGTTTTTTTTTTTTTTTTTAACATTCTGGATAATGTGCCCTCATTTCATTATGTGGCTGTTTCTATTCAGTATTGGTTAGATTTACAGACAAAGCGAAGTAAGATTTTATGTCCTTCACTTCCTGGCTCATGGAGGAGCTCCACCAACCCCCAATTCACAGCTAATGCTAGAACATATATTACTGTACAGTCTAAGATTTCAGTCACATTTCTGGCAAATTTCATATCATGGCTTACTAAGGATCCAATGGGAATGGTGAATCCAGGGTGTTTCACAGTATCCAGGAGTCCCACCTGGGTGTGAAGTTGCAGAATACACAATACTTCCCTCAGTGTCTCTAGCAACATGCTCATAGAAGTCTCAAGTGTCCATTTAATAAAATCATTAGACTGCAGTTCCTGTCTGGATATTCCACTTTGAGAACTAGAGAGTCAGTGCCCAGTAGACTTCTAGATATTTCCTTCTATGGTTAGTTTTGATATCTCCAGGCGATTAGAACTAATAAATCTGGGCAGACATGACATTCAGCATCCTTTTTCTTTTCAGATTCTCAAAGATATCATGGAGAAGCTCAAGCTTAATCCTCCTCTTTGAGCTGCACTGATTATTTCTGAAAATCAAAATAAATTGGTATAAGATGTATTTTAATGGATATAACATGGAATTTAAGATGTACTTAAAGTCATCTGGAGAGTCATTCTAAATGGAAAAAAATGTTCTATGAGGCCAAATGGAAATCCTTCATAGCTTTCTTTGACAATGTCTTATAGCATTGAAAATGGCTTGGCTTTCAGCAAGCAGACTCAACATTGCCAGTCTAGACCCTGCTGACATAGTTTTTGAGGGTTTAAATTCTTCCAGCTCATACATATTCTATTTTGTGAATTTCTTCTTATTCTAAGAGGGGAATAGGACTTTGAAGAAACATCTTTAAGCAGTAACTCTTTAATAGTAGTCTCTAGATCCACTACCTAAGATGATTATCTGTGAAAATTCTTTAGTCTAAGTTTACCTAACTTTTTGCTGAAATAACACATACTTTCACCCACTATGTTCTTGATCTCATTTATAATTCTGCAAAATGAAGTATCTTTTACCAAGCCATTCTCTCCAGCAGAAGCTTTGAGGGCCAGATACCAGTTTAGAGCTAATTTGCAGTGGTCGGCAGGGAGGGGCAGTCTGATATCACTTCCTAGTAAGAATGATTATTTTCTCCCTCTCTGTCTTAAATGAAGATGAAATGTAAAAAGTCTCTGACATTCTTTTGATGCTTACCAGGCAGCAGTGGTGGCAACATCCTTCCTGATGTGTGACTTGCTTTAGGAAGACTTCAAACAGTGGGGACGCCCGATGCATCAACTGTCTATTCTGTGTCTGAGTAGCTTTTTTCCAGAGACATGCCCATCCCCAGTGACACCCTGGATGGCTGCAATGTACAAGTGCCTCAGGGAACATTTCTCAAACTGCATCTAATGTGAAAGACCAGGTTTTAGTCTTTATTTCCAAAGAAAGAAAAGATGCACAAACAAGTCTGATCAGGAAAAGCGATTCACTAAAAAGCTTTTATTTATTCAGGTTCAGTCAAAAAAAATTTTTTTTTAACCTTTTTGTTTTATATTGGACTACAGTTGATTGTCACCCTGCTTATTTAACTCATATGCAGAGTACATCATGAGAAACGCTGGACTGGAAGATACACAAGCTGGAATCAAGATTGCTGGGAGAAATATCAAGAACCTCAGATATGCAGATGACACCACCCTTATGGCAGAAACTGAAGAGGAACTCAAAAGCCTCTTGATGAAAGTGAAAGAGGAGAGTGAAAAAGTTGGCTTAAAGCTCAACATTCAGAAAATGAGGATCATGGCATCCGGTCCCATCACTTCATGGGAAATGGATGGGGAAACAGAGGAAAGAGTGTCAGACCTTATTTTTTTGGGCTCCAAAATCACTGCAGATGGTGACTTCAGCCATGAAATTAAAAGACACTTATTCCTTGGAAGAAAAGTTATGACCAACCTAGACAGCGTATTCAAAAGCAAAGACATTACCTTACCAACAAAGGTCCGTCTAGTCAAGGCTATGGTCTTTCCAGTAGTCATGTATGGATGTGAGAGTTGGACTGTGAAGAAAGCTGAGCACCAAAGAATTGATGCTTTTGAACTGGTGGTGTTGGAGAAGACTCTTGAGAGTCCCTTGGACTGCAAGGAGATCCAACCAGTCCATTCTGAAGGAGATCAACCCTGGGATTTCTTTGGAAGGAATGATGCTAAAGCTGAAGCTCCAGTACTTTGGCCACCTCATGCGAAGAGTTGACTCATTGGAAAAGACTCTAATGCTGGAGGGGTTGGGGGCAGGAGGAGAAGGGGCCGGCAGAGGATGAGATGGCTGGATGGCATCACTGACTAGATGGACACGAGTCTGAGTGAACTCCGGGAGTTGGTGATGGACAGGGAGGCCTGGCGTGCTGCAATTCACAGGGTCACAAAGAGTCGGACACGACTGAGCGACTGAACTGAACAGACAGTTGACTAGGACTTTCCTGGTAGCTCAGCGGTAGAGAATCTGCCTGTAATGCAGGAGACGCAGGTTCCATCCTGGGTCAGGAAGATCCCCTGCAGGAGGGAGTATAAAGCCACTCCAATATTCTTGACTGGAGAATCCTGTGGACTGAGGAGCCTGGCAGGTTAAAGCCCATAGAGTCACAAAAAGTCGGGCATGACTGAAGCAACTGAGCACAGAACAGCACAGCACAGTTGATTAACCGTATTGTGTTAACTTCAGGTATACAGCAAAGTGATTCAGCTGTACATACACATGCATCTATTATTTCTCAAACACTTTGTTCAATTAGGTTGTTACAGAATATTGAGCAGAGATCCTGTGCTATATAGTAGGTCCCTTTTAGTTATCCATTTTAAATATAGCAGTGTGTAACATGCCAATCCCAAAGTAAGGAAGTGTTAGTCACTTAGTCATGTCCGACTCTTTGCGACCCCATGGGCTATAGCCTGCCAGGCTCCTCTGTCCATGGGATTCTCCAGGTAAGAATACTGAAGTGGGTTACCATTTCCTCCTCCAGGGGATCTTCCCCACCCAGGGATCAAACCCTGGTCTCTTCCATTGTAGGAGGATTCTTTACTGTGTGAGGCACGAGGGAAGCCCTCCTTAACTATCATCACCCCACCCCCCACCTCTTCCTGTAGTGACCATAAGTTTATTCTCTGCTGTGTAAATCAGTTCATTTGCATCACTTTTTTTTTAGGTTCCGTATATAAGCAATATCATATGATATTTCTCCTTCTCTGCCTGACTTACTTCACTCAGGATGACAATCTCTAGGTCCAGCCTTGTTGCTGCAAACGGTATTATCTCTTTCTTCTTAATGGTTGAGTAATAGTCCATTGAGTATATATATATACACCACACCCTCTTTATCCGCTCTTCTGTGATGAGTATTTAGACTGTCTCCATGTCTTGGCTATTGTAAATAGCACTGCAATGGACACTGGGGAGCATGTGTCCTTTTCGATTATGTTTTTTGCTGGATATATGTCCAGGAGTGGGGTTGTGGGATCATACGGTAGCTCCATTTTTTGTTTCTTAAGGAACCTCCATACTGTTCTCCATAGTGGCTTCCCCAGTTTACATTCCCCTGAACAATGTAAACGGGTTCCCTTCTCTCTACACTCTACCATTTATTGTTTGTGGACTTTTTTTGATGAGACCTATTCTGATTGCTGTGAGGTGATATCTCATTGTAGTTTTGACTTGTATTTCCCTAATAATTAGATGTTGAATATCTTTTCATGTGCCTCTAGGCTATCTGTATGTCTTCTTTGCAGAGGTCTCTACTTAGGTCTTCTGTCCATTTTTTGATTGGGTTATTTGTTTTGATGATATTAAGCTGCATGAGCTGTTTGTAAACTGCAGAGACCAATCCCTTGCTGGGTGCATCATCTGCAAATATTTTCTGCCATTCTGTGTGTTGTCATTTTGTTTATGGCTTCCTTCGCTATAGAAAAGCTTTTGAGTTTAATTAAATCCCGCTTGTTTATTTTTGTTTTGATTTCCATTACTCTGGGAGACAGATCGAATAAAATAATGTTGGGATTTATAAAATGGAGGAAACACAGCTAGAGAGTTTTACAATACTTTCTTTAAATTTCTACACTTCTGTCACTATGGACAGGTAATAACAATTGAAAGGCCAGCATTAGTGCCTGAACAAACTTTGAATAGCACTGACCTAGGTCCTTTGGTAGAAGGTCATCTTAGCTGTACTCTTTGGACCAGCTAAAGTCCCTACCAAGCCATGTGATGGAAACTGATATTCAAAGTCCTCTCAGATTGCTTTGTGAAGGAATTTTCTGTAACAATCCTGCATGCCACCTTGCTCACAGCCTAGTCAAAGTGCTCTGAAACGAGGGCTTGCCTTATTACCTGCCTTTGACTATGAGGTGTTTTCCTGCTCAGAGGATGCCCTCTGGATTTCCTGCTTGATCTTGCTTAAAATGTTTGAATTTAAGAATTTAGAGAATTTGGCAAAAGTCCCAAGTTCCTTTTGAATTTCTCCCAAGTGACAGAAGGACAAACATGCAACTGAGTTTAGAAAGAATAGGGCTACATAGTTTGGCAGAGTAGATATGTAAATCAAGCATTAATAACAATTCTGGGCTATATTAATTCACATTCATATATAAGCAATGAAACTTCTGGGCTGTGGGAAAAAATGCAGTTTTCATACAGGAAGCTACTTGTTTCCGTATACATGGAAACATTACTTTAGAAAGGATGGCAACAGCCACAAACCTGATAATAAATAAACCTGTTCTTAGAGTTTTATTCTGCAAAACCAACTACACAAAACTCTGTCCTTCCAATGTGTGCTATTCCTGCTATGTCTTAATTGTACAACTTGACAAGTTTCTAATTTTTTTGTAAGCTTTTTTCTTTCTATTCAATTTTTTATTTCTCCTAACTTTGTTGTGAAATTAAGAACTCAGTAGCACTCAACAGGGATTTAGTGGGTGTTTGACGAATCTTTCTGAAGCCATTTTTGGCATTTAGGACAAATCCTATTCTATGATTACTGAGAATTTGACAAAGTCAAACTCTCTCTCATATGTATTTATAGAATAAGAAGGGTAACTGATGGATAGGATTTTCATCACTTAACTAAATATAGCTTTGACTTAAAAACAATGAGCATCTACATGGCAACTAATCTTGTCCTAAGGCAAAATATTTTAGAGTTGGTAAACTCAGAAGAATTCAAGGGAAAAAATGGAGGCTTGCTAGCAGGCAAAAGAGAAAGTGTACTCATCTCCCATCTTTTATTGGAAGGGAGATTTCAGGTGGTATGTCATAAAATAAATCAGTTAACTTGAGTTACGGGTCACTTCACAATATCTACTTAGCATTTAGTGATCTCTAAGCACTTTGAGGAAAGAGCAATACAAATACTTAAACTATTAATTTCCAGAAAAATCATCTCTGCCTAAAAGCAAGACACAAAAATTAATTTTAGGAGTGACTCGTCTGTCATGCTAAGAAACTTATCTGGATGCCTTTCATTGTTTTCAGACGAATTTGAAATAATTTTCTACATCTGTGGAGGGTGTAGATTGAGAAAGTCTCATAAACATCATCATAATCAGCCCAGTGCCCCACAGTTATTGCAGTTTTTGATAAAAGGGAGCTTTCTGGTGTTTTTCTCTTCCTTTACTTTTAGAGGGGAGAGGAAGAGAGAAAGACATTTTGCCTGGCAGGAGAATCAGGGAATGGTTCAAGGCAGGCTCTATGGGCTGTCTTAGAATTAAGACTGACCCCACCCATGGTGAGGTCATTTCTGTTCACACCTCTCCATGAATCAGAACACCCCACCTTAAAAATATCAAGGTATACACAGGAAAGGAAAGAAACTTGTAAACCTCACCCTGTGTTTTTGAAAGGCTAACAACAAAATGAAAGTTTCCATTATCTAGAGTCATTTATTTAGGGAAGAAGCTTATCCTAAGGATATTTCTAGCAATGTTAGCTCCAATAGAACAAGGCAAAAATGAAAGCTAGGGTTCTGAATTTTCACATTATGCTTTATGGGAGTTCCATGGTGGTCAATAGGTTTTTGATTCCCTGAAGGATCTGGAGTGCTGACTCTTTTGTTAAGTTTCCTACTCAATATTCCATCCTGTTTTTACACACCAAGACCTGTGCTAAGGTTGTGGGACATTAAAGCAAGCCTTTCCTGTCATCTGCACCCAATCTGGAGAAGGGAGATAGACAGTTACTTACAGGGCATAATAAGAGGTAGAGATATTATAAGAGCACCCAGGAAAGGTATATAATCTTAGGTTTAGAGTTTCCAAGATGGCACCCAGAAGGTGGTGATAGCTCCCTTGGAATTATATCAATAGAATGAAGTTCTAAGATGGGCATCTTAGAAGACTAATAGTAGTTAACCAGATAGAGAAAGACTTCACACTGAAAAGTGGGTGAACAAATAGATGTAATGATAAGGCAAAGTAGGTTCTGGAACTGCAGCAAAGGAGAATAGGACTGGAGGGAAGCAGAGCATGTCCTAAGTCGACAAAACTGGAGAAGGAACTGAAGACTCTCCAGGAGGAACAAGACACAGACTTATGTTATAAATAAATTTTGTGAATAGCAGGGTTGAAATAGCTATTAGAGTGACTTTACTCAAGTTCTCACCAATAGTGCATCTCTGAATCCTATACCTAATTTGACCTGTTTCATGTCAGTGACTTGTGACCAGTAATCTTTCCCAACTTTTTGATAACACATGTGAGGAGGGAGAGGGAAGAAAAGCAGACAGCAGAGAAGGCTCAACCTCTGGTAGAAAGAACTACAGTCATCCCTGGTACTGGCAGGGGTTTGGTTCTAAGACTTGCCAGCCCCGTTCTTTCCCGCAATAGATATGAAAATCTAGGAATGCTCAAGCCCCTTATATAAAATGCCTCAGTAAACTGACCCTTCCTATCTGTGTGTTCTGCATCTGGGAATTCGACCAAATCTGATGGTTCCACTGAATGTGGGTCGTAGAACCCTCAGACATGGAGGACAGACTATATTTAGCCAGGGTTTGCAGCTGCAGGCCCCTCAGGGTACTTGGGCAACCTGAGCAGGCTGCACAGGGATGTAAACTTCACTCAGCATTCCTGTGGAGGACTAGTCTGCTCTGCACGTGTGTTGTCGCTGTCACTCTAGGCTGCCATGACCCAAACTGATCCTGTAGATCTGCATTATGAAAATAATTTTGGATTTATGGAAATGCAAAATGTAATGCCCTGACCAGAACATACCAAATCAGAAATCGCATTTTAACAAGATTTCCAGATAATTTTTATGCCATGAAATTTGAGAAGCACTAGTTTAGAGCAATATTTTTCAAATTTTTAACCAAGACCTTCTCACACAGCCAGAAACTCATTTTACATTGGGGCCTAGAAAATATGTACCCATGCGCACATGCAGCCAGAGAAACAATTTTCAGGAGGTAGATTCTGGTCTCTATTCTGCTGCGCTATCCAACAAACAAACAGACAAGAAAACAGACAAACAAAAAAATCCTCTCCCACTAAACCTTCTCAACATCTACTCCACTGATTTCATAATTCACTAATAGTTTGTGACATATTTGTTTTGTGCTCTGAATAAAGGAAGAGGAGACAAATATTTGTAGGAAAAAAAGTTAGAGTCATGTTTAGTTTAATAACTGAAAACATTAGTGATACGTTTTTGGTTGAGATTTTATGTATCCTAAAATGATTGTTGCTTGCTGGGATATTTTTCTTGATATGAAAAAGATCTGACCACATGATATCATTCCATGTTCTGATATTTAATACCACCTGATTACAGTTGAGAGTCATTGTTCTAGAAGAGTATTTCTCAAACTATTTTTGATGGTAGTGCGGATTGGCAGAGGAAAAGACCCCACAGCCCACTTATTCTATCCATTCCCACTCTAGAGAGGGAAGGGAATATAGTAATAAGAGGGAACGTGTCACTGTATAAGCACATTTTTGTGGTTTGCCTTAGCAGAGTGGTGGAGATGACTCGTCTTTGAATCACAATGTATACATGACTTAAAGTCTGGTGATTGCAAAATTATGGTTCTCAAAAACTGTTGATGGAAGCATATATCGCTATACACTCTGGGGTTAACCAAACGAGCCACAACAAAGTCCAATGTAAATGAAAAAGCTAAGCCAAGAGTAATTCATAAGTACAAGGCACTTGGAAACCATTACCAAGTTAAGACCACATTGATAACCAAGCATGCTTCCTGAAAACTGCAGGCACTCTGCAAGTTGTGCTCAGTTACACAACCTTGTCAGCATTACGTGGCAGCGTAGGACCTCTTAGAGTCATCTAATTTTGAGTTTAGTAGAAGAAACCTTACTAAAGCTAGAGTTTAATTTTGTAAATACATCACGTTTATAACTTTAATTCAATTAGTATGTGGCCAATGTGTAATCTTTGAATGTATGTAGTTACAGTATATGAATTAGGTATCTTTTAACTTGAAAGAACCAAAGAAAGAATGTGCATTATCAATGAGGTAAAATGTGGATTGTAATCCATATTTTCTGAACTACCACTTGGTAATCATGCATTAGCAAGGAATTTCCTGTTTTTTTTTAAGGTCATTTTTGTTGTTGTTCTTTTTATTTTATTGTCTGTTTTTCATAGAGTAAAGAAAACCCATTGAGATGTGCTTGGGAACTAAACCTGAGTAATTCCACATATTGCACACTTAGCCTTGTCTAGGCCAGGGACTGCTAAAAGGTTTCATCTCATGAGAGAAATCTGACTGATTTGTAATGGATGTCTGAAGGGTTGTGTTGAAGCCAGAAGGGGTGTCTTGATTGGTTAAGGATGTTGGACATGACATCAAATAGCGGAACGGCAGCTGTATGCCTTCTCATGTCTGTCCGGCTACAGGCTCTTCTCTCCTAAACTCTGAGGCTGGACATGGGTCCTCTGACTTTTTGTTGAGGTCTGCTTCTGGAATATTATTTGTTAAACTTTGACTTCCTCCTCACCGTGTCCAGATTCAGCAAAGGATGGCAGATAAAAGATAGGATATTCAGATAAATCTGAATGTCATATAAATAATAAATACATTATTATATAAGTATGTCCCAGATATTGCAAAGGGCATACTTATACAAAATATATTGGCTACCTGAAATGCAAATTTAATTGGATATCCCCACTTTTATTTGCTAAGTCTAGCTCCTTATATTCAGCATTTAGAGTACATAACAGTGTCAGTATCTGAATGTATATGTCACTTACCTCTGACTTCTTCAGGGTGTGCAAACTTGCTTAGTAACAGGATAGTTTTGTGTATCCCAGAGCGACCCAAGGTAAATATGCAAACTAATCCTGAATTACAAGAGATCAATAAATCCTAGGAATGTGTCAAAGGACTATGGGGAAGAGATTTAAAGGATTAGGGGGTGAGTGGAATGTAGAGTCAGGAATGTTCAATATTGTAGGTTGAGATTAAGCTATTTGAAGGAGGCTGAGGTGCGTAAAAACCAGTGGGCTTAGAGGTGACTCTTAGGGTGAAATTTAAAAGGAGAAAAGCAGTGCAGCATTGCGTTTGATTCTTTCAAACCTGCAACTACATCCACATTAGGAGTTTCTGTAACAGGGCAAGGGTGCAAGGATAGGTATTTCTTAAGGTTCAGACTGGCACTCAGCTTGGAATGGAGATTATAATTCTATGTGTGATGCTGAAATATGGTGTCAATAATCTTTGGAGTTCTGCCAAAGTATTCCAAAAAAAATATCCTTAACAATTTAGAAAAGAGGGATGGGGAGAAAACATTTAAACACCAAATGCTAGGAGTGCTTCTTTGTGCTTTCTCTCTCATCTCTCTCTCTTTTTTTTCTTTTAATCTCATATTTACTCTATCAGGTATCAGGTTTCTAGGAATAAAATCTAATTGCTGATGTTTGTGTCAAATGAATTATGTGTATGTGTGGGTATGCACGTGTGAATATAGTTTAATTTAAAACCATGATTATTTTGGTTATAATTCAGAAACATCCTAAGCCTTGTAATGAAAGGCAACAGAAAGACTGAGATTGGAGTTTAGTCGAAGGTTAAATTTGTGACCAGCCATGGAAAGATTTATAGTTAAGCACTACTATTAAGAATCATTTCCCCAGTGGCTTCACTAGATTTTCTGTGTGCTGAAGAGTTGCACTGTAATATGTCAGATCTTAGTCATCTTGGTAAATTGCATGAAATGAACAAGGTATGTGATGACTGTAGATTGGAACAGTGATTGTATTATGTGTCTGAATTTGCAATACATGTTTGACTTAAAGCTTCTTAGAAAATCTAACACAGATCTTTCTGTTGTCTTATTGGCATGTTTTATTAAGCACTGAAATTACCTGCAGAGTGTCTAAGAACTGTAAAGGAAATAGGGTTAAAGATATTCATCCAATCACTTTCACATCATGTCTAGATATTTAGCAGATTAGAAAAAAGTGTACCTACCAGCCCCCAAATGAAGCTGCTGGTAAACTGGCTGTCTTACCTTGCCTTCTTAGACTTCTCCCTCCCCTATTCTCTTTTCCCCTCTTTCTCCTCTCTCTCTTTCTTTCTTTCTCTCTCTCCATACTGTTTTCACCCTATGTAATGGTCAATTTTTCATTACTTACTGCAAAATACCCAGGAAGATGAAGGCAGGGAAAACAGATTATGTGCTAGGCAGCTGGATTTCCTCTAAAGCCTTTTCCTTTGAATGAAGCTTCCTCCTTTCACAGGTTTATAAACAGCTCTTCCTGTGATTTTGCAGCGCAGACTATGGTGAGTTCTCCTGCCAGCTCAGTGCAGCCAGGTGCTAAGCATCTGCTGCAGTGGGCTAGTGCCTTTGCAAGATGTGTGTGTTATCCTATTGGCATTCTGTCATCCTCCAGGGAGCTGGGAGGGTGACTGTAACTCTCACAACCCCACTTGGTCTTGCAGGTAGCAAGAATATCACATTAATGTGAAATGCTGATGCTCTGTTTCTGCTTTGCTTTTTTTCCCCCCGATAAGCTTATCACAGTGATATCAAAAGAAGCAGGAAACTCAGCCTAGGTGGTACATTATTACTCTCTGGCCAAGAGATCTTGGATAATATAGCAGGGAGTTTTTCTCTTATGTGATGAATGAAAGCAAGTACCCTTTTCTTCATTAAGATTTCATTTTCAATATAACTAGAATTTCTGGCACAGTCGGGAAAACATACTGAGAGTAGTCATTCTAGTTGGAGAATCTTGCTAGCCCATGCAGATACAATTATAATGGAATGAGTTAGCAGTTAGTCCTTATTCTAAAGGCAAAAACAAATATTGAAGGAGTCATCCCATAGACATGATTATTGACTTCTGGATTGTCCAACTACTGCTGCTGCTGCTGCTAAGTCACTTCAGTCGTGTCCAACTCTGTGTGACCCCATAGACGGCAGCCCACCAGGCTCCTCTGTCCCTGGGATTCTCCAGGCAAGAACGCTGGAGTGGGTTGCTATTTCCTTCTCCAATACATGAAAGTGAAAAGTGAAACAATGGCATGAAGTTTAGATCAGTGGGTAACAGAGCAAATATTCTATCTTATTAATTTAGGATTTGATTTGTAAATCACAGTAATAATTTTTCACAAATGGCAGACCTGGTGATATCAAAACTAACCTTGTCTCATATTTCTGCATGATTGCAACCCAGTCTAAGGGTATGTCAGATGCACCTCACTTCGTATGCTTTATACAGTAGAAAACTGTGCATGTTAAATTTTAATAAAAGAAACTACATTTCAACTCTGTGATGGTGAAAAAAGTGATCCAACATAGGTGTCATATAAGTCAACCTCAGGCTTGCTATAATTCAGACTGGATAGTCCAATGAGATGGTCCTAACTAGATATTCCATGCTAGAGAATCAGGTAATCCAATCTTTCCTCATTGCCAATTCACCCTTGTAAGAATAACATCTATGAGGTCAAGCTTTGTATGTTACTCATCTCTGTATTTTGGGCTATAGTTATCTTGGAGGCAGGTATTCAGTAGCTTTGTTGAACCAGTGAGCAGGGTCTTGATAAATGTAAATGAATTTTGGACATTTAGGTTGCTTCCATGTTCTGGCTATTGTAAATAGCTGCAATGAGCACTGGGGTGCATGTTATTTTGAGTTATGGTTTTTCTCTGGGTGTATGCCCAGTAGTGGGATTATCATATGTAGTCATATGGTAGTTCTATTAATTTTTTGAGGAACCTCAATACTTCTCCATAGTGGCTGTATCAGTGTACTTTTCCACAAACAGTGCAAGAGGGTTCCGTTTTCTCCACGCCCTCTCCAGCATTTATTGTTTGCATATTTTTGTGATGGTGGTCTTGTGGACATAGGGGAGGTGGGGAGAGGGTTGGAGTGGATTGGAAGAGTGGGACTGACATATACACACTACTATGTGTAAAACAAGTAGATAGTGGAAACCTGATTTATAGTACAGGGAGCTCAGCTGAGTGCTCCGTGATGACCTAGAAGGGTGAGGTGGGGAGTGGGAGGGAGACCCAAGAAGGAGGGGATATATGTATATATAGAGCTGATTTACTTTGCTGTACAGCAGAAACTAACAACATGGCAAAGCAACTATATCCCAATTTAAAAAAGAAAATTGTAAAATGTCAACGAATTTTGTGCTTTTGTTTTTGTATTTTGCCACATTTAAAGGTGTTAAGGTGGTTATCAATATTATTCAATATTTATTATCAATAAAATGGTTATCAATATTTTTCTCTCTAGAGTCTTCATCCTGCCACAGTAGCAGGATAACAATCTCAATTTAGTTTTTTTCTGTGCCTTTCTCATTCATTGCAGTTATACTTGAGTTGAAGGCCCTAACCAGCTAACATGGAACTGGGGTCAATGCTCAGGATCTCCTTTCAGGACTGAAGCATCCATTCTCCCAGCTGCCGAGAGTGTTGTCTCTTGACAACTCTCAGCTGGATTCCACTGTGGAACTTGCCCATGGCTTTTATCTTGGGGACCCCCTTTCAGTCATATTAACAGATATTTTATAGATATTCATGAGTATTACTTCTGTCCTCCATCTTTTCAGTTCAGTTCAGTCACGCAGTCATGTCTGACTCTTTGCAACGCCATGAACTACAGCATGCCAGGCTTCCCTACCCATCACCAACTCCCAGAGTTTCCTGAAGTCATGTCCATTGAGTTGGTGATGCCATCCAACCATCTCATCCTCTGTCAGCCCCTTCTCCTCCCACTCTCAATCTTTCCCAGCATTGGAGTCTTTTCAAATGAGTTAGCTCTTTGCATCAGGTGGCCAAAGTATTGGAGTTTCAGCTTCAACATCAGTCCCCCATCTTTTCAGTTCAGTTCAGTTCAGTCACTCAGTCGTGTCCGACTCTTTGCGACCCCATGAATCGCAGCATGCTAGGCCTCCCTGTCCATCACCAACTCCTGGAGTTCACTCAGACTCATGTCCATCGAGTCAGTGATGCCATCCAGCCATCTCATCCTCTGTCGTCCCCTTCTCCTCCTGCCCCCAATCCCTCCCAGCATCAGAGTCTTTTCCAATGAGTCAACTCTTCGCATGAGGTAGCCAAAGTATTGGAGTTTCAGCTTTAGCATCAGTCCTTCCAAACAACACCCAGGACTGATCTCCTTTAGAATGGACTGGTTGGATCTCCTTGCAGTTCAAGGGACTCTCAAGAGTCTTCTCCAACACCACAGTTCAAAAGCATCACTTCTTCAGTGCTCAGCTTTCTTCACAGTCTAACCTTCACATCCATACATGACCACTGGAAAAACCATAGCCTTGACTAGATGGACATTTGTTGGCAAAGTACTGTCTCTGCTTTTGAATATGCTATCTAGGTTGGTCATAACTTTCCTTCCAAGGAGTAAGAATTTTTTAATTTCATGGGTGCAGTCACCATTTACCCTTTCTCTATTCCAACCATCTACATCTTCTTCATTCATTGCAGTCAGACCAGAAACAAAAGTGGTGAAGACCACCCACCTTCCTCTGTGTTGAAAGACCATAACCTAAAGAGAATAAAAAAGCTCTGATTTTAGTCAGGAGGCCAGTCAGTTCCTATGATGAAGATCAATCCACTACTCTCTTCTGAGCAGGTCTCTTCTGCTCCCTTCTCTCCCTGTCCAAGGAGAAGATTGCAACTTAGTTGGTTGAAGAGTTCACTTCTCAAGGCCTCACAATGACTCATATAATTTTTCAAAAATAGAGTCTCGCTACTTCTAGCACTTCATTGTAGTTGAAATCTACTTGCCCTTCATAAATCTGTTAAAGCACTATCAATGTCTTCTTTTTTAAAAATCTAGAATCTAAATTAGTGTCCTGTGCATGTGGTATTAAATATGTGCTGTTGTTCTTCTCCTTATTTAAATTGTTGCCAATAGCCAGACACAAAATAATGAAATGCATAATTTGAATTATAAAGTTGACATTAGATTCTGAAATTCATTGTTGATCATACCTGTCACACTGATAGGAATATGCAGGCCTCTTTTCACAGCTGCCTGACTTAGGTTTCTCTTATATTTTGAAATTTATAAACATCGTTCTTAGTACCCACAAGAATCTATTTATAATGTTCACACACTTCAATGATTCACTCTAGTCAGCACTTGTAAGTAAATATCTCACTTCCTGGTTAGCTAAGGAGATATCATGAATGAAACTGGTATTATGAATGAAAGGGTTACCAAGGAGAGGAAGCAAACCAATTCCAGGATTCAAAGTACTCTATTCTTTCCTTTCATATGTTCTTGAGATAAGTAAGGAAAATGTCCAGGGGATTTGAGGTAAAAACCTTTTGGCTTTATCACTAGAAGGAAACACTTAATCAATAGACAGCAATGCGTTCAACTGTGATTGTTAAGGAAATGCATATAAAACTAACAGCAATGTACAACCTCATGACTTTTAAATTGTCAAAGATAAATACAATGGTCATGTCTATGTGTTCAGGAAATAGACTCTATTTACTCAGCTGCTAGGACTGTAAATTGGTTTACTCTTTTCCAGGTGGCTTAGACAGCAAAGAATCTGCCTGCAATGCAGGAGACCCAGGTTCAATACCTGGGTCCAGAAGATCCCCTGGAGAAGGAAATGGCAACCCATGCCAGTATTCTTGCCTGGAGGATTCCATAGACAGAGGAGCCTGGCAAGCTACAGTCCATGGGGTCACAAAGAGTTGGACATGACTGAGTGACTAACAGTCCACTTCAGTAGAGTACCTTGATAATTTGGGACAAGAGCTTCAAAATACTTGTTTTCCCTTGATTTAGCAATTTCACAATCAGGAACTTATCCAAAGAAAGCAAAAATTTATATACGAGTATGCTCATTGAATACTTTGGCCACCTCATGCGAAGAGTTGACTCACTAGAAAAGACTTTGGTGCTGGGAGGGATTGGGGGCAGGAGGAGAAGGGGATGACAGAGGATGAGATGGCTGGATGGCATCACTGACTCGATGGATGTGAATCTGAGTGAACTCTGGGAATTGGTGATGGACAGGGAGGCCTGGAGTGCTGCTATTCATGGGGTCACAAAGAGTCGGACACGACTGAGCGACTGAACTGAACTGATGATCACTGAATATTTACAACACTGAAAAATTAGAACAAACACAATGTCTAGCAATAGAGAGAGGGTCAAACAAATACTGTCATATTATGCTATGCTATAATATACACCAAGTTAACTTTTGAGTAATATTTAATGACATAGAAGATGCTTATGACATTATATTAAATGAAAAGTACTGAATTTATAGAATAATCCAAATTTTGTAAGCAAGGAATAACCTTTCTTGGCATAAAAAAAAAAATTTCCGGAAGAAATGAACTCTACACTTTATTCTTGAATTTCTAGCTTTTAGAACTAGGAGACAATAAATTTCTGTGGTTCAAGGAAATAAATTTCCAAGAGGAAAATGAACCAAACTATGAATAATAAGATAGTAGAATTAAGGGGAGTTTTAATTTTTTCTTTGTGATTTCTATACTTGCAAAAATTAATGGATTGGCTAATTATTACTTACAGTTATGAAGGAACAATAGAAATATTTTTATATAAGTGATATTTGTCTGGTGATGATGTTGGCTCCTTAATGTGGTAAGAAGGAAAGCATTCCTAATGCACACTTGATGGTGGACATATCTGAGGATCATTTTCACAAAGTGCCCCACAAGTCTCTGTCCTGCTTTCAAAGTCTCAGCCCTGGGTTTCTTTGGTGTGTACATACTGTGAATATAGCCTTTAAAACTCAATCTCTCTTTGTTAGGTGACAATGGGAATTGATCTTTTGTTATTCCTTGATGATTACTTGCTAAAGTGCTTCATTCATAACTATGCATGATTTGGAAACTTCCTACTCTTCTGAGAAACAGCAAATACGTTAATCTATAAGCAGAGCATAGAATTTTGTGGACCATGGTCTTTCTCAACTGCTGCGGCATGGATTTTGACTTACACTCCTGGGGATACTTATGAAAAAGGAATTTGAACCTCATGGAGGAGAGAGAGAAAATGACCACTTCCCCAGAAACAATAATACAAAGTTCTTGATTTCTGTCTGCTGAATTGGAAAAAGAATTCAGTTCAGTTCAGTTCAGTTCAGTCGCTCAGTTGTGTCCAACTGTTTGCGACCCCATGAATCACTTACTGTCAATGAAAATTCATGCAGATATGAATGAAATGCAAGGTTGCAATGTTTAATATTTCCTCCAAGGAAATTATTTTCTTTATCTGGTTTATATACCTTTTAATTTTTTATTTGAAGTATAGTTGATTTATGATATTATATTAGCTTCAGATGTACAGTACAGTAATTCAATATTTTTATGGATTATATGTCATTTAAAGTTATTACAAAAAATATTTCCCTGTGCTGTACAATATGTGCTTGGTGCTTATTTCTTTTATACATATTATTTTGTACCTTTTAAACCCTTACCCTTGACTCACCTGTTCCACCTTCTCTCTCCCCACTGGTAACCAATAACTATTGGTTTCCATATGTGTGAGTCTGTTTCTGTTTTGTTATATTCCTTCATTTGTTGTAATCATGTTTGTTTAATATTGAATTATATGAGTTGTTTGTATATTTTGGATTTTAACCCCTTATAGGTCACATCATTTACAAATATTTTCTCCCATTCAGTAGGTTGTCTTTTCATTTTCATTGATGGTTTCCTTGGCTGTGCAAAAGCTTTTAAGTTCAATTAGGTCAAATTCTTGTTTCTTTGGCCTCTAGAGACTAATGCAGAAAAATATTGGTAGACTATATGTCAGGGTGTTTTGCCTGAATTCTACTCTAGAAGTTATGGCTTCAGGTCTTACATTTAGGTCTTTAATCCATTTGGAGTATATTTTGTATATGGTGTAAGGAAACGTTTTAATCTTAATTCTTTTACCAGTAGTTCTCCTAGCAATACTTATTGACAAGATGGTCTTTTTTCCATTTGTATTTTTACCTCTGTTGTTGTGGATTAACTGACCATGGATTTATTTCTGTTCCATTGGTCTATGTGTCTACTTTTGTGCCAGTACCATGCTGTTTTGATTACTGTAGCTTCATAGTCTACAATCAGGGAGCATGATATCTCCAGCTTTATTACGTTTTTCTTCTCAAGATTGCTTTGACAATTAGGGGTCTCTTGTTCTATAAAAAATTTAGGATTATTTATTCTAGTTCTGTAAAAGATGTCATGGGTCTTTTGATAGGGATTGCATTAATCTGTGGATAACTTTGGGTAATACGGATAATTTAACAATATTAATTCTTCCAATCAAAGAACATGGGATATTTTTCACTTTCTTTGTTTTAATATCATCTTTAACTTCTTTCATCTGTGTTTTTCATGGTTTTTCAGAGAATATAGATCTTTTATCTCCTTGCTGTTGTATTCAGTTGCTAAGTTGTATCTCACTCTTTGCGATCCCATGAACTGCAGCATGTCAGGCTTCCCTGTCCTTCACTGTCTCCCAGAGTTTGCTCAAACTCATGTCCATTGAGTTTGTGATGCCATCCAACCATTTCATCCTTTGTCACCCTCCTCTTCTTTGCCCTCAGTCTTTCCTAGAATCAGGATATTTTCCAAAGAGTTGACTCTTTACATCAGGTGGCCAAAGTATTTTACCCTCTTGGCTAAGTTTATTCCTAGATACACATTTTTTGGATATGGTTTTAAATGGGATTGTTTTTGCTCCCTGGTGGTTTATTTTTAGTACATAGACAAGCAACAGATTTAATTTTGTATCTTGCAACTTTACTAAATTTATTTATTAGTTCTAAAGCTTTTCGGTGGAGAAATTTTTTTTTCCATGTATAGTATCATGTCATCTACAAATAGTCACAGTTTTTCTTCTCTTTGGATTTGGATGCCTTTTATTTCTTTTCTTTGTTTTCTGTGATTAGGACTCCCAATACTGTATCAAATAGAAGTGATAAGAATGGGCATTCCTCCTTTGCTTCCTGAATTTAGAGGAAAAGATTACAACTTTTCACCATTTAGTATAATATTAACTGTGGGACTGTCATAAATGGGCTTTATTATGTTGAGATATCTTCCTTCTATACCAACTTTGATGAGAATTTTTATTATGAATAGATGTTGAATTTTTTCAAATGCTTTCTTTGCATCTATTGAGATGATCATGTAATTTCTAATTTTCCTTTTGTTAGTGTGATGTATCACATTGATTGATTTGTGAATATTGAACCATCCTTTTTCCCTGGAATATATTCCACTTGATTATAGTGTATGGTTTCTTTCATGTATCACTGGATTAGATTTGCTGCTATTTTGCTGAGGATTTTTCTGCCTATATTCATCAAAGATATTGGCCTATAATTCTTTTTCATTGTAGTGTCTTTGTCTTGTTTTGGTTTCAGGGTAATGTTGGACTTGAAGAATGAATTTAGGAGTGTTCTTTCCTTTTAACTTTTGGGGATAGTTTTAGAAGGTTACTCAAAGAATGCTCAAACTGCCACACAATTGCACTCATCTCACATGCTAGTAAAGTAATGCTCAAAATTCTCCAAGCCAGGATTCAACAGCACACCATGAACTTCCAGATGTTCAAGCTGGTTTTAGAAAAGGCAGAGGAACCAGAGATCAAATTGCCAATATCCGTTGGATCATTGAAAAAGCAAGAGAGTTCTAGAAAAACATCTATTTCTGCTTTATTGACTATGCCAAAGCCTTTGACTATGTGGATCACAATAAACTGTGGAAAATTCTGAAAGAGATGGGAATACCAGATACCCTGACCTGCCTCTTGAGAAATCTGTATGCAGGTCAGAAAGCAACAGTTAGAACTGGACATGAAACAACAGACTGGTTCCAAATAGGAAAAGGTGTATGTCAAGGCTTTATATTGTCACCCTGCTTATTTAACTTATACGCAGAGTACATCATGAGAAATGCTGGGCTGGAAGAAGTACAAGCTGGAATCAGGATTGCCAGGAGAAATATCAATAACCTCAGATATGCAGATGACACCACCTTTATGGCAGAAAGTGAAGAGGAACTAAAGAGCCTCTTGGTGAAAGTGAAAAAGGAGAGTGAAAAAGTTGGCTTAAAGCTCAACATTCAGAAAACGAAGATCATGGCATCTGGCCCATCACTTCATGGGAAATAGATGGGAAAACAGTGGAAACAGTGGCAGACTTTACATTTTGGGCACCAAAATCACTGTTGATGGTGACTGCAGCCATGAAATTAAAAGAATGCTTACTCCTTGGAAGGAAACTTATGACCAACCTCGACAGCATATTAAAAAGCAGAAACATTACTTTGCCAACAAAGGTCCATCTAGTCAAAGCTATGGTTTTCCCAGTGGTCATGTATGGATGTGAGAGTTGGACTATAAAGCAAGCTGAGCACCAAAGAATTGATGCTCTTGAACTGTGGTGTTGGAGAAGACTACTCTTGAGAGTCCCTTGGACTGCAAGGATATCCAACCAGTCCATCCTAAGGAAGATCAGTCTTGAGTGTTCATTGGAAGGACTGATGTTGAAGCTGAAACTCCAATACTTCAGCCACCTGATGCAAAGAGCTGACTCATTTGCAAAGACCCTGATGCTGGGGAAGATTGAAAGCAGGAGAAGAAAGGGATGACAGAGGATGAGATGGTTGGATGGCATCACTGACTCAATGGACTTGAGTGAGTAAGCTCCAAGAGTTGGTGATGGACAGGGAGGCCTGGCATGCTGCAGTCCACGGGGTCACAAAGAGTCAGACATGACTAAGTGAATGAACTGAACTGAACTGAACTGAACTTAGAAAGTTACATAATGGTATTCTTTACATATTTAGTAGAATTCCCCTGTGATGCTGTCTGGTCCTGGATTTTTGTTTGTTGGAAGTTTTTTCAATAACAATTTGAATTTCAGTACTGGTGATCAATCGGATCAGATTATCTGCTTCTATCTAATTTGGGCTTGCCAGGTTTTGTTTCTAGAAAATTTCCCATTTATTCTAGGTTAACCTATTTGTTGTCATGTAATTATTTGTAGTATTCTCTTATATTTTGTGTCTCTGTGGTTTTTAAAAATTTTTCTCCTTTTTAATCTTTTATTTTGTTTATTTGTTCCTCTCTCTTTTCTTTTTGATAAGCCTGGTTAAAGGTTTACCTTTTAAAAAACCCAGATCTTGTTTTTATTATTTTTCTTTTCTCCTTTTTTTTTTCTTTTTGGCTTACTTTATTTATTTTCTTTCTAAACTATATTATTTCCTTTCTTCTGCTGACTTGGTGTTTTCTTTGTTCTTCTTTCTCTAATTCCTCTAGATGGTTCCTTTATTTGAGATTTTTCTAATCTTGAGGAAGACCTATATTACTATAAGCTTCCTTTTGCTTTTATTGCATTTCATAGGTTTTGCTAAGTTATGTTTCCATTTTCATTAGTCTTGAGGTATTTTCTGATTTTCTCTTGGATTTCTTAATTAATCTTTCGGTTTCTAGCAGCATGTTTAACCCTCATGTGCTTGTCTTTTTCCCATTTTTGTTTCTGATTGAGTTATAACTCATGTCCTTGAGGTCAGGAAAACAGGTTGATGTAGTTTCTATCCTCTCAAATTTGTTGAGGTTTGTTTTGTTTCTTAGCATGTGATCTATCCTTGAGAAAACTCCATACACACTTGAAAAGAATGTGTATTCTCCTGTTTTTGGATGGAATGTTCTTGAGATATCTACTGAGTCAAACCAGTTTATGGTGTCATTTTAGACCACTGTTGCCTTGTTGATTTTCTGTCTAGAGGATCTGTCCTTTAATGTAAGGGTGTGTTAAAATTCCCTACTATCATCATATTATTGTCAGTTTCTCCTGTTATGTCTGTTAATATCTGCTTTATATATTTAGGTATATCACCCTTTAATTTGGATTTACTCCTGCCAAAATTTCTCCCAGCACTGATTTTACAAAGTATTATATAGAAAACAAAGGAAACAAATAAAATGCTATAAAATCACCATATGTTTTCTAGGAATAGAGGAAAGAATATTTTTTCCTTTCAGCTTTCCCTTTGTGCATCCATCCCTCCCTTCTCTCTTGCTCTCATTCTCACTCCTGTTCTCACTCTCTTATCCTCTTGCTCTTTCTTTTTATGCTTCCTGATTTAGGTTGTTACGTCAAATCTGATCCCACTTGTCACTTTTGAAGTAAGACTATATGAAATCTTTTAAAAAACATTATTTTAACATGCATAAGCCATAACAGCTGTGATAGGAACATGTTTTCTTATATAAGATGGCATAATCTTCACTTGGACGAGGATATTCATAAAAAGAGTGCCATTCTAATTTTCAGACTTGGAAATGCCTTGTGGCTGTTTTAAAATGGTTTACTCACTGTGGATTCAAAACTAGGGAAATTCTTAGTTCTTGTTTCTTTCAATAATTTTAGCAAACATCTGCTAAGAGCTCCCAGGGGTATATTTTGCACAGAACTGAAATATGACTGCTGGTAAAGCTAAGAGCCTGCTACTTTCAGAATATGTAACCCAGCTAATATGCATTACAATTTAATAAATCCATGAATGGATATTATATGGAGGTTGCAGGCCAGATGTTCCCTCTTAAAACAAGTCAGAGGAGCAGGCATTGTAGCTAGAGGGATTCAAGTTCAATATAAGAAAGTGAAAGAAGTTCCTGGGGAGATTTTTGAATGCCCTATGAAGATTCTTATTCAGAATGTGGAATGTTGTCAATGCTGGCCTTGATTTCTAAGTTGTGCAAGTTAAAAAAAGAATGAAAATATCAGCTTGGATTTTAAACTTAGATGAAAATTATTGTATTTACTGAAACAAGTTCTCAAGCAATACTGAAAGTAAGGAGGAAAATTTCCACTTAAAATTTCTGGCGTTAAAATAGAACCTGTTCACCCTCTCTGTCTCTGTCTCAATGTAGCAAAAAGTGAATCCTCTCAGATCACAGAAGTGACTTCAGGCTTTGTACCAAGCCTCCACCATCACAACTTTCTCACTGAACTTCTCAATAAACTCTCTGTCTGTTACCTTGACACCAGAGTGAATAGGACTGCAGTAAGCCTGAATTAACAGTGGTTCCTTCAATTCATACTGTAGCCTTCTGATATTGAATGCTTTCTTGTTTAGTGTCTCATTTAATCTTTCCAAACAACCCTACAAGGCAGGCATAATCTTCTCCATTCCCTGATAAGAAAAGTGAGAATCATGGGGTGACCGATGCAAAATTATCTATTTGTAAGTAGCAAAGCCAAGGGTAAAATTAAGTTTCAATCCTAGTTAAGGGCTCTGGTATTATATTTCAGCAGTTTTGATGCACTCATCATTTTCTTCAAAGGGTGCTCCACCTTGTGACAATGTGGCTGATTTGTTTGGAATGACACAGCATAACCACTCTTATAAGAAACTGCAAGGAAAGTTCTCAGATTGGAGCTTTCCAGAAAGCATTCCTGATGCAGAATATTCCTATTTATCCTTTTACTATAAGCACTGATAGCCTCATTTTTCCACTCATTGCTTGTGTGGTAAGTTATTTAATATATATATATGTATATATATGTCTCAGTTTTCTCATCTGTGTAAATGGAAATAACAAAAATAGCATCTATTTCAAAGGTCTGTTTTGAAGGAAACTAAGTAACTAACACCCAAAAAAGATGTCCTTTTCATTATAGGGGACTGGAATGCAAAAGTAGGAAGTCAACAAACACCTGGAGTAACAGGCAAATTTGGTCTTGGAATGCAGAATGAAGCAGGGCAAAGACTAAAAGAGTTCTGCCAAGAAAATGCACTGGTCATAGCAAACACCCTCTTCCAACAACACAAGAGAAGACTCTACACATGGACATCACCAGATGGTCAACACCAAAATCAGATTGATTATATTCTTTGCAGCCAAAGATGGAGAAGCTCTATACAGTCAACAAAAACAAGACCAGGAGCTGAATGTGGCTCAGATCATGAACTCTTTATTACCAAATTCAGACGCAAATTGAAGAAAGTAGGGAAAACTGCTAGAGTATTCAGAAATGACCTAAATCAAATCCCTTATGATTATACAGTGGAAGTGAGAAATAGATTTAAGGACCTAGATCTGGTAGATAGAGTGCCTGATGAACTATGGAATGAGGTTCGTGACATTGTAGAGGAGACAGGGATCAAGACCATCCCCATGGAAAAGAAATGCAAAAAAGCAAAATGGCTGTCTGGGGAGGCCTTACAAATAGCTATGAAAAGAAGAGAAGTGAAAAGCAAAGGAGAAAAGGAAAGATATGAGCGTCTGAATGAAGAGTTCCAAAGAATAGCAAGAAGAGATAAGAAAGCCTTCTTTAGTGATCAATGCAAAGAAATAGAGGAAAAGAACAGAATGGGAAAGACTAGAAATCTCACCAAGAAAATTAGAGATACCAAGGGAACATTTCATGCAAAGATGGGCTCCATAAAGGACAGAAATGGTCTGGACCTAACAGAAGCAGAAGATATTAAGAAGAGGTGGCAAGAATACATGGAAGAACTATACAAAAAAGATCTTCAAGACCCGGATAATCATGATGATGTGATCACTCATCTAGAGCCAGACATCCTGGAATGTGAAGTCAAGTGGACCTTAGAAAGCATCACTATGAACAAAGCTAGTGGAGGTGATGGAATTCCAATTGAGCTGTTTCAAATCCTGAAAGATGATGCTGTGAAAGTGCTGCACTCAATATGCCAGCAAATTTGGAAAACTCAGCAGTGGCCACTGGACTGGGAAAGGTCAGTTTTCATTCCAATTCCAAAGAAAGGCAATGCGAAAGAATGCTCAAACTATCGCACAGTTGCACTCATCTCGCATGCTAGTAAAGGAATGCTCAAAATTCTCCAAGCCAGGCTTCAGCAATATGTGAACCGTGAACGTCCTGATGTTCAAGCTGGTTTTAGAAAAGGCAGAGGAACCAGAGATCAAATTGCCAACATCTGCTGGATCATGGAAAAAGCAAGAGAGTTGCAGAAAAACATCTATTTCTGCTTTCTTGACTATGCCAAAGCCTTTGACTGTGTGGATCACAAGAAACTGTGGAAAATTCTGAAAGAGATGGGAATACCAGACCACCTGACCTGCCTCTTGAGAAATCTGTATGCAGGTCAGGAAGCAACAGTTAGAACTGGACATGGAACAACAGACTGATTCCAAATAGGAAAAGGAGTACGTCAAGGCTGTATATTGTCACCCTGCTTATTTAACTTCTATGCAGAGTACATCATGAGAAATGCTGGGCTGGAAGAAACACAAGCTGGAATCAAGATTGCTGGGAGAAATATCAATCACCTCAGATATGCAGATGAGACCACCCTAATGGCAGAAAGTGAAGAGGAGCTAAAAGCCTCTTGAAAGTGAAAGAGGAGAGTGAAAAAGTTGGCTTAAAGCTCAACATTCAGAAAACGAAGATCATGGCATCTGGCCCATCACTTCATGGGAAATAGATGGGGAAACAGTGGAAACAGTGTCAGACTTTATTTTTGGGCGCTCCAAAATCACTGGAGATGGTGACTGCACCCATGAAATTAAAAGATGCTTACTCCTTGGAAGAAAAGTTATGACCAACCTAGATAGCATATTCAGAAGCAGAGACGTTACGTTGCCAACTAAGGTCTGTCTAGTCAAGGCTATGGCTTTTCCAGTAGTCATGTACAGATGTGATAGTTGGACTGTGAAGAAAGCTGAGCATCGAAGAATTGATGCTTTTGAACTGTGGTGTTGGAGAAGATGCTTAAGAGTTCCTTGGACTACAAGGAGATCCAACCAGTCCATTCTGAAGGAGATCAGCCCTGGGATTTCTTTGGAAGGAATGATGTTAAAGGTGAAGCTCCAGTACTTTGGGCACCTCATGCGAAGAGTTGACTCATTGGTAAAGACTCTGATGCTGGGAGGGATTGGGGGCAGGAGGAGATGGTGACGACAGGATGAGATGGCTGGATGACATCACTGACTTTATGAACGTGAGTCTGAGTGAACTCCGGGAGTTGGTGATGGACAGGGAGACATGGTGTGCCGCAGTTCACGGGGTCACAAAAAGAGTCTGACAGGACTGAGCGACTGAACTGAACTGAAGTTAATACCTGCAAGGTGTTTGGATAAAACTGTGTTTGGAATATGTGGAGTGAAAATGTTGGTTAATACCACAAGTTTGCTATCAATGTGGGACGCCAAAGTTGGCTTCCAAACTTGTGGCAAGATAAATAATTTTAGAAAATTTTTCTATAAATATGGCTTTTTTAAGTTTCTGGAAAATGAATGAATGAATAAAAAGTAGTATTTGCCTGCAAGAGGTTTGTCATTCAGTGGCGGAGATATGGAATATATACACATTTCTATAGTCCAAGGCACAATAAGTAATGTAAGACTAGAGCACAGAGTAGGCATTCTTAACAACTGGAAGGATCTGATAATATCTCTAAGTGAGGCAAGGTTTGAATATTATATTTACCTTGAGTCTCCACAGGATTTGGCTCAGTGGCTGCAACATAGAAGGTGATCAGTGGCTATATGTGGAGTGACTAAGTATGGGAGGTGGAAGTCAAGGATTTGGAGAAAGCTTCTATAGAGGGGAAAGAGTATAAACCAACCACAGAAGTATAAAAAGGATCCATTTAGGAAGTTCTAGAACTAACAGCCAAAAAAGATGTCCTTTTCATTATAGGTGACTGGAATGCAAAAGTAGCAAGTCAAGAGATACCTGGAGTAACAGGCAAATTTGGCCTTGGAGTATAAAATGAAGCAAGTCAAAGGCTAACAGAGTTTTGCCAAGAGAACATGCTGGTCATAGTAAGCACCATCTTCCAACAATACAAGAGAAGACTCCACACATGGACATCACCAGATGGTCAGTGCCAAAATCAGATTGATTATATTCTTCGCAGCCAGGGATAGAGAAGCTCTATACAGTCAGCAAAAACAAGACTGGGTGATGACTGTGGCTCAAATCATGAACTCTTTATTGCCAAATTTAAACTTAAATTTAAGAAGTAGAGAAAACCACTAGACCATTCAGTATGACCTAAATCAATTCTCGTATGATTATACAGGGAAAGTGACAAATAGATTCAAGGGATTAGATCTGATAGAATGCCTGAAGAACTATGGATGGAGGTTCGTGACATTGTACAGGAGGCAGTGATAAAGACTATCCCCAAGCAAAGGAAAAGCAAACATGCAAAATGGCTGCCTGAGAAGGCCTTACAAAGAGCTGAGAAAGAAGAGAAGTTAAAGGCAAAGGAGAAAGGGAAATATATACCCATTTGGATGCAGAGTTCCAAAGAATAGCAAGTAAAGATAAGAAAGCCTTCCTCAGCCATCAATACAAAGAAATAGAGGAAAACAACAGAATGGGAAAGACTAGAGATCTTTTCAAAAAATTTAGAGATATCAAGGGGCTATTTCATGCAAAGATGGGCTTCATAAAGGATAGAAACGGTATGCACCTAATAGAAGCAGAAGATATTAAGAAGAGGTGGCAAGTATACACAGAAGAACTATGCAAAAAGTATCTTAATGACCCAGATAACCGTGATGGTGTGATCACTCACCTAAAGCCAGACATCCTGGAATGCCAAGTCAAGTGGACCTTAGGAAGCATCACTATGAACAAAGCTAGTGGAAGTGATGAAATTCCAGTTGAGCTATTTCAAATCCTAAAAGATGATGCTGTGAAACTGCTGTACTCAATATGCCAACAAATTTGGAAGACTCAGTAGTTGCCACAGGACTGAAAAAGGTCAGTTTTCATTCCAATCCCAAAGAAAGGCAATGCCAAAGAATGCTCAAACTACCTCACAACTGCACTTATCTCACACGCTAGCAATGTAATGCTCAAAATTCTCCAAGCCAGGCTTCAACAGTATGTGAAATGAGAACTTCCAGACGTTCAAGCTGGTTTTAGTAAAGGTAGAGGAACCAGAGATCAAATTGCCAACATCTGCTGGATCATGGAAAAAGCAAGAGAGTTCCAGAAAAACATCTACTTCTGCTTTATTGACCACAACAAAGGCTTTGACTCTGTGGATCCCAGCAGACTGTGGAAAATTCTGAAAGAGATGGGAATACCAGACCACCTTACCTGCCTCCTGAGAAATGTGTATGCAGGTCAAGAAGCAACTGTTAGAACTGGACATGGAACAACAGATGGGTTGTAAATTGGGAAAGGAGCTTATCAAGGCTGTATATTGTCACCCTGTTTATTTAACTTATATGCAGAGTACATCATGTGAAATGCTGGACTGGATGAAACACAAGCTGGAATCAAGATTGCCAGGAGAAATATCAATAACCTCACATATGCAGATGACATCATCCTTATGGCAGAAAGTAAAGAACTAAAGAGCCTCTTGGTGAAAGTGAAAGAGGAGAGTGCAAAGTTGGCTTAAAACTCAACATTCGGAAAACTAAGATCATGGCATCCGGTCCCATCACTTCATGGCAAATAGATGGGGAAATAATGGAAACAGTAACAGACTTCATTTTTATGGGCTCCAAAATTATTGCAGATGGTGACTACAGGCATGAAATTAAAAGATTAAAAATTTCTCCTTGGAATAAAAGCTATGACCAACCTGGAGAGCATACTAAAAAGCAGGGACATTACTTTGTCAGCCAAGGTCCGTCTGGTCAAAGCTATGGTTTTTCCAGTAGTCATATATGGATGTGAGAGTTGGGCTATAAAGCAAGCTGGGCATTGAATAATTGATGCTTTCCAACTGTGGTTTCAGAGAAGACTCTTGAGAATCCTTTGGACTGCAAGGAGATCCAACCAGTCCATCTTAAAGGAAATCAGTCCTGAATAATCATTGGAAGGAATGATGCTGAAGCTGAAACTCCAATGCTTTGGCCACATGATGCGAAGAACTGACTCAATGGAAAAGACCCTGATGCTAGGAAAGACTGAAGGCAGGAGGAGAAGGGGACAATAGAGGATGAGAAGTTTGGATGGCATCACCGGCTCTATGGAGATGAGTTTAAGTAAGCTCCGGGTGTTGGTGATGGACAGGGAAGCCTGGTCTGCTGCAGTCCATGGGGTTACAAAATGTCAGACATGACCTAGTGACTGAACTGAACTGAGGAAGTCTATGCTAGTGGATTCATGTTTTGGCAGTCAATGATAAAGCAATTATCAAGACAGATTTAGTCTGAGATATTAGATCATCTTGAATGACATTCTACGGTTTAAAATTTTATTTGATACCAGTGGAGACAACAGAACCTCAGATAGTTCCAAGAAGGATCTGGTAATTGGATATGAACTGTAAGACCATGAGTTTTATGATTTTGAGGAATGTTAGGATAGTGATTATATATCCAATATTAACAAGACCATAGCCACTCCTCTCATAAGTTTGCCCATGTTATTGGCCAAAAATTATTTGTTGGACTTTTTGTCCTCAACTCTCAAGAACTCCAGTAAGATGGGCTTGGAAAATGGCATATAGAACAGAATCCTAAGAAGTATCTTTGCTTTCCCTAAGCCTAGACTCTAACTTGGGAACTGTGTTCTTGCCAGTCTCAGGGAAGGACAGAAACTTTTGGGATTAGTGGACTGAAATTTATATGAAAGAGAACTGATGATCAAGGCAACTGGATGATTCAGTCCCCTCTATGTGGGAGAAGTCCTGGGCTATTTTGCCTCTCCTGGTCCATAAAAGGAGAAAGTAAGAACATGCCATGGCAACAGGTGTGATCATTAATCCAGAGTGAGCTACTCATTAGTAAATGCAGCCTGGGCACATGCCTAGAATCTGACTCATTAAATATGTGTCCTTCCTCCTAGAGGAAAAAAAGGTTCAGGGGAAAGCAAATGTTTATATTTTCAGAGTCCTACCTGAAAGATGGCTTATAGAGAGCTGTTAGAGACAGAAGGTTTGAGTGAGGTCAATGCTATGAGAAAAGAGTTTAATTTCAAAGACATTGAAGAATCTGATCATATGTTGCGATGAGAGATACATTGAAGATGATGATCATTTTCCCATCTCTTGTGACTGAGAGGATGGTGTTACTACATTAAATGAAATAAACAATGAAGAGGTCATGATATTTCTCTTATTTTGCAATTTTACTGTAGTCTTAAAACATAAATGCTGTACCCTGAAGGCTAAGAAGGGCTACAAGTTAATTAACAGTTAATATTACAATATTTAGAGAAAGGGAAGGATGAAACTACCTTTTACTCTTTTTCTAGAGAATAAGAAATAGGAAGGTAGGTTTCTTCAAGAGGCAAGTAAGCTCAGGGTCCTGGGAAAAATGGCTGCTTGTTGGACATGCTTTTTGTGTCTCAGAGGATCTCAGAAAACATCTAAGAGATGCTGAAAGCTTTTGGAAGGATTATGTGAAAAAAAATATGAAAGAAGGCAGTCAAAGAAGTTATTCTCTAGGCAATGTTTTCATAGTTGAACAGAGTCTTTGCTTTTGGAGTTGTTTAGGTATATGAAAGAAAAGAAGAAACTCCTTTTTAAAGCCAACAATGGTATTTTAAAAAGAAGGGCAGGAACAAGATGATGATTCTGGGCTCATAAAGAAAGATATGTATATATATCTGAGCACTTGCCTTAGACTTACTAAAGGGAACTAATGGTGGATGTGGATAGACAACTGAGACAAGATGTGCTGAAATGTAATTGATACTCAAGGCTAATATTTGGTAAGACAAGAGAAAAACTTATGGCAGAAAAGGGACTCAGATTCAGTGACTTGCTAAAAAGTCATGTAATTTAAGAGAACACTATAATTAATCAGTGAAGAAGAAAATGGCAACCCACACCAGTACTCTTGCCTGGAGAATCTCATGGACAGAGGAGCCTGGCAGACTACAGTCAATGGGATCATAAAGAGTTGGACACAACTGAGTGATGGAGCACAAAAGGCACATAGTTAATGAGGACCAACGCTAGACACAGATTGGAAGGCCCAAGAGCTGCAGACGTGCATTCATCAGAGGCAAGAATGCACAATGTCCAAGATGGCAATTTGAGCCACAGAGGCAAGGGTAATAGTAGCGCTGAAACTTTGGCTGGTGGCTGAAGAAAATTGTAAGAACCCAGTGTAGTAGTAGGAAGAAAAGCTTTGATAAATGAGTTTTCATGTGGGTTCTTACTAATACAAGAGTCACTTCTCAAGATGGGTTGTCTTGAGTCCTTATAAAAGAATGAGTAAGCTCTTCACATACCTGTATAGCATGATCCCACAGAATAAAACAAAAGAAATACAGAGTGCTTGGTACAGTATGCTCACAATTGAGTAAAATAGAAGGTGCATGGCTATATATAGCTAATTTATCTCAGAACTTCTGGAAGGATCCACAAGAATGTAATAATTATTTCTTGGTAAGAGGTAATGGAGAACTGAGGAAAAGAAAAAAATAGGGGAATGGAAAGAAGACTTCAACTCATACTAAGTGCTGCTTGGGGTTATATGTGTGGGGAAGGGTAGAAATGAGGTGGCACTCACCTCACACCATGGAGAGAAATTTTCTGTTTTAATAAGTTGTTGCTAATATTTATCACTAGGATTTACCTGGATCAGTGGTAAAGAATCCATCTGCAAATGCAGGAGATACAGGTTTGATTCCTGACCTGGGAAGATCCTCCATGCTGAGGAGCAACTAAGCCCAAGCACCATAACTATTAAGCCTGTGCCCTAGAGCCCGGGAGCTGCAACTACTGAAGCCTGCGGTCCACAACAAGAGAAGCCACCTCAATGAGAAGCCCAAGCACTACAAGCAGAGAGTAGCAACTAGAGAAAAGACCTCCAAGCAGCAAAGACCCAGCACAGCTAAAATGAATAAATAAATAAAATCATAAAAAACTTTATCATCCATAATTTTATGTGTTTAATGTATAAGTTAAAGACTAACTCACAAAAATGTGAGTCCAGATTAAAGACAAATTTCCTTGGAGAATAGAGGTCAATCAAAATCACTTATGTTCAGGGCTTCTTGGATCTCTAAGTCTTTCTTGATATTATCAGCAGTATAGTTAGAAATTAGGGGCAAACCTAAGGGATGAACAAATGATTCATATGTGAAATTGTGAAGTAAATTCCATGTGGCAATAGCTGATAGAACTTTTCCTGGACCCAAGTACTGAATTTTAGACTCTTTTGTTGACTATAAAGGCTACTCCATTTCTTCAAAGGGATTCTTGCCCACAGCAGTAGTTATAATGGTCATCTGAATTAAATTCACCTACTTTGATATATTTTAGTTCATTTAGCATATTGAAAAGCAGAGACATCACTTGGCCAACAAAGGTCCATCTAGTCAAGGCTATGGTTTTTCCAGTGGTTATGTATGGATGTGAGAGTTGTACTGTGAAGAAAGCTTAGTGCTGAAGAATTGATGCTTTTGAACTGTGGTGTTGGAGAAGACTCTTGAGGGTCCTTTGGACTGCAAGGAGATCCAACCAGTCCATTCTGAAGGAGATCAGCCCTGGGATTTCTTTGGAGGGAATGATGCTAAAGCTGAAACTCCAGTACTTTGGCCACCTCATGTGAAGACTTGACTCATTGGAAAAGACTCTGATGCTGGGAGGGATTGGGGGCAGGAGGAGAAGGGGATGACAGAGGATGAGATGGCTGGATGGCATCACTGACTCAATGGACATGAATCTGAGTGAACTCCAGGAGTTGGTGATGGACAGAGCGGCCTGGCGTGCTGCGATTCATGGGATCGCAAAGAGTCGGACACGACTGAGTGACTGAACTGATGAACTGACTGACTGATTCCTAAAATGCTGATGTTCACTCTTGCCATCTCCTGTTTGACAACTTCTCATTTACTTTGATTCATGGACCTAACATTCCAGATTCCTATGCAATATTCTTCTTTCTAGCATCACACTTAAATTTCACCACCAGGCATATCCACATTTGGGCATTGTTTCCACTTTGGCTCAGCCTCTTCATTCCTTCTGGAAAGTTTTCCCCACTCTTCTCCAGGAGCATAGTTGTCACCAACTGACCTGGGGAATTCATCTGTCAGTGTCCTAACTTTTAGCCTTTTTATACTGTTCATGGGGTTATCAAGGCAAGAATACTGAGATGGTTTGCATTCTCTTTTCCAATGGAAGACGTTTTGTCAGAGCTCTCCACCATGACCCATCCATCTTGGGTGGCCCTACATGGCATGGCTCATGGTTTCACTGAGTTAGATAAGGCTGTGATCCAGATTTCAGTTTGGTTAGTTTTCTGTGATTGTGGTTTTAATTCTGTCTGCCCTCTGATGTATGAGGATAAGAGGCCTGTGGAAGCTTCCTGAAGGGAAGGACTGTCAGTGGGGTAAACTGGGTCTTGCTTGCGTGGGCTGAGCCAGGTTCAGTAATCTTTAATCCCATTTACTGTTGATGGGTGGAGCTGTGTTCCCTCCCTATAGTTTGGCCTGAGGTTTAACTGTGGTAGGGGTAATGGCTATAAGTGACTACCTTTGAAAGGAATTATGCCAGCACATCTCCCAGAACTCTTGTACTGAGTGCTCTTGACTGTTGACCCACACCTCTGCAGGAGACTCCTGGATGCTCATAGGCAATTCTGTCTCAGCCTCTAGAGACCCAGATAACCACGATGCTGTGACACTCAGCTAGAGCCAGACATCTTGGAGTGTGAAGCCAAGAAGCATCACTTAAGAAGCACTACTTAGGAAGTCTTAAGAAGCATCACTACAAACAAAGCTAGTAGAGGTGATGGAATTCCAGATGAGCTATTTCAAATCCTAAAAGATCATGCTATTAAAGTGCTGCACTAAATATGCCAGCAAGTTTGGATAACTCAACAGTGGCCAAAGGGCTGGAAAAAGTCAGTTTTTCACTCCAATCCCAAAGAAAGGCAATGTCAAAGAATGTTCAAACTACCTCACAATTGCACTCATCTCACACGTTAGCAAAGTAATGTTATATTCTCCAAATGAGGCTTCAACAGTACATGAACTGAGAACTTCCAGATGTTCAAGCTGGATTTAGAAAAGACAGAGGAACCAGAGATCAAATTGCCAACATCCGGTGGATCATTGAAAAAGCAAGAGAATTCCAGAAAAACGTCTACTTCTGCTTCAGTCAGCTATTCTAAAGCCTTTAGCCGTGTGGATCACAACAAAATGTGGAAAATTCTTCAAGATATGGGATTACCAGAACACCTTACCTCCCTCCTGCAAAATCTGTATGCAGGTCAAGAAGCAACAGTTAGAACTGGACATGGAACAATAGACTGGTTCCAACTTGGGAAGGGAGTATGTCAAGCCGTATATTGTCAACTCTGGTTATTTACCTTATATGCAGAGTTTAGTTCAGTTCAGTCTCTCAGTCGTGTCCGACTCTTTGTGACCCAACCGACTGCAGGACGTCAGGCTTCCCTTTCCATCACCAACTCCCAGAGCTTACTCAAAGTCATGTCCACAGAGTCAGTGATGCTATTCAACCATCTCATTATCTCTCATCCAGTTTTCATCCCTTCTTCAATCTTTCCCAGCACCAGGGTCTTTTCAACAAGTCAGCTCCTCGCATCAGGTGGCCAAAGTATAGGAGTTTCAGCTTCAACATCAGTCCTTTCAATGAATATTCAGGACTGATTTCCTTTAAGATACACCGGTTGGATCTCCTTGCAGTCCAAGGGATTCTCAAGAGTCTTCTCCAAACCACAAGCATCAATTCTTCGGTGCTCAGGTTGCTTTATCATCCAACTCTCACATCCATAAGTGACTATTGGAAAAACCATAGCCTTGACTCGATGGACCTTTGCTGGCAAAGTAATCTATATGCTTTTTAATATGCTGTCTAGGTTGATCCGTCAAGGTTATAGTTTTTCCAGTGGTCATGTATGGATGTGAGAGTTGGACTGTGAAGAAAGCTGAGCGCCGAAGAATTGATGCTTTTCAACTGTGGTGTTGGAGAAGACTCTTGAGAGTCCCTTGGATTGCAAGGAGATCCAACCAGTCCATTCTGAAGGAGATCAGCCCTGGGATTTCTTTGGAAGGAATGATGCTGAAGCTGAAACTCCAGTACTTTGGCCACCTCATGTGAAGAGTTGACTCATTGGAAAAGACTTTGATGCTGGGAGGGATTGGGGGCAGGAGGAGAAGGGGACGACAGAGGATGAGATGGCTGGATGGCATCACTGACTCAATGGACGTGAGTCTGAGTGAACTCTGGGAGTTGGTGATGGACAGGGAGGCCTGGTGTGTGGCGATTCATGGGGTTGCAAAAGGTGGACATGACTGAGCGACTGAACTGAACTGAACTAGGTTGATCATAACTTTTCTTCCAAGAAGCAAGCATCTTCTAATTTCATGGCTGCAGTCACCATCTGCAGTGTTTTTGGAGTCCAAGAAAATAAAGTCTGTTACTCTTTCCATTGTTTTCCCCATCTATTTGCCATGAAGTGATGGGACCAGATGCCATCATCTTAGTTTCTGAATGTTGAGTCTTAAGCCAACTTTTCATTCTCCTCTTTCACTTTCATCAAGATACTCTTTATTTCTTCTTTGATTTCTGCCATTAAGTGTGATTACATCTGTATATCTGTGGTTATTGATATCTTTCTCAGTAATCTTGATTCCATTTGTACTTGATCCAACCCTGCATTTAACATGATGTATGCTGCATTTAAGGTAAATAAGCAGGCTGACAATATATAGCCTTGACATACTTCTTTCTCAATTTGGAATTAGTCTGTTGTTCCACATTCAGTTCTTTTGCTTCTTGACCTGCATACAGATTTCTCAGGAGGCAGGTCAGGTGGTCGGGTATTCCCATTCCTTTAAGAATTTTCCAGAGTTTGTTGTGATCCACACAATCAAAGACTTTGGCATAGTCAATAAAGCAGAAGCAGATGTTTTTCTGGAACTCTCTTGCTTCTTTGGTGATCCAGCAGGTGCTGGCAATTTGATCTCTGGTTCCGCTGCCTTTTCTAAATCCAGCTTGAACATCTGGAAGTTCACAGCTTCGAGAATTTTGAGCATTATTTTGCTATTTTGTGAGATGAGTGCAATTGTGAGGGAGTATGAACATTCCTTGGCATTGCCTTTCTTTGGGATTGGAATGAAAACTGACCTTTCCAGTCCTATGGTCACTGCTGAGTTTTCCAAATTTGCTGGCATATTGAGTGCAACACTTTAATGGCATCATCTTTTAGGATTTGAAATAGCTAAATTGGAATTCCATTACCTCCACTAGCTTTATACATAGTGATGCTTCCCAAGGCACACTTGATTTGGCATTCCAGGATGTCTAGCTCTAGGTGAGTGATCACACCATCGTGTTTATCTGGGTCATGAAGTTCTTTTTTGTATAATTCTTCTGTGTATACTTGCCACTTCTTCTTAATATCTTCTGCTTCTGTCAGATGCATACCATTTCTGTCCTTAATCGAGCACATCTTTGCATGAAATGTTCCCTTGGTATCTCTAATTTTCTTAAAGAGATCTCTAGTCTTTACCATTCTATTGTTTTCCTTTATTTCTTTGCACTGATCACTGAGGAAGGCTTTCTTATTTCTTCTTGCTATTCTTTGGAACTCTGCATTCAAATAGGTATATCTTTCCTTTTCTCCTTTGCCTTTTGCCTCTCTTCTTTCCTCAGCTATTGGTAAGGCCTCCTCAGACAACCATTTTGCATATTTGCATTTCTTTTTCTTGGAGATGGTCTTGATTGCTGCCTCCTATACCATGTGATGAATCTCCACCCATAGTTCTTCAGGCACTCTATCAGATATAAACCCTTGAATCTATTAGTCACTTCTACTGTATAATCGTAAGGGATATGACTTAGGTCATACCAGAATGGTTTAGTGGTTTTCCCTACTTTCTTCAATTTAAGTTTGAATTTGGCAGTAAGGTGTTGATGATTGTAACCACAGCCAGCTCCTGGACTTGTTTTTGCTGACGGTATAGAGCTTCACCATCTTCGGCTGCAAAGAATATAATCAATTTGATTTTGGTATTGGCCATCTGATGATATCCACGTGTAGAGTCTTCTCTTGTGCTATTGGAAGTGGGTATTGGCTATAACCAGTGCATTCTCTTCACAAAACTCTGTTAGACTTTGCTCTGCTTCGTTTTGTACTCCAAGGGCAAATTTTCCTGTTACTCAATTATCTCTTGACTTCTTACTCTTGCATTCCAGTCCCCTATAAAGAAAAAGACATCATTTATGAATGTGAGCTCTAGAAGGTCTTGTAAGTCTTCTTAGAACCGTTCAGCTTCAGCTTCTACAACATTTCTTGTTAGGGCATAGACTTGGATTACTGTGATATTAAATGGTTTACCTTGGGAACAAACGGAGACATTTTGTTGTTTTTGAGATTGCATCCAAGTCAGTCCAATCATACTAGGACCACAGCCTTGTCTAACTCAATGAAACTAAGCCATGCCCAAGGGACAACCCAAGATGGGCAGGTCATGTTGGAGAGGTCTGACAGAATGTGGTCCACTGGAGAAAGGAATGGCAAACCACTTTAGTATTCTTGCCTTGAGAACCCCATGAACAGTATGAAAAGGCAAAATGATAGGATACTGAAAGAGGAACTCCCCAGGTCAGTAGGTGCCCAATATGCCACTGGAGATCAGTGGAGAAATAACTCCAGAAAGAATGAAGGGAGGGAGCCAAAGCAAAAACAATACCCAGCTGTGGATGTAACTGGTGATAGAAGCAAGGTCTGATGCTGTAAAGAGCAATATTGCATAGGAACCTGGAATGTCAGGTCCATGAATCAAGGCAAATTGGAAGTGGTCAAACAAGAGATGCCAAAGGTGAATGTTGACATTCTAGGAATCAGCGAACTAAAATGGACTGGAATGGGTGAACTTAGCTCAGATGGCCATTATATCTACTACTGCGGGCAGGAATCCCTCAGAAGAAATGGAGTAGCCATCATGTTCAACAAAAGAGTTTGAAACGCAGTACTTGGATGCAGTATCAAAAACAACAGAATGATCTCTGTTGTCTCCAAGGCAAACCATTCAGTATTATGGTAATCCAAGTCTAAGCCCCAACCAGTAACATTGAAGAACGGTTTTATGAAGACCTTCAAGACCTTTTAGAAGTAACACTGAAAAAAGATGTCCTTTTCATTATAGGGGACTGGAATGCAAAAGTAAGAAGTCAAGAAACACCTGGAGTAACAGGCAAATTTGGCCTTGGAATGCGGAATGAAGCAGGGCAAACACTAATGGAGTTTTGCCAAGAAAATGCACTGGTCACAGCAAACACCCTCTTCCAACAACACAAGAGAAGACTCTACACATGGACATCACCAGATGGTCAACCCCAAAATCAGGTTGATTATATTCTTTGCAGCCAAAGATGGAGAAGCTCTATTTAGTCAACAAAAACAAGACCAGGAGTTGACTGTGGCTCGGATCATGAACTCCTTATTGCCAATTCAGACTGAAATTGAAGAAAGTAGGGAAAACTGCTAGACCATTCAGATATGACCTAAATCAAAATCCCTTATGATTATACAGTGGAATGAGGAATGAGGTTCGTGACATTGTACAGGAGACAGGGATCAAGACCATCCCCATGGAAAAGAAATGCAAAAAAGCAAAATGGCTGTCTGGGGAGGCCTTACAAATAGCTGTGAAAAGAGGAGAAGTGAAAAACAAAGGGGAAAAGGAAAGATACAAGCATCTGAATGAAGAGTTCCAAAGAATAGCAAGAAGAGATAAGAAAGCCTTCTTCAGAGATCAATGCAAAGAAATAGAGGAAAAGAACAGAATGGGAAAGACTAGAGATCTCTTCAAGAAAATTAGAGATACCAAGGGAACATTTCACACAAAGATGGTCTCGATAAAGGACAGAAATGGTATGCACCTAACAGAAGCAGAAGATATTAAGAAGAGGTAGCAAGAATACACAGAAAAACTGTACAAAAAATTTCTTCATGACCCGGATAATCCCGATGATGTGATCACTAATATAGAGCCAGAAATCTTGGAATGTGAAGTCAAGTGGGCCTTAGAAAGCATCACTATGAACAAAGCTAGTGGAGGTGATGATATTCCAGTTGAACTATTTGAAATCCTGAAAGATGATGCTGTGAAAGTGCTGCACTCAATATGCCAGCAAATTTGGAAAACTCAGCAGTGGCCACAGGACTGGAAAAGGTCAGTTTTCATCCCAATCCCAAAGAAAGGAAATGCCAAAGAATGCTCAAACTACCACGCAATTGCACTCATCTCACATGCTAGTAAAGTAATGCTCAAAATTCTCCAAGCCAGACTTCAGCAATACGTGAACTGTGAACTCCCTGATTTTCAAGCTGGTTTTAGAAAAGGCAGAGGAACCAGAGATCAAATTGCCAACATCTGCTGGATCATGGAAAAAGAAAGAGAATTCCAGAAAAACATCTATTTCTGCTTTATTGACTATGCCAAAGCCTTTGATTGTGTGGATCACAATTAACTGTGGAAAATTCTGAAAGAGATGGGAATACCAGACCACCTGACCTGCCTCTTGAGAAATCTGTATGCAGGTCAGGAAGCAACAGTTAGAACGGGACATGGAACAACAGACTGGTTCCAAATAGGAAAAGGAGTACGTCAAGGCTGTATATTGTCACCCTGCTTATTTAACTTCTATGCAGAGTACATCATGAGAAACGCTGGGCTGGAAGAAACACAAGCTGGAATCAAGATTGCTGGGAGAAATCTCAATAACCTCAGATATGCAGATGACACCACCCTTATGGCAGAAAGTGAAGAAGAACTAAAAAGTCTCTTGATGAAAGTGAAAGTGGAGAGTGAAAAAGTTGGCTTAAAGCTCAACATTCAGAAAACAAAGATTATGGCATCTGGTCCCATCACTTCATGGGAAATAGATGGGGAAACAGTGGAAACAGTGGCAGACTTTACATTTTGGGCTCCAAAATCACTGTTGATGGTGACTGCAGCCATGAAATTAAAAGACGCTTACTCCTTGGAAGAAAAGTTATGGGCAACCTAGATAGCATATTCAAAAGCAGAGACATTACTTTGCTGACTAAGGTCCATCTAGTCAAGGCTATGGTTTTTTCAGTGGTCATGTATAGATGTGAGAGTTGGACTGTGAAGAAAGCTGAGTGCCAAAGAATTGATGCTTTTGAACTGTGGTGTTGGAGAAGCCTCTTGAGAGTCCCTTGGACTGCAAGGAGATCCACCCAGTCCATTCTGAAGGAGATCAATCCTGGGATTTCTTTGGAAGGAATGATGCTAAAGCTGAAACTCCAATACTTCGGCCACCTCATGCGACGAGTTGACTCATTGGTAGACTCTGATGCTGGGAGGGATTGGGGGCAGGAGGAGAAGGGGATGACAGGGGATGAGATGGCTGGATGGGATCACTGACTTGATGGATGTGAGTCTGAGTGAACTCCAGGAGTCGGTGATGGACAGGGAGGCCTAGCATGCTGCGATTCATGGGGTCACAAAGAGTCAGACATGACTGAGTGAACTGAACTGAACTACATTTCAGACTTTTTTTGTTGACTATGATGATTACTCCATTTCTTCTGAGTCTTGCCCACAATAGTAGATATAAGGGTCATCTGAGTTAAATTAACCCATTGCAGTCCATTTTAGTTCACTGATTCCTCAAATGTTGATGTTCACTCTTGCCATCTCCTGTTGGCCACATCCAGTTTGCTTTGATTCATGGACCTAACAATCCAGGTTCTATGTAATATTGCTGTTTACAGCCTTAGACTTTTCTTTCATCACTAGACACATCCACATCTTTTTTTTTTTTTTTTCTTTGCTCCATCTGAGGTTATTGATATTTCTCCCAGCAATCTTGATTCCAGATTGTGTTTCTTCCAGTCCAGCGTTTCTCAAGAGGCAGGTCAGGTGGTCTGGTATTCCCATCTCTTTCAGAATTTTCCACACTTTATTGTGATCCACACAGTCTTAGACTTTGGCATAGTCAATAAAGCAGAAATAGATGTTTTTCTGCAACTCTCTTGCTTTTTCCGTGATCCAGCGGATGTTGGCAATTTGATCTCTGGTTCCTCTGCCTTTTCTAAAACCAGCTTGAAAATCAGGGAGTTCATGGTTCACGTATTGCTGAAGCCTGGCTTGGAGAATTTTGAGCATTACTTTACTAGCGTGTGAGATGAGTGCAATTGTGCGGGAGTTTGAGCATTCTTTGGCATTTCCTTTCTTTGGGATTGGGATGAAAACTGACCTTTTCCAGTCCTGCGGCTACTGCTGAGTTTTCCAAATTTGCTGGCATATTGAGTGCAGCACTTTCACAGCATCATCTTTCAGGATTTGAAATAGCTCAACTGGAATTCCATCACTTCCACTAGCTTTGTTCGTAGTGATGCTTTCCAAGGCCCACCTGACTTCGCTTTCCAAGATGTCTGGCTCTAGATTAATGATCACATCATCATGATTATCTGGATCGTGAAGATCTTTTTTGTACAGTTCTTCCGTGTATTCTTGCCACCTCTTCTTAATATCTTCTGCTTCTGTCAGGTGCATACCATTTCTGTCCTTTATGGAGCCCATCTTTGCATGAAATGTTCCCTTGGTATCTCTAATTTTCTTGAAGAGATCTCTAGTCTTTCCCATTCTGTTCTTTTCCTCTATTTCTTTGCATTGATCTCTGAAGAAGGCTTTCTTATCTCTTCTTGCTATTCGTTGGAACTCTGCATTCAGATGCTGATATCTTTCCTTTTCTCCTTTGCTTTTTGCCTCTCTTCTTTTCACAGCTATTTGTAAGGCCTCCCCAGACAGTCATTTTGCTTTTTTGCATTTCTTTTCCATGGGGATGGTCTTGATCCCTGTCTCCTGTACAATGTCACGAACCTCATTCCGTAGTTCATCAGGCACTCTGTCTATCAGATCTAGGTCCTTAAACCTATTTCTCACTTCCACTGTATAATCATAAGGGATTTGATTTAGGTCATACCTGAATGGTCTAGCGGTTTTCCCTATTTTCTTAAATTTCAGTCTGAATTTGGTAATAAGGAGTTCATGATCTGAGCCACAGTCAGCTCCTGGTCTTGTTTTTGTTGACTATATAGAGCTTCCCCATCTTTGGTTGCATAGAATATAATCAATCTGATTTTGCTGTTGACCATCTGGTGATGTCCATGTATAGAGTCTTCTCTTGTGTTGTTGGAAGAGGGTGTTTGCTGTGACCAGTGCATTTTCTTGGCAAAACTCTATTAGTGTTTGCCCTGCTTCATTCCGCATTCCAAGGCCAAATTTGCCTGTTACTCCAGGTGTTTCTTGACTTCCTACTTTTGCATTCCAGTCATAGTTTCATTGAGTTAGACAAGGCTGTGGTCCATGTGATCAATTTGCTTAGTTTTCTGTGATTGTGGTTTTCATTCTGTCTGTCCTCTGATGGATCAGGATAAGAGACTTATGGAAGCTTTCTGATGGGAGACCTGAGGTGGAAACTGGGTCTTCTTCTGAATGGGCAGGGAATGCTCAGTTAATCTTTGATCCAACTTTCTGTTGAAGGGAGGGGCTATGTTCCCTCCCTGTTGTTTGACCTGAGACCAAACTATGGTGGAGGTAATGAAGATAATGGCAACCTCTTTCAAAAGTGCACTCACTGCTGCATCAGTTCCCCCTGTAGCTGGTCACCACCGACCCATGCCAGAGACTCCTGGACACTCATGGACAAGTCTGGGTCAGTCTCTTGTGGGGTCACTGCTCCTTTTTCCTGTGTCCTGGTGCACAGAAGGTTTTGTTTGTGCCCTCCAAGATTCTGTTTCCCCAGTCCTGTGTGAGTTCTGGTGTCTCTGTGGTGGGGCTAATGGCAACTTCCTCCAAGAGGGCTTATGCCATAACCAGGTCTGCTGCACCCAGAGCCCCTGCCCTCTGGCAGGCCACTGCTGATTCATACTTCCACAGGAGACACTCATACACAGTTCTGGCTCAGCCTCTGCAGGGTCTCGGAGTCCTGGTGTGCACAGGGTTTGTTTGAGCCCTCTGAGTGTCTCTGGTGGGTATAGGGTTTGATTCTTAAAATGATTTTGCCCCTATTATCATCTTGCTGTGGGTTTTCATTTGCCCTTGGATGTGGAGTATCTTTTTTTGGTGGCATCCAACATTATCCTGTCAATGCATGTTCAGCAGTGAGTTGTTATTTTGGAGTTCTCACAGGAGAAGATGAGCTCATATCCTTTTACTCTGCCATCTTGGAGACTCAGCCTCAGAAGATTTGAGATTCTTCTCATTTCCCTTTCTCCTCAGCTTTCCCAACTTGGAAACTCCATCTTCCATGAATCCATCCATGACTCTTGTTTATCTTTTACCATAGTTTCTGTGGATTATATGACAAACATCACTAGTCCAGCTACTCTCAACCTAATCAGAATGTGTGTAGTACAAATAAAGTGCTTACAACAGGCTATGGAAAATGGCTTCCAGAGATAGCACATACATGTTAGGAAAACATGTATGGGAAAGACAGTAATATGCAGAATACATCATGCAAAATGCTGGACTGGATGAAGCACAAGCTGGAATCAAGATTTCTGGGAGAAATAGCAATAAACTCAGATATGCAGATGACACCACACTTCTGACAGAAAGCGAAGAAGAACTAAGGAGCCTCTTGATGAAAGTGAAAGAGGAGAGTGAAAAAGTTGGCTTAAGACTCAACATTCAGAAAACTAAGATCATGACATCTGGTCCCATCACTTCATGGCAAATAGATGGGGAAACAATGGAAAGAGTAACAGACTTTATTTTCTTGGACTCCAAAAACACTGCAGATGGTGACTGCAGCCATGAAATTAGAAGATGCTTGCTCCTTGGAAGAAAAGCTATGGCCAACCTAGAGAACATATTAAAAAGCAGAGACATTACTTTGCCAGCAAAGATCCATCTAGTTAAAGGCATGTTTTTTCCAGTAGTTATGTATGGATGTGAGATTTGGAGTATAAAGAAAGTTGAGTGCCAAAAGATTGATGCTTTTGAACGGTGGTGTCTTGAGAGTCCCCTGTACTGCAAGGAGATCAATCCAGTCAATCCTAAAGGAAATCAGTCCTGAATATTCATTGGAAGGACTGATGCTGAAGCTGAAATTCCAATACTTTGGCTACCTGATGCAAATAATTGACTGACTGGAAAAGACCCTGATACTGGGAAAGATTGAAGGCAGGAGGAGAAGGAGATGACAGAGGATGAGATAGTTGGATGGTTTCACTGACTTAATGGACACAACTTTGAGCAAGCTTCAGGAGATGGTGAAGAACAGGGAAGCCTGGCCTGCTGCAGTCCATGGGATCACGAAGAGTAGGAGATGACTGAGTAACTGAACAACAGAATTCTTCCTATTTGCAAGCATTTGTTTCTTTGTTTGTCTTTTCTAATTGATGTCAGCAACATTTTGTTTTTTAAAACACCAACAATTAACTCTCTAACTGCACTAAATCCAGTAAAACAAACCAGAGAAGAGACAGAGATGTTGGTGATGAAGTGAAACACTTGCATTTCAAAGTTGTGCTCAGGACTACTTTTCTCTGAAACACTTTTCTGTTAAGTCACACAGAAGCTTACAATACCAATCCATGGTTTATTAAAAGCCTTTCTCCTGCTTGGAACTTCCACTGGGGTCAGTGGGGACAAAAATGGAAAGCAATGTTAGAGTGATGGTGTGCAGGTTCTTACTGTGAGGGAAATCCCATTCAGGATGACTGAAGACTTGTTTTTTTTCAAGTTATGGATGCAACATTGACTCTAGATTCAACTTCTGGAGAATCTAGAAATCTTGTGGGATAATAGATTTATATTCAGTTGTTACCATGTCAAGGACATCCTTTTAAGTTATGGTCAACCAAAATGTTTTAACAGTGTGCAAAGAGATAATTTAGTTAAGTAATTATAAAGAAAATGTTAAAAACAAAAATTCTTAGGTTTAATCCTGTTTCTGGAATTTCCTCATTTTATTTTCTTCCTTTGCAATCTGAGTGCCTCAGTTCTTATCACCTCAGAAACGAGGAGATCGATGCTACTTTAGGAGGATACTAGACAGAAAACTTAAGAAATAGATGTGAAAGATTAAGAAGTACCATTTTCAGAAACAAATGAGTAACAGATATGAAATGTGAAGTGTGGGGAATATAGTCAATAATAATGCAGTATCTTTGTATGGTGATAAAGGGTAACTAGATTTATCCTGGTGATCATTTTGAAATACATAGAAATATTGGCTTGCTTTGTGTTTGAACTAACATAGTGTTGTAGGTCAATTATATTTCAAAAAGAAACAAGAAATAGTAAAGGAGATCAGATTTGTGATTGCCAGAGGCAGGGGTGGGGAGAGGGGGAATTGGATGAAAGTGTTCAAAAGGAGCTAACTTATAGTGATAAGATAAATAAGGAATACAGATTTAATGGACTACCTGAGTAATATAATTAACTCAGTTGTGTTAAAGTTGTTCAAAGAATAATCCTGAGTTCTTCTTATAAGTGAAATATATATTTTCTTCTTTTATTTTGTATCTATATGACATGATGAGTGTTCAGTAAACTTATTGCAGTAATCATTTCATGATGTATGTAAGTCAAATAATAATGCTGTATATTCTAAAGTTATACAGACTTGTCTGCCAATTATATCTCAATAAGATGAAGAAAAAAAGAAATGTCACAGCAGTCGTTCTTCAAGAATGAAATATTAAAATTTTAGAAAAATTATTTGTATTAATGAAAATATATTATTCATTGGGCTTATTGATAACTCATATTTTTACCTTTTCTTTTGGGTTATGTTCCTTTAATACATCAGTAGTTTACTTGGGAGCTCTTTTTGGAGATATTCTGCTGAAAAATTGAACCATTTTTTTGTTTATGTACATAAAAATTCTTCCCATTTTTAAACTTCTCTTTTGAATCTAAAGCTTTTATTGAGCCTTTTATTTCTTCATGAATGTAAGGTAGATTCATGGAGAAGAATTTTCTCCAGTACTCTTGTCTTGTTTGTAATAGTAAGCTCTTTAGACATTTCATAACTAATGTTTCCAAGTGTTCACAATTAAATATTAATGCATTGAAGTTGAGCTACCGAGCACCAATTTCTGGAGGAGAGTCAAACAGTTAACAAACCAACAAATGGTGAGAGCTAGTAAATACTCTGAGATTCAAGCTATTTATCATTGGTGTTTGGTAATTGTGATTTATAGGGGCAAGTTACAATGCTCTGAGTTCATCAGGGTTTCACTTCTGTATTGTGGCCCAGACTTAGCACTTTTGTTTGTAACATAAATCATGTGTGAATACCAAAGACTACAGACGGGCTAACCTTTATGTTTTTTGAATTTTTTTGTATTCTTTCTGTTTCCTTATTAGGAAATCTTAATATTATGCTCTAATGCATATTATTTTTCTTAAAAGTAATATAGCCCAGAAATATTGCTTAATATAAGGGTTACTGGAAGACAGGTGAGCTTCAAATTTATGGCATTTGACATCTCTTTTTTTTCCAAACTCTTTTTGGTTTCATTTTGAATTGGAGTCACCTACTCAAAAATTGCTATTTCTTGAAATCCTGACAATAAGTAGTTCATTATCTCATACTCTGGGTAGTTAAAAAATTAGCATACTAAGTATTGCTTTAAGTTACAGGTTACTGTCACTCTTCTTGTATAAATTTCCCTCAGAATGCTTTGCCCTTAAATCTTTACTTGCTAGGTTCCTTCCTGTCATTCAAAGTTCACATCAAATGTCTTTCCTCAAGTAGGAAATGATTTCTAAAGCTCTAATGCTTTCTTAAGTGGTCCCCTGCTATTACTCTCTATCACATTACCTTATTTTATGTCAATATCTGAAATCATCTTACCTATCTGTTTCCTTTTTTATTGTCTGTATCCTTTTAGCAGGAGGAAAACTCTGTGAGGACCGACATCTTGCCTTTTTTGTTTTCAGCTGTATCCTTAGTTTGGGACTCAGCATATTAATAGATACTCAATAAACAATTGAATAAATTCAAACAACAAATCAAGTAGAGTTAGCAAGAGATTTTTCCCCTACAGTTTACTATGTGTATAATCTTGAGTACGTTATTTAACCCCATTCATCTTATTTCTTTCTTTATAAAATAATTTTAATGGTTGCTTTAAGGTTGAAAAATACAATAGCTTTAACTTTGAAAATTCCACTTAATTGGTATTGTTTAATGTCAAGAAGGCCTATTGTACTGAGTTACTCTATTAGCAGATATTTGTAATTATGTTTTGGTAAAGTTGTGGTTTTCCTTGGATTTTGAGAGGAAATGTTTTCAATTTATATTTTTTTAATTTAAAATTTAAATTTTAGATTTTCTCAATTTATATATATAAATTATATTTATAATTTATAAACATTAAAATATATTTATAAATATATTTTATATTTATAAAATTATATTTTATGATTTATATTTAAAAATGTAAATTTTTAAATTTATATTTTTCTCAATTATATATTATTTTTATGATTTATAAAGGAAGGGAAAAATTCTGCCTTTCTGTTTTAATACTTCTGTTTTCTGATACTTCCTTTCTGTTTTAATATTGACTTGGCATCATGGTATGGAAGAAAAAAAGTCACTATTTAAAAGGACACATATCTTTGGCTGAACTTTGTCAGGAGTTGACTTGAGAGATGGTATTGAATCACCATTTCACTCTGAGTGGTCAGTGGTTTTTGAAAGGACTTGTTAATATCTATCTTCATTTTTTTCCCTATAAGTCAAAGCCCAGATTTCAAGCAACTAAGACAAATAGATGACAATTGGTCTTTTTTCACCTCCTATATTTTGATCATACCATATATTCTTACAATATGTTTTAATAACCCTATTTAAAATAAGATAAGAATCTGATCCTTCTTAATTCTTTCTCATGTTAATTTTCTCCATGGTACTTATAAATTTATCACCATCTAACATCAAGATAAACATACATTTTATTTATTTATCTTCATTTTGGTTTAATTCAGTAGATTGAAATCCCCACATGAGAAAATTTTTCTGTTTCTGCCTATTTTGCTCCCTGTGTATTTATAGTGTGTCACATAGTAGAAATACAATAAATATTTGTTGAATGATTAGGTGAATACTTACATGTATAATTTCTAGACAGTTTTTTTTTCCTTTTATTTCATTCATTACCAGAGAAGCAGGACCAATATTTACATATGATTTTTCATTAAAAAATCAGTCACTATTTTGGAATTTAATTTTGTCATTGTTCAGTGCATACTGTATGTGTTAAATACTACAATTTCTCCTTTGGAATGGGAATCGAGAAAAAAATCCGTAAGAAGATATCCAAATTAATTTGCATGCAAAAAGTCAACCTTATGAGATTCTGATGAATAGGAAAAAAGCAGTATTTTTTTTTAAGCTTCCATGGGTGTATAGTTTCGTGATCTCATACAAAATGCTTCCTATTTTTTAAATCTTTATTAAGGAGGAAGAGAGAGATTTTCTGTATTCTTTGTTGCTAGACAATGAAGTAGGAGGAAAAGATTTTTTTTTTACATGAGTTACATTTTCAATAAATTTCATGTTTTTCAAGATAATTTGACCTTTCTGAGTGCCATGCACCCCTTCCCTTTCTCATACTTAACTAGATTAATCTCAGGAGGGAAAAATTGTTGAGCAGAATATTTTTTTCTTCCAGTAAATCAAATTAAGGGCTGTTCAACATTTCAAACAGGGTGGGGGAGCTCTGTGAAGTGTTTTTTTCCCAGAAGAGCAGGCATCCGCTATTCATAAGACTCTGGCAAGCCGAACAACAAAGAGAACTAAATAGCAAATTGCCAGGACTTAATAAAAATCTGAATGACCTTTCCTTCTTAGAGGAAAGGGTCACTGATCCAAAGCATGCTATTGACAAGAACAAGAAGGAAAAATGAATACATGGACTTGGAAGAGTGAATTTTAGGTTAGTTAAACTGAAACCACCTGTTGTTACCAATTATTCTATTTTTCAAAATGTAAACTCAACGTGTGAGAAATTCCAGATTACAGAAAGATATTTTTTGGAGTTAAATGAGCCAAAAGGGAAAAGATCATTTTCCCTTCTGAAATGCATCCTATCTGTTCAATTTCTCATTCATTCATTCATTCCTGAGGCCCATTGTCTTCTAGACAGAGCAACCTGGAAATAATTACAGTGGTATGACAAATGTCCTAATAAAAATGTGAACAATGCACAGAGAAGGATTTAGTTAACTCTCCCTGCAGAATTTAGACAAAGCTTTTGTCAGAGAGTGACGTTTAAACCACGTTTTAAAGCATAAGGAGGATTTTTTTCATCAAGACAACATGGAAGGAACATATTGAACAAACGGAAATGGCTTTTTCAAAGCAGTCAGTATGAAAGAGAGCAAATAAAAATTGTCTAAGTCTGTTTCACAAGAAGGTTTGTTAAGTCATTTTCCTGAATGCTAATATTACTTTTATTTTTAACGATTATATACCTGCTTTTCACGTCTAGCCCAACAAAGTCTCCAATGACCAAATGTAGATGACTAAAACCAGAGTGTCAGGGAGATATATTTTTAATGGGAATCATTTGTTTAAATCACTGTGGGGAAGAAATGTGTTCACCGACTGGTCAGTTAAATAGCCTAATGTTCTGCAAGCATTTCCAGGATAGCTATTCATAATGATTGGTCCTCTTGTGGGTAAAGTGCTGCTGTTTCCCCATTGCTGGTGATGGAATGTCTTGATTAATATCTCTCACTTTTCTTCATTCTACCTCCTGGGTGTTTTGGCCATGACTTCATGGGAATTCAGCGGTTGCTTGGTAGAAATATTCGTACAGTTAGGACAGCCATACTTTCTTTTGAAACAGATGTTTGTTTGCTCCCTTGACTCCTTTTGACCTCTTGCCTCCTTTCTTTGCTGCCTTCACCTTTTTCCCATCACCTTCTTTTGGTCTCCTCACAACGAGTTAAGACATGCCCAGGCTCTCTTCCTATTCATTTTTCTTTGTCCTTATCATTTACTCAATATTGTATATGCTATAAAATTAAATAACAATTCCAGATTGGACTATTCTTGTTTTAAGTAAAAGTATAATTATTTGAGTTTTAAGGTTGTAATAGAAGTATTGGATTGGCCAACCCAATATTTTTTTATGTGGAAGTATTAGCAATGGTTTCTATTTGATGATACAATATGTTCTATTATGTTATGATAATATTAACTTTGAATTGATTAGTCTTTATAAATTGCTATACTATGTGAAAAATATGTAATAAAATAGAATATTAGCTTTTACATATATCTCATATGTGTATCCATATCCATAGATGATGAGAAGAATAAAAACACTATTGCAGAGAATATTTTATTTTTCAGTTGATGATATTTGTCACATCTAAACATAAATTATGATAACTATTGTCATATAATAACTAATCCATAAGTATTAATTAATATATAATCCATAAGATATAGTTAATCCATAAGCATTAATTTCCATAAATGAGACATTTATATTTTCACTTTTCTTACGCATGCTTAAAATATATGAAAACATATGAGACAGAGTGCATCAAGCATATTAATTACCCATTTAAACAAAAAAGGAATGATACAATTTTCTCAAAACATAAACAAAGGTTTTTAAAAAGTCTTTATGCTTCTAAAACCAATGGATAGCAATAAAATTTAGGTGAGGGATTTGTGTAATCTCTATTTGTATCTATATTTAAACATGATTAAGTGAGAGTCTGATTGTTTGGGATACACAGTGACATTGACATTAACAGGTATTGTTTAGTCAGAAAAATTTTAAATTATCCTGTAAACACAATTTTTGTGGGGTGCAACTTGATCTCAAGGGTTGTTATTCCACAGAATCATTAATTTTTGATATCATATGATGATAGTTAACAGTTACTTTGGGTAGGTGCCATTCTAAGTGTTTTATGTTTATCTATTTATTTGATAATCCGAACTGTCCTTTGGGGAAGGTACTAAGGCTCATCCCTGTTCAGTAGCTAAGGAAACTGGTCACACAGTGGTTAAGGTCCAGGATACATACCTAGAGAGGAACTTCCAGCCTCAGCTCTCTGCAGTTTGTGCTAAAGTTGGCTGCTTATTTGAGGAACAGTTAATGCATGTCAGGAAATTATGATAGAATCATGATCAATAAAAAAATGAAGGCGAAAGGCATGAAGAATAACACATAAAACACTTGACTGTCATGTCACTTTGTGCGGGTCTGATATCTTTTGTTTCTTCATCTATAAAATAGGAATAAAGATATACTTTTAGCCAGGTGATTTTTAAGATTCTGTAAACTAACTTAAGGTTAAGTAAACTAACTTAAGGTTAAGTCTGCAAGGAAATTTTTGTGAAAACAAAAATGACCACAAACACAAGGCATTTTCATCCTGCTTCTGCTGCACATAAAATGTGCTTGTCTTTGTTGGTTTTGTTCTCATTGATAGTAGAAGGAGTTATAACAGTTTTAGCAACACATTTTCAATTTGGGAATATCACCCTGATGGTCCAGGAAAAGAAAAGCAGGCATTCTGGAGGTAGGAATAGAGGGAACTCTTCTATGCTAATCCAAGTGAATTATGGTAAGGGTTTGAGAGGAAGATGGAAAGAAGTGAAAGAGGATTTGGTGACTGCTTGATTAAAGATGGGGAGGATTTTGAAAGGATATAGTCTGGACTGGTTCATTTTCCTTTGTTTCTAGTCTAGATAGCTGGAAATGGATGGTGGGATCGTTAATTAGGGTAGGGGACACACAAGGTGAAAAGTGGACATCTTCAGGAAGATCTGGATGATGTCTATGTCTAGAATTCAAGGTTGTATTTTGGGATTTAGATACAGTAGTTTGAGAGCATTTTCTGGCATGTTGGATTAACCTTCAGCTAGACAAGGAGAAGAGGTCCCCTGAAACACTAGATATGTCTCTCTTAACAGTTAGCCTCCAGCAGACATTTGCCTTGAATCATGTTTCTGATCTCTCTAGGGCATTTAATATCAGCTGTATTATTCCTTGAGGATGAAATCAAGGAAGCTGACAATCAAGACGGCAATTTAGCAATTCTGTAAGACTGACCTGGGCTTCCCTGGTGCTTCAGTGGTAAAGAATCCACTTGCCAATGCAAGAGGTGCAAGATATAGCTACAGATATAGTTTTGAGAATATTTTAAGCCAATGGTCAGACAAATTCTTGAAGGTGGCAACTGTCAAAGTTTCTGAAGGATAGACTGTTGAATGAAGGGAATGAAAGATGATAGCTGGTCCCTGTGGAAAATGAGCATACATGCAAGTGGAGAAAGAGGAATTCACAAGGGCAACCAAGAAAGAGTAAATATTAATAAAATGATAGGAGTAATTGGGAGAAGTGACATAGAGACCATTAGACAAGAAAGAATTCAGAAGGAAGGCACAGTCAGCAGTGCCAATTACCAAAGAAAAAGCAAGGAAGAGGACAGTCTTTTCAATTATCTGATGCTATGAGTATTATTAGTGACCTTAGCGGGGCTGGTTTTACTGGAGTGGGAGGGCAAAAGTGAATAGTAGTATGTTAATAAATAAGAGCTATGGTAGTATGAATATAGATTTTTATTTTGAAAACATTTATTATTTTGTAAAAGAAAGAAGAGAGAGAAGCAATAGAAGGGAATGTGAATTAAGGGTCAATTTTTTTTTTAAACATAGAAGAAATTTCCAGTGCTAACTGTGTTGGATGGGTGATTTTGGACTCATCATTTAGCGATCTTGTGCCTCAGTTTCTTCATCTGTAAAATAAGGAGAGTAGTTACACTTTCTCACAGTCTTCTTGTGAGGGATAAAGGAGCTTATATACATAAAGCACTCAGAATAGCACCTGGCACATCTTAAAGATTGCGCAAATGTTTGTTTGTAAACCTTTGCCTTTATATAAAATTATTTGTGCCCAGTCTCTAAATCATGTCCTACTCTTTGCTACCCCATGGACTGTAACCCACCAGGCTCTCTATCCATGGGATTTCCCAGGCAAGAATACTGGAGCAGTTGCCATTTCCTCTCCAGGAGATCTTTCTCACCCAGAAACCAAACCTGAATCTCCTGCTTGCATCTCTTGCATTGGCAGGTGGATTCTTTACCACTTGAGCCACCTGAGATAACATCCTATAGAGAAGGAGGGTTGGAAGTTTAGCTTTACCCTTATGATCCATGGGATCTAATGGGCCCACATATTTGTCAAGTAGCTACTAAATACTCATCCATGTTCATGTTCTCTTCCTCCTGGTCTCACATCTAGGTCATATTTTTCAATCTTCCCTGTGGCTTGATTCATAGCAAACTCATGTAACCGAGTTCTACCAAATGGCATCAGTGGAAATGGTATGTATCACTTATGGGCATATCTGACAAAATCCTCTAAAACGCTTCTTTCCCTAATGTCTGATGAATGGGGAGATTTCTGAGGACTTGGGGAATCACAAGATGGGAGGAGCTTAGAGTAAAGGCTGCTTCCCTCACTGCTCCCAAATGACCAGCACTGAAATGAGGCACGGAAGTGAGAATGTGTTTGTGTGCTTAGTTGCTCAGTTGTGTCCGACTCTTTGCGACCCCATGGACTGTAGCCCACCAGGTTCCTCTGTCCCTGGGGATTCTCCAGGCAAGAATACTGGAGTGGGTTGCCATGTCCTCCTCGAGGGGATCTTCCCAACCCAGGGATGGAACTCAGGTCTCCTGCATTGCAGGTGGATTCTTTATCATCTGAGCCACCAGGGAAGCCCAGTGAGTGGAAGTCACTCTATCTTGTCTGACTCTTTGCGACCCCATGTACTATATAGTCCATGGAACTCTCCAGGTCAGAATACTGGAGTGGGTAGACTTTCCCTTCTCCAGGAGATCTTCCCAACCCAGGTCTCCTGTATTGCAGGCAGATTCTTTACCAGCTGAGTCATAAAATGAGAACTGGAGATTATTTATAAGAATGACCTTGCCTATGTGATGCAGTATCTGTGCAGGATATCTTTGTTGCACTGAGCCTGTGACAAACTCCATTGAGTTTTGGAGCAAAGACAAAATGTCTCGGCAAGTAATTTTTTTTTAATTTTTTTTTTAAATTAGAAAAAGGAGACCCTAGCTTGTTACTGGGACCTCATAGAGATGAAAAACAGGGTTGTGGTGCTGTCCATCATCAATTCACAGTCATCTGATGGACTGAGTCATGGAGTCAACTGTCCCTTTGGGCACTTCCTCATCTAATGGAAGCATGTCCTGATGGTACAGCTGACTAACATCCCTATAATACCTGCTTATTTCACACTGCTACTTATCTCCCAAAGTACTGCTACAATCTCAGGAGCAGTGTCTTATGACCAAATGATAGTAGAGAGAAAAGAGTCTAGCTAATGTTGACTGTACAAGATATACTGGCACCTGTTGCATGGGTAGTCCCTGAGGGATTGTGAAAGTGAATGTCACTCAGTCGTGTTTGACTCTTTGCGACTCCATGGGCTATACAGTTAATGGAATTCTCCAGGCCAGAATATGGGAGTGGGTAAATTTTCCTTTCTCCAGGGGATGTTTCCAACCCAGGGATTGAACCAGGTCTTCCGCATTGTGGGCAGATTCTTTACCAGATGAACCACAAGGGAAGCCCAAGAATACTGGAGTGGGTAGTCTATCCCTTCTCCAGTGGATCTTCCTGACCCAGGAATCGAGCAGGGGTCTCCTGCATTGCAAGCGGATTCTTTACTAACTGGGCTATGAGGAACAGACAGTGAAGGGAGAGAAATCCTCTCCACTTTACTAAATTTTGAGTTCATAAATAAACCAGCTCTTCTTTCAATATTCTCCGTATTATAAGTAGTCTTTAAACATTAATTAGAAAATAGCACTTGCAAGCTCAAAATCCTTCTGTAGCTTATTATTCTTTGGATTATTTTATACTGCTAGCTTTGTTCTAGAGCTTCAGCTTAGACTACTCTTTCTTTGGCTGCTCCAGCCACGCACTTTATTTTAATTCCCAAGCATCTAATTCTTGGTTTTGTACAGGCTTCACCTCTGCTAACTTTTAACATGGCTGGTTCTTCCTCATCTTTTAGATTGTAGTTTAGGTTTGACCTCCTCTGATAGGGAAAAAGTCAGTTTTCATTCCAATCCCAAAGAAAGGCAATGCCAAAGAATGCTCAAACTACCGCACAATTGTACTCATCTCACACACTAGTAAAGTAATGCTCAAAATTCTCCAAGCCAGGCTTCAGCAATACGTGAACAGTGAGCGTCCAGATGTTCAAGCTGGTTTTAGAAAAGGCAGAAGAACCAGAGATCAAATTGCCAACATCCGCTGGATCATGGAAAAAGAAAGAGAATTCCAGAAAAACATCTATTTCTGCTGTATTGACTATGCCAAAGCCTTTGACTGTGTGGATCACAATAAACTGTGGAAAATTCTGAAAGAGATGGGAATACCAGACCACCTGACCTGTCTCTTGAGAAATCTGTATGCAGGTCAGGAAGCAACAGTTATAACTGGACATGGAACAACAGACTGGTTCCAAATAGGAAAAGGAGTGTGTCAAGGCTGTATATTGTCACCCTTAACTTCTATGCAGAGTACATCATGAGAAACACTGGGCTGGAAGAAGCACAGCTGGAATCAAGATGGCCAGGAGAAATATCAATAATCTCAGATATGCAGATGACACTACCCTTATGGCAGAAAGTGAAGAGGAGCTAAAAAGCCTCTTGATGAAAGTGAAAGAGAGTGAAAAAGTTGGCTTGAAGCTCAACATTCAGAAAACGAAGATCATGGCATCTGGTCCCATCACTTCATGGGAAATAGCTGGTGAAACAGTGGAAACAGTGTCAGACTTTATTTCCTGGGGCTCCAAAATCACTGCAAATGGTGATTGCAGCCATGAAATTAAAAAACGCTTACTCCTTGGAAGGAAAATTATGACCAACCTAGATAGCATATTCAAAAGCAGAGATATTACTTTGCCAACAAATGTCCGTCTAGTCAAGGCTATGGTTTTTCCAGTGGTCATGTATGGATGTGAGAGTTGGACTGTGAAGAAAGCTGAGCACCGAAGAATTGATGCTTTTGAACTGTGGTGTTGGAGAAGACTCCTGAGAGTCCCATGGACTGCAAGGAGATCCAACCGGTCCATTCTGAAGGAGATCAGCCTTGGGATTTCTTTGGAAGGAATGATGCTAAAGCTGAAGCTCCAGTACTTTGACCACCTGATGCGAAGAGTTGACTCATTGGAAAAGACTCTGATGCTGGGGGGGATTGGGGGCAGGAGGAGAAGGGGACGACAGAGGATGAGATGGCTGGATGGCATCACGGAGTCGATGGACATGAGTTTGAGTGAACTCCGGGAGTTGGTGATGGACAGGGAGGCCTGGCATGATGCAATTCATGGGCTTGCAAAGAGTAGGACACGACTGAGCGACTGAACTGAACTGAACTGAACTGAAAGGCCCTCATTCATCCTCAACATAAATTAATCTTTCTCTGTTATGTCACCTTTCCTTCTTCTGTTCCTTCACCCTGTTATTTTCCTTCATAGAAGCTACTGACACATAAGCAATTACTAATGTATTGTTTTACTGAAAAGTTTTCTTATTTATTCCATTGTAAATCCTGTGAAAATGAGGACCATGCCTGCTTTGTTCACCACCAGATACAGAATACTCAGTGCAATGCCTGGCACATAGTTGGAGGTTGAAAAACTTTTTGTTGAACAAAGAATGAATAAACAGCTGTCCCTCTTGGAAAGTTGTTAAAGAGAATGTGGGTCTCTAGGCCAAATGCAAGTGTTTGGGTACAGATTTAATTCATAAGTCATGGCAAAGAGAAAGAATAGGAAGCTGGTAGGGCAAGGTCAGTGATCCTGTGAGGAAGAAGAGGCAGGAAATAGGGAAAATGATGGAACAAAGAAGGTCTGTGGACATCAGGATCCAGCTGAAAGAGGAATAGAAACCTTGCTCAGAACCTGCTGTACCACTTTTAGGAGAATGATTATTCTACTCTGATTGGCAGCTTGCTGCTATGCTGTGCTGTGTTTAGTCACTCAGTCGTGTCTTACTCTTTGTGACCCCATGGACGATATCGCCCACAAGGTTCCCCTGTCTGTGGGAATTCTCCAGGCAAGAATACTGGAGTGTGTTGCTATGCCCTCCTTTGGGGGATCTTCCCAACCCAGGAATCAAACTTAAGTCTCCCACATTGTACGTGGATTCTTTACCATCTGAGCCACCAAGTAAGCCTAAGAATACCGGAGTTGATAGCCTATTCTTTATCCAGGGGATCTTCCTGACCCAGGAATTGAACCAGGGTTTCCTGTATTGCAGGAGGATTCTTTACCAGCTGAGCTACCAGGGAAGACTTATTGGCAGCTAACATTTCTTTTTTAACTTTATTTTTCTTTTCTCATTCTTTACTTTTTCTACACATGCACAAACACACACACACACGCACACACACACACACACACAAAACAAAAACCAATGAAATTAAAAAAAAAAAAATCTAACCTTCGACCTGGGGCTAACATATTGAGAACAAAAAAGATAATTTATAGCCAATGAAATCTTCAGGAGTCTCCAAATTCATTCATTAAGAAAAAAGTGGTACATACATTTCTGCTCATTAATAAAATGAAGATTAGTTCCCTTTATGAAATGCTTAAATTTTACTGCCAAATTATTGTAATGATATTTTGCTAAGCCTAAACCTTCTGGAAAAGTTTTTAGTAAAATTCCTAAAAGCATCAAGAGAGCAAAATTCCAGACTTCTGACTGAAATACATCCCTGAATCTGATTAAACACTCATATCAAAGGAACACACACCCATATATAAAATGCAGACCATCAAAGGTCACGTTTTTGAAGGTAGAAGATTAAGGAAACAGATATCCTCAGGGCGACTGGGTATTATTGCTAACTTGCAAATACGCTTGGTTTCAGTTATTTTTTCAAGATGGCATAAAATCCTGTAGTCATTCCAATCATTTCATGCCAGAAGTTTTCCCCATAGAAATAACATATTTTTTCAAGGCAATGTTACAAAAGGAATGAAGTTCTATTAAACATCTGCAGCAGATCTGTGAGATGAAAGACTTGATTGCTTCGTGGTGTGTCTATTCCTTTCTTCTGCTAGCTTGCTGAAGTTCCCTCTGACCAAGAATTTTCTTCACTGAAAAAAAGAGTTCTGTGAAGTATATTTACACAGACCTCTTTACTCTCTGAACTCCTTTTTCGCTAGTCTCCCCTTCTTGCTTTTTGTACCAGCTATGGTGGCATCCTTGGGTTCTTCTTTTTGGGAAATTAATTAATTAATGTTTAAAATTTATTTTTGGCTGCACTGGGTTTTCATTTCTGTCCACAGCCTTTTCCAGTTGCAAGGCACAGGCTTCCCACTGTGGTGTCTTCTTCTGTGGCAGAGCATGGGCTCTAGGGTATAAAGGCTTCAGTAATTCTGGCATGTGGACTCTGTAGTTGCGGCACACGGGCTGCATATGGAATCTTTCCAGACCAGAGACTGGACCCATGTCCCCTGCATTGGCAGGCAGATTCTTAACTACTGGACAGCCAAGGAAGTCCACCGTTGGCTTCTTTGGACACAGAAGCTATGCTCAACTTTAGTGCTTTTAAACTGGCTGTTCCTCCTGCCTAGGGTACACTTCCTTGGATTTTCTAGCTAATCTTTCAAGTCTTACTTAAATTTCATCTTCCTAAGGTAACCTGAACCACCCTACTTACATGCAACTCTTTCATCTCTTTTCCTTGATACTCCTGACCTCATCTTACCTGGCTTTGTTTTGTCCATTGCACTTATAAACTTTTAGCCTAGCGTCAGTCACTCAGTCATGTCCAACTCTTTGCTATCCCATGGACTGTAGCCCACCAGTCTCCTCTGTTCATGGAATTCTCTAGGCAAGAATACTGGAATGGGTGGCCACTCCCTTCTCCAGGGGATCTTCCCGACCCAGGGATTGAACCCGGGTCTCCTGCATTGAAGGCAGACGCTTTACTGTCTGAGCGCCTCCAGGGAAGCCCATAAACTTTTAGAGAAATGTGTTAGTGTTATTCATTCAGTCATGTCTGACTCTTTGTGACTCTATGGACTGTAGCCCACCAGGCTTCTCTGTCCATGGATCTCCAGGCAAGAATACTGGAATGGCTGGCCATTCCTTTCTCCAGGGGGTCTTCCCGACCCAGGGATTGAATATGGGTCTCCTGCACTGCAGGCAGATTATTTACTCTTTGAGCCACCAGAGAAGCCCACAAACTTTTAGAATACTGTATATTTATTACCTGTTTCCCCTTAGTGTTGATGTTACATGTGGACAGGAAATTTTGGTTGGTTTCTTATATCGAATGTGCTTATCATGTGGCCTGGAATCCTGTAGGCATTGATCAATATTTGTTGAATAAGTGAGCAGAGGAAAGAAGAAATTTTAGCAAACAGAATTGGGAAAGAAATAAGCGAGTTACTAAGATAGAGACTGATGGTTTAGGGGAGGCCTATAATAGATCGGGAGGCCTCATTAAAGTTAATTTTAAGCTATACTGTGAGTATCAATTGAATGATGCAAAGGAAAAAATTTGCAGGTGGAGGTCAGACATTCATCTATTCAACCCATATTTACTGAGGTCCTGCTTGGTTCCCAGATCTGTTTTGGGTGTTAAGAATTCAATGATGAATAGAACAAATAGAATAATTGGTCTTTAGAAGCTGATATTTTGTATTCTGGTAGTACCTATCCCTGCAATGCAGAAGACCCCAGTTTGATTCCTGGGTTGGGAAGATCCCCTGGAGGAGAGAATGGCAACCAACTCCAGTTTTCTTGCCTGGAGAATCCCCATGGACAGAGGAGCCTGGCGGGCTATAGTAAATGGGGTTGCAAAGAGTTGGACACGACTGAGTTACTAAGCACATTCTGGTAGTAGAAGCAGACAATAAGTAAACTGTATAGCATCTTACAAAATGATACATGCTAGGGAGAAAATGTGGTGCTGGAGAAGACTCTTGAGAGTCTCTTGGACAGCAAGGAGATCAAACCCTGAATATTCATTGGAAGAACTGATGCTGAAGTTGACACTCCAATACTTTGGCCACCTGATCTGAAGAGCTGACTCTTGGAAAGGATGCTGATACTGGAAAAGTTTGAGAGCAGGAGGAGAAGAGGGTGACAGAGGATGAGACAGTTGGAAGGCATCTCAACGGACATGAGTTTGAACAAACTCCAGAAGACGATGAAGGACGGGGAAGCCTGGTGTGCTGCAGTCCATGGGGTTGCAAAGAGTCAGACACAATTGAGCGACTGAACAACGACAACGGAGAATAAGAGTGCAGGGGAGGAGGGCAGAATTGTCAGTGGCACAGGGTGAAGGTGAAATTGAAGGAGGATAGTACTAGAGATGAATGGCTCTCAGATAACTATGGGGGTGACGGGAGAGAAAGTAAGGACTTAATTCTGTATATTATATCTGTTGCCTTGAGAAAATCATGTGCTAAGGATAAGGAGTATGGCAGTGGGGTTGAATTATGGGATTAAAGGAGAGATAACCAACTGTAGAGAATGGAAATATTGCTATCAATAAAATCAATTAAAATATCTGTTTCTATCCCGATCCAGCAATGTTCTTTCCATTTGCATATTATTTTTGGTCATACTTCACTCAGCCACTGTCTGTTGTAGCCATTAAATGGAAAATATTACTAAAATCCTATCAAAGTTTGACAGTTAAGTTTATGGATTTTGTGAACTGATACTTAATTTTAATTTTTTTATTCATGGAAAAAAATTCACATAACTTGAAAACCAGATGCTAAATTGCTAAAGAACCCAGAAGACTATGAACTTGCATAATTGAAGAACTGAAGCAGAAAGGGTATTTCAGTTATAGAATAGAGTCCCAAGCTATGTTCTTAACTAAATTTAGGGAAGTTAGCAGAGCATTTCAAAATTTTTGTTCCATTTTCCCTTAGTTAGGAAAAATGAATATATTCATAAGCCACTGATTCAGAGAAACAAATTAAAAATGTATTTTTCAGTTTAAAAATTAGAAGTCAAATTGTCAGTAAAAGGAGTCAACCTTTAAATAATAATACTTGTTTAATATAATATGAAGCATCCATCACTTGATACTCTTGATGAAATGAAAGGTTGACCACTTTCCCCAAACAGTTGGAATTGTGGCGTGCTGTAAAACTAATCAGATCCCATTTTCCCTTAGAATCAGTCGGATTTTTACAATTGAGTAAACATGCTGGATATTTTCACAGAAATCACTTGAGGGGAAAAGAAACATCTGGAACCTTTGTAGCTCATGTCTGGAGAGCAGGACCTGAGACATCTGTTGGTGAAATAAATGACTGCCTGCTTGGGAGATTCTGTCCCCAAGTATTTCCCCACAGGCCTGTTTCTATTGGGAAATCCCACTATTAGCAATTCATTTCTTTGTTTAAACTTTGTGCTTCTGTAGGGTCCAGAATTGGTTCTATCTCCCACTCCTCCTTTCCCAATCAAATGTCAGTCTTCTTCAGCATTAACTCTGATCTTCTCTTTATATTTAACGGCTTTCACTGCTGCCATTTTGAGCCAACTGTGCATCAGTGATTTTCCAAACCTTATAAGGAAGTGACAAATAGATTCAAGGGATTAGATCTGATAGAGAGCCTGAAGAACTATGGATGGAGGTTTGTGACATTGTATGGGAGGTAATGAACAAGACCATCCCCAAGAAAAAGAAATGCAAAAAGGCAAAATGGTTTTCTGAGGAGGCCTTAAAAATAGCTAAAAACAGAAGAGAAACTAAAGGCAAAGGAAAAAAGGAAATATATACCCATTTGAATGCAGAGGTCCAAAGAACAGCAAGGAGAGATAAGAAAGCTTTCCTCAGTGATCAGTGCAAAGAAATAGAGGAAAACAACAGAATGGGGAAAACTAGAGTTCTCTTCAAGAAAATTAGAGATACCAAGGGAACATTTCTTGCAAAGATGGGCAAAATAAAGGACAGAAATTGTATCGACCTAACAGAAGCAGAAGATATTAAGAAGAGGTGGCAAGTATACACAGAAGAACAATACAAAAAAGATCTTCATGATCCAGATAACCATAACTGTGTGATCACCCACTTAGAGCCAGATATCCTGGAATGCCAAGTCAAGTGGGCCTTAGGAAGCATCACTAAGAACAAAGCTAGTGGAGGTGATGAAATTCCCATTGAGCTATTTCAAATCTTAAAAGATGATGCTATGAAACTGCTGCACTCAATATGCCAACAAATTTGGAAAACTCGGCAGTGGTCACAGGCCTGGAAAAGATCAGTTTCTTTCCAATCCCAAAGAATGGCAATGCCAGAGAATGTTTGAACTAACACATAATTGCACTCATCTCACATGCTAGCAAAGTAATGCTCAAAATTCTCAAAGCCAGGCTTCAACAGTATGTGAACTGAGAACTTCCAGATGTTCAAGCTGGATTTAGAAAAGGCATAGGAACCTGAGATCAAATTGCCAACATCCATTGGATCATCAAAAAAGCAAGAGAGTTCCAGAAAAACATGTACTTCTGGTTTAGTGACTACACCAAAGCCTTTGATTGTGTGGATCACAGCAAACTGTAGAAAATTCTGAAAGAGACTGGACTACCAGACCACTTGATCTGCCTTCTTCCCTGGTGGCTCAGACAGTAAAGCATCTGTCTACAATGCAGGAGACCGGGGTTCGATCCCTGGGTCAGGAAGATCCCCTGGAGAAGGAAATGGCAATCCACTCCAGTACTATTGCTTGGAAAATCCCATGGACAGAGGAGCCTGGTAGACTACAGTCCATGGGGTCACAAAGAGTCAGACATGACTGAGTGACTTCACTCACTCACTGAAGAAGCAGCAGTTAGATCTAGACATGGAACAACAGACTGGTTCCAAATCGGTAAAGGAGTACATCAAGGCTGTATATTGTCACCTGTTTATTTAACTTATATGCAGAGTACATCATGTGAAATGTTGCGGTGGATGAAGCCAAGCTGGGATCAAGACTGCTGGGAGAAATATCAGTAACCTCAGATATGCAGATGCCACGACCCTTATGGCAGAAAGCAAAGAACTAAAGAGCCTCTTGATGAAAGTGAAAGAGGAGAGTGAAAAAGTTGGCTTAAAGCTCAACATTCAGAAAACGAAGATCATGGCATCCAGTCCCATTGCTTCATGGCAAACAGATGGGGAAATAATGGAAACAGTGAGAGAGTTTAATTATGAGGGCTCCAAAATAATTGCAGAAGGTGAAATTAAAAGATGTTTGCTCCTTGGCATAAAACCTATGACCAGCCTAGACAGCAGATTAAACAGCAGAGCCATTACTTTGCCAACTAAGGTCCATCTAGTCACAGCTATGGTTTTTCCAGTAATCATGTATGGGTGTGTGAGATGGACTATAAAGAAAGCTGAGCACCGAAGAATTGATGATTTGAACTGTGGTGTTGGAGAAGACTCTCAAGAGTCCCTTGGACTGCAAGGAGATCCAACCAGTCAATCCTAAAGGAAATCAGTCCTGAATATTGAATGGAAGGACTGACACTGAAGGTGAAACTCCAATACTTTGGCCACCTGATGCGAAGAACTGATTCATTTGAAAAGACCCTGATGCTAGGAAAGATTGAAGGCAGGAGGAGGAGACGAGAGAGGGTGAGATGGTTGGATGGCATCACTGACTCAATGGACATGAGTTTGAGCAAGCTCTGGGAGTTGGTGATTGCCAGAGGCGCCTTGGTTGTTTTAGTCCATGGGGTCGCAAAGAGTTGGATTGGACTGAGGACTGACCTGAATTAAACTAAATAATAATAATGATGATACTTATGGCAATACGAGGTGTCACTTACAAATGACCATATATTAGGAACTAGACTATGAGTTTAAAATAGAATTCCATTTGATCTCTTTACTCCATGAAGTTTATAGGTGAGGAAACCAAAGCACATGAAATCTAGGTATTTGTCCACCCTCTTATAGCTTACAAGGGGAACAGCTGTCACCTAAGCCCAAATCTTTCTGATCCCAACATGCTTGCTTTAATCTCCACCTTATACTAACATTCTACTCAGATGCGCCATTGGAACTTCAAAATCAACAGAGCTAAGCACATCTCACTTTATTCTTCTCATATCTCCTCATTCTCCCATGTCCTTGATCCTACTTCATGGCCCCACCGTCCATCAGATGGATGTTCTGACTGTTCCTAGTCAGAATCTAGGACCAGGGCGAGCTTTTCAGATGTGTGACATGTGCCATGGAGTGAGTGCTTCTCCCAAAATGCCGCATGCTTTGCTTAATGCTCAGCTGTTGCTGTCTTGACATTTCCAATTACTTTTGAGCCAGTTCATTTTGTACTGGGCTCCACAAATTACACAGCCAGTCTTGCCTTGGGTTGGGAAGAGGTCATCTTTAACTCCTTCCTTTCATACATTCCTCTCACTTCTTCCTCCATCTTATTTATTAATAAATCTTGCTGATTCTTCCTTTTATTTAAAAACATTTTTTTTTGGCATCCCAGTGTATGAGATCTTAGTTCTATGACCAGGGTTTGAACCTGCACCCCCTACATTGGAAGTGTGGCATCTTAATCACTGTACCACCAGGGAAGTCCTTTATTTTCTCTTTTAAAATCCTACTTGAACCTCTCCCATCTTCTTCATATCAACTTTCTCTGCTGTACTGGAGGTCCTCATCATGCTTTTCCTGGATTACTATGGAATCTCTTGTCTCTGTTTTCTGTCTCATCTTCCTATAATCTCTCCTGAACATTTTTCAGAAGGATCTCTTAGAAACGTACTTGTTAATGCTTCTTCTTTGTTTGCAACCCTTCACTGACTTCCTACTTCCTGTTGGAATAAAGTGAAAACCTCTTTTTATGACCTACTTCCTGTTGGAATAAAGTGCAAACTTCTTTCTATGGCACGCAGGTCTCTCTGTTACCTGTTTCCTTGGTAACACCTCTTATTGCCTTTCTGTTCACTCCCTGTTTTCCAGCCAAATTGGGGAACAAAAGCAAGTGGCCACTCCATTTCTTAAACCAACCCAAGACTTGTAAGACATCTTTATTAGAGATTTAAAACAAATAATCATAGGAGGCCAGTCCACAGAAATGGCTGTTTCTGTAGTTCAGTAATAGTTGAACATTGTACTTTTCTGTGGTTCAATTTATATTTTGTTGAAATTTCTTGACACTTTGGTTGTGAGTTAAAGGAAGGAACTTTTTTGTATTTAATTTTGTGCTTCTATCCTTGAGGATAATTCCTGGCATAAAATAGGTGAATGAACTTCATAGGAGGAACAACAAAACAGAGCAAATTGTGAGAACATGGTTAACTTGAATTGGAAATGTTCACTTTTAATTATAAAGTCCTTGCTCCAAGTATTTACAGACTCTTGTTGGTTTTAAGTAAAGTAGAATCTCTGAATCAAAGAGAGCCAAAGTATTTCAATGGGTTCTATCGACTTGACTTTTTCTTATACAGCTATTGTCAGAACTTGGTTCATAAGACCAGTTAGTAGAGCTTAAACTTTCATTAAATAAAAATTGTGAGACAGAGGCTTTATGAGAACAGAATGGCTACCCACTCCAGTATTCTTGCCTGGAGAAATATAAAATTAATATATATATATACAAATCATTTTTATAAGGGAAAAATAAACCTTGGTGATAAATATTTTAAAAGTTTTGTTGAAGTATAGTTGATTCACAATGCTGCGTTGTACAAAGTGGTGGGACTGGATGCCATGATTTTTGTTTATTAAATGTTGAGTTTTAAGCCAGCTTTTTCAATCTCCTCTTTCACCTTCATCAAAAAGCTCTTTAGTTCTTCTTCTCTTTCTGCCATTAGGGTGGTATCATTTGCATATCTGAGGCTATTGATATTTCTCCCAACAATCTTGATTCCAGTTTGTGTTTCATCCAGCCCAGCATTTCATATGATGTACTCTGCATATAAGCTAAATAAACAGGCTGATAACATACAGCCTTGACGTACTCCTTTACCAATTTTGAACCAGTCTGTTCCATGTCTGGTTCTAACTGTTGCTTCTTGACTTGCATATAGATTTCTCAGGAGGCACGTAAGATCTGGTATTCCCATCTCTTTAAGAATTTTCCACAGTTTGTTGTGATCCACACAGTCAAAGGCTTTAGCTTAGTCAATGAAGCAGAAGTAGATGTTTTTCTGGAATTCTCTTGCTTTTCCTATGATCCAATGGGTGTTGGCAAGTTGATCTTTGGTTCTGCCTTTTCTAAATCCAGCTTAGACATCTGGGAATTCTTGGTTCATGTACTGTTGAACCCTGGCTTCAAGAATTTTGAGCATTACTTTTCTAGTTTGTGAGATGAGTGCAATTGTGTGGTAGTACAAACATTCTTCAGCATTGCCTGTCTTTGGGATTGGAAAGAAAACTGACCTTTTCCAGTCCTGTGGCCACTACTGAATTTTCCAAATTTGCTGGCATATTGAGTACAGCAGTTTCATAGCATCATCTTTTAGGATTTGAAATAGCTCAACTGAAATTCATTAACCTCCACTAGCTTTGTTCATAGTAATGCTTCCTAAGGCCCACTTGAGTTTGCACTCCAGAATGTCTGGCTCTAGGTGAGTGATCACACCATCATGGTTATCTATGTCATTAAAGTATTTTTTGTACAGTTCTTCTGTGTACTATTGCCACCTCTTCTTAATATCTTCTGCTTCTGTTAAGTCCATACAGTTTATGTCCTTTATTGTGCCCATCTTTGCATGGAATATTCTCTTGGTATCTCTAATTTTCTTGAAGCGATCTCTAGTCTTTCCCATTCTATTTTTTTTCCTCTATATCTTTGCATTGCTCACTTAGGAAGGCTTCTTATCTCTTCTTGCTATTTTTTGGAACTCTGCATTCAAATGGATATATCTTTCCTTTTCTCTTCTTTTCTCAGCTATTTTTAAGGCCTCCTCAGAAAACCATTTTGCTTTTTTTGCATTTCTTTTTCTTGGGGATGGTCTTGATCACTGCCTCCTCTACAATGCCATGAACCTCCATAGTTCTTCAGGCAGTCTGTCTATCACGTCTATCAGATCTAATCCCTTGAATCTATTTGTCACTTCTACTGTATAACCGTAAGAGATTTGATTTAGGTCATACCTGAATGACCTAATGGTTTTCCCTACTTTTTTCAGCTTAAGTCTGAATTTGTCAATAAGGAATTCATGATCTGAGGCACAGTAAGCTCCTGGTCTTGTTTTTGGTGACTGTATAGAGCTTCTCCATCTTTGACTGCAAAGAACATAGTCAGTCTGATTTCGGTATTGACCATATGATGATGTCCATATGTAGAGTCTTCTCTTGTATTGTTGGAAGAGGGTGTTTGCTATGACCAGTGTGTTCTCTTGGCAACACTCTGTTAACCCTTGCCTTGCTTCATTTTGTACACCAAGGCTCAATTTGCCTGTTACTCCAGGTATCTCTTAACTTCCTACTTTTGCCTTCCCATCTCCTATGATGAGGGGCTTTCCAGATAGCTCAGTTAGTAAAGAATCCACTTGCAGTGAAGGAGACCCTTGTTTGATTCCTGGGTCAGGAAGATCCACTGGAGAAGGGACAGGCTACCCACTCCAGTGTTCTCGGGCTTCCTTTGTGGCTCAGCTAGTAAAGAATCCGCCTACAATGTGGGACACCTGGGTTCGATCCCTGGGTTGGGAAGATCCCCTGGAGAAGGGAAAGGCGACCCACTCCAGTGTTCTGGCCTGGAGAATTCCCTGGACTCTATAGTCTGTGTATTCACAAGGAGTTGGACATGACTGAGTGACTTTCATTTTCTTTCCCCTCGATGAAAAGGACATCTTTTTTGGGTGTTAGATCTAGAAGGTCTTGTAGGTCTTCCTAGAACCATTCAACTTCAGCTTCTTTGGCATTTTGTTTGGGGCATAGACTTGGATCTCTGTGATATTGAATGGTTTTCCTTGGAAATGGACAGAGATCATTCTGTCATTTTTGAGATTGCAGCCAAATATTGCATTTCAGGCTCTTTTGTTGACTATGAGGGCTACTCCATTTCTTCTAAGAGATTTTTGCCCCCAGTAGTAAATATAATGGTTATCTGAATTAAGGAGACTGACCAGACCTGGTTTTGAGTGTTTTGAGTGTCTCCTGTGGAGGCATCGATCAGTAGTTACCTGCTGTGGAGATAGGGGCTCTGGGTGCAGCAGACCTGGGAGGCTCAGCATGTGGTATAAGTCCTCTTGGAGGAGGTTGTCATTAACTCCACTATAGGGTCACTGAGCAGATGACCCACAAACTGGAGAACATTATACAAAAAAAGTTCTTGTACTGTTGCAAAAGTTCTAAGGCCCACAAGAGATTTCCCAACCTCGGGATCCAGCAAAGGGACTGAGATTCTTCTGGGAATTTGACTATGGAGGTCAGTGAAATCTGATTACAGAACTTCCACAGGACTGGGGAAACAGACTTGGAGGACACAGACAAAACCTTGTGCACACTAGGACTCAAGAAAAAGGAGCAGTGACCCCACAAGACACTGAGCCAGACTGGCTGGTGAGTCTCCAGGAGTCTACAGTGGTGGCATGGGTTGACAGTGGCCTGCCTCGGGGGCAGGGTCACTTACTACAACAGTCCTGGGAGCTGTGGTGTGCTGGCATAGGTCCTTTTGAAGGAGGTCACCACTACCTCCTTTAACCCTACCATAGTTTGGCCTCAGGCCAAACTACAGGGATGGAGCAAAGCCCCACCCATCAGCAGAAAATTGGATTAAAGATTTACTGAGCAGGCCTTGCTCACCAGAGCAAAGCCCAGTTTTCCCCACAGACAGTCCCTCCCATCAGGAAGCTTCCACAGCCTCTTATTCTCATACATTAGAGGACAGACAGAATGAAAACCACAATGGCAGGAAATTAACCAAATTGATCACATGGATCATAGGCTTGTCTAATTCAGTGAAACTATGAGCCATGCTGTGTAGGGCCACACAAGACGGATTGGTCATGCTGGAGAGTTCTGACAAAGTCTGATCCACTGGAGAAGGGAATATATATGCATTAATGTATGACATTTGTTTTTCTGACTTGCTTCATTCTTTATAACAGGTTCTAGGTTCATCCACCTCAGTAGAATGGACTCAAATTCATTCCTTGTTATGGCTGGGTAATATTCCAATTGCATATATATACCACAACTTCCTTATCAGTCTCACTGTAGTTTTGAATTGCATTTTTCTGATAATTAGTGATGTTGAGCATTTTTTCCTATGGTTTTTGGACAGCTATATGTCTTCTTTGGAGAAATGTCTATTTAGATCATCTGCTCATTTTTTGATTGGGTTGTTTGTTTTTCTTGAAAGAAAGCTGCATAAAATGCTTGTATATTTTGAAGATTAATCCCTTGTCAGTCTGTTTGTGTGCAAATATTTTTTCTATTTTGTGGATTGCCTTTTTGTTTTGTTTATGGTTTCGTTTGCTGTGTAGAAGCTTTTACAGTTCATTAGGTCCCATTTGTTTATTTTTATTTTCATTACTCTAGGAGGGTGGATCAAAGAAAATTGAATACAGGAAAGTTAAACAGTGAAAGTCAAATCTGTTGAATTCCTAAAGTCTGGGGGAATGGGAGTCTTGATGGAATTGTTTGGACAATGTAATTGATTGTACTTTATTTGCAAAGTGGAGGAATCAGAGAAGACAGAGAGGAGGCTGACATATAATGCTGAAGAGCTGGTGTCCAACGAAGGAAAGTGTTTCCTAGCATATGACCTGAGAAACACAAATTTTGCCGGGACATTAATAGATGCTATCAAGCAAGAAAAGAGGGAAAGAGGGAAGGAGGGAAGGAGGGAAAGAAGAGAGGGAGAGAAGAAGGGAGGAAAGAAGAAAGGCAAGAAGGAAGGAATGAAGAAAAGGAGGAAGGAAAAGAAAGAGAAAAAATAATTGGTTATAATCGCTCAGTTGTGTCCAACTCTTTGTGACCCCATGGACTATACAGTCCATGGAATTCTCCAGGCCAGAATACTGGAGTGGGTAGCAATTGCCTTCTGCAAGGAATCTTCCCAATGGAGAAATCTAACTGGGATCTCCTGCATTGCAGGTGAATTCTTCATCAAAGGAGCTATCAGGGAAGCCTTGGTTATAATTAATTAATTACAAATAAATAATCAAGAAAGAGAGCAATCTATGATTAAATATTCCTGAAAAATATCGTGTCAAACTAAGTGAGTCCACTTGACTGTAGAACTTCTTGGATCCTCTCATAAGAATATTCAATGCATGGCAATTTTAAAGTTCACAGACTGCAGTCCAGTGGGCCATTCCATGTTACTGGACGTGCTTGATGGAAGAATGATGAGTCTCAGAGAATACTGAGCTAGGCAGGGGAAGCCTAAGAGGGAAGTAGCAGGGAACCATGCATTTTAAAGAGTGGATCACCATTGTCAGAATGATATGAGAAAAATGTCTCTTGTATCCTTCATTTTAAATAAATCAGAGGTATGAAGGTAATTTGGGGATAAAAAATGAGTCTGTGGCTTTTGCAGATAGCTGAAAATGTGTTCAATTAAGAGACTGGGAGTCCTGGATGATGTAGCTGAAGATGAGATGGCTAATGTTAGCATGATAAACAACTAATGTTTACAGCTAGGTGCATATCCAGTTTTATTAGCTATCAGTTGTCGCTTTTTAAAACAAATGACAAAGATTTATTTAGGACCAGGCTAAGTTATCAGATGTGCAGCTTGAGTTAAGTGCTGCCATGTTAGACTTTAGAGCCAGGTTCTATTTTGGTAAGATAAATTTGGCAGCTGCCTAGCTTGTATGTCAAAACGTGCTTCATGTATATAAGAAACTTGAGCTCCATTAAAATTGGTCAAAAACTATGCCTTTTTTAAAAAAAAAAAACAACATTGTAATATTGCATACATGTTAAGAAAGCTGCTTTATTTAGAATCTATGTAGAATTTAGATTTAGGTCTGAATATATTGTTTTAATAGTTCCCAAAACATTAGTAGGTCTCAATAAATGACAATCTTGGTTATTATTACTGGCTTCTTCTCCATGTGTTTTAAGATATCCTCCCTTGATCCCAGATGCAATTCCTTAAGACACTATTTTGATAATTTTACTCTGAAGTTGTCTTTCTGATTTCTGTTAATTAAATCCAAACTCCTTAGTATGGTATTATTTTCCAAAGCTTGGATTCTTTCTGATGTCCAGATATTACCTATCATGACTTCCCTCAACATCTCTTATGTTAAATGGGTTTATATATGAGGTCATCTATTCATCTATAGAGCCATTTGGGTAATAGAAATTAGTACTCTGGCTATTGTGAGGCTACAGGGAGAAGTGGGGATTATGGTAAATAGGTGAGTGTCTAAATACTTCTATTGAGGTTCAGCCAATCGTGTACACAGAGAAATATCTACTGACTATTGCTGGATCTTTCCATTTTAAACAAAAACTAGTAATTTGGACTGTATGTTAAATTTACCAGTTGTTAAGTGTTGCCAACTGATTTAAAAATAACATGTTGGATAATAAGGAAAACACATCTGTGGGCTGACCCTGCTCTATGAGCTGACATTTTGAGACTTCTTTTTCTCAGAGTTCATGTGGACTCCTGAATATGATTTATGTTACTCCAGCCATGTACATTTATTCGCACTCGTTTATACCTAGTTGCTATCTCTTCCTATCAGAAATGTTCCTGATAGGTCAGCATTCCGTGCAAAGGCCACCATGGACTCCTCCTTGCTCTGTCATCTTCCTCTGAGTACCTGTAGCACTTGTCTGTGCCTGTTCTTTGAGTCTTACAAAATCCTATATCTTATCCTTATTCTTGGATATGTCTTATATTTGATCTTTATCCGTAAATTTTTATATTCATGACAGTATATTGAAGACTGTACATTTTAGCCATAATGGCATTATCTTTCATGGGATCTTATATGTAACTCTTATACAAAGCTCAGTGGTTAATAATGTTGAAACTCAAAGCACTTGCTTAAAATTTTTCTTGTACATATGTAAGAATGAAGTTATATATATATATTTATTTTAATTCAGTAATGTTTTATTTCACTGATGCTATTTGATTTCGTTAACGTTTTACTTCATTAATCATAGGAATGGCCTTAAATTACTTTTATTCAGTTCAGTTCAGTTCATTTGCTCAGTCGTATCCAACCCTTTGCGACCCCATGAACTGCAGCATACCAGGCCTCCCTGTCCATCACCAACTCCCAGAGCCTACCCAAACTCATGTCCATTGAGTCAGTGATGCCATCCAACCATCTCATCCTCTGTTGTCCCCTTTTCCTCATGGCCTCAATCTTTCCTAAGGCTTATTGGGTAGAGGAAATTTTATTCTCTGTTTTTTATTTTCTAACTGACATTACATTCTCAAATTGCTTGCAGAAAAAGAAAATTTTAAAGTATTCTTAGAGCAATTATTCAAAAGGTCTCACATTTAATCCTAGGTTATAAGCATGGACAGACAGACAACAAACACAGCAAGGAGCTCTAAGATTGTTAAAATAACAGGTCATTTTACTGTTTAGTAAAGAGTGCTGTCCGGAAGCAACAGTTAGAGAATAACTGTTTTATTCTCATAAGTCTCAGAAAATGGATGATCAATTGCTTTACTGAATCAGACGTGGTCTCTGATACATTGTATTTTTAAACCTTTTCCTTCAGGATTATTTATGTGATGCACACTCTTTAAGTTTAGGGATATTTTCAGGTGTAATTTCTTTGGAGGTGTTTAAAGAATTGTTTTAAAACACTCTGGAACTTTTGTGGACTGCTGTCTCCTCTCTGCTTCAGATCTATTAGACAAGTGTTCTAAGATCTTAAGCTTACCTTATAAAGACATTAAGTTCTCAAATTGCCTAGAGAAAATAAAAATTTTAAAGTATTCTCACAGCAATTATTCAAAAGTTCTCACATTTAATCCTAGCCTATGAGTATGGACAGACAGACAAATAACAAAACAAGGAGCTTTAAGATTGTCAAAATAACAGATCATTTTACTGTTTAGTAAAAAGCATTGTCAGAAAGCAACAGTTAGAACTGGACATAGAACAGACTGGTTCCAAATCAGTAAAGGAGTACATCAAAGCTGTATATTGTCAACCTGCTTATTTAACTTATATGCAGAGTACATCATGAAAAACGCTGGGCTGGATGAAGCACAAGCTGGAATCAAGATTACCGGGAGAAATATCAATAACCTCAGATATGCAGATGACACCACCTTTATGGCAGAAAGTGAAGAACTAAAAAGCCTCTTGATGAAAGCGAAAGAGGAGAGTGAAAATGTTGGCTTAAAGATCAACATTCAGACAGCTAAGATCACGGCATCTGGTCCTGTCACTTCATGGCCAATAGATGGGGAAACAGTGGAAACAGTGGCTGACTTTATTTTTTGGGGGCTCCAAAATCACTGCAGCTGGTGACTGCAGCCATGAAATTAAAAGACGCTTACTCCTTGGAAGGAAATTTATGACCAACCTGGACAGCATATTAAGAAGCAGAGACATTACTTGGCCCACAAAAGCCTATCTAGTCAAAGCCATGGTTCTTCCAGGAGTCTTGTATGGATGTGAGAATTGGACTATAAAGAAAGCTGAGCGCCAAAGAATCAGTGCTTTGAACTGTGGTGTTGCAGAAGACTCTTGAGAGTCCCTTGAACTGCAAGGAGATCCAACCAGTCAATCCTAAAGGAAATCAGTCCTGAATATTCATTGGAAGGACTGATGCTGAAGCTGAAACTACAATACTTTGGCCACCTGATGCGAAGAACTGACTTCTTGGAAAAGACCCTGATGTTGGGGAAGATGGATGGTGGGAGGAGAAGGGATTGACAGAGGATGAGATGGTTGGATGGCATCACTGACTTGATGGACATGAGCTTGAGTAAACTCCAGGAATTAGTGATGGACAGGGAGGCCTGGTGTGCTGCAGTCCATGGGATTGCAAAGAGTCGGACACAATTGAATGACTGAACTGAACTGAACTGAAAAAACATTGTATGCAAGATAGGCATATACATATATTTATATTTTCCATAATATAAAGGGATTATATATATATATATATATATATATATATATACCTTTAAAATTTAAAACATCTTTCTATTCTAAGGAATATTGTAACACATTTGTCTAAACCACATTATGAAAAGAGGAAAGACTTATCACATTTGTTGGAGATATTAGGGCAGAGATGTATGAGCTAGTCCGACTGATAATATTTCCTTTGTATTCTCTGTGATATCATGCGTGAGGCAGTTTGCTGTGTGCTATCACAAGCTCCCATTTTTTCCTTTTTAATTGTGATTTACAAATGTTTCCAGGGGACTCATCACACTTGTTAAAACAGAGGGGAAATCCTCTCAGATGAAAGCATGGTGGGACTGGTGGGATTATGTCCTAAACACTTAGATGTGAACTTCTAGAAAAAGTCATGACTTTGAGAGGGTAACTGCATGTTGATGTCTATTGCCCAACAACACCATTATGCTCAAATTTTTGAGCACAAAAATGGAGTTGGGTCCAACAATCTTGTGATATTTTTCGTGTCTGGGAAAAATGCCATCACTCTTCATGCTTCAGTGCAGCAAATTTTGAGATAAAAGAAAATGAAACTTCCCTTTTATTCAAGAGCATTTATTGAACTTTACTGAATTCTGGTCATTGTTGGCTCTAGGAATAAAATACAAATTAAATGAAAAACTTCCTCCTTTTGCATTCTTGGAGAATGAAACAAATTTCTTAACGATTATAATACAAGATGATGATTTTTATAATTGAGTCAGATAAAGAGGGGAAATAAATCCACACTTCCTTTGGGAGACTTCTCTGGTGGCTCAGACAGTAGAGCGTTTGGCTACAAAGTGGGAGACCCAGGTTTAAACCCTGGGTCAGAAAGATCTCCTGGAAAAGGAAATGGCAACCCACTCCATTATTCTTGCCTGGAAAATCCCATGGACAGAGGAGCCTGTTAGGCTACAGTCCATGGGGTCACAAAGAGTTGGACATGACCGAGCAACTTCACTTTCTTTTTTTCCTTTGGGAAGCCAAGGAAATAACAGGAGCTAGGATTTGAAAGTTACATAGACTATGGAGAATGGTATGGAGGGTCTTAAAAAACTGAAAACAGAACTGCTGTTTGACCTAGTAATTCCACTCCTGGGCATAGATTTGGAGAAAACCATAATTCAAAATGTTGCATTCACCTCAATGTCCATTGCATTATTACTAAGTACAAAAACCAATTATGGAAGCAACCTAAATGCCCATTGACAGAGGAATGTATAAAGAAGACGTGGTGCAGGTATACAATGGGATACTATTCAGCCATAAAACCAAATGAAACAATGCTCTCTTCAGCAACATGGATGGAGCTGCTGCTGCTGCTGCTACTGCTAAGTTGCTTCAGTCGTGTCTGACTCTGTGCGATCCCATAGACAGCAGCCCACCAGGCTCCCCCATCCCTGGGATTCTCCAGGCAAGAATACTGGAGTGGGTTGCCATTTCCTTCTCCAATGCATGAAAGTGAAAAGTGAAAGTGAAGTCACTCAGTTGTTTCCGGCTCTTTGCAACCCCATGGTCTGTGGCCTACCAGGCTCCTCCGTCCATGGGGTTTTCCAGGCAAGAGTACTGGAGCAGAGTGCCATTGCCTTCTCCGATGGATGGAGCTAGAGATTGTCATATTGAATGAAGTAAGTCAGAGCAAGACAAATATCCTATAATATCACTCATATGTGGAATCTAATTTTTAAAAAAAAGATACAAATGAACTTATTTACAAAATGGAAACAGACTTATAGACATCAAAAACAAACTTATGGTTATCAAAGGGGAAACATGGAGGGCAGGGATAAATCAGAAGCCTAGGATTAACAAATGCACACTGCTATGTATAAGATAGATAATCAGCAAAGACCAACTGTATAGCATAGAGAACTCCATTCAATATTCAGTGATAACCTATGAGAAAAGAACCTGAAAAAGAGTGAATATATCTAGACCACTTTGCTATACACTTGAAACTAACACAACGTTGGAAAATAACTACACTCCAATTAAAAAACAAAACAACAGCAACAAAACAACTTTTGGAAAATCCCTTTAAGGAATACTTTGCCCCTAGATAAGATCTTTGTAATTTCCCCCAGAGATTATATTCTAAGAGGTCATTTTACTTGGCCTGTTCATTGTAAAACAAATTGTTTAAAAGATATGTTGAATTGTGAGTTGACAGGTTGGCAAGGGTAATGAGCTTAAATGGTGATTTTGTTGTCGTTCAATTGCTAAATTGTGTCCTATTCTTTGCAGTCCCATGGACCGCAGCACACCAGGCTCCTCTGTCCTTCACTGTCTCTTAGAGTTTGCTCAAACTCATGTCTATTGAGTCAGTGATGCCATCCAATCACTTCATCCTCTGTCATGCCCTGCTCCTCCTGCCCTCAATCTTTTCTAGCATCAGGGTCTTTTCCAATGAGTTGGCTCTTTATATCATGTGGCCAAAGCATTGGATCTTCAGCTTCAGCATCAGTCCTTCCAATGAGTCTTCAGGGTTGATTTTCTTTAAAAGTGACTGGTTTGATCTTCTTACTGTCCAGGGGAGCCTCAAGAGTCTTCTCCAGCACCACAATTTGAAAGCACTGGTTCTTTAGCGTCAACCTTCTTTATGGTCCAACTCTCACATACATACATGACTACTGGTAAAACCATTTTGAGTAAATGGACCTAGAAAAGATTTCATTGAGCTGATGAGATAATAACTACTTGTATTAGGATTTCTGATTAAAATATGTTCTGATACAATAAAAAAGAAAGTTTCATTGAGATGTTCTTGGGAAAATGCACACAGGAGGATAATTCAGGCAGACACTTTATGTACAAAACGCTTGGAGTCAACATAGGGCTAATTCAGATAAGGGCCAGTAATCAGTGTGGTCATGTGAGATGGGTGTGCTGTCAGAATGCAATGGGTATTATACACTTGCTGAGGATTGCTAAATTTTATCCTGGAGGGGATTATCATTATTGCCTTTGACTAGCTCCTTTAGCAGAGAAGGCAATGGCAACCCACTCCAGTACTCTTGCCTGGTAAATCCCAGGGATGGCAGAGCCTAGTGGGCTGCCGTCTATGAGGTCACACAGAGTTGGACACAACTGAAGTGACTTAGCAGCAGCAGCAGCTACTTTAGACCATTAATTTAACACTATGCTGGGTAATAAAGGAGGAAGATTCAATGTGACATGGTGAAGTATATCTTACTAGGTGTCACATACTGATCTGAAGTTAAATCAGGTGCAAACCCAGGATATCTGATTCCAGGAGCTACTCTTTAACCTCTGATGTTCTGCCTCTCCAGACAGGTCTTCTATTCCATTGCATCCTTAGCTAATATAGTAGACTGTGCTTTTTAGTGATATATCAATGAATTTCCAACGAATTAAGATCTTTCAATGTTCAAAGTCTTAAGAGATATGATGATTAAAAGTCATGTGTTAAGAGAGAAAGCTGTCTTTTGAGTGCTCTTCAAAAGTAACACCTTAAATGAGAGAATGTTCAGGCCAGCGCTCATCAAAAAAAAGAAGATACAATCTGTTTGTAGGACATATATTAAACGAACCTTAAAAATGACTTCCCTTGTAGCTCAGTTGGTAAAGAATCTGCTTGCAATGCAGGAGATCTGGGTTCGATTTCTGGGTTGGGGAGATTCCCTGGAGAAGGGAATGGCAACCCACTCTAGTATTCTTGTCTGGAGAATCCCATGGACAGAGAAGCCTGGCAGGCTACAGTCGATCGGGTCTCGAGTCAGACATGACTTAGAGACTAAGCCAGCACCAACAACAACTTTAAAAATGCATTCCAGTATACAGTAGCTGTACACAAGTACCGTTGGATTCCTTATATGAGGTACCTGGAATAGTCAAATTCATTCATTTAGAAAGTACATTGGTAGGTGCAGGGGACCGGGGGTGGGGTGGGGTGGCAGGGATGAGGAGAGGGAATGGGGAGTTAGTGTTTAACCAGGACAGAGTTTCAGTGTAGAAAAGTGAACGATTTGGGAGATGGATGATGGTGAGGGTTGCACGATGACATGAATGCACTTAGTACCCCCATACAGTTAAATATGATGAAAATAAAATGCTTTATGTTCTGTGACTTTTGCCACAACAGAAAACATTACAAAAAAAAAAAAGAAAAGAAAACTGAAACTGGGGAAGAGAGAGCCATCTTTGTTTTCTGGCCAAAGGCTATAAGAATGTGACCTCAGAGCTGTCAGTGGCCTTGTCCCCACCAAGTGGAGATGTGTGAGAGCAGGGACCCAGCCTGAAAACAGATGGAGGTTGGAGGTTTGGAGAGAGAAGGCACTGACTGTGTTCCAGATCTGATTCTTTGTCATGCTTTAGTTTAGAGGACTGTTTACTTTTCTGATGTCTGACTATGTCAAGCCATGAAATCCTCCCTTTTTGACCAAACTACTTAGGGAGTTCAATTTTTTGTAACACCAATTCAATATATGAAAGCATGCGTTTCTCATTCTTAAAATAGTTCAGTTCTTAAAATGTAGATTTTCATTGTTTAAATTGGTATAATATTATTGTGCTGGGCTGTGCTTAGTCACTCAGTCGTGTCCGACTCTTTGTGATCCCATGGACTCTAGTCCACCAGGCTCCTCTGTCCATAGGATTCTCCAGGCAATAATACTGGAGTGGGTTGCCATGCCCTCCTCCAGGGGATCTTCCCAACCCAGGGATTGAACCCAGCTCTTCCTCACTGCAGGCAGATTTTTTTACCATCTGAGCCACCAGGGAAGCCCATAATACTACTTTACTGTTGTTCAGTCATTCAGTCATGTCCGACTCTTTGTGACCTCATTGCCTGTATCATGCCAGGCTTCCCTATTATCCTTCACTGTCTCCCAGAGCTTGCTCAATCTCATGTCCATTGATTCGTCTTCTTTCTTTGATGGCATATGAATAAATATTTTTATATTTATGTTATGCTTATAGTATGTTATTATATAGTATGTTTTTTTGTGTTTAGCCATTCATCACTCAATGTTTTTTTTTCCTTGATCCATAACAAGTGACAAAATAAAATAAGAATAATGAATATATGATTCAGAAACAGAGTAAGGGGATAGCTTCTAAAAACAGTGTTATGAACCCTCTTTAAATACCAAGTCTCTTTTGTGACCCTCTCAAGAAAATTAAGTTGGTAGACAAATTAGAGTTTATGGTGCTGGGACATTTTAGGGGACCCTTGTTTAGGTGTGACATTAAAAATAGGTAATGAATACAGTGCACAACACTGGCCAATCAGAATGTATACTGGCCTTCAACAATGGCCATATGGTCATACTGGTGTGGTGGGTACTTGCTGACTACAGGCTGGTCCTTATTTCAGGTTCTAATCCTGGAGCTCCCCTGTCCATCCCTGTCTTTTCCATTACTCTGAAAACAGCTCCCCCTCCCCAGACACACACTTTATTGACTTAAGCAGGAATTCCGGGTTTTCATTGAAAGCAGAATTGGGCCCATGGGCTTAACAAACACATGTTTTTTCTATTATAGTGAAGTCGGCTTGTTTTAAAATTTAAACAAGGGCTCTGTTTTGTATGACTATTCTTTGACGATTTTCTGGCATTTTAATAACCTTTATTTATGGAATTCTTTTCATATTACAACTTCTGTGTCTTTCAAGAAAACATACGTTGCTATGGTTCAAAAGGAAACCCGTTTGACCCCAGGGACACTTTTTCCCACAGGGAGTTCAAAGTGCTCTGACCTTTATGCTTTAAGTCTGAAGGTGCTGCTGTGTTGAGTTTAGGCTCTGGACTTGATCTGCTCACTAGCTGGGAGACTCAGGCATGGATTGCCAAAGGCAGGGGTGACTTGGATGTCTTAACTGTGACCCAGGAACCAAGCAGTCTCCACAGTGAGGACCATTTTAGAGTAATATAGTGACTAACAGATTCTGCATAGTCCTGCAGCTGTTACATCCACATGTGGTCATGGTCTTTCTTCATGAATCCCATTCCAATCTTAACTGTTAATCATTATAGAGAATTTTATCCTATGCATGCCTTGGAAAAGTTGAAGCATAGCCAGGATTTTAAGGAAAGGTCTTAAAGTGTAGGGAGACTCCTTTTGGAGAGGCAAAAATGCACCTCATGGGCATTGGTATATGGGGAAAAAATGTCTAGAAACAGGGAACTGAAAGAGATGCTATGTGCAGGAAAAGAACAAAATATATGGATCAGCAAGAGTGGGAAAAAGTAAATAAAGGGATATCTTTTGATGAGGACATATTTGTTATATTTACAGGAAAGCTATCAGGAATTTTTCACTTCCATGTCAATGAATCTCTCCAAAGTTGAGACTTGGGTTATTCAGGCTGATGGAGAAAAAGACCAAGTTATCAAAGACTTTGATGGAAAATCAGCAATTCACTAATATCATTTCTCAGACTTCTATTAGGGAAGGAATAACATGAAAGTTCTCTGACTCTATGAAGATCTAGCAGAGTTCCAATTTGTTGATTTTTTTTTTTTTGCTACAATCTAGCAAAAAGAACTTAATCCAATCGATCAACCACTTTGATAAAGAATAAATTCATGTCTTCCTATAAGCCCAACACCAGAGGAAAATTACTGTTAAAAAGACAGCAAAATTAGTCTTTCGTTCATACAAATTCTGATGCAGTTAGTCAACAAAACACATGGTCAATCAGGTCAGCAGTAATGAAGTTATATCCTTCAGTAATGTCCTGCAACAAATGTTCATTTTCTCTACATATGTTTGTATTTTCAAATGGCTCCAATGATAAAAGTAGCTTGCTTTTCTTCTTCCTTTATAAGAGACATGAACGTTTCTAGAAATAAGTGTGACTTGTGGATGGAAAAGTACGCATTTCTCTCCTGTGAGGCTGGATTTACCGGATACCCTGTAAAATTTATAACTACTGTTATTGAGAAACTAAAGACTGAATGTAGAGGAGGAAAGAAGAGAGGTTGAAAAAATATAAAATTAATGCATTTTATGAGGCAGGCAGTTTGCACTTCTCATGCTCACATCCTGGTAGGACACTATTTTAGACTGGGCTTTAGACCAGGGGTCAACAAACTTTGGCCCATGGGCCAAATCCAGTCTATCATCTGTTTTTGTTAATAACATTTTACCAGAGAAAGCCATGTTCATTGGTTTACATATTGTCTGTCTGGGGAGCATTCCCACTATAATGGCAGAGTTGAGTAATTGCTGCAGAAACCATATGGCCTGCAAGTCTAAAACCTTTACTATCTGTCCATTTATAGAAAAAGTTTGCCGACACTTGCTTTAGACAGTGGCTAAAGCAACACGTAGAGGCATTTCTAGAGACCTACAGGCATAGTGTAGACCGTAATGAGTAGCTCTTCTCTTGCTTTTTAGGAAATATTAAAGTGAAGCTGAACTTCAAGAGTAGGTTTGAAGGCAAAAAGAAGAAAAACCCATGTGTCTTAATGGTGCAAGTGGAAGGGGCTGTAGCCTTCAGGGTCATTATGATTCTCCCACTGAGTGCACACCCGCCTTGGATCTGTTTTCCAACCAGTTGGCAGCTCTTACATTCATCCCTGTCATGTGAAACTTTAGCCACCTGGTGTCAGGAGCTGTGAGGGCCCCCCAAAATGAGGGGCTCAAGCTGATTAGCTCAATTTGTTATACTCCAGGATTTGGTTGTGAGAAGTTGCAAAATTGGGACCTTGTGAACAATAGGCACTTATTCAACAGGGCGCGATGTGATAAAATTCCCATCACGTGATGCACACAAAAGACAGAAAACTTGTAACTTGAGAAAGAAAGTCACCCGCTGGCGTCATAAGTCAAGAATTCCCAAGGACAGTGGGAATTTGAGGTCGGCTCTGAGGAACGGGTAAAACACTGATAAATGGAGAAGGACAAGGAAGGCTTCCCTGTGGAATGAGTGGAGGTTTTCTCTTTGCCTAGAGCAGGGTGACAGCTGGCTGACTTCCTGCAGAGAATGGTCTTTGTATGCAGGAATGGAAGACACAGCCCAGGCTTTAGGCTCTAGGATTAAACTTCCTCAGACCTTAGAGATAGGGCATCTCTCAGCACAATGCTCGCAATTGTTTATTCAGGAATTTTTATTTGTCTTATCAAATTTCTCCCCCGGTGCTATCACAATGGAAAGCCACAGGAAATATCTTGCAATTTACACATTGAGAAAGAAAGACATGCTTATACATCAATCCATTTAAATGGAATTCACATGGAATGCATTAAGGAGAAACAGCAATAAACTTACTTTCAAAGTAGGAAATTGAGGTGTGAGAACAATTTCCCAGAGCGACAATAAGTGCCAGATTTAGTGACTGAATTCCAGCCTATTAACTTTGAGTGTGCAGGGCTGATGTGTAGTCAATATTCATGAAGATTTTTTTAAGATATATTTTAAAAACTTACTTTTTGGTTGGTAAAATGTCACTGCCTTGAGTTCCAAAAGACAGGTGATCATAATTTCTGCTTTGCCTGGACAGTCCTGATTTACACTTGTTAAATAGTGCAATTAATACAGTGCCCTCTGTCACTCCTAAAACTGTTTCAGTTTGAGTGATAAATTATATGGTCACCCTATCAAGGATCCTCCACTGTTCCCTTCCTAGAACCCCTTGGACCTCCCTATAAACCAGCAACTGTGGGCTAAAGCCCATGAAATCAGGGTCTGCTGAAAGAAGCGTGACTCAGCACTTAAGCTGGTATCCTTGCTCAGTCACTTAATATATACTTTGACTTTTATCCTTGCAGGTTTGGCCTTTTCCAGATTTTCAAACCCAGTAAATGGTTGAGGGGCTTCCCTGGTTGCTCAGATGGTAAAGAATCTGCCTGCAATACAGGAGACCCGGGTTGGCAAACCACTCCAGTATTCTTGCCCGGAAAATCACATGGATGGAGGAGCCTGGCAGGCTACAGTCCATGGGGTTACACAGAGTCTGACACAACTGAGCAGTTAACAGTTTCACATTCAGATGGTTGAGAGAGATTCTGCCTCTGGTGCAGTGTGTGACTGACTGTACCTGCCCAGCACAGAGGGGAAGACCCCAGTCCTCTTGTGGCCTGTGTGGCCCTGGATGATGGAGCCGAGCCTCCACACCGCTCTCAATCCTCACCCTTACTCTCTGTCCTCTTGCCATGTAGATCTCCTCTAAGTTTTGTGAGAGCTGCTCTTTCCTCTTCACTTTTATTCTGACCACAACACTCCTCCTCTCTCCTTATCTAGCTGAGCTGCCATTTAGGTCCCAAGTCCATGAAGACTTTCCTAGGCAAGCTTTTCTTGATGTACTGTGGTAGCAGAATTCAAAGATGGTCCCTGAGACACTTGTCCAAGGTATATATACAACTTTCCTCAGTTATTCAATGAAATATTTATCTAGGTACTCAAGTGAAGGCAGTTTGTAAATATAACTTAAGTCCCCAATTAAGCCGAACTTAAGATGGGGAACTTAACCTCGGTGAGCCTAACCCAGTTCTGCTGCTGCTGCTGCTAAGTCGCTTCAGTTGTGTCTGACTCTGTGTGACCCCATAGATGGCCACCCACCAGGCACCCCCATCCCTGGGATTCTCCAGGCAAAAACATTGGAGTGGGTTGCCATTTCCTTCTCTAATGCATGAATGTGAAAAGTGAAAGTGAATTTGCTCAGTCATGTCTGACTCTTGGCAATCCCATGGACTGCAGCCTACCAGGCTCCTCTGCCCATGGGATTTTCCAGGCAAGAGTACTGGAGTGGGGTGCCATTGCCTTCTCCCAGTAAACCCTAAAAAGGCACTGTGTTCTTCTTGAAGAGAGGGCTTTGAATTGTGAGAGAGTCAATGCAAAGATGGTTTTCTATTGCTGGCTTTGAAGAGGGAGAAGAGACTGTGACAAGGAATGCAGATAATCTCCAGAGGTTGAACACAGCCCCCAGGAGCAAAGAAAATGTGACCTCAGTCCTACAACTACAAGGAACTGATTTCTTCCAGCCATCTGAATGGAGCTTATTAGTGGGGTGTTCTGCAATCTCTAGACTAGAACTCAGTCTGGACAACACCTTAATTTCAGTTTCTGAGATCCTGGGCATAGAATCCAGCCACACCATGCCTGAGTTCTGATCTACAGAAGTTTGAGACATTAAGTGCTTATTGTTTTAAGCTGTTGTGTTTGTGAAGTTTGTTATCTAGCAAAAGAAAACAACTACTACATCCGAAATCTACTTCACAATCCTTTCTCATCCACCCATAAGAGTATATTCCTTCCTTTCACTGGCCACATTTGGTTTCTAATTATATATTACGTTGTGTGGTAGGTTGAATAGTGTCTCCCAAAAATTCATATCCACTGAGAACCTCAGAATGTGACCTTATTTGGAAATAGGGCCTTTACAGATGTAATTAATTAAGGATCTTGAGATGAAATCATCATTTGGGATGGGCTCTAAATACAGTATCTGCTGTCCTTAAAAGAAAAGAGGGCACGGAGATACACAGAGAAAAAGATGTGAGGATAGAGACAGAGATTGGGTGAAATGTCTTACAAGCCAAGGAATGCCAGAAGTTGAAAAAAGCAAAGAAGTGTTGTCTCCTAGAATCTTCAGAGGGAGCTTGGCCCTGTCAACATCTTGATTTCAGACTTCTGTCCTCCAGAACTGTGAAAGAATACATTTCTGTTGTTTTAAGTCACTCAGTTGGTGACACTTTCTTATAGTAACATTCAGGTCATTTCAGTTCAGTTCAGTAGCTCAGTCGTGTCTGACTCTTTGCAACCCCATGAATTGCAGCACGCCAGACCTCCCTGTCCATCACCAACTCCCGGAGTTCACTCAAACTCACATCCATTGAGTCGATGATGCCATCCAGCCATCTCATCCTCTGTTGTCCCCTTTTCCTTCTGCTCCCAATCCCTCCCAGCATCAGAATTTTTTCCAATGAGTCAACTCTTCACATGAGGTGGCCAAAGTACTGGAATTTCAGCTTTAGTGTCATTCCTTCCAAAGAACACCCAGGACTGATCTCCTTCAGAATGGACTGGTTGGATCTCCTTGCAGTCCATGGGACTCTCAGGAGTCTTCTCCAACACCACAGTTCAAAAGCATCAATTCTTCGGTGCTCAGCTTTCTTCACAGTCCAACTCTCACATCCATACATGAGCACTGGAAAAACCATAGCCATGACTAGATGAACCTTTGTTGGCAAAGTAATGTCTCTGCTTTTCAATACACTATCTAGGTTGATCATAACTTTCCTTCCAAGGAGTAAGCATCTTTTAATTTCATGGCTGCAGTCACCATCTGCAGTGATTTGGGAGCCCCCCAAAATAAAGTCTGACACTGTTTCCACTGTTTCCCCATCTATTTCCCATGAAGTAATGGGACCAGATGCCATGATCTTCATTTTCTGAATGTTGAGCTTTAAGCCAACTTTGTCACTCTCCTCTTTCACTTTCATCAAGAGGCTTTTTAGTTCCTCTTCACTTTCTGCCATAAGGGTAGTTTCATCTGCATATCTGAGGTTATTGATATTTCTGGTAATATTAGGAAGCCATTATGAAATCTATGATATTTTTAATTTTTGGATTTTCTGTCACACCCCTTGAGTTTCAGAATGTGCCTATTTTTGCCCAGCATGGTGCCCTCAGTCCCTTTTCCAATGCCTGGCCTAGAGTAGATGCTCAATAATTGAATCATCATCTAATTAACCCTCTCTGCATCCATTTGGTGTGAGTGGAGCTCTAGGTGTGCATAGGAGAACCCAGCCAGATTAATTGAACCCAAAGAGTTTTCAAGTTTTTTTTATGTATTAGAGGAAAAATATCTTTTTAAAAAAGTCTTCTTGAGGTTGCTAAGAATGTAGGATATAACTCTTGAAAGTTAAATTTTGACATAAAGGAATGAGCTTGGCTGAGAGTGGAGCCAACTGGAGATCAGAACTGAGGAGGGAGGAGAATGAGACTGAGCCTTAATGATGTCACCCGCATCCCAGATCTGACCCCAATGATGAGCTTTTCAGTTGCTTGAGCCTCCTTCCTTTCCCTTTCCTCCCAACCTTTCCCCTTCCTCTCCACTTCTCTTGCCTCTTCCTCATTTGTCATTTTCCTTTTTATTTTTGGCTCGAGCAAGTGTGAATTTTAGTTTCTGTCACTTACAACCGAAAGAATTCTGAGTAAGTTGGAGAGAGAGAGAATTCCACTCCTGGATAGTGAGGACAGTAGAGAACCTGACTGGTCTCTGCAAGTGTGCGTTCTACTGTGGTGTGCATAGTGACTTCTGTTTTCTGAGTCCATCTCCATGGCCAGATAGTGTATCTGGTACTGTATTCTTTACTCCCTCTCCCCGACTCAGACTGATGGTGTTCAGTCCCTGGTGTCCTCTCTTATGGGCCCCTGAACTGTCTTCCTCTCTTCTTGTGCCTGCTTTGACAGTTTCTCTCACTCTCTCAAAAGTTGCAAATGTTTCTCGCTGTTGCTCTGAGAAGTGGGAATCGTGCAGAGAGAGGTGTTATCTGTCAGCAGAGCAGCATTGTGAGATGGGCTTGCCAAGCTGGCGAGACACTACAAATTGTTTCCCTTGGGGTGAGGGGCTTTGTGAAGGTCTCTTTTACTTTTGCTGGAAAGGAGTCAGGTGCATAAAGGCATGTGTGCCTGCTGTGTGTGCAGACAGCACCTGCCTGAAGCAGCCTGGGTCACAGGGACTACCTGCATGAGGACCCAGCATTATCCATCACTTTTGCTACTAACTCTTGGCCTCCGCTTTGAGCAATGTTATTTGCCAAGCTGAGGCCATGATCTGAGCCTGGCCAAGCTAAGAAAGGAAAAGTTACAAGAGGGTTTCTCACGGCTTCCTTGTTTATCCCAGAGCCAAGGTATTGCAATGGATATAATTTCTTGCTGCCCACCTCTGACACAACGGCTGAATGACTGTTAGAATGATTGGTGATGAAGTGGAGTGAAGCTATTTGAGAGCAATTTTGAACATTGCTTTTATGGACTTCAATATATTGTTTCAATGGACAAGTGGCCTTGCAAGTCCATTCTCATGTATGTGGGATGCTGTTCATCACACATCCACAGAAGTGAGTGTTTATCACTGTCGTGCCACCTTCATGGGTTTTATTATGATCAAGTCCTTTGTCTGAATTGATAGAACCGTGTTGTTTGGAAACCCAATGACAGCAGCTGTTCTTTATTTATTTAAAAGAAAGCTGTACATTTCTATTAGTGAGTTGCTAAATCTTTTATGGGGAAATACTACAATTATAAGCAGACATCTCCCCAACATTCACTTATTTAGAATTTATAAAAATTATATTTGGAAAAGGTATTCTGATAGAACTCCCAGGAAGAGCATGCAGGGTACTGTAGAATCCATTAGAAGGTTCAGAGGATATTTCAGAGAAAGCTTCTAGAGGAGGATGATTTGTAGAAAGGCAATACACACTAAAAAGCACTCCCCACCTCCCACCCTCCCGCCTCCCCAAAAAAAATACAGTGAGAGCATTGTAGGCAAGAGGAACACCACAAATAAATGCAGTCTTTCCAAACATTCCTTAACCTTTATAAGAATTATTCATAGGAACACCAGATGCAACAGAAAACTCCTTGGCAAATTTTCTCCTATAATAATAGAATTGGTATATTTTCAACAAAAGTTTGCTGTCACTTACTGGCTTTAAAGAAAAAATACTGTCCTAGGTAAAGAGCACATTGTTACCCTTCAGGTGTAACATCTGAAGGGTGTTATGTCCATATCTGAAGATGTGGCCATCGAGTTGTGCTCACACAAAAGGAATCTCATTGTTTTTCAGTCCTTATAAGATATAGAAAAATCAGACCCCTTTCACCATCTACTAGCTCTGCAGTCTCTGGACATTGTTTACTTCATTTGAATTCTTATTCCTCATCTGTAAGATGGAGCTAATAAAGGTCTCCATGGGTTCTTGCTAGGGTTAAATGAAGAATTACATTTAAATTGCTTATCACTCTTGCTAGAAAAAGAATGAAAATGAACCACTTAATCCTTAAATAAAATGAAATAATGGTGGAAAATAACCATAAGGAAAGCATGGGAAATGGTATAAGGCAGATAAAAGCAAAAAACTAAGAATTGAACAGAAAAGAAGTTGAACTGATAAACTCAAGACATTTTTATATTGGAAAAAAATAATTTTTAAGATTAGCAAAAACTAAAGAAAATACAAAACAGAGTATTATATTAAATGCTTTAAAACATTCCTGCATTTTGATCCAAGATTTCCACTTTCAGAAAATTCTCATGAGGAAATAATTACAGAAGTGCATGTGCTGATGTGCTGATGTGCTGATGTGCTGAGTCATGGCTGACTCTTTGCGACCCCATGGACTGTAGCCCGCCAGGTTCCTCTGTCAGTGGAATTTTCCAGGCGAGGATACTGGAGTGGGTTGCCATTGGAGCCAAGCAATCGAAATCAAAATAGAAAAAGATTCATAATAAAGTGTAAAACCAAGTCAAAAAACTACACACTTAGATACTAATTTGATTTTTTTTATTCATAAGAATTTATAGTCTTAGGGGATGGGGGTGTGTGATACCCAGACACACTGGAGTCAGATAGTTTGATTTTCTTCTGTGTATTTTAAAAACACTCATTTTGTGCAATGAGCATCTATTGCTTTGGTATCAAAAAAAAAATTAGATGTTACCATTTTTTCAAGGTATGCCTTAACACCAAGAATAACTGAAAATGTCTCTTTTTCCCTCCTTCCCTTTCTGCCTTTTTCTCCTTCTCTCCCCTCTACAAGATACTTTATTAAACTGGGAAAAGGCCAAAGATTCTTATACAAACAAGACTTGGTATGAAGAAATGTTTATGGACAAAACTAGCGCTTTTCAAAGCTCATCAAGTGACTATGGGAGAGGGCAATGAAAATATCCATCATTTTTACCCAAACCTCTTCTCTTATTCATTTCTTCCCTTTTTATACCCTTACCAGGTGAAACATCCCCTTTGCAGTGAAGGTTCTTATATCACCTTGATAATGTTCTTTCCTTCCTGGCAAGGTAGAGTCAAATTATATTCATATGTATTTGAATAAAACTTATATGCATAACTGGTTATTTTTTAAACCCAACTGCATATTCTAGTTCTCTTCTCAATTAGGAAATTTAAGTGGAACCTTATATACATTCAGCAGTTTGTACTTCATTTGTTTTCTGAAGCCATCAAAAAAGACTCAGTTTCTAAAAAGTTTCATAAACTTCATACAGTGGTTTCATTCTTTACAGGTACTTATTTTTTAAATTGGCTTGCACTTCACACTTATAAGTTTTTGATTTCCTACCAATTTTGTATCACCTATGCTTTATAAGGAACCTTCCCAGGTGGCCCTGGGGATAAAGAATCTGCCCACAATGCAGGAGATACAGGAAACATGGTTTCTATCCCTTGGGTGGGGAAGATCCCCTGGAGAAGGAAATGGCAGTCCACTCCAGTATTCTTGCCTGGAGAATCCCATGGACAGAGGAGCCTGGTGGGCTACAGTCCATAGGGTCGCAAAGAGTTGGACTGAGTGACTAAGCACACTCATGATGGTTTATAAGAGCCACAGACATGGGGCATGGGTAGAGTTCTTTGGGTTGTCTCAAGGAAAACACTTGATCTTCCTGGACAGCCACATTCTCTTCTGTAAAAGGAGAAGTTTATTTGCGTAAATTCTCTCTTGGTTGTTCTGGAAGGATTAAATAGCCAGTGTCTGGAAGCAACATGAGAGATTCTGAAAATAAGGCTCTGGGAGCCTGTGATTTTCTCTCTCAGAAGGATTTATTGCTTCAGTATTGGGGCTTGCGTGTGTTGTGCGTAGACAGCTGGGAGTGACGTTCCTAGTTCAAGAAAGAAATTTATTTCTTTAACAAACACATATGGAGTAGTTAATATGTGCCAAGCACCATTCTGAGCTCTACAAATTTTAATTCACTTAATCCTTGAGCTAACCCTATGAAATTGGCACTGTTATTATTTTCATTTAATGGGGTGAGGAAACAGTGATGAAGTAATTTGCCCCAAATCTTGCATTTACTAAATGGTAGAGTCAGTACATAAACTCAAGCTACCTGTCTGTAGATTTCATGTTTATATGATGCTATGCTGAATTTGAAAGAATTTTTGAGACTTCTGTGAAACCCCCATTTTATGTTGAGCTTTTTTGTTGCTTGTTTTAAATATAATCTTTCTAATGTTGCCCACTTCTTGACTGATAGCCAATATTTACCCCAAATGAAAAGTGAGTCCTGAACTTAATCTTTCAAGGGTGAGTCTTCTTAAATGCCTTCAGAGTTAATGGAATCCTTCACATCTTATGGACTTGAATGTATTTGAACACAGTTTGAGAATCTCCAAAGAAGAAAGAGAAGGTCCTCTCTCTCATGGTCCTCATGGAGGAACAATCTCAGCATGAATCTGTCCCTCACAAGGCTCAGGAAATCTCTAAGGAGATAAGTTGTTTTGAGGCTTTTAAATCCACGAACCAAGCAGATTTCCCACTGCACTGGTGAACAAGATTCACTTGACTAGCTCTGCCTAAATGTAACAGCATCGTCTTGGCCCTCAGTGAAATTAACTTGGCTGTACATGACATTCAGCATTTGATCAAAATTAATGTATTGCAGCTGCAGTTCCAGATAACATTCGCTAATTTTCAGAATGAGTCTGTTTTACCTAACATGAAGCATGGGCTGATCACAAATTTTTTTCTTTTGCTGCAAACAAGCACTGTGTGTCAAAATACCTGCTTTTTAATCTAATGAAAGAAAAGTCCTGAAATGTTTTGTCACTATCAAGCCATCTCATTTCTTTCTAAATGCATACATAAAATTAAATGCCATCAACCTCAGAATTGACTGAGAGGATCAGAATAAAGCAATCTCCTTGAAATCACTGCTCTCTCTAAGAAGTATAATAAAACTCGTGAACATCATCTCCAGCATCTGTAAATGACTTTGTGGGATATTCTTAGAGTTGTGGCAGCACTTTACAGTTGGAGCTGTTCCTTTTTTAACTCCCTTTTATTATTTATTTATTTACTTTGGGTTGTGCTGAGTCTTTGTTGCTTGCACAGGCTTTCTCCTGTTTGCAGTAAGCGGAGGCTACTCCTTGCAGTCTTGGGCTTCTCATTGTGGTGACTTCTTTTATTGCTGAGCATGGCCTCTAGAGGATGGACTTGGTAGTTGTGGCACATGGGTTTATTTGCCGCGAGGCATGTGGAATCTTCCTAGGCTAGGGATTGAACCGTGTCCCCTGAATTGGCAGGTGAATTCCTTACCACTGGACCACCAGGGAAGGCTAGAATTATTCTTTAATCTACTCTTTCCTCACAACTTATCACTCCTCACTCAGTAAGTCACTTTGCAATCCATTTAAGGGGCAGACAATTATTATTAACTTTATAGTAAAAAAAAAAAATCACTAAATTTGAAAAGTTGTTGGTAAAAGTTAAGGCAAAATAATAATGATAAAGATAGTTAAATATCAAACATAGAAGAGACAATAGAACAAAGAGATGTTTAAAAACTCCTACAGACAATGGACAATACTTCCTATTTTTATTTTAAAATACTTAAATAATAGCAGAATGCCTCTAACCAAATTCCTGTTTCCTTTATTTTTTTTGGTAGAACAGCTGGTTTGTATAAGGGCTTATGAGGTCAAACCAAGAAATTTCAGATAAATGCCACAAGACTGGTATATTCTTCTGCTGTCGTAATACCCTTATTTAGGTGCTGTCTATTCAGATTAGATTTAAAGGGATTTTAGAAATGCACTTCCTTTTATACTAGCTCTCTGGAAACTGGAGGATCTCCAACATGTTAGCATTATGTGGAAGCTGTGAAATCTAGCCTGAGGGCAACACTGTGCTTCTCTTCTCTGGCTATCAGCCCTGCTTCCTTTTTGCTTCTCCATCTCATATTTGTTCAACACCTCTTTAAACAATTAATTTCTGGTCTTAATGCTTCTGTGCAAAGTACTTAAAATAATTCCATTTTTCTGAATGGATACTGAGCTTAATTTCAGCAAACTCATAGAAAATAAAGGGATACATCTTTAATTTCAATGCTATCACTTGAGAAACCGTTCTTCCACTGGTAAGTATTTTTAAAAGGGCTTCTAGAGGTGTGCTAAAAACAATTTAAAAGCTGTTATTAAGCAATAATTAATCCATTTTGTTTGTTCATTAATTATTTATTGACATGCCCCCAGTGTATATATTACATACATGTAAAATTTATCACTAACTTTTACACAATGTGCTTTTATTATTATTTCTTACTTAGTCTTAGTGAAAGTGTTAGTTGTTCAGTCCTGTCCAGCTCTTTGTGATCCCATGGACCAAAGCCAGCTAGGCTCTTCTGTCCATGGAATTCCCCAGGCAAGAATACTAGAGTGGGTAGCCATTCCTTTCTCCAGGGGATCATCTCGACTCAGAGATTGAACCTGGGTCTGCTGCATAGCAAGCAGATTCTAACCAAGTTACAAAACAAGAATTTAATTGGAAGCAGAACTAAATATTAGTTTTAATTAAAACCCTTTGTTAACAGGGATTAAAGCAACTCTGATCACTGTACGCAAAGCAATAAGGCATTATAAATTTTGGAATTGTCAAAGGAGCTTGAAGCAGCTGGAAATTTACCAAGTATCTGTAAACTTTTAAAGCTTATGTCATCGAAGAAAATACACTTCAAATTTCAAAATGGTCTTTGTGCTTTACTAATAGTACTAAATACAGTGTTACTAGATGCAGAACATGTTACTTTTAACTTCTGTAAGGCTCATAGAAATCTCAGCAAAAAAAGGAAACTGGCTGATAGTCAATTTGGAGAATAAGAGAAGCCTCAGGAGTTGAGAGGCCAGTGGTCCACTGTGTGAAGCCTACCAGAGTCAGAATCCTGGCCCTGCCATCAACCCCAGCGAGTTGCTGAGTGCAGATTTCTCCAATCTGAGGGTGACGACCATGACTATAATAATAGAAATGAACTCATACGGTTATGGTGAGGATCATATATAAAGCACTTAGAATAGTGTCTGGGCAGTAGTAAACATTCAGTAAGTGTTACTGTTAATTATTATTATGGCTGGTATGGTCACAGGGTGCATGCCGCGTGGACACTAGTAAGTAATGCACCCCTGATCAGTTCAGTTCAGTTCATTTCAGGTCAGTCGCTCAGTCATGTCCGACTCTTTGTGACCCCATGAATCGCAGCACGCCAGGCCTCCCTGCCCATCACCAACTCCCGGAGTTCACTCAGACTCACGTCCATCGAGTCGGTGATGCCATCCAGCCATCTCATCCTCGGTCGTCCCCTTCTCCTCCTGCCCCCAAACCCTCCCAGCATCAGAGTCTTTTCCAATGAGTCAACTCTTCGCATGAGGTGGCCAAAGTATTGGAGCTTCAGCTTCAGCATCATTCCTTCCAAAGAAATCCCAGGGCTGATCTCCTTCGGAATAGATTGGTTGGATCTTCTTGCAGTCAGTACACTCACCTAAATCTCTTTCTTCCTTCCTTGCTTTTTTTCTCCTTCCATCCTGCCTTCCTTTCCTTCCCCCTTTTTCCTTTCCTCCCTTGCTTCTTTTTTTTTCCTCTCTCCCTTCCATCCTTCTCTCCCACCCTCTCTCTTCCTCCTTCTCTCTTTGAGTGTGATTCTGCCTTTTTTGTTTGCTTTCACCTCTCTCTCTTTCTCTCTGTTATTCTGCCCTCCTCATTTTTTTTTTCAATCTCGGTTTTTCCAAACCTTCTTCCCATTCTCATCAACTTCATTAGTGTCTTTCCTCCACTTGTTTTTTTTTTTTTTTAAATGCATTTTTATTTACTACTTTTAATTAAACTACATTTTTATATCTTTACTTAAAAATAAAAGCAACGAAATGTTTTTTCCATCTTGAAAAAGAAGTGCTTGAAACTAACAAATAATTTTATACATGTCATTGCCTTGGTGGGATAATTTTACATGGAGCAGTAACAAGCAAATCTGTCTTCCATTCCACTATAGTAAAACATCAATGGATTTGTAACCCAGAAACCATACAGCAGAGAAAGAATGAGAGAGAATTTGAAAGAGAGAGAGAAATCAAGGTTATTAGCACCTGCAGGTTGAACGTCACTGAAACACGCAATCAGGAAGCTGGGCCACACAAGAGTCTGGGGCCATACCCCCAAAGCAGCTCCAATCACTGAGCAGGGCTGGCCAAGTGGAGGCTGGACCACAGCCTGGGCTAGGCATGTGGCAAGGGGAATGCCAGCCCTAAGAGGAAGAGAACCAGAGAACCTCCCGTGACTTTCCTTCTGGAATATTATGATGGTGGGATTCTTGCATCTTTTAGGTCAACATATTTGGAGTGACACTTTTCTCTCTTCCTGCCTGTATCTCAGAACAACGAAGTAGACCTTAAAGATGATTCAGGAGAAGTTCAAGTCCATTTTAGGTGTTTCTACTGTCACTTGTATTTGGGGAAAGAATGTATGTGTATCTACTTGCTTTGGCATGGTCCAGTATAATATGGGGGAAAAGATGCGTGTGGTAAACAGGAAGCTTTTCATTAAGAAGTGCTAAATGATAAAGCTGCTTTATGAAAAGTATAAGTTATTTTCTATACACTATTTTATTATTTTTTCAATATAGCTTTTAATGACACACAATCCACCCTAATATAAATGACATGACATGGAAACAAAAATTCCCTTTTCCTTTTCCAGTGAAAAACCTCCTACTTGGTACCTACTTCATTTAGGGATGCTACAAAATGATGCAAGGTCTCTCAGTGTCCCATGGTAAACCGAACAGAATTAAGCTGGAAGCCTAGACAAGTATTGGAGCTTAAGTTCCTAGCAGGATAACTTTACATTATAACTGAGTGTCTCTGCTTCTTCATATATTATGTTTATATCAGAACTCATAATAGAAAGAGCAATTAAAGGAGATGACTGCCAACCTGCTGTCTTCAAGAACACCTGGTCTTGGATTACTGTCATGGATCTGACATTTATAACATTGCTCACTGCACACTTCCACCCATTCTACTAGTTTGCATTTATAGTGCATATTTAGCATCATAAAGGTCTTTTACATGCATCATGCTATTTTACATCTGTGAAGAACTTTAGCACTGGGAAAGCACATTCCCCTACATGGTGGAATTTGAGCTTCGCAGCAATCTTGGAATATTAAAAAAAGGGACCCAGAGAAGAACAATGATTATATGTCATCCCCAGGTCACATAGGTAAGAGATAACTCAGACTTCTAATGAGACTTCATTTGAATAAAGGGCTTCTAATTCCTTTTCTCACAGGAAACCACTAACACACACACACACACACACACACACACACACACTTGCAGGTTTTTGCAAAGAAAGGACAGTGAACTGAATCTGAAGAGAATAGAAGTCATGACATAAAGTTTCTATATGCTTGGTGCAGCTCTTATGAAGTCAGGGTAGGCATGTTGCCCTTTTCCATATTAAGTTATTCCAGCTATATGAAATGCATCAAGATGACACCAGCAGGGCACTGACTTGATTTAGAACTCACCCACACACCTGTTCTTCTAAATATAAACAAATTTGCAACCTGAGCCATTGGCAGCCGCTGGAGGGTAAGCAAGTGAAAGCTGGGGCTGGTGCCTGCCTGCAGCCTGGCTCTGGACTTCCAAATGCACAAGGATGAAGAAAGCGATATTCCAGGCAGAATATTTGTCATTGCAATCTGGAGGTCACAATGACCTTTTATCTCACCAGAGAGATTATCATTGTTAGCTTTATTATCCTTATTGTTATTTTTAAATGTGCTTAGCTTGCTCTTGTGACTGAGCTTGTACCCAGTACATTCTTGAATGCTCCAGGTCCTCTTAATCTGTATATGTGAAAGCTGCCAAGCTGCCACGTTTGGAGAAAGCTTATCCCAAGGGAAATTGTCTGCTGCACTCCAGAACACTAAATTAAATCTATAATGTAGTTTCATTGTCCTGTGAAGGCAATATTGTTCCAGACTCTAAAACTTCTGACTATTCAAAGTGTGTGACTACTCCTTGATGCTATGATGTTTCTTTCCATTCTTGCTCAGAGAGAAAGAGGTCATACCGGGGTCCTTGGAAATGTTCCACATTATCTTTGACTAGTGGTATACTACAAAGGTGATACAAATGTAAGTAGCCCAGTGGCAGGCATTTTATGGTGCACATGAGGGGATATAGAACTAGGAGACTTGATTCATCTGAATGGCCAAAGCTCTTAACGTGGTCCAGATTATGATCATTAGTAGGTTCTGAAGCATTATTTCTAGGCGCTGAGAGCTGGCCAAGAAGTCTCTTAATTCTCTTTCAAAATGACTGCAATTGCAAAAGGTTTGCATGCTGAAATTTTTGAATATGCAGAAAAACACCAAAGCATGGTAAAACTACTGCCATCTTTTGATTTGCTTATATGATCCTTCACCTGCAACTTGGCAATTTGATGAATTCTACTAAAATATCTTCTAGTGTGAATAAATATGGCAAATTCTAAGGGATAAATGCTTTAGATAATTCCTTTAGACAAGGATTTAGTCCCAAGGATTCACCTTCACCTATGTATATGGTGAAATGTGACATATTTAGATAGAGATGGAGATAAGGGCTGGTGGTAAAGAATCCACTTGGCAATGCAGACGACATAAGAGTCATGGGTTCAATCCCTCTGTTGGTAAGATGCCCTGGAGGAGGGAATGGCAACCCCAACTCCAGTATTTTTGCTGGAGAATCTGATGGAAAGAGGAGCCTGGCCAGCTACAGTCCTCAGGGTCTCAAAGAGTCAGACGGCACTGAAGCGACTTAGCACGCACACACAGAGATGTCAAGACAGATGCGTAAATGTAGATTGATCCAGCTGAGATGCAGTGGCAGTAGCACTGTAGTTCAGTTCTCCCTTTGAGAGAACCTGCTGCTAAGGGTCATTGGCAGACAGCTTCAGCTGCTGCCACCTAGCATCTACCTTATCATCACGTTGGCCATCCTCTCCCCTGTCTATTCTCAGCCAATGACTGGGCACAGCAGGGAAATTAGAGCTGGGACATTCCTGCTCCTTCCCATCCTCCACCAAGAAGATAACTCAAAACAATATTGCAGTCCAGGGGAATGGCAGAACTTAATACCACCATTGAAGACCTTAAAGAGGGTGTTCTTCATCACACCTTCATGTAATTCATTAGCCTGGTCCCTGCAGAAACTGGATGGTTTCTGAGGATGACCATAGACTACAACAAACAATCAAGTCAAATTATAAATTAGTTGGTTACAGCTTGTGCTCCTTTTTACTAAGAAGGCAGGGAGTACACTTCCTTGTAAACTTCTGCAGGTTCTGGATGCATCACATTCTACACCCAGATCCTAGTATATAGCTTTGTTCCATTTCCTGGGTGATATTGAAGCCTGCCATCTTTGTATGAGGCTTAGAGTAGGAAGTAGAGTAGGCTTCCCTTGTGTCTCAGCTGGTAAAGAATTTGCATGCAGTGGGAGAGACCTGGATTTGATCCCTGGGTTGGGAAGATCCCTCGGAGAAGGGAAAGGCTACCCACTCCAGTATTCTGGCCTAGAGAATTCCGTGGACTATACTCATGGGGTTGCAAAGAGTCAGCAATGACTGAGTGACTTTCACTTTCACTTAGAGTAGGAAAGCACTCTGTCATAAGCCAGCCTATTGTGTAAGCAGATCTGTTGTTTGGTCCATAGAGTCCAGCCATCTCTATGTTGGAAATGTCAGTGATAGAAAAAGTTAAAGTATGGGAAAAAAAAGGACAAATCTAACTGAGAGAATTACACTGAAAGTCCATGAAGTTCTAGAGCAAGGGCATGCCATTTGAATGAGAATTGTATTCCTTTGAAAAACAACTCAATGTTTTATTGGGCTCTGGCAGAGACAAAATATTTCATTATGGGATGCCTAATGATCATGCATCTAGAACTACCAGTTATGAGCAACAGGATCACCAAATCACACAGTCCGATGAGCACAGCAGTAATCCACTGTAAGATGGAGATCATATTTCAAGGTGGAAAGGTAGCTGGACCAAATAGGATGTGTCAGCAGCATGAACAAGTGGCTCAGATCTCCATATTGCCCACCAGAATTACACCAGTACCTCTCCTCTAGCTCGTCTCCATGGCTATATTGCAGAGGGACATTCCTATATGGCCATTTGAAGGAGGACTTACAAATGGGTGCCAGTTGGGTTTACAGATGAATGAGCTTGGCAGGGTGGTATAAGCTAAAAATAAAAAGAAGCAGCTACAATCCAGGGTCATCTTGAGAGTCAGTGAAAAATAATATTTTTCAAAGATGGAGCTGTGAGCCATGATTGTATGTTAAAGAAAAAGTAGCTATAGGGAAAGAGTAGCTGGAAGTGGTAAGGGTCTGTGAGGAAGAAAAGAGTTGGGAAATTGGAAACAAGAGGTGGGTGGACATTTGGGAGCGGGCAAGGCATGTGAAGACTTGTATATCCCACTACAAAACTCTCACCTCTAGAAAGGCACTGTGAAACTAAGGAGACAGATAATTTAGCCAGTTTGTGTTAGCCAACTTCCAACACTGGCCAGAGAAACTAGTAGGGAAGAAATATGAACTGAGTGGCTGAGATGAAGGCTACATGTCGACTCCTTCTTCCCATAGTCAATCTACCTCTTTATGTTGAATGTTCAACCTATTAACAATAGAGACTAGTATTTATACCCAGCATGACATTTGGCTCCAAGTTGACTATATTGAGTGCCTTCCATTCTGAAGAACTATTGGTGACAGCAACAGAGACCTATTCTGGTTACGAGTTTGTCTTTCTCACCCACAGAGACTTAGCCAGAACCTCTCGTGAGGTCTTACGAATGCTGCCTAGTCTACAGACATGGGATACCACATAGCACAGAACCAAGCCAGTGCACCCACATTTCAGCTAAGAGGGTGTAGGAATGGGTCTGTGACCATGGATCCTTTGTTTGAATTGCATACCATTCTGAAAAAGGCAGTCTGATAGCACATTAGAACAGCCTACATCATGAAGTGTTACTTGCTCAGTCGTGTCTGACTCTTTGCGGCTCCATGGATGGTAGCCTGCCAGGCTTCTCAGTCCATGGAATTCTCTAGGCAAGAATACTGGAGTGGGTAGTCATTCTCTTCTCTAGGGGATCTTCCTGAGCCAGGGATCAAGCCTGGATCTCTTGTATTGCAAACAGATTCTTTACTATCTGAGTCACCAGGGAAGCCCCACATGAAAGCAGGGCTGAAATGCTAGCCTGGTTATAGTCCTTTGGAAAACAAAGTGCTGTTTTTCAGGAGACAGTATATGCACTAAGTAAGATCCTTCTATATAAAGCTGTGTCCTTATCAAGAAGAATCAATACAGTTCAGTCACTCAGTCGTGTCCACTCTTTGGCACCCCACGGACTGTAGCACACCAGGCTTCCCTGTCCATCACCAACTCCTGGAGCCTGCTCAAACTCGTTCATCATGTCGGTGATGCCATCCAACCATCTCATCATCTATCGCCCTGTTCTCTTCCAGCCTTCAATCTTTTCCAGCATCAGGGTCTTTTCCAAGGAGTTGGTTCTTCGCATCAGGTGGCCAAAATATTGGAGTTTCAGCTTCAGCAATCAGTCCTTCCAGTGAATATTCAGGACTGATTTCCTTTAGGATGATTTCCTTTATTTCTTCTGGCATTTCTAATGCACTCTGCATAAAAGTTAAATAAGCAGAGTGACAATATACAGTTTTGATGTACTCCTTTTCCGACTTGGAACCAGTCTGTTGTTCCATGTCCAGTTCTAACTGCTGCTTCTTGACCTGCATAGAGATTCCTCAGGATGCAGGTCAGGTGGTCTGCTATTCCCATCTCTTTAAGAATTTTCCACAGTTTGTTGTGATCCACACAGAATGAAGGATTGAGCGAATACCAAAGGAGAGCTGGCTGTGTACCAGCCCCTCCCCGCCCAGAGGCAGAGAGGCAGACTTGTGACAGCCAGAGCCAGAAGGCAAGGGGCTGCTGCAATCTCAACTTCAGAGATGGCATCTTTTAACAAGCTGTGAGCAGGCTCCCAGCTGCTACCCACGTATTCCTGAGATTCTGGATGGTTGACATCCTCCAGGAGGGTCGCAGCCTGAGATCAGCTCTCCAGAGGAGACATATGGCACACCTGAGATAGTTTTCTTGCAGTGCCCCCAGGAAACAAAGTAGCCAGGACCAGGGAGGTGATAAGATACATGGCCCACCTGGGCGAGTACACTCACCAAGCACCTGGTCGCCTGAGCTTCTCAGACCTGGCAAGGGTACAAAACGCATGCCCGACCCACAGAGACTGAGCCAGAACAGTGTCTGAGTGTCTCCTGTGGAGGTATGGGTCAGAAGTGGCCAGCCACAGGGGCAGGGACTCTGGGTGCAGCAGCCCTGGGTATGGCATAAGCCCTCTTAGAGGAGGTTGCCATTAACCCCAACACAGAAGCACCAGAACTTACACAGGACTCGGGCAATAGACTCTTGGAGGGCACAAACAAAATCTTATGTGCACCAGGACCTAGGAGAAAGGGGCAGTGACCCCACAAGAGACTGACCCACACATGCCCATGAGTGTCCAGTGGTCTCCATTGGAGATGTGGGTTGGTGGTGGCCTGCTCCAGGGTCGGGAGCACTGAGTGCAGCAGTGCACGCAAGGGACCTTTTGAAGGAGGTCAACATTATCTTCATTACCTCCAGCATAGTTTGGCCTCAAGTCAAGCAACAGTAAGGGAACACTTCAGTATTCTCGCCTTGAGAACCCTATGAAGAGTATGAGAAGGAAAAAAGATAGGGCACTGAAAGATGAACTCCCCAGGTCAGTAGGTGCCCAATATGCTACTGGAGATCAGTGGAAAAATAACTCCAAAAAGAATGAAGAGATGGAGCCAAAGCAAAAAGAACACCCAGTTGTGGATGTGACTGGTGATGGAAGTAAAGACTGATGCTGTAAAGAGCAGTATTGCACAGGATCCTGGAATGTTAGGTCCGTGAATCAAGGCAAATTGCAAGTGGTCAAATATGAGATGGCAAGAGTGAACATCGACATTTTAGGAATCAGTGAACTAAAATGGACTGGATTGGGTGAATTTAAGTCAGATGACCATTATATCTATTATTATGGGCAAGATTCAGAAGAAATGGAATAGCCATCATAGTCAACAAGAGTCCAAAATGCAGTATTTGGATGCAATCTCAAAAACGACAGAATGATCTCTGTTCGTTTCCAAGGCAAACCATTCAATCTCACAGTAATCCAGGTCTATGCCCTGATCAGTGATGCCGAAGAAGCTGAAGTTGAACTGTTCCATGAAGACCTACAGGACCTTGTAGAATTAACACTCAAAAAAAGATGTCTTTTTCATTAATGGGGACTGGAATGCAAGTATGAATTCAAGAGCTACCTGGAGTAATAGGCAAATTTGGCTTTGGAGTCCAAAATGAAGCAGGTCAAAGGCTAACAGAGTTTTGCCAAGAGAACACGCTGGTCATAGCAAACGCCCTCTTCCGAAAATACAAGAGAAGAAGTGGTGGCCTGTCCAGGGTCAGGGGCACTGAGTGCAGCAGTGAGCACATGGGACCTTTTGAAGGAGGTTGCCATTATCTTCTTTACCACCACCGTAGTTTGGTCTCAGGTCAAGCAACAGGAGGGAACTTTAGTATTTTTGCCTTGAGAACCCCATGGACATCGAAAATATACGAGTCCAGAAACCAAAGAGTAGAAGCAGGAGTCATACCTTTTGCCATTGTTCCCAATAAGTCAACTGCAGAATAATTTGTATAGCAAATAGTTGAAAACAAGAGAAAAGTCAAATTAAGATATATAATATGACAGAATAGTTAATAGTAATTATTGAAATTAAGAGTATTTATAACATATTGCAGAGAAGGCGATGGCACCCCACTCCAGTATTCTTGCCTGGAAAATCCAATGGACAGAGGAGCCTGGTCGGCTGCAGTCCATGGAGTCGCGAAGAGTCAGACACGACTGAGCGACTTCCCTTTCACTTTTCACTTTCATGCATTGGAGAAGGAAATGGCAACCCACTCCAGTGTTCTTCCCTGGAGAATCTCAGGGACAGCAGAGCCTGGTGGGCTGCCATCTATGGGGTCACACAGAGTCGGACACGACTGAAGTGACTTAGCAGCATAACATACTGACATCACATGGGCTAATTTTTTACTCTCATCCTCACAACTCTGACTTCTTCATGTTTAGAGGTTCTGATCTCCAAAGGGCATTCACTTTTGCTAGGAGACACAACTAAATTTCCATTTAGGTATCAGCTTTCCCTGCCCCCAGAGCATCTGATATTGTATGTCCAGGGACTGGCAAGTAAGGAGGTGCTGTTATTCCTTCCTTCCAGGAGTAACTGTGGAGAATAAGAAGGGAAGGCTGCTTTTACAAAAAAAAGACACATATATGGGACCCAGGTAAGCTGTGTAGGCACTCCACACTCTTTTGTTCCATTGTAACAGAACAGAATATGAACAGATTTGTTCACCAACACCTGACTGAGAATAGCATCATAATCAAGTGTTTGGACCACAGAGAAATAAAGCTTTAGATCACCCCATCATGAAAGCCATCAAGCCCTGCTGAGTTAATAGCTGAAGGTAAGTGAACCTTAAATAGTGGAAAAGGGAAAGAGTAAGAACCAGGTGGGGCCCCAAGTCCAGCTGCAGAGATGGGAGCTGCAGTTTATCCCACTGACTTCTTTGGTCTAAGTTTGTCTTCAGAAAGAGAGGCAGTAGAAACCATGGGGATACTGTTCCTAAAACGTGTGATGTGCGTGTGTGAGATGTGAGGTGTGTGTGCTGGTGGTCATCAAGTTGTATCACTCGAATCTCACCCTAAGACAGTGTTCCCCGGTTTTGATGGAGCCAGAGACCGGTTTCATGGGAGACGGTTTTTTCCACAGATCGGGGAATGAGGGATGGATCCTGGATGATTCAAGCGTATTACATCTATGGCGCTTGACTTCTGTTATTACATTGTGATACATAATGAACTGATTATGCAACTCACCATAATGCAGAGTCAGTGGAAGCCCTGAGTTTGTTTTCCTGCAAGGAGTTGGTTGCATTTGGGAGTGATGAGAGCGTAATGGGGAGTGGCTGTAAATACAGATGAATCCTCACTTGTTTTCTTGTCGGTCATCTCCTGCTGTATGCCTGATTTCCTAATGGGTCGGGGACCCATAACAGTCTCTGGCCCAGGGGTTGGGGACTTCAGTTCTGTTATTCTCCAGTGCGTCTCAAGTAGGTGGCAGACAGTCCCCAGTTGCTGCCCTTTGGGATCCTGCACAGTGTTCAGGCTGTGGCTGTGCTCTCTTCCCTTCCAATGGCTGAACCCAGGGGATGTACTGGAGCTGAACCCTTCCTGCTCTGTGTGGGGTTCCTTTGATGTCTTTGTTCTGAGGTGCTTCATCAGCCTGGCCAGGACTTTCTCTGAGCTGCTCTGCAATTTGGGCCTCTTCCTACCTACTTCTCATTGCTTTCCTCCCTGCTCTCAAGTGTCAGAGCTGCAGTGCAGACTAAAGGCGCTTCCTGCCCTCTCCTGCTTTCTCCCATACTGAACCTGCACAGACATTTCCCTAAGATGTCAGCTCACGTCTAATCACATTGCAACATCCTCTCTGCAGACGCTTAGGGTAACACACTAAATTTAAGGCTCGAACCCTGGCTTCAGGGCTTTCTCTAGCTCTCCTACTCCCTCCCCCCAGGTCTGCTTTCCTTCTGCAAGACTCTCATCCACTGATTGGCTCTCTCCACCTGATGGCATGGACAGCATCCACCTGCGGGCATGATTGGCGGCATGGGCAGACAAACTGCCATGGCATGGGGATCGCTGCTTAGAAGGCCCCTTAGTGCTCCAGGGTCGCTATATTCGTTTGCTAGGGCTGCCTTAACAAAGTACCTCGAGCTGGGTGGCTTAAATAACAGAAGTGCATTCTCCCACAGTCCTGGAGGCTAGAACGCATCTCTCATCCAAGATCAAGATGTTGGCAGAGTTGGTTTCTTCTGAGACTGTGAGGGGGTGTCTGTTCCGTGCCTCCCGGCTAGCTTTTGCTGACTTGCTGGCAATCCATGATGTTTCTTGGCTTCTAGACACATTGCTGTGATCTCTGCCTTCATGTTCACATGCTGTTCTATGTCTCTGTGTCCAAGTTTCCCCTTTATAAGGACACTGGTCATATTGAATTAGGGTCCACCCTAATGATCTCACCTTAACTAATTATATCTGTAATGACCCTACTTCCAAATAAAATTACAGTCTGAGACACTGGTGAAGGGGTTAGGACTTCAATATATGAATTTTAGGGGCGGCGAGGGGGATGCAATTCAACCCATAACAATCATTACATTGAAACTTCTAATAATTTTTATTTTGTGCTGGACTCCACAAATTATGTAGCCAGTCCTGGCTTTGGAAAGCTAATTTTAGCCTTTAGCAGTCTTAGAACCTTGGATCAGGAGAAAGTGCCTTTTTCTCCTCTAATTACAGCAGAAGTCTCCCATGGAGCCTTGAATGACCTTGACTGGATCACCTAACCATTTCTAACAAATCACTCTAGCCGGGGTAGGCCTGTGCTTTTATTCACATCACCTGCCACTGGGAAGGAAAGGGCAGGACAGTGTTTGGTTCACGAGAGTATTCTAGTCAGAATTTGGGACCAGACTTACACTCTTTGTTTGTTTTGTTTTTGGCTGTTTTGTGGGATCCTAGTTCCCTGACCAGGAATCAAACCTGGGCTTCCTGTGTTGGAAGAATGGGTTCTTAACCATGGGACCACCAGGGAAGTGTCACACTTGTTTGATAGAAAAGAGTTTGCATGTTTCCTATTAATTCTGTGATCTGGAATGGTTTATATTGTTTAAAGATTATCTGCAATCTAAGAGTCTAAAAAACAAAAAGCACTGATAAAGTCCTTTCTTTTCCATTTTAAAATATTTTTGTCCACCTGCTGCATTTTTGAATCATTATTAATCTCAGAGTTTTCTATTTTTGAGTCAAATGTTAAGATTTACATTTTCTTTAAAACTATGTTCATTACCGAAATGGCAGTTTTAAAATGTTCTTCTAGGTGTAGCTGCTTATGCCACTTATGGGCTGAATTGTGTTCCTTTAAAGCTCACATGTTGCAGTCCTAACCCCCAATACCTCAGAATGTGACTGGATTTGGAGACAGAATCCAGATTTTGGAGACTTAAATCCAGAATGTGACTGGATTTAAAGAAACAATTAAGCGAAAGTAAGGTCATGAAGGTGAGCCCTAATTCAGCATGACTGGTTCACTTTTAAGAGGTGATTAAGTCACAGACATGAACATGCAGAGAGAAAGACCATGTCAGGATACAGAGAAGACAGCCATTCATAAGACGGAATAGAGGTGCCTCAGAAGAAACCAGGCCTACCAACACCTTGGTCTTGGGCTTCTATTCTCCAGAATTATGAGAAAAGAAATATCTGTTGTTTAAGCCAGCCAGTCTGTGATCCTTTGTTATGGGAGTCCTAACTAATGTCAGGTTGAAGGTTTTATGTTCGCATTTTCTTATTCACGGTTATTAGATTCATAGATTTTTGTTTGCTTGTTTTGTTTTGTCCTTTTTATTTTGTATTGGGGTATGGTGATTGCAGCCATGAAATTAAAAGACGCTTACACCTTGGAAGGAAAGTTATGACCAATCTAGACAGCATATTAAAAGGCAGAGGCATTACTTTGCCAACAAAGGTCTGTCTAGTCAAGGCTATGGTTTTTCCAGTGGTCATGTATGGATGTGAGAGTTGGAGTATAAAGGAAGCTGAGCGCCGAAGAATCGATACTTTTGAACTGTGGTGTTGGAGAAGACTCTTGAGAGTCCCTTGTGCTGCAAGGAGATCAACCAGTCCATCCTAAAGGAGATCAGTCCTGGGTGTTCTTTGGAAAGACTGATGCTAAAGCTGAAACTCCAATACTCTGGCCACCTGATGGGAAGAGCTGACTCATTTGAAAAGACCCTGATGCTGGGTAAGATTGAGGGCAGGAGGAGAAGGGGACGACAGAGGATAAGATGGTTGGATAGCATCACTGACTCGATAGACATGGGTTTGGGTGGACTCCGGGAGTTAGTGATGGACAGGGAGGCCTGGCGTGCTGCGGTTCATGGGGTCGCAAAGAGTTGGACACGACTGAGCAACTGAACTGAACTGATAGCCGATTAACAGAGAAGGGACTCAGCCATATATGTACATGTATCCATTCTCACCCAAATTCATCTCCCAGCCAGCCTGCTACATTACATTAAGCAGAGTTCCCTGTGTTATACGATAGGTCCTTGTTGGTTATCCATTTTAAATATAGCAGTGTGTACCTGCTGATCCCAGACTCCTTAATAATCCCTTCCCTTCAACCTTACCCCATGGTAATCATATAAATCTGTGAGTCTCTTTCTGTTTTTGTAAGTTCATTTATATCATTTCTTTTTGGATTCCATAGACTCATAGTTTTTTTTCAGAAAATATATTTTGTTGAAATATCTTTCTGAGACTTCTCATGTTTGATAATATCTTTCTCTCTTTCTCTTCTCTCATGTAACGATAACTTTCTTGATTCATAGCTATTTTTCATCAAAGCTCTGTGGATATTGCTTCACTGCCTTCTGTCATTTCATGTTATGAAAGGAAGTTTAATATAGAACTAATATATGATTTTTTGGTAGGCAACCTCTTTATTATTATTGTGCCTCTAATCATGAATATGGAGAAGGCAATGGCAACCCACTCCAGTACTCTTGCCTGGAAAATCCCATGGACAGAGGAGCCTGGTGGGCTGCAGTCCATGGGGTCACTAAGAGTCGGACACGACTGAAGCGACTTAGCAGCAGCAGCAGCCATCATGAATATGTTTCCTTTATTTTTGAAATAGAAACACGTCATAAAATATATGGCCTTTTTCATTTGTTTTGTCTGTCAGTCAAAGGACTCTTTGAACCAAAACCTCAAACCTGTCTTCAGTTCAAGAAAAGTTTTTTATGTTATTTTGGGTATTGCCTCTCATCCTTCTCTCCTGTTTCCTCCTGAAACAGTTGTTACACGTGTGTCATGGTTCCTAGGTACCCTTTCCATCTCTCGTCTTCTCTCTCACCATTTTTGTACCTTTATTCCTAACTCTCAGTTGTTGAAAGATCTCTGAAGCACATCTTCTGCTGTAGCAGACCAAGGTTTCAGATGATTCTAATGAAGGTTTTACTGCCTACATTGCTGCAATTTTAAATTTGGGAATAGGCGTTTCTTCCAGATCTCAGATGGCTCAACTTAATGCTTGGCTAGTACAAATTCATAAATATAATATTCTCTCTAACTTTCCCCAGTCTTTCTCCTTTGATGGCACTGACTGTTGAAGTGGAGGAATATTTGGTTGATCTCTTAGATTGGCTCATTTCTTTTGAATTAAAATCTCTTTATTCAAAGGAACACTTTTATATTTATAGCAATTGTATTCACCGCAGAGTGATACGTTTTAAGAATGATAGAGAGGTAGTGCAAGCTGAGGGTGGGACACTTTGCACTCTGCCGAAGAGGTTTAGTTTAGTTTTCTTTTTTTAACTTTATTAAAGTATAAGTGATGAATAACACTGTCAGTTCAGTTCTGTTCAGTCACTCTGTCGTGTCCGACTCTTTGCGACCCCATGAACCACAGCACGCCAGGTCTCCCTGTCCATCACCAACTCTCGGAGTCCACCCAAACCCATGTCCATTGAGTCTGTGTTGCCATCCAGCCATCTCATCCTCTGTCGTCCCCTTTTCCTCCTGCCCTGAATCCCTCCCAGCATCAGAGTCTTTTCCAGTGAGTCAGCTGTTTGCACCAGGTAGGCAAAGTATTGGAGTTTCAGCTTCAGCATCAGTCCTTCCAATGTATACCCAGGACTGATCTCCCTTAGGATGGACTGGTTGGATCTGCTTGCAGTCCAAGGGACTCTCAAGAGTCTTCTCCAACACCACACTTCAAAAGCATCAATTCTGCGGTGCTCAGCTTTCTTCACAGTCCAACTCTCACATCCATACATGACCACTGGAAAAACCATAGCCTTGACTAGATAGACTTTGTTGGCAAAGTAATGTCTCTGCCTTTTAATATGCTGTCTAGATTGGTCATAACTTTCCTTCCAAGGAGTAAGTGTCTTTTAATTTCATGGCTGCAGTCACCATCTGCAGTGATTTTGGAGCCCAGAGAAATAAAGTCAGCAACTGTTTCCACTGTTTCTTCATCTATTTGCCATGAAGTGATGGGTCTGGATGCCATGATCTTAGTTTTCTGAACGCTGAGCTTAAAGCCAACTTTTTCACTCTCCTCTTTCACTTTTGTCAAGAGGCTTTTTAGTTCTTCTTCACTTTCTGCCATAAGGGTGGTGTCATCTGCATATCTGAGGTTATTGATACTTCTCCCGGCAATCTTGATTCCAGCTTGTGCTTCCTCCAGCCCAGCGTTTCTCATGATGTACTCTGCATATAAGTTAAATAAGCAGGGTGACAATATACAGCCTTGACATACTCCTTTTCATATTTAAAATATACAATATGAAAATTTGATATACATCGTACACATATTCATTATGAAAGAATTCCCTCCATAAAGTTGATTAACACATCTATTATCTCACGTATTTCCTATTATTATGAGGACATTTAAGTTCTACTCTCTTACCAAATTTCAATTATACAATAATAATGTCATCTGCTAATATCACTTTAAGTTATGCATTAAAGTCTCAGACCTCATTCACCTTACAGTTGAATGTTGGTACACTTTTACCAAGCTCTCCCTATTTCCCCCACACTTCAGCCCCTGGCAATGAGTTTTCTACTTTTGGTTTCTATCAGTTTGACTTTTTTGTTAATTTTCACACGTTAGTGATACTGTGAAGTATTGGTCTTTCTCTGCTTGGCTTATTTCATTTAACATAAGGCCCTCCAGTTTCATCCAGGTTATCACAAATTATAGAATTTATTTTCTTTTTAAAACTGAATAATATTACATGCATATGCATATGGAAATGTGGAAATTATTATAAAGAAAATGTGATATAAAAATGGAGATAATGCAACATCACATTTTCCTTATCCATTCATCCACTGACAGTTACTTAGGCTGGTTCCATACTTTGGTTACGTTAGTAATGCTGCAGTTAATATAGCAGTGCAGATGTCTCTTCAAGATAATGATTGTGTTTCCTTTGGATATATACCCAAGAGTGTAACTGCTGGATAATATCTAATTTCTTGAGGACCTTACATCTGTTTCCAAAAGTAGCTATACTAATTGAAATCCTCACCAGCATTTGTTGTTTAGCTGCTCAGTTGTGTCTGACTCTGCAATCCCATGGACTGTAGCCCACCAGGCTTCTGTGTCCATGGGATTTCCCAGGCAATAATACAGGAGTGAGTTGCCATTTCCCTCTCCAGGAGATCTTCCCAACTCAGGGATTGAACCCATGTCGCCTACATTAGCAGGTGAATTCTTTACCATTGAGCCACCAGGGAAGTCCCAGCATTTGGGATCTCTTATCTTTTTTTATAAGAGACAGCCTAAAATTTATGAGAGATGATATCTCATCGTGTTTTTGACTTACAAATTTCTCTGGTAATTAGTAATATTGAGCACATTTTCGTATACCTCTTGATCATGTCTCCTTTTTTTTTTAAAAAAAATGTCTATTTAGATCCTTTGTCCATTTTTTAACTGGGTTATTCTTATTCTTTTTTTTTTTTTTTGCAATTGAGTTTTATGAGTGCCTTGTATATTTTTGACATTAACCTCTTACTGGATATGTGGTTTGCAAGTATTTTCTCCTATTCCATAGGTTGTTTTTTCATTTTGCTGATAGTTTCTTTGATATGCCGAAGATTTTATCTGATGTAGTCCCACTTGTTTATTTCTGCTTTCCATTGCCTTCACGTTTTGTGTCAAATCCAAAAAGTCATTGCTAAGACCACCTTTAATGAATTTGTTTATAAGTCCTAACAGGTTTTGGATAGAGCTGTTAGGATTTTATATGTATAATATGACACTATCTGCAAATAGAGACAATTTTACTTCTTTCTTTACAATTTATATGCCTTTTTCCTTGCCTAAGTGCTCTTTCTAGGACTTCCAGTACTATGCTGAATAAAAGTGGTGAGAGTGGGCACCCTCATCTTATTCTTGATATGAGAGGAAAAGCTTTCAGCTTATCCTTGTTGAGTATGATGTCAGCATTTTTGTCTCCTCAGTTGTCCCCTTCTCCTCCTGTTCTCAATTTTTCCCAGCATCTGAGATGGTTGTATGGCAGCACCAATTCAATGGGCATGAGTTTGAGCAGACTCCAGGAGACAGTGATGGATAGGGAAGCCCTGGCATGCTGCAGTCCATGGGGTTGCAAAGCATCAGACACAACTTTGAGACTGAATAACATTTTTTGTCTCCTGATAGTTGATGCATTGGAGAAGGAAATGGCAACCCACTCCAGTATTCTTGCCTGGAGAATCCCAGGGGCGACGGAGCCTGGTGGGCTGCCATCTATGGGGTTGCACAGAGTTGGACACGACTGAAGCGACTTAGCAGCAGCAGCAGCAGTTGATGTATTGATGAACCTAAGAAAGCATACTTTTTGATATTTTAAAGTTTTCTTCTCTGTTTACAATACTCATCTGTTTTTGAATCTTTTCTAGTTTTTCCAATGAACCCTTGATATACTCATTGTAATTATTTTAAAGACCTGATAATTGCAACATCTTTATCATACTTGAATCTGGTTCTGAGGCTTGCTATGTCTCCTCAGGCTGTTTTCCCTCCTTCCTTCCTTTTTATTTGGCATGCTATATACTCTTTTACTGAGAGTTGGATTTGTTGCTTTGGTTAATAGGCCCTGAGGTAAATAGGCCTTCATTCTGAGAACTTATGTTGATATGGTTAAGAATTGGGCTGTGTTTTGTGTCTGTTGTAGCTTTGATGCCAGATGTCTTAGTTCTCTTTCTCTGCACTGGTGTTTGTATTTTGAGCTTCCCTAGGCATTCCTCCTCAGGGAGAGTATGCCCTTTGCATAGCTGTTACGCTAGAGTCACATTAGTTTGGTGGTTAGTGTGGTGATGGCAACAACTTTCTGTACTTTTATGATAAATCTCAGTCTTTCAGTGGACTTTTTTCTCTGGGCTGTGACCTTCCCAGATGTTGTTCAAGTGGTTGCCACCATTAGGTGAGACAGGAACGTTATAGAGAATTAGAGTGAGATGAATGTGTTTGCCAACTGGAATAAGGTTCTGGTAATTTTTTGTTTCCCTTGGGTAGTAGACCTTTATTGTGGAGAATGCTCTGGGTAAATATCACAATGACTACGCTTTCCCTTCCTTTGCCAGAGTCAGGAGGGAATCTTTCCGGATCTTCAAAATGAGTACTTTGTATGGTCCCTGGAGGTAAAACACACCATAGTGTGGGGATCCACTTAAGTCTGCATCACCCAGGAGTTTCTCTTCCTCACTCTAGTCCACATTCAGCCTCCAGCAACTTACCACAATTATCAGTGGTCCCAGCTATCAGCTCCAGAGAAGCAACTCATTCACCTGTCTGTCCAGTTTTGGAGTGATGATTTGGTGTGCAGCTTCAATTTTCTGATAGGTCTGAAAAAAAAAAAGTGTTGATTTTAATTTGTTCACGCTCCTTGGAAGGAAAGCTACGACAAACCTAGACAGTATGTTAAAAAGCAGAGACATAACTTTGCCAACAAAGGACCATATAGTCAAAGCTATGGCTTTTCCAATAGTTATGTACAGATATAAGAGTTGGACTGTAAAGAAGGCTGAGCTCCAAAGAACTGATACTTTTGAATTGTGGTGCTGGAGAAGATTCATGAGAGTCCCTTGGACTGTAAAATAAAACCAGTCAATCCTAAAAGAAATCAACCCTGAATATTCATTGGAAGGATTGATGCTGAAGCTGAAGCTCCAATACTTTGGCCACCTGATGTGGAAAGCCCACTCATTGGAAAGGACCTTGATGCTGGGAAAGATGGAAGGCAAAAAGAGAAGAGGGCAGCAGAAGATGAGATGGTTAGATAGCATCACCAACTCAATGGACATGAATTTGAGCAAACTCTGGGAGACAGTGAAGGCCAAAGGACTGAATGCTGCAGTCCATGGAGTCGCAGAATTGTGTTCGACTCTGTGACTGGACAACAAAAAAGGATAGTAGTGACAACTTCCAAGGTCTTTATGATGTTGGGTTGGAGTATGGAAGTCCATGCGATTTTTTTTTTTCTGTATTCATCTTGCCTCTATATACTTTGATTCTCATTTTACAGATAAAGAAACAGAAGTTCAGAGAGGTTAAGTCACTTGCTTCCAGTCTCACAGCTGAGACTCATAGGTGGCAGAGCTGGAAGTTGAATCCCAATCCACTGCCTCCAGAATCTGCTTGTTTAAACTGTGTTTAACTGCTGTGTGCAATCTCTCCTCTGTCAGCAAAACACTTACAAAGGTGCACAAACCTGTGATCATTGTATAAATAGCAGTGTCAGACTTATGACCTCTCTAAAAGTCCTGATAGTCTAGCAGATACATTTTATTGGGAAATTTGATTAGCACTAGGTCTGGTGGCTCAGAGGTTAAAGTGTCTGCCTGCAATGCAGGAGACCTGGGTTCCATCCCTGGGTTGGGAAGATCCCCTGGAGAAGGCAATGGCAACCCACTCCAGTATTCTTGCCTGGAGAATCCCATGGACGGAGGAGCCTGGTGGGCTACAGTCCACAGGGTGGCAAAGAGTCGGACATGACTGAACGACTTCACTTTTGCTTTCAGGTCTTCTGTAGCATTAGACTACTTATCTACTTACACTCTTCAGATTAAAGATAGATAAAAAATACACATGTGGAGGGACTTTCCTGGTGTTCCAGTGGCTAAGACTCCATACTCCCAATGCAGGGATCCTGGGTGTGATCCCTGGTCAGGGAACTAGAATCTCAGACCCTACCTAAAAGAACCACATGCTGCAGCAACTAGGACCCAGCTCAGCCAAATAAGTAAATGAATACATAAAGGTTGAAATAATCCATGTGAGGAACTTATGAACTAAGGAAAAGAAGGTAAACTAAGAGTTAACCTTATAAACTTACCACGATGCTACACACTGCCAGACTGAGGTCAGGGGTCATGTGAGGCATCCTGGGCAATTCCTGGATTCTTGTGTTCTAGGCATCTCACTGGCTTCACCCTAGCCATTGATCCTGCGGTTATTTTCAGAAGATATAGATCATGGACTTATCTAGACTGGGTTTTAGAGCAGTAAATACAAAAAAAGGGAAACATGATCAATGGCACAAAGCTAGTAAATTATGAGAAACAATTATTATTGGAACTTGAAATAAGAAAAACAATCCAAAGATTGCTAACAGAAATATCTTGATGTAATATTATGAAAAATGTCTTCCAAAACAGAGTACCACAGGGAGAGGACAAGGGCATGATTTGTTGTTGTTGTACAGTCCATAAGTCATGTCTGATGTTTTATGACCCCGTGGACTGCAGCATGCCAATTTCGTCTATTCCCCACTAACTCCAGAAGTGCTAAATCATTTCAGTTGTATCTGACTTTTTGCGACTCTATGGACGGTAGCCCCACAGGCTCCTCTGTCCATGGGATTCTCCAGGCAAGAATGCTGGACTGGGTTGCCATGCCTTCCTCCAGAGGATCTTCCCAACCCAAGGATCGAACCCACATATTCTGTGGCTCTTGCACTGCAGACAGATTCTTTACCACTGAGTCACCAGGGAAGCCCCTTAGGGAATGATATCTAAATGTAATTCAGTGAAAGTGGTGACCTCATATGAGGTCTCAAGTAAAGCTATTACCATGGTCCAGGCTTATCCTGTATTAAATTATTTACTCCTAAATCCCATTCAGAGGAATAAGCGACTTAAATTTTATTGATCTATTTTTTTTTATTTTCTTCGAAAAGCAAGTCATAATTTTGGCAGGAAGAGACATCGTATTTCAGCTGACCTTAGAGAGTGAATTAATGTCAATGAGAGTGAGTTGAATCACAGAGACTCTGTGTCTTTAAGAAGATATGAGCTGACCTTAAACATGTAGTATTCCTCTTTATAAAGGTAGAGATTAAACTAACTCATGGGTGGTCCAGCAACAATTCAATTGTCCCTCTGGGGATATCCTTGGGAAGGATAAAATGTCTCAGAATTCTGGGCTACACATTACACTTAGCGTCTCTCAGGTACAAGGGTTTTCTTCTTGTCATTCTTCATGTCACTTTTGTTTCCTATAGGATGTATTGTGGATTTCATAATAGATTTGTTATATCAACTAAATCTTATTCTATGAACTGTGATCCTCACAAAGAGGTGAAACCCCTTACCATGGAAACCATTAGCACAGCAAAATTGAGTTGTAAATTACGTTTTTAAAAACATCTGTGTAATTTATTGTGGGTGATTTTAAATTTCTTCTCAGATTCAACTCAAGTGTTTACCACTGCCTATATTCCTTTTTAATTTCTTTCTCCTGGAGTAGATCTTTTAATCTTCCATTTTTATAGTGTTTCTTGCTCTTTACCCTGGATTATCACGAACTGTGCTCTCTCCTCACTGTCATTGTTGAACTGAGTTCTTTTTTTTTTTTTTTCTTTTCTGCTGCACTGTTCTGCATGTAGGATCTTAGTTCCCTGACTAGATATCAAACCCATGCCCCCTGCGTTGGAAGCACAAAGTTTTAACCACTGGACCACCAGGGAAGTCCCTAAACTGAGTTCATTTAAAGGCGAGGTGAACATCTGGTTCAACACCCAGTCCTTCAAAGATCTGACTGTTTCTTAAAGAGCTGGTTTTCAATGTACAGTTTTGAATGAATACGTAAGCATTCTGAGCTGGCCAATGCAAAGGCAATGGATAAGAAAAAGATATCTGTCTATTAATGGGTTTTGAATACTTTTTTGAAAAACAGGCTTAATACCATACTTGGGATATAGCTGAAACTACTGAAATATATTGTAGGTGACCCAGGTGTCACTTGTCCCTTCATCTTCCACCTGAAACTCTCTGTTCATGTCCTCCCCCACTCCAATAAGAGAAAATCAAGCATTTATCAGTGCAGAATCTACTGCAGATGTGCCAGGGAAAGAAAAGGAGTAGGCACAGCATCAACTGTTTGGAACTTAGAAAAGTTCACGGCTTGTCTTTTACTTGTTTTCTTCTCCCAGGTTCCTTGGTCCCTTTTCATCTTTCCATCCATAAAATACCTGAGTCCCCCTAAATAAAATCCCTTGCTCTCAAGTATTTCTCTATATCTCCAAGTCTGTGTCCCTCTATTACATGTGGAAATTGTCTCTCCTGACTTATAGTGCTCAACAAAATGCCCTATGGTTAGCATTGTCCAACCACCTTAAAAGGTATTGGGGGATTATATGCATTCAATAATTCAGAAGGACTTTAGTTAAATGATTAAATGTTGTTATTAATTAATGCATTAACAAAAATTAGCATTATCTGATAATATGCCTGTCCTCAATGTGGCAGATGGAAAAGTTCTATAATATATGAAGAATCGTAGTTGTATAACATACAAAGAATTCATTTGTTTGGAGAAAATAAAAAGAAATGAGCCCTAGGAAAATGCAAGTTATGACCCATCTTAGTAATCCTTCAGTGCGTACAACTGTCCTATGATCCAGTATACCATTACATGCTTGCTCATGGCTAATGGGAATAAATTACCTGGACATCGCTTAAAGAAAACAAAGAATATTGTGAATTCCATGAAGCTAAGTGTGCATGGAACACAGTATGGAAGGAGGTTTCATTGTTGTTTTCAGTACTCCCAAGCTTTCCTTTTTTCACAATTTAATTATAAAACGACCCCACTCCTATTCTTTTTGCTGAAATGTATTTGATGACTCTGAAAGACAATTAAATTAGTATTCCTCTGTGTAATGACTTATTATTTTATACATTTATTTGTTTTATTGTGCAGTGCATCCTGTGGGATCTTATTTCCCTAACCAAGGACTGAACCCTTGCCCTCTGCAGTGGAATGTGGAGTCTCAACCACTGTACCACCAGGGAAGTCCCTACAATGCCTTGTTATTTTAATAATCATGCAAAACTAATGATTTAAGCGTTATTCACAACTAGTGATTACATTGCAATTATTACCACTGTCTTCATTATTTTTGATGAGTGGAGCTCCTTTCACTATTTCTCAAGTGCTTTGCTCCAGATGGTCTGCTTTGGTTTCTAGCAGACTATTCGTCTTCCCATAAGAAGCCACAGAGGAGCCGTCTTACGGCCAGTCATGCCTTTCCCTTCTAGCTCTGCCTGCCTGATTCTGCTCCTCTTTTGAGATCATGTGAGACGGTGAAGATTTGAGTTTATTAATACTTAGTATTAATCTTGAAGAATGAAACAGAGCTCAGTCCTTTCTGGTAAAGAAAAAGACTGACAGTGTGAGTATAATAGAAGTTAATCTATGAGGCCACATATACTTTATCAGAATGAGAAAGGGCTGAGGGGATGAAGCAAGGGTAGCCACTATTGCTTAAGCATTCCTACCAGGCTAGTTAACATGGAGATCTTCTTGGCTCATTTTAAGAAACAGTTCAATAAGTTACTAGTGGTAGAGTGATTACAAGAGAGAAAAGCGAGCTAAGAGTCAGTTACTGAAGGTCATTGTTAGTTGCCTAGTCGTGTCCAATTCTTTGTGACCCCTGGACTATAGTCTGCAAGACTCCTCTGTCCATGGAATTCTCCAGACAAGAATATTTGAGTGAGTAGCCATTCCCTCCTCCAAGGGATCTTCCTGACCCAGGGATCAAACCCGGGTCTCCCACATTGCAGACACATTGTTTACTATCTGAGCCACCAGAGAAGCTCGACTGAGGGTAGGCAAGCTTTCAGAAGCTAACTATGAGGAAGTGTCTTTGCATAAGGCCACATGGTGTTAACCAGTCACATCTGAAGTGTGACTCACCTAATGCATGAAGTAACTAAGGGAGTCACCAAAAACAAAACAACACAAAATAAAGCAAACGCACACACACACACAAAAGCTACAGGTCAGTGGTTAATTCTCTGAATTTCCTTTCCTTTCTATGGGGATTCCTTGAGTGAGTGTTTTCAGTCAGCACTCTTACTGGTACATTTTACAAATTTGGTTTGGAGGCAAACAAATTTCCATGAAAAGGCCTATACTAAACACATTTTACTTCCTACAAGAACACAACTGTTAAAGGCTATTTAAACAAAACTGTAGCAAGTGTTATAAAATCATTTTACCACACAGCCTTGAGGGTAACCATAATTGGTGTCATTTTCCAATATGAAGGACAGACCTTTCTCTATTTTAAGATGTATTTGAAAATAATTTACATTCCAGTGATCTCAGCATGAACATCAATTGCATTTAGCCTGTATCACTGAAAAGGTGAATAAAACCCGCTGCTGACCACGGGGATCATCTTTAAAAGAGCTATATTAAAGCATATTGAAGCATCTTTGTTTTCTCACATTCATTCATTCTTTTTTTTTTTTTTTTTGTTTAAGGAGAGGGAGCAGAGGGGATTATAGAGGACAGGGTGGTGTGATGGATTAGTATGAGTGCCATCTAGGGTAATAGTCATGAAGATGTCTTTGGTGTTGATAGGCTAGGTTGTAAAGTAGATTGTTTTGATGTGTTCTCAGCCCCCAACTGTTCTGGAACATGGAGTCCTCATTGGCAGTGTCTACAGAGAGGCTGAAGCTTGAACAGAATATAAAGGCTAAACCACCAGCATCCTTTTCAGAGGTCAGACTGCAGGAGGCACAGGAGGGAAAATGGTTGGAATGACCTAGACAGAGCTTGAGTTTCTTACACTGCTTTTGTCCTTAAGGCCACACTCTTCACAAGACAGTCATTAACTTTCTATGGCCATGCTGGACTTTAGGTGCAAAGTTGAACTGAGTCAATCAGTTATGTGCCCTATTATTAGCACAATATTTAATGTGTGTGTGTGGGCACACACAATTGCTTCAGTTGTGTCCAACTCTTTGTGACGTTATGAACTGCAGCCCACCAGGCTCCTCTGTCCATGGGATTCTCCAGGCAAGAATACTGGAGTGGGTTGTCATGCCTTCCTCCAGGAATATTTTTTTAATTAATTTATTTTTTAATTGGAGGAAAATTGCTTGACAGACTTTGTTGTTTTCTGTCAAACCTCTCCAGGAATATTATTAAATTATTATTCAGATCATAGCTCCATGACTAATATTATCCTCTTGGTCATTTTCTCCGTTCCATCCTATTCTGTGCGTTGTCCTTTCCATTCATCTTCTACCAGAGACATAAAACACGTAAATGACCATCAACATATAAATCCTGTTCAACATATAATTTTAGACCATTCAGGTATGACCTAAATCAAATCCCTTATGATTATACAGTGGAAGTGAGAAATAGATTTAAGGGACTAGATCTGATAGATAGAGTGCCTGATGAACTATGGACGGAGGTTCGTGACATTGTACAGGAGACAGGGATCAAGACCATCCCCAAGAAAAAGAAATGCAAAAAGGCAAAATGGCTGTCTGAGGAGACTTTATAAATAGCTGTGAAAAGAAGAGAAGCAAAAAGCAAAGGAGAAAAAGAAAGATATACCCATTTGAATGCAGAGTTCCAAAGAATAGCAAGAAGAGATAAGAAAGCCTTCTTCAGTGATTAGTGCAAAGAAATAGAGGAAAACAATAGACTGGGAAAGACTAGAGGTCTCTTCAAAAAAATGAGAGATACCAAGGGAACATTTCATGCAACGATGGGCTCATTAAAAGACAGAAATCGTATGGATCTAACAGAAACAGACGATATAAAGAAGAGGTGGCAAGAATACACAGAACTGTACAAGAAAGATCTTCACAACACAGATAATCACTATGGTGTGATCACTCACCTAGAGCCAGACATCCTGGAATGTGAAGTCAAGTGGGCCTTAGGAAGCATCACTACAAACAAAGCTAGTGGAGGTGATGGAATTCCAGTTGAGCTATTTTAAATCCTAAAAGATGATGCTGTGAAAGTGTTGCACTCAATATGCCAGCAAATTTGGAAAACTCAGCAGTGGCCACAGGACTGGAAAAGGTCAGTTTTCATCCCAATCCCAAAGAAAGGTAATGCCAAAGAATGCTCAAACTACTGCGCAATTGCACTCATCTCACACACTAGTAAAGTAATGCTCAAAATTCCCCAAGCCAGGCTTCAGCAATACGTGAACCGTGAACTTCCTGATGTTCAAGACAAGATGGATTTAGAAAAGGCAGAGGAAACAGAGATCAAGTTGCCAACATGTATTGGATCATCAAAAAAGCAGGAGAGTTCCAGGAAAACATCTATTTCTGCTTTATTGACTATGCCAAAGCCTTTGACTGTGTGGATCACAATAAATTTATAAAATAAATAAATCTCTTGTGGAAAATTCCTCAAGAGATGGGAATACCAGATCACCTGGCCTGCCTCTTGAGAAACCTATATGCAGGTCAGGAAGCAGCAGTTAGAACTGGACATGGAACAACAGACTGGTTCCAAATAGGAAAAGGAGTATGTCAAGGCTGTATATTGTCACCCTGCTTATTTAACTTCTATGCAGAGTACGTCATGAGAAAGGTGGGGCTGGAAGGAGCACAAGCTGGAATTGAGATTGCTGGGAGAAATATCAATAACCTCATATATGCAAATGACACCACCCTTATGGCAGAAAGTGAAGAAAATCTAAGAGCCTCTTGATGAAAGTAAAAGAGGAGAGTGAAAAAGTTGGCTTAAAGCTCAACATTCAGAAAACTAAGATCATGGCATATGGTCCCATCACTTCATGGCAAATAGATGGGGAAACAGTGGCTGACTTTATTTTGGGGGCTTCAAAATCACTGCAGATGATGACTGCTGCCTTGAAACTAAAAGACCCTTGCTCCTTGAAAGGAAAGTTATAGCTGGCCTAGACAGCATATTAAAGAGCAGAGACATTACTTTGACAACAAAGATCCATCTAGTCAAGTTATGGTTTTTCCAGCTGTCATGTATGGATATGAGAATTGAACTATAAAGAAAGCTGAGCACCAATGTATTGATGCTTTTGATCTGTGGTGTTGGAGAAGACTCTTGAGACTCCCTTGGACTGCAAGGAGATCCAACCAGTCCATCCCAAAGGAGATCAGTCCTGGGTATTCACTGGAAGGACTGATGTTGAAGCTGAAGTTCTGATACTTTGGCCACCTGATGTGAAGAGCTGACTCATTTGAAAAGACCTTGATGCTGGGAAAGAGTGGAGGCAGGAGGAAAAGGGGATGACAGAAGATGAGATGGTTGGATAGCATCACCCATTCAATGGACATGAGTTTGGGTAAACTCCAGGAATTGGTGATGTACAGGGAAGCCTGGTATGCTGTGGTCCATGGGGTCACAAAGAGTCAGAGACGACTGAGCAACTGAACTGAGCTGAACTGATATAATTTTAAAATTGACACAAACAGATTATTTGATTGTATTATACACACTGCAACTTGAATTTTTCAGATTCAGTTTTATGTTTTTGTTGCATCTGTTTATATATGATAAATGTACCTTGATTCTTTTAACTGCAGTGTAGTTATCCATGGTATAATTATACTACATTTTTTTCTGTCTATTCCTCCACCATTTGTTTGCTCACACAAACATTGAGATTATTTCCAAATTTTTGTTACCATCAGTTTTACAGTATCAATAGTTTTCTTTGGAGTTAACAAGATTCAGAATTTCTAAGACCTAAACATATGCATTTTAAAATTTGTTTTTAAAAATGGCTATATCAGTTTTTTTCTCCTGTCTGAAGAGCAGGACAGTTTTCAAATAAATTTATATGTAAACAGTAGTCATTTAGAAGAAAACAGAACTTTCCCAGGACAACGTTATATTATCCATGGCAAGGTGAGTTGAAGTTTTTGACAAGGACCCCTGTGGGATTAATCTGTAGTCACTGGTACAGCATTCTAGGTGATCATGTCAAAGGCTGGACAGAAATGACCATAGAGGCAGCCGCCAGTATTGCTCTGTTTGCCAGTTGATTGGTACTTTTTAGGAAGCTAATGAAATTTGAACAATCACATTGTATAACAACTTCACATCAACCTTCAGATGACCCAACTCATACTTTGACCTATTAGAGGTTGAGCGTGATATGCTGGTGTTGGTGACTTACTAAGGCATGCAGCCACCTCTGCCAGGAGGTTGAATTAAGCAGCTACAGAGAGGACAGTTGTGAACGATTCATCAATCACAGGATGTCTATTATTGGCATTAAAACACCTTCTAACCGTAGCATATATTTGCATTGATTGCTATAGGCTGTGAGTAACATGCTCTCTTTGCTGCTTGCATTGCTCTCACTGCCTTGACTAGAAGCTGGTATATGTGGGCTGATTTCCTTTCTTCCTTGGAGTCCCTATCTGCATTGTAGTGACCAGGGGATATTAAATGAAATATTGAGTGACAACTTGGTGTGCAACCATCAAAATAAAATATTATGGAGAACAATTATTTAACAACTAGAAACTGGAGCATATGCTCTGTCAAAAATTTTTGTTTGAATTTTCTCTTTTTTAAAACAATACTTCTGTTTTTATTGTAGATCCTTGTTGATTATTTATTTTAAATATAACAGCGCATATATGTCAATAACAAACTCCCAATCCATCCCCCTCCCCTCCCCTTTCCCCCTGGTAACCATAAATTCATTCTCTAAGTCTGTGAGTCTGTTTCTGTTTTGTAAATAAGTTCATTTGTTTAATTTTTTTTTAAGATTCCATGTATAAGTGATATCATATGATATTTGTCTTTGTCTGACTTACTTCACTTGGTATGATAATCTCCAGGTCTATCCATGTTGCTGCAAATGGCATTGTTTCACTCTTTTTAATGGCTGAGCTATATTCTATTGAATATATTATATATATATATATATTTTTTTTTTTCTTCAAAGATGTTTTGTGCAAATAGTGTCAGAGACTATGTGGGAGATGCTGTTAGACAGTAATGTATTCTATATGGAAAAATGTGAAAAGAATGCCTAGAATTGGGATTTTCAATGACCATGTTTATACTGTCTTAACGACTTTCTCATATTACTGTTCCTATGATGATGAGAGCTGATCTGTGTCCTTACAAAGCTGAATAAAGGGGTGTGTGTGTGTGTGTGTGTGTGTGTGTGTGTTTATAAAGCAAATAGGCCAGAAAAAGGAGCCAAAATTACTTTTGGTTCGTTTTTGTAATCCCTACATTGCATATTTTACACTGATGCCTCTGAGGACTTTTCATATGTTGAATTCAGACTTTCATTTCTCAGTGGTCAATGATTTTTTTGAACTATAATACAGTGGTACCAAATATATGTCTTTGGTTTAGTTTCAGGAACATCTTCATTCTCTGCATATAGCAGTGTTTATTTGTATAACTCAAAATCTCTTCTTACTTTTTATTTATTTTATAAAAAGTCAATTGGAAAAAATAAAAGTTCCACTACTTACAATAATAAAAAGGAAGAATTTACTATGATGGTAATGGAGACAAAGACAGATGCTATTAATCTCAATTGGGTGCTTCATGGACAAACTTACTCACCATTAGTTTCTGCACTTTAAAGTGTAATATCTAACTAGAGTTTTATTTGGAAATGTTTTGCAGAAAACTTTTTTTTTTTTTACATCATGGTGTTTTCTCTTCCTAGGAACTCAACAGTTTCCCACTAGTAAGATCTTCTTGTACCCCAAAGCTTTGTCATTTGTGTGAAAATAACTTTCTGCCTGCTTGTGGCAATGCTGGGGAGAGGTGAGCTGAAATGAAGTCTTGGGGTAAAATATTGGACAGAAGGATCATCCGGGAGAAAGCCCTAAGACTAAAGGCAGGCCATCTCAAACCTCAAGGTGCAACATTGGCGGGAAGGCACTTGCCAGCAGGTTATTAACAGTTTTCAACGATACAGAGTCACGAAGTGGGGCAAAACCCCAAAGCTTCTTCGGTAAAAGTTAAAGTATAAATACACAATACAATGCATAACAGTTCCTTGAATTATTTTTGCTTTCTCTCGTCCTGTTGCCTCAGTGCATGCTAAGTCGCTTCAGTCGTGTCCAACTCTTTGTAACCCCATGGACTTCTCTGTCTATGGGGTTCTCCAGGCAACAATACTGAAGTGGGTTGCCATGCCCTTTGACAGGGGAATCTTCCTGACCCAGGGATTGAACCTGCATGTCACATGCCTCCTGCATTGGCAGGCAGGTTCTTCACTAGCACTACCTGGGAAGCCCTCTTTTTCTGTTAACACATGTCTAATTTGACAGAAAACCAGGTTGACTTTTTAAAAACGCATTCTCAGAATATAACTGCTTCTTATCATGTCCTCTGTCAAACCTGACCAAGCCACCATTTCCTCTCACCTGAATTTCTGAAATAGTCTGTTATTCCACATTTGCCCCCATAGTCACATCAGGCAGACTGAGTCTTTCAGAAGGATTAGGTTCCTCTGCTCAAAACCTTGCCAATGGCTGCTCATCTTAGAGAGAAAGGCAAAGACTTTGAAATGACCCACAGTCCCATGTATCCGGTAGGTTGTGTATTTCTGCTATGCCACGCCCGTACCTTCAGTAGGTCTTCCTTGACCTCTTCTTCCATCACCTTCTCCTGCTTCTCTCACTTCAGATCACCACAGAGGCATTGGTCTCTTTGTTCTTCCTTGAACTTGCCAAGCATATTACCCTTAGGAGTCTGTTCCTTTGATGCCTACATGACTGGCACCTTACCGTTTTTTGGTCTTTACTCAATGTGTGTGTTCAGTTGCTCCCTCATGTCTGACTCTTTAATGACCCCGTGGATTGTAGCTCACCCAACAGAGTTCCAGAAAAACATGTATTTCTGCTGTATTGACTATGCCAAAGCCTAAGACTGTGTGGATCACAATAAAGTGTGGAAAATTCTGAAAGAGATGGGAATACCAGACCACCTGACCTGCCTCTTGAGAAACGCTGGAATGGAAGAAACACAATCTGGAATCAAGATTGCCGGGAGAAATATCAATAACCTCAGATATGCAGATGATACCGCCCTTATGGCAGAAAGTGAAGAGGAACTAAAAAACCTCTTGATGAAAGTAAAAGAGGAGAGTGAAAAAGTTGGCTTCAAGCTCAACAATCAGAAAACGAAGATCATGGCATCTGGTCCCATCACTTCATGGGAAATAGATGGGGAAACAGTGGAAACAGTGTCAGACTTTATTTTGGGGGGCTCCAAAATCACTGCAGATGGTGACTGCAGCCATGAAATTAAAAGACACTTAGTCCTTGGAAGAAAAGTTATGACCAACCTAGATAGTATATTCAAAAGCAGAGACATTACTTTGCCAACTAAGGTCCATCTAGTCAAGGCTATGATTTTTCCAGTAGTCATATATGGATGTGAGAGTTGGACTGTGAAGGAGGCTGAGCACTGAAGAATTGATGCTTTTGAACTGTGGTGTTGGAGAAGACTCTTGAGAGTCCCTTGGACTGCAAGGAGATCCAACCAGTCCATTATAAAGAAGATCAGCCCTGGGATTTCTTTGGAGGGAATGATGCTGAAGCTGAAACTCCAATACTTTTGCCACCTCATGCGAAGAGTTAACTCATTGGAAAAGACCTTGATGCTGGGAGGGGTTGGGGGCAGGAAAAGAAGGAGACAACCGAGGATGAGATGGCTGGATGGCATCACTGACTTGATGGACGTGGGTCTGAGTGAACTCCAGGAGTTGGTGATGGACAGGGAGGCCTGGCATGCTGCGATTCATGGGGTCACAAAGAGTAGGACACGACTGAGCGACTGAACTGAACTGAACTGAGGCTCCTCTGTCCATGGGATTTCCCAGGCAAGAATACTGGAGTGGGTTGCCATTTCCTCCTTCAGGGGATCTTCCCAACCCAGGGATTGAATGCATTGGCAGGAGGATTCTTTACCACTGAGCCATCTGGGAAGCCTAGGGAATGAACCTGCCTGTCTTACATCTTCTGTATTGGCAGGTGTGTTCTTTACCACTAGCGGGACCTGGAAAGCCCTCTTTACTTAAATATGATTGCCTAAACACCACCCTTATGTCAGAAAGTGAAGAACTAAAAAGCCTCTTGATGAAAGTGAAAGAGGAGAGTGAAAGAACTGGCTTAAAACTCAACATTCAAAAAACTAAGATCATAGTATCCAGTCCCATCATTTCATGGCAAATAAATGAAACGATGGAAACAGAGACAGACTTTATTTTCTTAGGCTCCAAAATTACTGTAGATGGTGACTGCAGCCATGAAATTAAAAGAAGCTCGCTCCTTAGAAGAAAAGCTATGACCAACCTAGGCAGCATATTAAATACCAGTCACATTACCTTACCAACAAAGGTCCATCTAGTCAAAGCTATGGTTTTTCCAGTAGTCATATATGGATGTAAGAGTTGGACCATAAAGAAAGCTGAGCATGGAAAAATCGATGCTTTTGAACTGTGGTGTTGGCGAACATTCTTGAGAGTCCCTTGGACTGCAAGGATATCCAACCAGCCAATCCTAAAGGAAATCAGTCCTGAATATTCATTGGAAGGATTGATGCTGAAGCTGAAACTCCAATACTTTGGCCAATTGATGTGAAGAACTGACTCACTGGAAAAGACCTTGATGCTGGGACAGATTGAAGGCAGAAGGAGAAGGGGACGACAGAGGATGAGATGATTGGATGGCATCACTGACTCAATGAACATGAGTTTGAGTAAGCTCTGGGAGTTGGTGATGGACAGGGAAGCCTGGTGTGCTGTAGTCCATGGGTTCACAAAGTGCTGGACACGATTGAGCAAATGAACTGAACTGAACTTAAATGAGGTCTATCCTGACCACTCTGTTTAACAAAAATAACCCTCTTACTTTAGCATAGTTTCAGATTTACAGAGAAGTTGCAGAGATAGTACAAAGTTCCCACCTACTTCATTCCCAATTTCATCTTTTTTTCACTTTAGTATGGTACATCTGTCACACCAAACAAACCAATATTGATATATTATTATTCACTGAAGTCTACACTTTATTCAGATTTTAAAATTTTTACCAAGCTTCTTTTTCTGTTCTAGAATCTTCTCCATGACACCACATTACATCTAGTCTTCATGTTTCTTTAGGTTCTCCTGGACTATCAGTTTCTCAGACTGTCCTTCTTTCGGATGACATTAACAGTTTCAAGGCATACTGGTTAGGTTTTCTGTAGAAGATCTCTCAGTTAAGATATTTTCTACTGTGGTTCTCATAATTAGGCTGGATTAATATGTTTCAGGGATGAAAACCACAAAGCTAAAGTTTCATTTTCATCACATCATGCCACGATACATACTATCAACATGACTTGGTTGAGGTTATGTTTGTCAGGTTTCTCCAATGTAGAATTACTCTTTTGTTCTTGCTTTCCACAGAGAATTCTTCAAAGGAATGTCACTAAGCTCAGTTTACAATGAAGAAGTTAAGAGATATGCTCTATCTGGTTAAGGAAGGAGTGTGTGCCTGCTCATTTGTCCAACTCTTTGTGATGGCATTGATGGTAGCCTGCCAGGCTCCTCTGTCTGTGGGATTTTTCAGGCAAGAATACTGGAGTGGGTTGCCACTCCTTTCTCCAGGGGATCTTCCCAAGCCTGGGATTGAACTCGTGTCTCCTGGGTCTCCTGCATTGCAGGTGAATTCTTTGTCACTGAGCTATCCAGGAATTCCAAGGACAGAGTATCTACATAAATTATTTGGAACTTTGCACAGGAAATTGTCTATGTTTGTATCTATTTGATCATCAGAGTTGACTCATTATTATGTATTTTGTACTATGACTTATAATCCAATACTGTATTACTTATTTATTGCTTAAACTGTTCCAGCTTTGGCCATTGGGAGCTTTCAGTTAGCTCCTATATCTCTTTGAAACAAGTTCATCACTTTGTGTGTGTGTGTGTGTGTGTTCGAATGTTGAACATTTCCCTACTTTCTGGCACAATAGTATGCTGCAGGCTTATCTCCTATTTCTGGCTCCAGCTTTGGAGTCAGCCATTTTTTTAAGGAGTCTTGGTCCCTTTTATTAAAGACTGGAAAAGAAACCAAGATCTGAGCTCTGGCCATGTTTGTTACTATGGGATATTTTTGCTTTTAGGCTCTCTGTTTCAAAATAAGGAAATATACCAACCAGTCTTTTGTAATATTGCTCTCACACATCGCTGAGTCCCTACACCCTTTGCTCACTTTTATTTCACATAACATGCATCACCTAATTATATTCTATCTATTTGCCTACTTATGTATGTATGCACATATTTAAGAAAATGTGAGTAAATCAACATTAATCTACAAGTAGAAATAGCATCCATGGTGATTTCCCTTTCCTAGGGGTAAAATTTGATAGGGAAGATTAGCAGTATTACTTTCAAATGCAAAGCACAACACTGTCATTAGCAGTCCTGAGAAATAAAAGCCAAATTTCACTATACACAAGCAATAAATTAAACATCCTTTAAAAATCTTCCCTTGGCCTCAAAGATAAGTAAATATATTTAAAATAAGATATTTTAGAAATGAATACAAATGACATATGCAAATAACTATGCATATGTATTCAAGGTTGGACTATAATAGAAAAAAAAATCAATTGAATTGTGACGATTTTCTCTCAAGGTTCTTTAAAGTCCTTGAGACTTTATGAAAGTCCAGGAAGATGCCCTGGAGAAAGAAATGATATTTGATATTTTTAGTAAGTAGAAGTTTTAGTTTCTAAATCTAAAAGCAATGCAAAACTTTTCTTAATAGCATTATATTGGACAGAAAGACCTGTTTTGATACTTGTATATTGATGACATTTAAAATGGCTACATATTATCCCAGTGTATCATTATATAGTGTTATAATTATTAACTAGATCACTATCAATGGATAGGATATTTATATTGTTTCTTATGATGTACTCAACAATACCTTACTGAACATTCTTGAATTAATATTAATTATTTAAGGATAGATTCCTTCAAGTGAAATTTTTTGTGTCAATGTGGATAGATAAGATTTTATTTCATGTTTCTAAAGTGCTCTTCATGAATATAGAAACTTTACACTTGTACCAAGAATATGTGAAAATAATGAATTCCCCACATGTTCGCTAATATTGTGTAATATCATTCTTTTACATTTTTGCTAATCTGGACTTTAATTTGCTTTTCTTCTTTACTATCAGTGAGTATGAATGTCTTTTCCAGAATGTGTTGATCATTTACCCTCCTTTGGTGAATTGCCTTTTCATCTTATTATCCTATTTTTATATTGTGATTTCTAAGGTGTCTTTCTTCCTGATATGTAAGAATTAATTGTATATTAAGAATATTGACATCCTATCATATGTTGCCAATGCTTTTCTAGTGAGTCATTTGATTTTTGACTTTCTATCTGGTATTTTTTCAACTATAAAACTTTTATTTTTAAGGTAACCAGTCTCTTCCATTATGACATCTGCATTGGCATCACATTTAAAAAGGTAATAAAAAAATTCCATCTTAGTTCATACTTACATTGCAATACGAACATATGCTTATGTTTTAGAGCATAGTTGTGGTGTTTTGGAGGGCTAAATATATGAGCAATGGAGTTCAAATTGCCATCTTAGAACCAGATATCTTTTTTATTTGTAAATGAAATAAGATTTTAAAATTTAAACAGTTTGTAGGCCTCTTAACCTTATATTGTTTAAAGATGATAAAAAAGGTACTTTGAATTCTTTCACTTTATATCAATGTTGATATGTAAAAACAGTTGTTTACGAATCATATGAACATAAATGTTTTGTTCTTAATACTTTTTTCTGCCAGAAGAACTTGAATTCAATTATTTACTTCCATTGTTACAAAAAAAGCACTTTTAGAAAGAAACAAAATAATATGGAAAATGTGGAAATTTTTGTATTCAGTTCACTGTGCTGAAATAAATGGAATTATATGTTATTACTGGCAACTGAAGGATAAGGATGTTATGTAAATTCACATTTGTGCTTACACTTACAGTTGTTATAAAACTGAATAAAACAGGCACACTGAGTATTTATTTATTAGTGATTTTATATTGATTCTTCCATCTCTGTTGAAACATATAGTCGAAGGGTTGTATATTAATAGATATTCTGCACCCAGAATTCATAATGTTTCTCTTCCTTATATTTCATGGAGATCAGGAATCTCTAAGACTTGTCTATTTTTTAATCCCTGCCTGCCAAAGCGTGCTTCCTTATGGGAGGATAAGAATGTGCAGAACCCTGAGGGGAGTGGACTAAAGAAGATTGGAAAATTGTGAGAAACCATGGAATGGGCTGAAATGAAAAAGTAAGAAGGCAAAAGATATCCAGAGTAACAAGTAACAAACTCCAAGGCAAGTTTGGCCTTGGAGTACAAACTGAAGTAGGGCAAAGGCTAGCAGAGTTTTGCCTAGAGAACACACTGATCTTTGAAAACACTCTCTTCCAGCAACAGAAGAGACGACTCTATGCATGGACGTCACCAGATGGTTGATACCAAAATCAGATTGACTATGTTCTTTGCAGGTGAAGATGGAGAAGCTCTATACAGTCAGCAAAAACAAGACCAGGAGCTGACTGTGGCTCAGATCATGAACTCTTTATTGCCAAATTCAGACTTAAATTGAAAAAGGTAGGGAAAAACCGCTAGGTCATTCAGGTATGAATGTAAATCCCTTACAATTAAACAGTGGAAATGACAAGTCGATTCAAGGGATTAGATCTGATAGAGTACTTGAAGAACTATGGATGAAGGTTCATAATCTTGGATAGGAGATGATGGTCAAAACCATCTCCAAGAAAAACAAATACAAAAAGGCAAAAGGGTTGTCTGAGGCTGTAAAAATAGCTGAGCAAAAAAGAGAAGAGAAAGGCAAAAGAGAAAAGGAAAGATATATCCATCTGAATGCAGAATAGCAAGGAGAGATAAGAAAGCCTTCTTAAGTGTTCGATGCAAAGATATAGAGGAAAACAATAGAATGGGAAAGACTAGAGATCTCTTCAAGAAAATTAGAGATACCAAGGAAACTTTTCATGCACAGATGGGCACAATAAAGGACAGAAACAGTGTGGACCTAACAAAAGCAGAAGATATTAAGAAGAGGTGGCAGGAATACACAGAACTATACAATGAGATCTTCATCACCCAGATAACCATGATGGTGTGATCACTCACCTAGAGCCAGACTTCCTGGAGTGCGAGATCAAATGGGTCTTGAGAAGTATCACTATGAACAAAGCTAGTAGAGGTGTAGGAATTCCAGCTGAGCTATTGAAAGTCCTAAAAGATGATGCTGTTAAAATTCTGTACTCAATATACCAACAAATATGGAAAACTCAGCAGTGGTCACAGGACTGGAAAAGGTCAGTTTTCATTCAAATCCCAAAGAAAAGAAATGCCAAAGAATATTAAAACTACTACACAATTGCATTCATTTCACACACAAGCAAAGTAATACTCAAAGTTCTCCAAGCTAGCCTTCCACAGTATGCAAACTGAAAACTTCCAGATGTTCAAGCTGGTTTTAGAAAAGGCAGAGGAACCAGAGATCAAATTGTCAACATCCATTGGATTATAAAAAAAGCCAGAGAATTCCAGAAAAACATCTACTTCTGCTTCATTGACTATGCTAAAGCCTTTGACTGTGTGAATTACAACAAACTGTGGAAAACTCTTAAAGAGATGGGAATACCAGACCACTTGACCTGTCTCCTGAGAAATCAATATGCAGGTCAAGAATCAGTAGTTAGAACTGGACATGGAACAACAGACTGGTTCCAAATTGGGAAAGGAGTATGTCAAGGCTGTATATTGCCACCCTACTTATTTAACTTAATGCAGAGTACATCATGCGAAATGTGGGGCTGGATGAAGCACAAACCGGACTCAAGATTGCCGGGAGAAATATCAATAACCTCAGATATGCAGATGATATCACTCTTATGGCAGAAAGGGAAGAGGAACTAAAAAATCTCTTGATGAAGGTGAAAGGAGAGAGTGAAAAAGCTCGCTTAAAACTCACCTTCAAAAAACTGAGATCATAGCATCTAGTCCCATCACTTCATGGCAAATGGATGGATAACAATCGAAACAGTGAGAGACTTTATTTTCTTGGGCTACAAAATCACTGCAGATGGTAACTGCAGCCATGAAATTAAAAGATGCTTGCTCCTTGGAAGAAAAGCTATGACAAACCTAGACAGCATATTAAAAAGCAGAGACATTACTTTACTGACAAAAGTCTGTCTAGTCAAAGCTATGGCTTTTCCAGTAGTCATATACGGATGTGAGGGTTGGACCATACAGAAAGTTGAACACTGAAGTATTGATGCTTTTGAACTGTGGTGTTGGAGAAGACTCTTGAGAGACCTTTGGACTGCAAGGATATCAAACCAGTCAATCCTAAAGGAAATCAGTCTTGAAAGTTCATTGGAAAGTCTGATGCTGAAGGTGAAGCTCCAATGCTTTGGGCACCTGATTCGAAGAGCTGACTCATTAGAAAAGACCCTGATGCTGGGACAGATTGCAAGCAGGAAGAAAAGGGGACGACAGAGGATAAGATGATTGAAAAGTATCACGACTCAACGTACATGAGTTTGAGCAAGCTCTGTGAGCTGGAGAAGGACAGGGAAGCCTGACGTGCTACAGTCCATGGGATGGCAAAGAGTTGGACACGAATGAACCACTGAACAATGACATGATGTGGGCTGAGCATTCCACTTTTGTAAGCTCTCACTTCTCCTCATGCCCTTCTAGGTCTCAAAGTCTGGACCTCTTTGATGGTGACATGCCAGGCTGCCACTGCTGGGCATGCCAGCAGACCACTGACAAGAGGCTACTGTGGATCCGGCTCCCTAGAGCCTTTGTTGGAAAACAGACTGAGAGCACAATTGGCGATCTTTAAATTCCACTCCAAATAATGATATTTACACAGTTGAGACAGAGTACTCAATGGGGTGGGCTGAAGACCCTGAATTAGCCACATCGATCTGGGCAAGTGATGGATATGTTCCCCACTGCAGGGAAGAAGCACGCAGAATGAAGAGCTTTATCTTCTATTTAAAAACTCCATGGACAAATCCATCAGGCTCTTTGACAGGTAAATTAAGCAGGGTTCCAGTTTCCAAGGAGCCCAACTCATATTCCCCTTCAGGAGCTTAACTGGCTTTAAAACCTGCCTCAGAATTTATGCGTCTCGGTCTTCCTCATGGTCAGAGCCAACTCACTGGGAGCCACCCACAGCTGCTGCCGTTTCTCCTGGATGTGGCTATTCCTGTAACAGACAGGCTTTTCTTCTTGAACAACCCACCCAGAGGGTAAGTCATTCCTTTGCTGAGCTTGGGGAAAGCTGTGGCAGTTACAAGGCACATTTTGGTCATTGATGGACCGTGACATTGAAGTCAGTAAATTCCATTTGGGGACAGAGATTCCCAGACCTTATTTTCACTAGGATAGAAGAAATCATAGCCTCAGTCCAAAAAAAAAAAAAAAAAGAAAAAGAAAAAAACAAACTACACAGGCCTGTTTCCTGAAGAGTGATATTCTGAAGGGAATGGGAACTCCCTAAATCAACTAATTATGTGTCAGCTATTTATTAAGCATGTAGTGTATGTAGGTGCCTGAAACATGAAAATGAACGATAAATAATACATCGGAGGTCTTGTCCACAAGGAATAAAATCCTCAGACCCCATGCACATGTCTCATAAGTGCTAGCACCTAATTAGCTTGCAAGCTAAGGGCAATGTGCTGGTCATTGCAGAGAAATACAAATGAATGACATTATATACGTCTTTCTAGTCTCTGCCTCTTCATTACGGTGACTACCATCTTTCAGGTTTTCCATGAGCCTAGCCCTGAACTAAACACTTTAATTTAAGCCTTGTATAATTGTATCAGTTATTCAGTATTTATCTGATGTGACAGGTGAGGGGATAGATGCTCAGGATGTTTCATACATTCCTTCTTGATTTTTCAACTGATACTGAGTGTCAGAGGCTGTTCTGGGGTCTTCTGTACAGGTCTGGGAGCTCCAAAGTTTCTCAGGCACCAAGTTATGTCTCTGTTCACATCACCTCCTCTTGGTGGCTGTGCCCCATTTCAAACCCGAAGGTAGCACAAAGCCTAGACTTAGGATGGGAACTATGCCATTGGGGGGATTGTGGGACCCTGATTAGCCAGAACAACGTTCATCTTGACTGAATATATGTAACCAAGGAGGGCTTCCTTGGTAGCTCAGATGGTAAAGAATCGTCTGTAATGCAGGATACCAGGGTTCGATCCCTGGGTTTGGAAGATCCCCTGGATAAGGGAATGGCTACCCACTCTAGTATTCTTGCCTGGATAATCCTATGGACAGAGAAGACTGGAAGGCACAAGTCTATGGCGCCACAAAAAGTTGGACACAACTGAACAATTAACATTTTCACAACCAAGGAAGGAAAGAAGGCAATTATATTTCATAAAAAGGGCAGGAACAAATGTGGCTTCCCAGTTCTCTCATTTTAACAACACTTGAATAACACAGATTCTACATTTCCTGAGTACTTTGATTAAAGACAACTCCTTGCACACGTCTTCTCAATCTTCTGAATTTGTGAACTCCAATGTTACCACTCCAGAAAGGATTTCCCTGTCTATTCTAATAAGAGTAAGGTGGTTACAGGCATCCAGGCATAGATCTACAGTGTTGGTTGAACCCTGTAGGTTTTATTTTAAATAATAATTATTCTTAATTATGGGTCTTTTTGTCTCTCTCCCTTGTGTACTCGGTCGCTCAGTCATGTCAAACTCTGCGACTCCCTGGATTGTCTGTAAAAGAGTCATTTATTTCTCGTGTACCTCTTATTCTAGGCTCAGTGCAGAGAAGAGAGGGGATGTTCAGTAGATATGCTCTTGAAAAAATAGATATTTTATCCACAGGGAAATATGGCAATCTAGTGAACACACCTATGTGTAGGGTAGAACAATTGTTAGACTTGTCTGAATAACTGTCTTCACATAATGTGGAAAGAAACTGGGCCTTCTATATTACCGACGTGCTTTCTACATTATCATAGACAATGGAGGCTGCTGTGAAACGTGGCTTGTGAAAAGAATGCATATGTCAAGCTCTAAAATATGCAGTGCCACACATCACGAGGATTGACACACAGACAAAATCTATGTAAATGAACCACTGATCAAAGATAAACTTGTTAGGGAAGCAGACTTTCCATGACACCAATCTATACATTTCTGAAGTTTTCACTGCATTATTCATTTATAGGAAGTGTTCATGGGTCTTGGCATTTACTTTTAGGGAAAGTGTATAATAAATAGACTTTGGAACGTCTTCTCAAGCACACTCTTCTCTGAGGGCAGGATTTAGCACATTTGGGGATAAGACAATTTGGAATACATTATTTAAACAAATGGGTTCTGGAATTGAACTGTTGGGTTTAAAATTCAGGTGCTATGTGTTTTATAACTTTGGTGAGCCTCAGTTTTCTCAAAAGTGAAATTGAGAGGATAAGATGATAATAGCTTTCATCTAATGTGTGTGTATGTATATGCGTGTAAGAGAGAGGACTGAGGAGATCTTGACGAAAGCACTTACGGTGTTTGATGCTATATGATGCACTTTTCCTTAGGTTTAATTACATTGAACGATTTTCTTTTTTAAATCTATTGTTTGCTACTGCTAAGTCACTTCAGTTGTGTCCGACTCTGTGCGACCCCATAGACGGCAGCCTACCAGGCTCCCCTGTCCCTGGGATTCTCCAGGCAAGAACGCTGGAGTGGGTTGCCATTTCCTTCTCCAATGCATGAAAGTGAAAAGTGAAAGTGAAGTCGCTCAGTCGTGTCCGACCCTCAGCGACCCCATGGACTGCAGCCTTCCAGGCTCCTCCATCCATGGGATTTTCCAGGCAAGAGTTTATTGGAGTATAATTGGTGTGTTAGCTTCTACTGTACAACAAAGTGGATCAGCTATATGTATACATTTGTCCTTTTCCTCCCCCTCATCCTACTACTCTAGGTCATCACAGAGCACTGAGCTGAGTTCCCTGTGTTATCCAGCAGCTTCCCAATAGCTATCTATTTCAAACATGGCAGTGTCTATATGTCAGTGCTACTCTCCTGATTCATGCCATCTTCCCCTTCCCCCTGCCCTTCTGGGTCTACATATCTGTTCCCTTTGTCTGCATCTCTGTTCCTGCCCTGCAAATAGATGCATCTGTACCATTTCCCAAACTTTGCTAAAACATCTATTTCTGTGAACCTATTTGTCTTCCACTTCTATCTTACTTTTCTCTTCTCCTCTGATTTCCTCCCAAGTGCCAGCAATACTTGACTCTTAGGAGAAGGCAGGGTGCTGTCTCAGAAAAACTGAAGACAAAGCATATAGCTTTCTAGGGCATGTGCTGTGAGGGGCTGTGGGTAAGTGATCCATTTAGGAAATGATCTCATCCAATGAAATCATTGTCATCTTTTAGATTAGTCGTCATCTTGGGAAACACAGACTCCAGAGCCCAGCAGGGATTGTGTGTTTGATTGATTGATGGCATTAATTGCCATGATTCTTTAGCCAACCCTGTAACCATTCTTGTTGCCACATGACTTGTAGTGCTTCTCCTGAGATAGGAGCAGCATGTTTCACTCTGAGTTGGCCATGTATCTTGTGCTGGACATAAGAATGTTAGCTGATAGAACTAATAGAAACTGAAAAAAGAAACAAAAAAACTATTAGACATTTCTGCTTCTTCTTTAGTCCCTCTTTTTTCTCATGAAAACCTGCCTGGACAGAGCTGAGGCATTTGTAATAGCCTCAAAACCATCCTAGATCAGTTGTGTAAGGTCCTGTCAACCTAGGCCAAAATATTGGAGTGGGTAGCCTTTCCCTTCTCCAGGAGATCTTCCCAGTCTAGGGATTGAGCCCAGGTCTCCCATGCTGCAGGTGGATTCTTTATCAGCTGAGCCACAAGGGAAGCCCATAAACATGTCTGGAGGTCTAAATGAGACCAGGAGATTGTGCATCTAGGCCAGCCTAAATCACCCAACTGAAGATTCGTGAGCCAAATGAATATGGATAGTTTTAAGTTACTGAAAGTTGGAACAGTTTGTTACCCAGTATTACTGTAGACATATATAACTTACATTGAATATGAGATGGATAGGCTCGTGGAACCTTGTGTAGAATCTGTCTAACGTATAACGTTTATCATGTTGTACCTAAATGGCTCTATATTAGTTAAGCCCTGACTATCTCATCAACCACATCCCTTTTTCTCCCTATACTCCAAAACTACTTCTCTCAAATTTGTACTTATATTTATGAATATAGCATAGATTTAGACTTAGACTTTATTGCCTGGAAAGACCACTTGCAATGAATTAAATTTCTACTTGTTCCTTGGTTCTTATTTTAGGAATCTTTTTTTTTTTTTTTTTTGGAAAGCCTATGTAGACCCTGTAAGAGAAGTTTAGGTAACTCTCCTCTAGGTTACCTAACACAGCAGTTCATGATTTCACTTTCTTGGTTCTTATCCTATGTTGGTGTCATTGCCTGTTTCCTGGCTTCACTGGGATCCATGTTCTTAGAGAGCTAAAGACTTTTATTTTGTGTTTTATGAACCATTGCCTTTTCAGTATGAAGCTCAGTGTCTGGCACACAATTTGTGCTCAACTAATAAATGTCAAAGGAATAAATGAAAAGACGTTGAACTCATGGGCAAATGGGAGAAATGATGGTATTGTGAAGGTCCATGTCCCAGGACAAAGATAAAAAGTGAAATTGACAGGAAAGAAAATGTTAGGCTCTTCTGCAAATTGATAATGTTCAAGCCACACAGAACAGTCTCCCACTCTCCAGACCTTTTCTATAGGTTTCAGGCAAAGATCAGATACCATCCAGATTACTAAACTAAAAGAGTTCTTGTTTTATAAGCAAGGGGAAAAAAAATTATAAGTAAATCACCTTTGGGGGCAGCAAGGGGGAAAAAATTATAAGTTAATCACTTTTGGGGGCAATCAGAGTGGCATCTGCAATTAAGCAACATGGACGGGGCTTTACTTCTTTCCTAAGTAAATTAAAGAAAATGAGAAAGTAAGACCCAGTTTAGAACTTCTTTTACAAACAGTTGTTTCCAAATTTTGGATATTATTTTAGACATTGAATTTATAGATTAAAATAAAAAAAACAAAATGCAAACAAATTGAGGAACACAAACCTTTTGCACTAAAGACTTTTTTCCTATGTTACCAGGAAAATTAATGAGTGTGTGATTTGGGCATTCATCATCTTATGGTCATAAGGTTTTAGATGAGGAGAAACTCTTCAGGATTTTCTAACCAATCTTATTTAACCCAGTGTGTTTGCAAATGAATGGAACACACATTTGATGTCCTGAGTCTATTCTGACTCACTTCTGCCCCAGCAATTAGAATTCAGCTCCTCCGAGTCTGAGTCTTTCCTTTGGACTTCCTACACTTTTATTTTCTTGATAATTTAGATCGTAAAATGTGAATTTTAACCCACTGGGTTTTTTTTTTTTTATTTACAGAGGGTAATTGTTTTGCAATGCTGTGTCAGTTTCTGCTGTACAACAACTTGAAGCAGCTGTAAATATGCATATATACCCTCTTGCTTGAGCCTCTCTCCCACCAAGCCCCTGATCCCACCCCAGCCCCATCCCTCTAGGTCATCACAGAGCACCAGGCTGAGTTCCCTGGGCTATACAGTAGCTTCCCACTAGCTATCTATTTTACACTACCCTGTAGTGTATATAGATATATCAATGCTATTCTCCCAATTCATACCCCTCCTTCTTCCTCCACTGTGTCCACAGTTCATTCTCTACATCTGTGTCTCTTTTCCTGTCCTGCAAATGAGATTGTCAGTACCATTTTTCTAGATTCCATATATATGATTGCTTACCCTTTCTTACCTTACAAATAAAAATAATTCCCCAAAGCTGTGATTGCCTAAGTTAACCCAAATGATAGTGAGAAAGGTAAAATCTGGCCCTGAAAATTTGCAGCTCTTTCAGTGTGTGTGTGTGTGTGTGTGTGTGTGTGTGTGTGTGTTACCACAATGCACTCTCTTTGACCCCTTTCCTCACACATTCCATTGTGTTGTGCAGAATCTGCATGGCTGGAATGAATACAAGTGGAAGGGGAAGTTAAATCCATCTAAACTTTAAAATGTAAGGGAGGTTTAACATTCTTATGTCCTCTGGAATGCTATGGCACATTCATGGTTCATGTAGTCAGCAAACTAAAGGTCGGGCTTTCACTGGTATTCAGTATAAAGTATGTTGTAATGTTGACAGGCTATATTTTTACAGTGGTGCTAAAAGATTAAAATAAATATATACCAATGTTGATCTTAAAAAATGTATGCACTGCAGCTAATAGAGGTAACATCAGTTTTCAAGTCTGTAATTGTTTATCCATATGTTACAAATGGTAGTTTTTCCAAAATATAATAATTTGGCACTTTGTTCTGTAGATTTTTTTTTTGGAGAAGGAGAAAATAAAATTAATATTGGAAGATCTTGATTTCTAGACTATATTACTGAGGGAAAAAATTACGATCCGGGTTTTCAATCAGCTTTTCAACCAGTTGTATGGGAATTCCATCTCTACAAGTCTTTCTGTGTCGCAATTTTTGCTCCTCTAAATACTACAGGAATAAATACCCCATGCTTTCTAGCTTTTCACAAGGGAGCGTGTCACAAGTCTAAGGTCTTGGAATCTGTAGGATGATGTATTACTTGTCCTCTAGTTCTGTGCCCACATTTGTCTTGTCCCTGCGCTGCAGGGACCCCCAAATCTCCTGCCAACAGGGCTCACTGACTATTCATTCCTCTTTCTGCTCACATCCCCAAAACTAATGACAGGGTTCATACACATCGCTTGAGAAGAATTGCCCCTGTGAGGGAAGAGTCCTCTTTCTCAAGAAGGTAGTTCTTTGATTCAGCCTGTATGAACATCTCAGCACTTAAAAGGTTGTGCTGTAATTTCTAGGCTAGAGATCTTTCAGATGAGGTTGTTGATAAGAAGCATAGCCAGTAGTCAGTACAAGTCCCTGGATCTGGCTCCCCATGTATACACTCTGCGTTTCACAGCTGTGCACATGTCCTCCCCTCCTCGCCATGTCCTACCTCTCTGGGGGACCCTCTGGAGGAGCTGCCAGCTTCAGCTTCCCTCCTTTGCATTGAGTCTTAAGCATATTGATCAAGGATCATTCTTCTTCCCAAGCAGCTGAACTTAGTTCATGTACATTTTACCTCTGGGATCCTTCAAGAGCCCTTCTCAAGAGCTCCTGAGATCCTTATCTGGTCTCCTTTTTGATGATTTTTTTCCCTAGGTGAAGTATTTACATTGACACTTTAATAATGAGCTGGGGGACTTTGGCAGTCCAGTGGTTGACTCAGCACTTTCACTGCAGGGAGCATGAATTCGAGTCTTGGTTGGGGAACTAAGATCTCACATGCCTTACAGAGGGGCCAAAAATTAGATATGTAAACTTAATAATGTGTGGAAGGCAATGTTTAAGCTAGATATATACACATGATTGTAGGAGAGGGCTATGTTGCCAGCATAAAGGTAGTCTATCATTTCATAGGTACCTTAGGCTTTAGATTTATCAAGAGATTTTAAAGTTACCATCTAAGGAACTAACTCATATTGTTTATATCAATCTTTTCTGAGACTGCTTTTCCTATTTAGCATCCTCAAGGTTTTCCTCCCTTCTAATTTTCTATCAATATTTCTATATTCTATTGCAGTAGGCACTTTGTTTCCTTTTACTCAGAGTGATACCACCCTGAAATGTCTTTCCTGGATTTTCTGCTTACTGAAATTTATTCCAATGGCAGGGCTCAGGGCAGATGTCCCAGGAGGAATGAGCAAACACTCCCTTATGTTTCAATCAGAAGCAAGCATTTCCTACTCTGAATGCCCACTGCCAGTTTCTCACATTGCTGAGTTCATGTATCGTGTTGTGGCCTCTTATTTGTGTTGGGCATGTAAAATACATGTGTCTGTTTATTTTTAATATTTAATAGTGTTTATTCAGTACTGTTTGTTTTTGTGCCAACAAATTAGGCAGAAGGAAAATCACTGTTACTCCCTGACTTTCGCGTGTTGAACGCAAAACCACAGTCACTAACTCAGAAGCCCAGGAACATGCTTTCATCAGCAAAGGTTTCAGACTCCTCCAGCTACTTGATACCTTCTTAAGTGTTCTGTGCCCTCTCTCAGTTGCTCCAGGAAACCAAAGATAAAATAAAGAATTTTGAATAGACAAAGTAATGGAGAAATCACCTATGATGATCACCTATTAAATTGTTTTCATCATAACCTGAAATGTAAAGAATACAGGAAGGTAATATATCTTTATGGAATCCAGGTGGATTTACATAGATTGGTTGCTGATTTCTGAAAAATATTTGCTTACAAGCAATGTCAGAGTAAAGAAATAAAGTTTATTTGTCACAAGGATGCTGTGAGGAGGCAACCTGGGTTTCACTAACGATGAATTTTGGACTAATAAAGGAAAGCTTTGCAAACAGCAGTATCAACTTTCCTGCAGCAAGTTGTTGTAACATTTATAACATGTTTAGTCTGCTCTTGTTAAATGGCTTCAGGAATGATAAGAGATGTCCTTTGATGGAAGATGTGGCTTCATAGGTATCATTTCATATCTGACTTTCAGAACATGAATGAATGTTGACACCACAGAAGGAAATAAAAGGGGAAAATTATCCTAATTTATAAAATGAGATAATAATACCTACATTGTAGAGTTACGATAATGAAATAATATATAAACCGCTTAGCTTTGCGTTTAGGGCAAGTCATTTTCCACACATGTTAGGTCTCCTAATAACGGTAGTAATTATTCACCACTTACTATTGCAGGTGTTCTAAGGACTTCATGCGGCTTAGCACATTTTATCCTCTTGACAAACCCTATCACGTTCTCAAAACGCCAAATATAATATAAGAAGCTTAGCGCAAACTTTGCCAGCTGATTGCTAAAGTGATACACATAAAATACCCTTCCATAATTTAGCTCTCAAAGATAAGTTCATAGGGTCAAACATCTTCTACTAATGTGGCTAGAAAATATTATCTCCATTATGAAAAGTATGATTGCATAACAATTTCTTTACAATTGCTTTACAGTTATAAAGCTATTACATACACATCTCATTTGATCTCTTACTTAATAGGTTCTATTAAGTAGGAAAAGTAGTTATTATTATCACATTTTACATCTATAGAAACTGAAACTCAGAAAGATTAAACAACCTGCATTATCATGGATTAGAATTAAAGAGCCACTGCACTTGGTAATTCAACTATACTCCAATAAAAATTTTTAAAAAAGTTCAGAGCCTTGTCTCTGAATTCTAGTCTAATATTTCAAGTCTCATATCTATCATCCCCCAGGCCCCATGATAAGTGCAGTTAGGATACTCTGGGTTACCATACCACAAGGACTCACAATCTGATGGGGCACTAATTCTACTCAGAGACGGTTAGGGATGACTTTCTGCTCCTAAGATCCATATTCTCTTCTTGGACAGACATGAAGAACATGTTTTCCGAACTCCCTTGCCATCAGGTATGGCCATGTTCATGAGTTCCAGTCAATGGAATGTGATAGAATGGCCATGTACTGTCTCCAATTCCATTTTGCTCTCTACTGTCTGGGTTCAGATGACCACAGGGAAGACAATTAAATTTTATGCCCAGGGGCACCTATGCAGAGACTGGCACCTTCTCTTCTCAGGTGGCTCAGTGGTAAAGAATTCTCCTGCCAGTGCAGGAGACTCAGGGGATGTGGGTGCAATCCCTGGGTTGGAAAGATCCCTTGGAGGAGGAAATGGCTACCCACAACAGTATGCTTGCTGGGAAAATTCCATGGACAGAGGAGCCCAGTGGACTACAGTCCACGGGGTCCCAAACAGTCAGACACTGAGCATGTATGCATATCACTCTGTTCTCAACCAAAAAATATCATAAGATGTTTAGTGGAACACTAAGTCTACAATATAATGACTATGTTTTTATGAGACAGAAAGTTCCATGGTCACATGCTCTTGGGCAATTTTGAGTCATATAATATATAATTGGATCATTTGTGGCAGGACTTCTCAGAGCTTTAATTTACAGCACCAGTGAGCTCTGTGCAGAGGGCAGCACAGAGTTTTCAGAATTTTCCAAAGTCATCTGTCACAGCCAACCAGTGTTCCAGCAAACGTATGTTGGCTCCACTGCACCATACTAAGCCTTATCTCCGATTCATACAGAACTTCTCTGTGAGTTTGGCGAGAAAAGAAAGTGACATCTCTCTTCTTATCTCTGACAACACACTGCCTCTAAGCTAGTTACTGGGCTTCTCAGGTGGCACTAGTAGTAAAGAACCTGCCTGCCAGTGCAGGAAAGACCTAAGAGATGTGGGTTCAACCTCTGGGTCAGGAAGATCCCCTGGAGGAGGGCATGGCAACCCGCTGCAGTATTCTTGCCTGGAGTATTCCATGGACAGAGGAGCCTGGCGGGCTACAGTGCATAAAATCACAAAGAGTTGCACATGACTGAAGTGGCTTAGCATGCATGCAAGCTAGTTCCTAGTTATTGCTTTGGGCTTTAACTTTCCCATCTACAAAATATGGCTGTCCTTTGAGGATTTCATTCCCTGCAGTAAGTATCATGGGTCAGCTGCATGAGGAAGGGGAAGCTATACTGTGCATCAGTATAACTAAGGGGAATGCCTGGCTCTGGCCTTAAGGAGCTGGCAAATCCAGATCAGTTCATGAGAACCTTCCAGGTCTTGGTGTTTTTATCTGAAAGATAATGAAGCTGAACTCCATCATCTAGTCCTGAGAACCTTTCCATATGGGTCAAAGCTATATGATTTTACTGAGACTAGCACTAGAAAATGATTTAAGAAATAATAAAATATACAAAGCTGATGAGATCAACCTCAGATAAAAGTGAGACTACAAATGTTTGGAATAGTGTTGCCTGTATAATTGGATTGTGGCCCCTTTTTTTCTGAGAAGGAGGGAAGAAGAGAAGAGTGAGAGAAAAAAAAGAAGTGTAAGTAAAAGGGGAATAGTCAAGCTGTTGTTATTAGAAGTGTACTGGAAACTTTAGATATTAAGCTTCTCTTTATCTCTCTATAAAGTCACAATTTTATAACATGAAAAAAGAAAATAAGAGTAATACTTTTAGATTGATTTTAAAAACCCTAAAGTAATTAAAGAATATATCATCAATTCAAATAAATTGGTGGAGGAAAACCAAATCCAAAAAAATCAAGGTCTAAAACACATGTTGTGTGTATGCATGCTAAGTTGCTTCAATCCTATCAGAATATTTGTGACCCTGCGGACTGTAGCCTGTCAGGCTCTACTGTCCATGGAGTTCTCCAGGCAAGAATATGGGAATGGGTTGCCATTCCCTCTTTCAGGGGAAATTCCCAACTTAGGGATTGAACCTGTGTCTCTTAGGTCTCCTGCATTGGCAGGCAGGTTCTTTACCACTAGTGCTTCCTGCTGCTGCTGCTGTGCTTCCTGGGGAGTCCCCAAAATGTAAGCTAATAAAATGCAAATATTGCCTGATGCCCTAATTAGTAGTTTACAGGATGGATATTGTTTTCCGATTATAAGAATAGCACATCCTTATTTGGAGAAGACTCTTGAGAGTCCTTTGGACTGCAAGGAGATCCAACCAGTCCATCCTAAAGGAAATCAGTCCTGGGTGTTCATTGGAAGGACTGATGTTGAAGCCGAAACTCCAATATTTGGCCACCTCATGCGAAGAGCTGACTCATTTGAAAAGACCCTGATGCTGGGAAAGGTAGAGGGCAGGAGGAGAAGGGGATGACAGAGGATGAGGTGGTTAGATGGCATCACCAACTCAATGGACATGAGTTTGGGTAAATTCTGGGGGTTAGTGATGGACAGAAAGGCCTGGTGTGCTGCAGTTCATGGGGTCGCAAAGAGTCAGACACGACTGAGCGACTGAACTGAACATGCTTATTAAAAAAATTAGATAATAAAAAAATTAAGAAAATGAAATTATCTGTATTCCCATGAATAGCCAATGTTAGTATTTAGTTATAAACCCTTAGATTTAGTGTGCCTACTCGTAAGTGTATTTTATATGAGTATTCTACTCATAAGAACATTTTAAAATTACACTGCAATGGGATCATACTATGTATAAGGTTTAATAACAGACTTATTCACTTAATATATCTTATAGAATTTTTCATATAAATGAATGTGGATTTGTTAAGTAGTTTTCATTAGCTAATTATTTAATGAGACTTTAATCAGTTATCAACATGGTTTAATACCTTTCTGTAAATTTACTGAGTATTTACATGTCTTCTGCAAAAAGATTTGTTTATGTTTATTTAAGCCTAATTAGATCTCATTTGTTTACTTTTGTTTTTATTTTCATTATTCTAGGAGCTGGATCAAAAAAGATCTCAGTGCAATTAATGTCAAAGAGTGTTCTGCCTATGTTTTCCTCTAAGAGTTTTATAGTGTCTGGCCTTGCATTTAGTTATTTAGCCCATTTTGAGTTTACTTTTGTGTATGGTGTTAGGGAGTGCTCTAATTTCACTCTTTCGCATGTAGGTATTCAGTTTTCCCAGCACCACTTATTGAAAAGACTTTTTCTCCATTGTATGTTCTTGTCTATTTTCTCATAGATTTTTAAAAACTGAGGTACAACTGACATCCAGCATCAGGTGTACAACATAATGATTCATTATTTGTATATATAGCAAAATGATCACTACAATAATCTTTAACATCTAGTCTGATACATTACATGATTTTATAAACTAATCAAATGGAATTCTTTTTTAAAGGGCAAAGATTTGGGCTGGGAGGAAGAGGTGTGGTGAACAAGCACAAGATTTCTTTGACATATGGAATGGGTAGACCAAAGATGGTTCAAAGCTAAGGATAATGGCACATTAAATAATTGTGCCCTTGTCGTATTTGTACAGATTCATAGAATTCTGTCTAGATCACATCAAGCTGGGGAACTATAACTGTCTTCTGTCAAATGACCAGGCATTGGTAATTATTCCCATCTTTTATTTAAGGGAAGGATTGTAGTTTTCTGAAGCACAGTTTGGGAAGAAATAAGACAAAAGATAAGGAGAGATATTAATAGCTAGCATTTATTAAGTGATTACTACATTCTATGACACAGTGTGGTAAGCATAGTATATCCTAAAACAGCACAGCTTTAACTCAGCATCTGTTTCTAGCCCCGCTTTCCAGGGAGGAAACAAATAATCAGATAACCAGAACTTTAATCAACTTGTCTCAAAATACATAATTAACAAGTAGTGGTCTCTGGCTCCGTTTTTATAATAATGCCAATATACAGAACAAAGGCAAATTAAGACAATGGAAGAATAAAAGCAACTGTAAAATACCCACAAAAAATTCAGTGAAGGAAACCAGTACTCTTTCTAGTACACAGCAAGTGTTCAACATTTTTCCCTTTCTGAAGAGTTTCCTTAATTATTACTACTGTTAATTTATTTTATATTTTTAATAGTTAATTTCATTTCATGTTATGCCTGATATTGAGTTTATTTTTCTTGGCTATATTTTATGAAGAATTGGAAGCTACCTTAAATTATCTTTGTAACAACGAAGGGATCATAAACAAATATACAAATCTTAATATGTGAATCACTTTTTACAGCCTCATTCAGAAGTGTTTACTATTGTATTTTTTATAATTTATATATTCCCTGATAACCCTTGTTCAAAATGTATTATAAATCAAGAGGAATCTACTTAAGACACTTCCTTGGAATTTCTGAGAAAAATCCACAGGATGTTCAATTCCCTGTTGGGATAGAAACTCATGTTATTCATAATCACATATTTGAATGTAATCAGGTCAATATGTAAATGACTTTGAATGTGATCCATTGTGTCTGTATTTTCCTTCAAAGGTTCAGCAAAGTCTGTTTTCTCCAGGGACAGTCTAGTCAATATCTGTGCCTTACACCAGCCAGGAATGTGACATTTAGGGAGCTGAGTGCCATGGAAGAGTGGATTCCTATCTCATTTGCACACTGCACAAAGATTAGCAGTCATAGTGAGGATGACACCAGCATGAAAAATCCTTCCTACTGACTGTAGGCTGGACTTGCTGTTCTACCAGTTCAATACAAATTATTTCTGAGTAATACCCCCTGCAATTACCTGATTAGCAATCCCAATTGCTTTCCCCTGTTTCAAAGACCTTGATTAAATGATATCCCCTCCTGATTACTTTATCAAGTCTGGCTACTATGGATTATTGACAGTTCTATGTTAACTAACTGTGTTTCTTTGGCAACCTGCCAGGCAAATGGGAAAGCAGCTGTTTCTTGAGATGGGGAGAAGGGAAATGCCAATTGATACAGTCCTTGTGGCTTTTGCACGCTGACAGATCATTAGCTGACCTTGAAATTGTTTTGGTGGTTGTTAGAGTGTTTGACATCCCTTTGGACTATCAAAGATTGACAACTAGATAGTAGAGGGTTTAGAACTCTGATGCAAAACTCCATCCCTTTATAGCTTGTAGAAAGCAGGTGTATGGTGAGCTGTCTAGTAGAGGAAATATGTTAGCCTGCTTCTCACAGAGTTCTGACTGCACGGACTGTCCAGAGCCTCAAGGTTTAAATTTGACTTTTGCCATTCTTCCTTGTGCTGAAATCATGTGTAAGGGCTGCTGAATAGGCTGACTTTCATCAAATAGCTCCATATAGTGAGAATGGTGATCTTTTTGTATATCTCACTTACAAACTCATGGAGGCTTTGACACAGGGCCACAGATGATTTAAACATAGTCATCTTCTCACCATGATCTTTAAATACAGATTATTCCATTTTAGTTGTTTTTCTTCTTTTTCAAAATATTAACTTCTCTTTTATATCATTCATTTGTTTGTTCTTCTTCTTCTTTTTTCTTTCATTTTAATTGTCCTTAAATCTGAATCTTGGAGAAAATCAGTAGGCAAAATGTTGGGAGAGAAGGCTTGAGATGAGTGAATATTATTTAAACAAACAATGATGTTTGCCTTTTCCTTTTTATTAACTCCAGTCACATTTTTTTCTCTTTTCCTTTTTAACAAGCTTCAATTTAGAAGAGTTTTCAGTTCAGTTAAGTTCAGTTCAGTCGCTCAGTCCTGTCTGGCTCTTTGTGGCCCCATGGATTGCAGCACGCCAGGCCTCCCTGTCTATCACCAGCTCCCAGATCTTACTCAAACTTATGTCCATTGAGTCAGTGATACCATCCAACCATCTCATCCTCTGTCGTCCTCTTCTCCTGCCCTCAATCTTTCCCAGCATCAGGGTCTTTTCCAGTAAATCAGTTTTATACACGGGGTGACCAAAGTATTGGAGTTTCAGCTTCAGCATCAGTCCTTCCAATGAATATTCAGGACTGATTTCCTTTAAGACTGACTGGTTTGATCTCCTTGCAGTCCAAAGGACTCTCAAGAGTCTTCTCCAACACCACAGTTCAAAAGCATCAATTCTTCAGTGCTCAGCTTTCTTTATGGTCCAACTCTCACATCCATACATGACTACTGGAAAAACTATGACTTTGACTATACGGACCTTTGCTGGCAAAGTAATGTCTCTGCTTTTGGATTTAGAGAATTATTGTGATGTTAGTACAGAGAGCTCCTGTTTTCCCCACACCAGGTATGGAATACTTATTACACTTAAACCTCAAATTACTGAGGTCCAGCCCCGGTTGGATCCAGGGTATCCTCAGGGGGATGGCATCAGCAACCTAGACAAATAATTTATTTAGAGATATAGAAAGAGATAAAGAAGGAATATAGCAGTTAGGAAAATATAGGAGAGAAAGAGGCTGACATTCCTCGGTTTACACAGAAAATCAATAAAGTCTCGAGACAAGAGACTTGCACCATCTACGTAACCACAGGTACCCACTTGAATAGTGGAGGGTGGCCCACCTTGGGCTCCCTCTTGCGTGGGTCTTAGAAGCCCAGGCAAACAAGTATACATGGTGAGCCTCTATGCTCCAGATGGGAATTCAGCCTGCAAAGGAGAATAAGAAAGAAAAGACAATGCGGGGAACCCAGACTCTCGAGAAACTGGCCCATCTCTTTATTTTTCAGGAAACCTTTTATACTTTAAGTTGTACATAGAGATAAATGTAAGAAGTAGAGTCACGCAGGTTCAGCTGCTCTGACCCTTATCTGAAGACAGAATGTTCTTTGCATACCTTTGTTCTTACAAGGGTCTTACGTTTGTTTACAATATCTTCTGGTCTGAAGACCGATTAACATTTTATGGCCCCATATTTCTTTCTATTGACAAAGGTTAGTCAATCAGAAAACTTGTTTTCCCTTAAGATCTACTTAGTCTTAAGATAGTGATAAAGTTACATTCTTACATAGAAAGGATACAATGATTTATAACAAAGAAGGAGGAGTACAGTGATTTATAATAAAGAGAAAAATTCATTAACTCAAAAGTCTAGTATTGCTAACATCAAAACTACTATATTTCTTTTTCTACATTCCAATTATATTGATTAACATACTCCTAGGTGCCTAAGGATACGGAGGCCTGGCGGCAATCATTAACTCAGCAATGAAACCCTTCACCAACATGATTTTTATCTTTAGAAAAGCCCTATGCTAACTAAGACTTTCAAAATACTCCAAACTCTCTGTGCTGTTTATGGTTGAGAGGTTGTAAACAATCATGTGCATAGTAGCAAGAGTGTGGATAATCCTGTCACACAAGCTAGTCTGCCAGCAGACAGGTTTGACCTGAGACACTCCTTTTATATGCAGGAGACTATTAACTGGAGCTCTAAGTTAATTTTCCAGAGAAAGGTGGTCAGGGATGGCCCCTGTTAATGTCAGAAGAGTGTAGTATAACAGACAGAGTTTGGTTTCCGGGGTAGATGCTCGAGCAGACCTAGGGGACCTCTTGAGTCTTGATCTTGCCCGCATGACCTTGTCATGGGTGGGGTGGGGAGTCCCTTGAGTCCTGACCTGCCTTTGCCCGTCAGGGCTCTTCCTCATGACCTTTGCTGTGGGTGGGATCTCCCGTGCTGGCTCCCAGCACCAAATGATAAATTATTACTAACTAAAGTGCATAGATTATTCAGAATGTCCTTAGTTTTTATCTAATGTCCTATTTCTGTCCCAGGATTTTGTCCAAGATACGACATTTTATTTAGTCCTCATGTCTCCTTATGTTCATCTTGACTGGGAGAGTTTCTCAGACTTACTTTGTTTTTTAAGAGGTTGACAGTGTTGAGACCTCCTAGTTAGGTATTTTACAGACTGTCCCTACATGAAAAGAGTAATTTTACAGTGGAGGAACCTGAAGAACACCATCTCAAATCTGATGATCTGGGTCAACATCAACAGTCAGAAGTCATGTTGATAGCATGTATGTACCCTTGTTATGATTTATTGAGAATGCCACTTTACTTCTGTGGTTTTATTCCCCCAAATCCATCTCCCTAATCTAATCATGAGAAAAATATCAGATAAATCCCAACTGAGAGACCGTCTACAAAACACCTGACCAATATATCTCAAAACTGTCAAAACCAACTAGCGATAGTACAAAGAATTTCAATGTTTATGTAGTTATTTCATTCTCAGTATAAACTCATGAATATTTATTTTACACTTTCAGTTATAGTTTAATACTACTTTATTTTGTTTTTCAGATTGACGCAAATTTGAGCTCTTCCAGTTGATTCTTGTATCCGTGTGACAAGTCCTATCATTGTTACTGTCTTTTGTGGGGCACTGAGGGTATTTTATTAACTCTAAAACCTTTTTCTGATTGTGATAAAATCATGAAATTTACCACCTTAACCATTTATAAGTATACTGTTTAGTAGGGTTAAGTGTATTCACATTGTTGTGCAATTAATCTGAAAAGTTTCTTATTTTGCAAAACTGAAACTCTCTACTCATTAAACAACTGCTCCTTCTTTCTTCTCTCTCTAGCCCCTGGAGATCACCATTCTAGTTTCTGTTTCCATGAATTTATCTACTCTAAACACATCATATCAATGGTATCAAAGAGTATTTCTCTTTTTGTGACCAGTTTCCTTAACTTAGTCTACCATCCTCACAGTTTGTTTATGTTGTATTATGAATTACAGCACTATGAATAAGAATGTACAAATTTCTCTTTCAGATCCTACTTCCAGTTAGTTTGGATATATGCCCAAAAGTGAAATTGCTAGACTTTATAATTCTACTTTCAATTTTTTGAGGAGCTGACACTGTTTTCCAGAGGGGCTAAACCATTTAACTTTCTTATTAATAGTATATGAGAAGGTCTAACTTGTCTACATCCTTGCCAAACTCATTACTTTCTATTTTACTTTTTGATAGTAGACATCCTAATGGGTATGAGATGATACTTCATTGTCGTTCTGATTTGCATTTTGCTAATAATTAGTAATTTGAGCATCTTTTCATATGCTTGTTGGACATTTGCATATTTTCTTTAATTCCTTTTCCCAATTTTCAGGTCAGGTCAGGTCAGTCGCTCAGTCGTGTCTGACTCTTTGCGACTCCATGAATTGCAGCACGCCAGGCCTCCCTGTCCATCACCAACTCCCGGAGTTCACTCAGACTCACATATATCGAGTTAGTGATGCCATCCAGCCATCTCATCCTCTGTCGTCCCCCTCTCCTCCTGCCCTCAATCCCTCCCAGCATCAGAGTCTTTTCCAATGAGTCAACTCTTCGCATGAGGTGGCCAAAATACTGGAGTTTCAGCTTTAGCATCATTCCTTCCACAGGGCTGATCTCCTTCAGAAAGGACTGGTTGGATCTCCTTGCAGTCCAAGGGACTCTCACAGGTTATTTGTTTTTTGTTGTTGTTGACTTGTGCAGTTCTTTGTAAATCCTGGGTATTAACCTGTCATCAGATATATGGACCCAATATTTTCTTCCATTACACAAGTTATCTTTTTACTCTGTTGATTGTTTGGTGCAGAGTAGTTTTAATTTTTATGTAATTCAATATATCTATTTTTATTGTTATTGTTTGTGCTTTTGGTATCATGTCCAAGAAATCAAATCATATGAAGCTTTCCCTTTCCCTTTGTTTCTAAGCCTTATAGCTTTGTAAAATGTAAAATCCCTTTCTTATAGTTTTAGCTGTTACATTTAAGTTTTGACCGTTTATAGTTTACTGTTGCCTATAGTGTAAAATAATTGACCAGCTTCATTCCTTCATGGGTGGATATTCAGTTTTTCTAACACTATTTGTTAAAAAGACTGTTCTTTCCTCATTAAATCACATTGTCACCCTTATCAAAATCATTTGACCAGGTATGTGAGAGTTTATTTCGAGGCTCTCTTTCCTTTTCTTTTGGTCTATATATATGTCTTTGTGACAGTACCACACTGTTTTGATAACTGTAGCCTTGTTATGTTTTGAAATCAGAAAATTCAGCTTTGTTCTTTGTTTTTTATTGAGTTTTTGGGGGTATTTGGGTCCCTGTGAGATTCCATATGAGTTGTAGAATGAATTTTTCTATTTCTACAAAAGAATACCATTAGAATTTTTATAATTTAAATTGTACCTAACTTTGATAGTATTTACATCTTAACAATATTAAATTTTCTAGTCCATTAACATGTAATGTTTTCCATTTTTTGTGTGACTTTAATTTATTTCAGCAACATTTTGTAGCTTTAAGTGCAAAGTCTTTTGTCTCCTTCATTAGGTTTATTCCTAAACATTTAACTCTTCTGATGCTATTGTAAATTGAATTGTTTTCTTAATTTCTTTTTGGATTGTTCATTGCTAGTGTATAGAAACATGCTAATTTTTGTGTTTAGTACCTTTTAAGTCTAATTTAACTCATAGTTTCAGAAAACATGCACAATCTGTTAGGAGTCTTCTTGTTACCTAATGGTTTGCCTGAAGAGGAATCTATAACCTAAGTATTCTGAGTTCAGGTTTCTTTCGCTCACAGATGTGACTCAGCATCTAAGTTATTTAAGTCAATTCTGACTTAATGACTTCCTCTTTTACCATCTTGCCTCTACTCTCAGTAGAGTGGAAATGCTTGTCTTGGTAATGGCAAAGAAAGAAACTAGTGGGTAAGTCTCATCTCATCAGGCAGATTCCCTGAGATCTTGATAGTGTCATTGCTATTGATAGGGAATCTTGTACCACTCAAGCCAATAAGAACTTACTCAGTTGTTAAGAACATGGTTTTGAGATTAGAAAAATCTGGTTTACTCTAGCTCCAAAATTTACTAGCCATGAAAAGTTGCTGAATTTCTCACTACCACTGAACCTCAAACATGGAACAAGATTGGTTCCAAATAGGAAAGGGGTACATCAAGGCTGCCTCTTAAGAAATCTATATGAAGGTCAGGAAGCAACAGTTAGAACTGGACATGGAACAACAGACTGGTTCCAAATAGGAAAAGGAGTACGTCAAGGCTGTATATTGTCACCCTGCTTATTTAACTTACATGCAGAGTACATCATGAGAAATGCTGGACTGGAAGAAACACAAGCTGGAATAAATATTGCCAGGAGAAATATCAATAACCTCAGATATGCAGATGACACCACCCTTATGGCAGAAAGTGGAGAGGAACTAAAAAGCCTCTTCTGAAAGTGAAAGAGGAGAGTGAAAAAGTTGGCTTAAAGCTCTCCATTCAGAAAATGAAGATCATGGCATCTGGTTCCATCACTTTATGGGAGATAGATGGGGAAACAGTAGAAACAGTGTCAGACTTTATTTTTGGGGGACTCCAAAATCACTGCAGATTAAAAGACACTTACTCCTTGGTAGAAAAGTTATGACCAACCTAGATAGCATAGTGAAAAGCAGAGACATTACATTGTCAACAAAGGTCCGTCTAGTCAAGGCTATGGTTTTCCCAGTGGTCATGTATGGATGTGAGAGTTGGACTGTGAAGAAAGCTGAGCACTAAAGAATTGATGCTTTTGAAGTGTGGTGTTGGAGAAGACTCTTGAGAGTCCCTTGGACTGCAAGGAGATCCAACCAGTCCATTCTGAAGAAGATCAGTCCTGGGATTTCTTTGGAGGGAATGATGCTGAAGCTGAAACTCCAGTACTTTGGCCACCTCATGCGAAGAGTTGACTCATTGGAAAAGACTCTGATGCTGGGAGGGATTGGGGGCAGGAGGAGAAGGGGACAACAGAGGATGAGATGGCTGGATGGCATCACTGACTCGATGGACGTGAGTCTGAGTGAACTCTGGGAGTTGGTGATGGACAGGGAGGCTTGGTGTGCTGCGATTCATGGGGTCACAAAAAGTCGGACACGACTGAGCGACTGAACTGAACGGAACATCAAGGCTGTATATTGTCACCTTGCGTATTTAAATTATATGCAGAGTACCTCATGAGAAACGCTGGGCTGGAGCAAGCACAAGCTGGAATCAAGTTTGCCATGAGAAATATCAGTAACCTCAGATATGCCGATGACACCACCCTTATGGCAGAAAGTGAAGAAGAACTAAAGAGCCTCTTGATGAAAGTGAAAGAGGAGAGTGAGGAAGTTGGCTTAAAGCTCAACATTCAGAAAACGAAGATCATGGCATCTGGTCCCATCACTTTATGGGAAATAGATGGGGAAACAGTGGAAACAGTGTCAGGCTTTATTTTTCTGGGCTCCAAAATCACTGCAGACAGTGACTACAGCCATGAAATTAAAAGACACTTACTCCTTGGGAGGAAAGTTATGACCAAACTAGACAGCATATTAAAAGCAGAAACATTATTTTGCCAACAAAGGTCCATCTAGTCAAAGCTATGGTTTTTCCAGTGGTCATGTATGAATGTGAGAGTTGGACTATAAAGAAAGCTGAGTGCTGAAGAATTGATGCTTTTGAACTGTGGTGTTGGAGAAGACTCTTGAGAGTCCCTTGGACTGCAAGGAGAGCCAACCAGTCCAGCCTAAGGGAGATCAGTCCTGGGTGTTCATTGGAAGGACTGATGTTGAAGCTGAAACTCCAATACTTTTCCCACCTGATGTGAAGAGCTACTCATTTGAAAAGACTGGGTATGATTGACGGCAGGAGAAGAAAGGGAAGGCAGACAATGAGGTGGTTAGATGGTATCACCAACTCAATGAATATGAGTTTGGGTTGGCTCTGAGAGTTGGTGATGGACAGAGAGGCCTGGTGTGCTGCAGTTCATGGGGTCGCAAAGAGTCGGACACGACTGAGCGACTGAACTGAACTGAACGGAACTAAACCTCAATATGCTTGTATTTTTACTCCTACACTTCTTATGTGTGTGAATAACTGAACATACATAAAGTATTTAGTGTAAGTACCTATATGTAGTGTACAATGTATTGCATTAGTTACAGTCATGTTCATTACCTTGTCAATTGTTAGGTAATAGCACAATGGGATTAGTGTTTAACACTAGTGTTTTTTAATTATTACTGAATGCAATAGAAACACTACTCTCAATTGGAAAATATAGCATTTTTCTTGGGAGTGGTGGGAAGGATTTGCACGAGAAAGCATGATGAGGTAGCCATATATCTGGTCTTATATTTTAATTTGAAAATAGATTGAGAATGATCAGTTTTGGCTCTACAAGGATAATATATGTGTATCAGGGGGCAGAATGTAATGTGTGATGCAGAATTCATAATCTAAAATGATTAGAAATTCAGATACCAAATTCCACAAACTGGCTTCATTCCAACTCTCCTGAATGTGTGCCTGAATCCAAATAACATCATTAAAGAGAAAAGAACAGCAAAACTGTGAAATGTGCAGTTTAATGAACTTCCCAAATATAGGACCTCAAAAACCAGCTCTAAATGAAATAGATGCATGCATGTTAAATAAAATTTTATCTTCTAACACTCTGAAAGCCACTTGTCCAGAAGTCCTCCTACATCCAATATGCTTGGAATTTCTCTTAGCAAATGTGTATCACTTGAGATGAAAATAGTTGAAAAGGAAACAAGTGGGTAAAAAAGCAGAATCAGAGAAGTGAACAGATGGCATGTAAGTATAATGATGATCCAATTGTACCATATTATAGATGAACTATCACAGAATCTCAGGGGAGCTTCTGGCCAAACACTTGAACATAATGGAGAAAAGCCCTACTTGTATCTTTCTTCCTTTTATTTTTCACAATTTAAGAAAACTGCAAACAAACGCAACAACTTACCAGAAAGTGTAACACAGAACAGCTACTCATGCAACACATCCTTCTAATGTCTTCCCCTGGAAATTGGAAATGGCCAAGTGGCACTTGGTCAGAATGGGATATACGGGAAACAATATATTTCCCATAATAATAATAAAAAATAATATATGACCCATTCTTGGTCAGAATGAGAAATAAATACTATTTCCATGGAACATACAGGGCTAATCATTGAAAGGCCATTCATTTCATTTCCCTCTCGCAGTATAGTTTTCTGGTATCTTTTCTAATTTCCTCAAACTGTTGGTGGAAATTGCTTTAAACTACTTTGTTACCTCTCTCAGATGTTCTCACTGCAAATGAAATATATGGATCATCTGCAATCATTTAACAGTGTTTAAAAGCACTTGTGTTAGAACTTCACAACATAAATTTGCAATCAGTTTAAGCCCTTTCAACTAGTTTGAACTGCAAGCAGAGATATTTGCAAGGACCCAAAGAAGTTTTATTAGTCTGGACATCAAATTAATTTCAATTCTGTTCAGCAACTATTTCCAGAACATCTACAGTCAGCTCAGAACTGCATGCAGAAGTTCATGCAGCCTCCACATTCTTGGGGAGCATGCGCATGTCCATGCATGTAGAAATCTGTTGAATCTGAGCGTTCACATTACAAGCTGTTAGAAGAAAACATTAGTGGTTGGTCACAGCTGAATTCTTAGTTATAAGAATTGGCACAATTCAAATGTCTATTATATGAAATAAGGAATTTTGAGGACCATCTGTAAAAGTATGGTCTCTCAATGTCAGCACTACTTATGGTTCAGACATCCTTCTGTTGATGATGGTGGAGGGAACTATCCATTTCTTTGGAGATTATTTATCAATGTTTTTGGCCTCTACTCACTACATGGCATCAGCCTGACTTGTGACAACTAACAAGTCTCCAGTCTTCTCTAAATGTCTCCTGGAGGCACAACATCACCTCTAGTTGAGATGCTGCTGTAAAAGATACACCCTTTATCCTCAAAGAATTTTTTACACAATAGAAAAAGAAATAGTACACATATTAAACAGTTAAATCAGTAACAGTATTAAGAAGATGATTCAATACTAAGCGGCATAGACAAAACATTCAGTAAAACTTAAGAGGTCCTTGAGTCCATTAACCTGGTTTCTTGCTTGGAAGACTTCTGATAGTACCACCAGTTTAATCTTACAACTCTCATACTGTATAGAAGTTTCCCTTCTCATAAAATTTTCATCGATTGTTTTTGGTATTTCCTATTGACTAACAATGATTTATCAGATGGTAGTGTAATTAAAAACATCACAGTACTCTACTGATTCTTGTCAAATTTTCTATTTGTGGATGATGTCTTGCCTCATTGTTTATTCTCTTTCTATGCTATTTTTTTCAGAAATTCTAAATTGGGAATCCAAGTAAAGCAAATTGGTGGTAGTGCTTATGCTACTCTTTAGTTGGAAATTATAAAGTCAAATATCTAATATCAAAGGTGATATCCTATGGAGTCTAGAGTTTACTTAAGACAATATGCACACAGGAAGAAAATAGTGGGTAATCACTGACATCACTGACCTTCAATAACCATGACTGTCTACCATTCACCCATTAGATATTTATTTAAGACTTATTGTGGAAGACAGTGTCCTTCCCATTTTTGTTGCAATTTAAAGGCAATGTCTCTTTCCCTTAAAAATGGAGACTACAAGATGCTTAGTTCCATGTCTCCCTTGAATATAGAACATGATAAAGTCCCAAGTCTGCAAGAGTTTGTGAGTATAAGTATTCTGGAAAAGATTTAAATCTGTAATGAAAAAGAATCACTTTCTCTCTGGCCATGGTTGTCTAGGGATATATTACCTGGAGCTGCAGCACCCATCTTGGGGTGATAAGGGGATAGTCATAGGATGGTAGAAATGCTCTGTGAATGGCAGAAGTGAAGCATGAACAGCCTAAGGTTTGGGGTGACATAAGTGAGTGGTTGAATTATTTGATCCTATATCTGTCTACCTTCATACTTCTTGTCGGGGAAGATTATAAATGTTCTTATTTAAAAAAAAAACTTAATAAACTGTGAATTACAGCTAAAGAATTTCTCAGATAACATTTTCTAATATATTTAATCCACTATATTAAAAAGCATGTGAAGTTTAAAACCAAACAACCAAACAAAAAGAATGACAAATCCTGAACTCAATAAAGGCATTTAACATTATTTGGGGCATTCTATTTCTAGAATTTATAATATGTCACTATAATTTTAACATTTAACCTGCCGTGGACAGATAACATAGCATTTTGTCAACCTGATCTTGCCATGTCTGACATAGACTGAATTGTGTCCCCTCCACCCCTACAATATGTTGAAATTCTAACCTCTAGTTCCTCAAAATGTGACCTTGTTTGGAGATTAAAGCATTTTCAGAGATAATCAAGTTGAACTGAAGTCACTGAGTGGACTCTAGTCCAGTGTGGTTGGTGTCCTTGTTTAACGGGGGAATATGGACAGAGACACTCAAGGAAGGAAGACAGTGTGAAAAATATGGGCAAAAGACAGTATGTACAAGCCAAAGAGAAAGATCTGGAGGAGACCCTTCCCTCACAACCTCAGAAGGAACCAACCCTGCTGTTTCCTTGATTTTGAACTTCCAGCCCCCAGAACTGTGGGACAAAAAATTTGTATTATTGAATCCACACCATTTGTGACTCTGTTAAAACAGCCCCAGAAAACTGATGTAAATGTCCAAATCTGAATTCCTCATATCCTCCCCAAACCACCTCCTTTAAGTATTCCCCATTCTAGTTAATTCTTTTCACTCAAATTCTTCCAAAGCTCTGGTAGAAAACATTGACTACTTTTCCCCTACTCTACTACAATCATGTTAGCACATGTTTCTGGATCTACTGTAAAAGTTATGGGACTCTCTGTTTCTCATTTTATCCACAGACACTACCATCATCAATGTCACTGTTATCTTTTTATTTGCTTATAGCCAAAACTGTCAAACGTGGTCTGACAGAATGTGGTCCCCTGGAGAAGGGAATGGCAAACCACTTCAGTATTCTTGCAATGAGAACCCCATGAACAGTATGAAAAGGCAAAATGATAGGATACTGAAAGAGGAACTCCCCAGGTCAGTAGGTGTCCAATATGCTACTGGAGATCAGTGGAGAAATAACTCCAGAAAGAATGAAGAGTGGAGCCAAAGCAAAAACAATACCCAGCTGTGGATGTGACTGGTGATAGAACCAAGGTCCGATGCTGTAAAGAGCAATGTTGCATAGGAACCTGGAAAGTCAGGCAATCAAGGCAGATTGGAAGGGGTCAAACAAGAGATGGCAAAAGTTAAGGTCAACATTCTAGGAATCAGCGAACTAAAATGGACTGGAATGGGTGAATTTAACTCAGATGACCATTATATCTACTACTGTGGGCAGGAATCCCTCAGAAGAAATGGAGTAGCCATCATGGTCAACAAAAGAGTCCAAAATGCAGTACTCGGATGCAGTCTCAAAAATGACAGAATGATCTGTTCATCTCCAAGGCGAACTATTCAATATCACAGTAATCCAAGTCTATGCCTCAACCAGTAATGCTGAAGAAGTTGAAGTTGAATGGTTCTATGAAGACCTACAAGACCTTTTAGAACTAACACCCCCAAAAGATATCCTTTTCATTATAGGGACTGGAATGCAAAAGTAGGAAGTCAAGAAACACCTGGAGTAACAGGCAAATCTGGCCTTGGAATATGGAATGAAGCAGGGCAAAGACTAATAGAGTTTTGCCAAAAAAATGCACTGGTCATAGAAAACACCCTATTCCAACAACACAAGAGAAGACTCTACACATGGACATCACCAGATGGTCAACACCAAAATCAGATTGATTATATTCTTTGCAGCCAAAGATGGAGAAGCTCTATACAGTCAACAAAAACAAGACCAGGACGTGATTGTGGCTCAGATCATGAACACCTTATTGCCAAATTCAGACTTAAATTGAAGAAAGTAGGGAAACAACTAGATCATTTAGGTATGACCTAAATCAAATCCCTTATGATTATACAGTGGAAGTGAGAAATAGATTTAAGGGCCTAGATCTGATAGATAGAGTGCCTGATGAAGTATGGGATGAGGTTCGTGACATTGTATGGGAGACAGGGATCAAGACCATCCCCATGGACAAGAAATGCAAAAAAGCAAAATGGCTGCCTGGGGAGGCCTTACAAATAGCTGTGAAAGAGGAGAAGCAAAAAGCAAAGGAGAAAAGGAAAGAATAACTATCTGAATGCAGAGTTCCAAAGAATAGCAAGAAGAGATAGGGAAGCCTTCCTCAGCAATCAATGCAAAGAAATAGAGGAGAAAGCCTTCCTTAGCAATCAATGCAAGGAAATAGAGGAAAAGAACAGAATGGGAAAGACTAGAGATCTCTTCAAGAAAATCAGAGATACCAAGGGAACATTTCATGCAAGGATGGGCTTGAAAACGGACAGAAATGGTCTGGACCTAACTGAAGCAGAAATATTAGGAAGAGGTGGCAAGAATACACAGAAGACCTGTTCAAAAAGGTTCTTCATGACCCAGATACTCATGATGGTGTGATCACTCACCGAAAGCCAGACATCCTGGAATGTGAAGTCAAGTGGGCCTTAGAAAGCATCATACAAACAAAGCTAGTGGAGGTGATGGAATTCCAGTAGAGCTATTTCAAATCCTGAAAGATGATGGTGTGAAAGTGCTGCACTCAATATCCCAGCAAATCTGGAAACCTCAGCAGTGGCCATAGGACTGGAAAAGGTCAGTTTTCATTCCAATCCCAAAGAAAGGCAATGCCAAAGAATGCTCAAAGTACCACACAATTGCACTTATCTCACATGCTAGTAAAGTAATGCTCAAAATTCTCCAAGCCAGGCTTTAGAAAAGGTTTTAGAAAAGGCAGAGGATCCAGAGATCAAATTGCCAACATCTGCTGGGTCATGGAAAAAGCAAGAGAGTTCCAGAAAAACATCTATTTCTGCTTTATTGACCATGCCAAAGCCTTTGACTGTGTGGATCACAAGAAACTGTGGAAAATTCTGAAAGAGATGGGAATACCAGACCACTTGACTTGCCTCTTGAGAAATTTGCATGCAGGCTAGGAAGCAACAGTTAGAACTGGACATGGAAGAACAGACTGGTTCCAAATAGGAAAACTCTGTATATTGTCACCCTGCTTTTTTAACTTCTATGTAGAGTACATCATGAGAAATGATGGGCTGGAGAAGCACAAACTAGAATCAAGATTCCAGAAGAAATATCAATCACCTCAGATATGCAGAAGACACCACCTTTTATGGCAGAAAGTGAAGAGGAACTAAAAAGCGTCTTAATGAAAGTGAAAGAAGAGTGTGAAAAAGTTGGTTTAAAGCTCAACATTCAGAAAATGAAGATCATGGCATCTGGTCCCATCACTTCATGGCAAATAAATGGGGAAACAGTGGCAACATTGTCAGATTTTATTTTTGGGCTCCAAAATCACTGCAGATGGTGACTGCAGCCATGAAATTAAAAGATGCTTACTCCTTGGAAGAAAAGCTATGACCAACCTAGATAGCATATTGAAAAGCAGAGACATTATTTTGCCAACAAAGGTCCATTTAGTCAAGACTATGGTTTTTCCAGGGGTCATGTATGGATGTGAGAGTTGGACTGTGAAGAAAGCTGAGTGCTGAAGAATTGATGCTTTTGAACTGTGGTGATGGAGAAGACTCTTGAGAGTCCCTTGGACTACAAGGAGATCCAACCAGTGCATTCTGAAGGAGAGCAGTCCTGGGATTTCTTTGGAGGGAATAAGGCTGAAGCTGAAACTCCAGCACTTTGGCCACCTCATGGGAAGAGTTGACTCATTGGGAAAGACTCTGATGCTGGGAGGTATTGGAGGCAGGAGGAGAAGGGGATGACAGAGGATGAGATGGCTGGATTTCATCACTGACTTGATGGACGTGAGTCTGAGTAAACTCCGGGAGTTGGTGATGGACAGGAAAGCCTGGCATGCTACAATTCCTGGGGTCACAAAGAGTCGGACGTGACTGAGTGACTGAACTGAACTGAAAACTGTAGAGCTCGTGTCTATTGACATCATTATAGTTCTTTTTTTGCTTGTTTGTTTTTAAATTAGAGTACACACTTTGATCTCATTAAATGATAACATTGGGGGACTTCCTTTGTGGTCCAGTGGTTAAGACTCTGTGCTTCCACGGCTGGGGGCGCACAGGTTTGATCCATGGTTGAGGAGCTAAGATCCACATGTCATGTAGTGTATACCAAAAATGGGTTATATCATGATTCTGTTCAAAACCTCCAGTGACTTCTCTAGGACACAGTTCAGTTCAGTCACCCAGTTGTGTCCAACTCTTTGTGACCCCAAGGACTGCAGCACGCCAGGCCTTCCTGTCCATCACCAACTCCTGAAGTTTACCCAAACTCATGTCCATTGAGTCGGCGGTGCTATCCAACCATCTAATCCTCTGTTGTCCCCTTCTCCTCATGTCCTCAATCTTTCCTAGCATCAGGGTCATTTCAAATGAATTAGTTCTTCGTATCAGGTGGCCAAAGTATTGGTGTTTCATCTTCAGCATCAGTCTTTCCAATGAATATTCAGGACTGATTTCCTTTAGAATGCACTGGTTGGACCTCCTTGTAGTCCAAGGGACTCTCAAGAGTCTTCTCCAACACCACAGTTCAAAAGCATCAATTCTTCGGCGCTCAGCCTTCTTCACAGTCCAACTCTCACATCCATACATGACCACTGGAAAAACCATAGTCTTGACTAGATGGACCTTTGTTGGCGAAGTAATGCCTCTGCTTTTCAATATGATATCTATGTTGGTCATAACTTTCCTTCCAAGGAGTAAGCGTCTTTTAATTTCATGGCTGCAGTCACTATCTGTAGTGATTTTGGAGCCCAAAAATATAAAGTCTGACACTGTTTCCACTGTTTCCCCATCTATTTCCCATGAAGTGATGGGACCAGATGCCATGATCTTTGTTTTCTGAATGTTGAGCTTTAAACCAACTTTCTAACTCCTCTTTCACTTTCATCAAAAGGCTTTTTAGTTCTTCACTCTCTGCCATAAGTGTGGTGTCACCTGCTTATCTGAGGTTGTTGATATTTCCTCTGGCAATCTTGATTCCAGCCTGGGCTTCATCCAGTCTAGTGTTTCTCATGATGTACTCTGCATATAAGTTAAATAAGCAGGGAGACAACATATAGCCTTGATGTACTCCTTTCCCAATTTGGAACCAGTCTGTTGTTCCATGTCCAGTTCTATCTTGATCTGCATACAGATTTCTCAGGAGGCAGGTCAGGTGGTCTGGTATTCCCATCTCTTTCAGAATTTTCCACAGTTTATTGTGATCCACACAGTCAAAGGCTTTGGCATAGTCAGTAAAGCCTAAGTAGATGCTTTTCTTGAACTCTGTTACTTATTCAATGATCCAACGGATGCTGGCAATTTGATCTCTGGTTCCTTTGCTTTTTCTAAATCCAGCTTGAACATCTGGAAGTTTACAGTTCACAAACTGCTGAAGCCTGGCTTGGAGAATTTTGAGCATTACTTTACTAGTGTGTGAGATGACTGCAATTGTGCAGTAGTTTCACCATTCTTTGGCATTGCCTTTCTTTGGGATTGGAATGAAAACTGACATTTTCCAGTCCTGTGGCCACTGTTGAGTTTTCCAAATTTGCTGGCATATTGAGTGCACCACTTTCACAGCCTCAGCTTTTAGGATTTCAAAGAGCTCAACTGGAATTCCATCACCTCCACTAGCTTTGTTCATAGTGATGCTTCCTTAGGCCCACTTGACTTTGCTTTCCAGGATGTCTGGCTCTAGCTGAGTGATCATAGCATCGTGATTATCTGGGTAATGAAGATTTTTTTGGTATAGTTCTGTGTATTCTTGTCACCTCTTCTTAATATCTTCTACTTCTGTTAAGTCCATACCATTTTTGTCCTTTATGGTGCCCATCGTAGCATGGAATGTTCCCTTTGTATCTCTAATTTTCTTGAAGAGATCTCTAGTCTTTCCCATTCTATCGTTTTCCTCTATGTCTTTGCATTGATCACTGAGGAAGGCTTTCTTATCTCTCCTTCCTATTTTTGGAATTCTGCATTCAAATGGGTATATCTTTATTTTTCTCCTTTGCTTTTTGCTTCTCTTTTTTTTTTCACAGCTATTCAGCCCTCTAGGACACAAGGGAAAGTCAAAGTTGCTACAAGAGCCCTACTTGATTTTGCCATAAGATCTCTTACTTTCATTTTATTACATTTTTATTCATCAAAAGCATAGTGGTATGCTGTCTACTCTTCAAACTTCCATGCATTTTCCACTATACTGCCTGGATAATTATTTCTTCTAGATATTTGCCAGGTTACTCTTTCAACTTCCTTAGCTATTTCATTTGACAAGATCTAATTTTCCTACTGAGATTTTCCTGTTTATTTAAATATGTAATTGTTCCCTTGTCTTAAATGCAGAATCACCTACTCCTTTCTTGAATTACTGTATTTGTTCCAATAGGATTTGTTACCATTTATCATATTATATTTTTCCTTATTTATTTTCATTGAAGTCTGTTTCTTTTAGTATAATGCAATCTTTTTGTTGACAAGGATTTTTGTCTCTTTTGCATACTGCTCTGTCTCTAGTAATGATAACAGTGCCTAAGATATATCAGTTAAGTTCAGTTCAGTTGCTTAGTCGTGTCAGACAATTTGAGACCCCATGAATTGCAGCATGCCAAGCCTCCCTGTCCATCACCAACATCTGGAATTCACTCAGATTCACATCCATCGAGTCAGCCATCTCATCCTCTGTTGTCCCTTCTCCTCCTGCCCCCAATCCCTCCCAGCATCAAAGTCTTTTCCAATGAGTCAACACTTCACACGAGGTGGCCAAAGTACTGGAGTTTCAGCTTCAGCATCATTCCCTCCAAAGAAATCCCAAGGCTGATCTCGTTCAGAATGGACTGGTTGGATCTCCTTGCAGTCCAAGGGACGCTCAAGAGTCTTCTCCAACACCACAGTTCAAAAGCATCAGTTCTTCAGAACTTAGCCTTCTTCACAGTCCAACTCTTACAACCATACATGACCAGTGGAAAAACCATAGCCTTGACTAGACAGACCTTAGTCAGCAAAGTAATGTCTCTGCTTTTGAATATGCTGTCTAGGTTGGTCATAACTTTTCTTCCAAGGAGTAAGTGTCATTTAATTTCATGGCTGCAGTCAGTATCTGCAGTGATTTTAGAGCCCCCCCAAAATAAACTCTGATACTGTTTCCACTGTTTCCCCATCTATTTCCCATGAAGCGATGGGACCAGATGCCATGATCTTCATTTTCTGAATGTTGAGCTTTAAGCCAACTTTTTCACTCTCCTCTTTCACTTTCATCAAGAGGCTTTTTAGTTCCTTTTCACTTTCTGCCATAAGGGTGGTGTCATCTGCATATCTGAGGTTATTAATATTTCTCCTGGTAATCTTGAATCCAGCTTGTGCTTCTTGCAGCCCAGCGTTTCTCATGATGTACTCTGCAGAGAAGTTAAATAAGCAGGGTGACAAAATACAACCGTGACGTACTCCTTTTCCTATTTGGAACCAGTCTGTTGTTCCATGTCCAGTTCTAACTGTTACTTCCTGACTGGCATACAGATTTCTCAAGAGGCAGGTCAGGTGGTCTGGTATTCCCATCTTTTTCAGAATTTTCCACAGTTTATTGTGATGCACACAGTCAAAGCCTTGGCTATAGTCAATAAAGCAGAAATAGATGTGTTTTTTTTGAATTATCTTGCTTTTTCCATGATCCAGAAGATGTTGGCAATTTGATTTCTTGTTCCTCTGCCTTTTCTAAAACCAGGTTGAACATCTGGAAGTTCACAGTTCATGTATTGCTGAAACCTGGCTTGGAGGATTTTGAGCATTCCTTTACTAGCATGTGCAATTAATGCAATTGTGCGGTAGTTTGAGCACTATTTGGCATTGCCTTTCTTTGGGATTGGAGTGAAAACTGACCTTTTCCAGTCCTGTGGCCACTGCTGAGTTTTCCAAATTTGCTGGGATATTGAGTGCAGCACTTTCACAGCATCATCTTTCAGGATTTGAAAGAGCTCTACTGGAATTCCATCACCTCCACTAGCTTTGTTCGTAGTGATGCTTTCTAACGCCCACTTGACTTCACATTTCAAGATGTCTCGCTCTAGATGAGTGATCACCCCATCGTGATTATCTGGGTCCTGAAGATCTTTTTGGTATAGTTCTTCTGTGTTTTCTTGCCACCTCTTCCTAATATTTCTGCTTCAGTTAGGTTCAGACCATTTCTGTCCTTTTTCGAGCCCATCTTTGCATGAAATGTTCCCTTGGTATCTCTGATTTTCTTGAAGAGATCTCTAGTCTTTCCTATTCTGTTGCTTTCCTCTATTTCTTTGCATTGATCACTGAAGAAGGCTTTCTTATCTCTTCTTGCTATTCTTTGGAACTCTTCATTCAGATGCTTATATCTTTCCTTTTCTCCTTTGCTTTTCGCCTCTCTTCTTTTCACAGCTATTTGTAAGGCCTCCCCAGAGAGCTATTTTGCTTTTTTGCATTTCTTTTCCATGGGGATGGTCTTGATCCCTGTCTCCTGTAGAATGCCACAAACCTCATTCCATAGTTCATCAGGCACTCTATCTATCAGATCCAGGCCCTTAATCTATTTCTCATTTTCACTGTATAGTCATAAGGGGTTTGATTTAGGTCATACCTGAATGGTCTAGTGGTTTCCTTACTTTCTTCAATTTAAGTCTGAATTTGTCAATAGGAGTTCATGATCTGAGCCACAGTCAGCTCCTGGTCTTGTTTTTATTGACTGTATAGAGTTTCTCCATCTTTGGCTGCAAAGAATATAATCAACCTGATTTTGGTGTTGACCATCTGGTGATGTCCATGTGTAGAGTCTTCTCTTGTGTTGTTGGAATAGGGTGTTTGCTATGGCCAGTGCATTTTCTTGGCAAAACTCTATTAGACTTGCCCTGCTTCATTCCACATTCCAAGGCCAGATTTGGCCGTTTCTCCAGGTGTTTCTTGACTTCTTACTTTTGCATTCCAGTCCCCTATAATGAAAAGGACATCTTTTTTGGGTTTTAGTTCTAAAAGATCTTGTAGGTCTTCATAAAACTGTTCAACTTCAGCTTCTTCAGCATTACCAGTTGGGGCATAGACTTGGATTACTGTGATATGGAATGGTTTCCCTTGGAGACGAACAGAGATCATTCTGCCATTTTTGAGATTGCTTCCAAGTACAGCATTTTGATCTCTTTTGTTGACCATGATGGCTTCTCCATTTCTTCTGAGGGATTCCTGCCCATAGTAGTAGATATAATGGTCACCTGAGTTAAATTCACCCATTCCAGTCCATTTTAGTTCGCTGATTCCTAGAATGTTGACGTTCACTCTTGCCATCTCTTGTTTGACCACTTCCTATCTGCCTTGATTCATGAACCTCACATTCCGGGTTCCTATGCCATATTGCTCTTACAGCATCGGACCTTGGTTTTATCACCAGTCACATCCACAGCTGGGTATTGTTTTTGCTTTGGCTCCATCCTTTCATTCTTTCTGGAGTTATTTCTCCACTGATCTCCAGTAGCATACTGGGTACCAACTGACCTGGGGAGTTCATCTTTCAGTATCCTATCATTTGCTCAAAAAAATATTTCTGTGATAAATAGAAGAATGCACCAAAACTCATTTTGCTACTATATCTTACAAACTCAGGAGATCGAGGGAATTTGAAATCATCAGAAAGTTCTTTTACTTTGTAGGATGTTACTCTTAGCTTTGAATATTAAAATTCCTCATGGTATATATATGAAGTTTTAATGCTAGTGAGTAAATTTTTGTGTTTACTATATGTAAATCTCTTTAATACAAGCTCACAGCACTAGTTTTAAGACTATGCACATATTAGGAGATTAGTAAAAATTTGTTTAGGGAGTGAATCAAAAGTACTGTACTTTATTAGCTTAAATATCATACTCCATGACTTTCAAAGTGAATGAACGAAGGAAATGTTATGGTTTTTGCTTTTTTTCCTCTTTTCTTGGTGCTTATTCATAGGACCATAGGGTTGAAAGTTATCTGAATAGAAGGCTACATTAGTAAACAGTTTCCAGTCTTTCACAGTACAAGTAGAAGACCTAAATATTATTGCTAAATAATTAGTTTTATCTCACTGGGAGGAGATAAAATAACTTTGCATATGTTTTTAGATTTTTGCCACAATAGATTTAGTTTGTAACCCCTATGAATGTGAATAGAAATTTCTTTCATTGGTTTCTGAAAAATACATTGTTTAGACATATGTAGGTATTAACTGTAAGCATTTTGCATGAAAATCACATGTATTTCTTTTTCATTTCTTATGCCTGACACTTCAGTTCTTAATTGTTAAGCCCTGTCATTTACCTGAAATCACCCATCAGAGGGAATTTCTTGAGGGAATTCTGACTATGATCATGAACTTAGGTTAATTTATACCCAAGCATCAAACGTAGGTAGATTTTTAGCCTTTCTTTCTTTTTTTTTTTAGGGTTTTCCAGCTAGGCCCAGAAAGTTTACAAGGGCTTACCTTTACTACTGAGTTTAAGTCTTGCCTTTAAAACAGACAAATAAACAAAATCTGTGTCTAGAATAAGTCATTCTTGCTAAAAGTAAATCTATTTTCTATCGTTTAGCCCTTAGTGGATATGGGTGGGCAATGTCACAGGAAGAATAAAAAGTATTTCAAAGTTATACAAAAGACACAAAAGCAAACTTTTAAATTACAAACTTCTGGCAAATAATAGCCATAAATATTCTTGTCAGAGATTTTTGTAATAAAAATATTATAATTATATTTTGAGTAAATCAATAAGGTCAAAGTGTAAAGAATCTACCTGCAGTGCAGGAGACCCAGATTCAATCCCTAGATCAGAAAGATCCCCTGGAGAAGGCGATGGCAAACTAATCCAGTATTCTTGCCTGGAGAATTCCATGGACAGAGGTACAGTCTATGGGTGGCCAAGAGTCAACACAACTGAGTGACTAACACATACCTAAAGTCATAAACAAAGCTAGTGAAAGTGATGGAATTCCAGTTGAGTTATTTCAAATCCTGAAAGATGATGCTGTGAAAGTGCTGCATTAAATATGCCAGCAAATTTGGAAACTCACTGTACTGGAAAGGGCAGTTTTCATTCCAATCCCAAAGAAAAGCAATGCCAAAGAATGCTCAAACTACTGCACAGTTGCACTCATCTCACATGCTAGTAAAGTAATGCTCAAAATTCTCCAAGCCAGGCTTCAGCAGTGTGTGAACCATGAAATTCCTGATGTTCAAGCTGCTTTTAGAAAAGGCAGAGGAACCAGAGATCAAATTGCCAACATCTGCTGGATCATGGATAAAGCAAGAGAGTTCCAGAAAAATATCTATTTCTGCTTTATTGACTATGCCAAAGCCTTTGACTGTGTGGATCACAATAAACTGTGGAAAATTCTGAAAGAGATGGGAATACCAGACCACCTGACCTGCCTCTTGAGAAATCTGTATGCAGGTCAGGAAGCAACAGTTAGAACTGGACATGGAACAACAGACTGGTTCCAAATAGGAAAAGGAGTATGTCAAGGCTGTATATTGTCACCCTGCTTATTTAACTTCTCTGCAGAGTACATCATGAGAAATGCTGGGCTGCAAGAAGCACAAGCTGGAATGAAGATTGCCAGGAGAAACATCAATAACCTCAGATATGCAGATGACACCACCCTTATGACAGAAAGTGAAGAGGAACTAAAAAGCCTCTTGATGAAAGTGAAAGAGGAGAGTGAAAATGTTGGCTTAAAGCTCAACATTCAAAAAACGAAGATCATGACATTTGGTCCCATCGCTTCATGGGAAATAGTTGGGGAAACAGTGGCAACAGTGGCAGACTTCATTTTTTTGTGTTCCAAAAATCACTGCAGATGGTGACTACAGCCATGAAATTAAAAGGCACTTACTCCTTGGAAGGAAAGTTATAACCAACCTAGATAGCATATTCAAAAGCAGAGACATTACTTTGCCGACTAAGGTCCATCTAGTCAAGACTATGGTATTTCCAGTGGTCATGTATGGATGTGAGAGTTGGACTGTGAAGAAGGCTGAGCACCGAAGAATTGATGCTTTTGAACTGTGGTGTTGGAGAAGACTCTTGAGAGTCCCTTGGACTGCAAGGAGATCTTCCAGTCCATTCTGAAGGAGATCAGCCCTGGGTGTTCTTTGGAAGGAATGATGCTGAAGCTGAAACTCCAATACTTTGGCTACCTCATGCGAAGAGTTGACTCATTGGAAAAGACTCAGATGATGGGAGGGATTGGAGGCAGGATGAGAAGGGGACGACAGAGGATGAAACGGCTGGATGGCATCACCGACTCAATGGACGTGAGTTTGAGTGAACTCCACGAGTTGGTGATGGACAGGGAGGCCTGGCGTGCTGCAATTCATTGGGTCGCAAAGAGTCGGACACAACTGAGCGACTGAACTGAACTGAACTGAATATTTAAGAAGATGTTTTTAGTAGAAATTTGTAATGAAGAGAAGGAGACAAGAAAAAGTAAAGAAAGCAGTTGAGCAGAGATGTGGTTTTAGCTGACATCTAGTCCCAGTCTGATCCCCTGGGGTGCTCTGGAGTGTGAATGACAACCAGTGAGCTTTTCCACCTTGAGGCAAGAAGACCACCTTTTGTACCTGTAGGCCATCACCAATATTGCAGACCCTAGGCAATTTCAGGTGAAGATGGCTCCCTTTAGCCATGAGCAGTTTCCCAGAGAATGATAAGGCCATAAGCCCTTATCACCAATACTCTTGGCAGCCAGAAGATGAGGGCACCAAACTAGTAAAAGGAATATGGCAAGGGGTAGATGGCGGGAGGTACTAGTAGGATCTAGTACACAGGCTGTTATGATATGGCTTCAATCTTATATGCAGTTTCCCCCTTATTAATGTTTTACTCTAATGAAAGAAGAGGGGATGACAGAGGATGAGATTATTGGATGACATCACTGACTCGATGGACATGAGTTTGAGCAGACTCTGGGAGCTGGTGATGGATAGGGAGGCCTGGTGTGCTGCAGTCCATGGGGTTGCAAAGTGTTGGACATGATTGAGTGACTGAACTGAATCGATGATTCATAAAACATTTGCTTCCCTCTCCTTCCCTTTTATAATATTAGGATTTAAGAATCGACCACTTCCTTAAACTTCTCTTCAGGAAGCTGGACAATCATTCATTATAAGATTCTCTAGACAACTGGTAAACCCACTCCAGTGTTCTTCCCTGGAGAATTCCAGGGACGGGGGAGCCTGGTGGGCTGCTATCTATGGGGTCACACAGATTCAGACATGACTGAAGTGACTTAGCAGTAGCAGCAGCAGACAACTGGTAAAACCAGTATACATTAACTAAACTACCCACGCATCTGGGTTATATCCTCTTGTTTGTAAACTTGACAACAATTCCCATCTCCTTTTTTCCTTATGGACAAAACTCATGTTCCATTATAGAGGCTGGGGATGCTAGATACTCTTTTTCCAACCTCTCCTGTTTCCAAGCTGTGTGTCTTTTCTCCTTTGCCTGGGTGTTTGTGAATTCCACTGATATTCTGCTCACTTGAATTTTACATAGACTAACAAGGAAAAAAGTATTCTCTTCCACTGCAAAGTTTCATATCCTCTACCCCTTGGTTTTGTGTTATGGAAGGGAAAGAAGAGGAATTAGAATGAGAGTAATGGATTATCATTAAGACTGCTTCTATTTCTGAATGTATGCCGTTACCTTAAACATATTTGGAAATAATTAACTAGATATTAAGTGTTTTTGATAGTTTCATCACATGTATATTTTTTGGGGTCCCTGGGGAATGACATAATTATATGTTAAACATGATTAACAGCATATCTCAAGAGATATATGAAAGAAAATCAACTACTCCAGAGGAAATTAAGATTAAGGATAATATGGGGGCATATTTACTGGGATTGTGATAATTTGTGTGTGTGTCTGTGTTGCCTTAGATGGAAGTGCTCCAGGCCAATTTGGTTTGAAATTTTCTTTTCAAAGGCCTTAGTTAATGTAGAACTTGGGGAGGGATGTGGAGATTGAGAGGAGGTATCTTTTGGGGCTCTTGTGTTCCATCTGACTTGGCCAGCACAGCTGACTTTTGCACTGCTCTGGAGATATATTTCTGAACCAGGAAGGGTTGCCTTATATAAGCTGAGTACTTGCCTTTCCCTCAAATCCCTTCAGAAGAAATAGCTGGAGGATGGGCTGGGGGGGTTCATTTTCTTCTCAAATATATAATTATTCATGCTTTATTTATAGTAACTCTGAAAACCTAATTTTTGGAGACTTAATGTCTGCATTGTGGCTATATAAATGACAAATGACCACAAGTTTAGCAGTTTCATGGTCATATGGTTTCTGTGAGTCAGAAGTTCAGGCACAGGTGGTCCTACTGGTTCCCTGCTTAGGGCCTTAGAATATGGTTGTGTCTCTGTCTCGAGGCTGTGGGGAGGGAATTCATTTCCAGGCTCATTGACTCCAGGTTATTGATTGAATTCAGTGCTATGCAGCTGTCAGCTGAAGGCTGTTCACAGCTTCTGAAGGCCATCTGCATTTGAAAGATTGTGGCCTCCTTCAAGCCAGCAGTGAAGGGTGAAGAAATCCTCTTCACATCTCTATAATTTCTCTGGCTCCCTTTCTGACTCATGTCATCTGCCTTTCTCTTCTGCAACATCTATCTCTTGACTCTAGCTAGAGAAATTTCTCCGCTTTTAAGGATTCGTGTGATTAGGTTAGACTCTCATGGATGTTGTAGTTTCATCTCCCTGTCTTAAGATGCATAACCTTAATTACAACTTGGAAGTCTCTTCAGAGAAGTACAACGATTAGAGCTGAGTAAGCATGAGATGGACAGAGGAGCCTGGTGGGCTACGATCCATGGGGTCACAAAGGTTGTATGTGACTGACCACACACACATGACCATGAGATGGTGTTCTGGGGGACATCTCCTTAAAATTCTGCCTACCACAGTGACATAGTTTGGAATTTAATTCGATGTGAATTTTAATGCTTATATATGGGCGAGCCATTATCCTTCCTCACTAATTCATGAATTTACTCATTTAGCAATTATCTCTGGAAATCCTGTGTATTATTTGCCAGGCACTGATCTGGGCACTGAGAATACAGTGAGGAGTAAGACTAGACCTGTATTATCATATGGTGGCCACTGATCACACATACAGCCAATGTACACTTGATTGTGGTTAACGAGACTGAGGAAATAAATGTGAACTTCAATTTATTGTCACTAATTTAAATTTGAATAGACTTATATGTCTGGTGGCTACCATGTCATCAGTACAGATAGGCTATTTCAATTATTGCAGAAAGTGCTATTGACAATGAAAAATTCCTGTTTTCTTGTTCTTTGTATTCTAGCGTGAAGCCAACAATCTTTTTTTAATCTGTAAAGGGCCTAATAGTATATATTTTAGGCTTTATGGACCAAACAGTTTCTTTTTCAGCTATTCAACTTTGCAATAGTACCTGAGAGCCGTCATAGACATCCACAGACATTCATGAATGAATGAGCATGGCTATATTTTTCAGTAAAATTTGATTGACAAGAGAAGATGGTGAGACAGATATGTCCAGTGGACTGTAGTTTGCCCACTCTGGTTTTAGTGGAAGATTCCTTATTCATTTACCTTCTGGCTATTGCTAGGTCTTCTCCACTTTTGCTCTGATCTTTACTTTTCTTACTAGACCAAGCATTTTAATATCATTTTGTTCAAAATTCTATGGGATTTTAGCCCGTATTAGTGTGGTAGGGCTTCTATAACAAAATACCAGAGACTGGGTGGTTTAAACAACAGAAATTTATTTTCTTAGTTCTGGAGACCAAGGTCAAGGTGTTGGCAGATTTGGTTTCATATGAATCCTCTCTCTGTGATATGCAGGTGGCGGGCTTCTTACTTTCTGTTCACATGGCTCTCCTGTGTGTGCTATATCTTGCTGTTTCTCTGCCAAAATTTCTCTTCTTATAAGGACACCAGTCAGATTGTTGCAGGGCCCACACTAATGGCTTCATTTTTAATGTCATTACTTCTTTAGAGGGCTTATCTCCAAATACAGTTACATTTGGAGCTTCTGAGAGTTAAGGCTTCAATATACAAATTTTGGGGGCTATAGTTCAGCCCATAACAAGCTTTAAATTTTAATATGGTGTTTTTCAAACTTGTCCAAAGTTAGGACCACTTGAGAGCTTAGGTACCCTTTAAGAGATTCATTGAGTAAATTTGCATATAGCCCAGGAGTTTAGATTTTTAACGTTCCTTGGATGAGCATGATGGTCAGCCAGGTTAGAAGCTGTGGTTTTATCATGTATTTCATTGATGCATACCAAGAAATCCACATCTACTTCTGTGATGCACCATATGATTCTTTAGAGGTATAGTGTTTATATCTTTATGCACCAGTTGTACAAATTAATTCAAATTAATTTTTCTCAAGTGTTTTTCTGACCTAAGACCAACCTAGATAGTATATTCAAAAGCAGAGACATTACTTTGCCGACTAAGGTCCGTCTAGTCAAGGCTATGGTTTTTCCAATAGTCATGTATGGATGTGAGAGTTGGACTGTGAAGAAGGCTGAGTGCTGAAGAATTGATGTGTTTGAACTGTGGTGCTGGAGAAGACTCTTGAGAGTCCCTTGGACTGCAAGGAGATCCAACCAGTTCATTCTGAAGGAGATCAACCCTGGGATTTCTTTGGAAGGAATGATGCTAAAGTTGAAGCTCCAATACTTTGGCCACCTCATGCGAAGAGTTGACTCATTGAAAAAGACTCTGATGCTGGGAGGGATTGGGGGCAGGAGGAGAAGCGGATGACTGAGGATGAGATGGCTGGATGGCATCACTGACTCGATGGATGTGAGTCTGAGTGAACTCTGGGAGATGGTGATGGACAGGGAGGCCTGGCGTGCTGCGATTCATGGGGTCACAAAGAGTCGGACATGACTGAGAGACTGAACTGAACTGAAGATAGTTTGAGCAAACCAGGTATATTGGAGAAAGAACAAACTCTTCAAGGGATGTTGCCAGTAGTACAGGATGAAGCAGATTCTTTCTATCTGCTTTTTGGCAAGTGATGCTGCTTTTGTGTATAAAAATGATTATGGTTGTTCAGACAAAAATACCCAATCTACATAATTTTAAAAAGGAAAAAATATTTAAAATTATAATGTACCCTTGCTTCTAAGCATCATTAAAAATTGTGAATAATTGAAACCCTTAGCATGCTATAAAGAGTGTAAGACCAAGTAAACCCAAGCCGTCTGTTCTGCCTCACTTCCTGCCATTCTTATGCAGGATTCAGTTCAGTTCAGTCACTCAGTCGTGTCCAACTCTTTGCGACCCCATGAACTGCAGCACGCCAGGCCTCCCTGCCCATCACCAACTCCTGGAGTCCACCCAAATCCATGTCCATTGAGTCGATGACGCCATGCAACCATCTCATCCTGCCCGCAAGAGAAAACCAAGAAAGACGGTAGGCACAGAGAGAGGGCATCAGAGGGCAGACAGACTGAAACCACAATCACAGACAACTAACCAATCTAATCACATGGACCAGAGCCTTGTCTAACTTGATGAAACTAAGCCATGCAGTGTGGGGCCACCCAAGACAGATGGGTCATGGTGGAGAGGTCTGACAGAATGTGTAATATGCAGGATTGCTAAGTTACAATCAAGCAGAGCTTCTCTCTATGCTCATGTGCATGATTTCCTCTCTATGGAAAGTTCTTTCCCTTACATTGTTCTTTTTTCAAAAGGTCTCTATGGTTTTGGTATCTTCTCTACATCACTAGGGGGTATTAGTTATTACCTCTGCTTATTTTTATCTTCTCTACATCACTAGGGAGTATTAGTTATTACCTCTGCTTATTTTTTTAATAGTCTAACACAGTAAATTTTCAGTATTAAACACACTGTTTATGTGTTTATGCTGCTCAACAGATCAAAGATGTCATCTGCCACCCCCTTATCTCCACATCAACTGTAGACATTGATAATCAGTTATGGCACTTTTTCCTGCTTGGTCTATGTGTGGACTCACTACACAGTTCAGCAAATTACTCTGGGGAACCACCACTAACTGACTATTTGGCTTGGGAGATTATAGTAGCCTCAAGACTTCTCCATCTATATGGCACCGTTGATAAAACATCTCCTTTCGAAGACAATGGGCTGCTTTTCTGGGTGCCTGATGTCCTCTGCTGGCATTCAGAAGTTGTTTTGTGGAATTTACTCAGCGTTGAAATGTTCTTTTGATGAATCTGTGGGGGAGAAAGTGATCTCCCTGTTCTATCGGCTTGGGAGATTATAAATGCTTGCAAGTCATTGAAATGTCTCTTAAGAACAGATTGCCAGCTGGTCAAAACCTGGCAAATGTTAATTGGGTCAATGTAAATAACCTAAAAGAAGACAAATGTAGCTTAGAATTACCATATGACCCAGAAATCCCACCACTAGGCATATAGCCTAAGAAAACATAATTCAAAAAAAACACATGTACCCCAATGTTCATTGCAACAATATTTACAATAATCAGGACATGGAAGCATACCAAATGTCCATCAACAAATGAATGAATAAAGTATGGTACATATGTGCAGTGGAAATTGGAATATTGCTTAGCCACAAAAACAAACACAATTGGGTCTTTTGTGGAGATGTGGATGGACCTAGAGTCTGTCATACAGAGTGAAGTAAGTCAGAAGTGTTATAAATATTAGTCACTCAGTCATGTTCAACTCTTTGCAACCCTATGAACTATAGCCTGCCAGACTCCTCTGTTCATGGAATTCTCCAGTCAAGAATACTGGAGTGGGTAGCCAATCCCTTCTCCAAGGGATCTTCCCTACCCAGGGATCAAACTCAGGTCTCCAGCATTGCAGGCTGATTCTTTACCATCTGGGCCACCAGGGAAGCCCTGAAGTAAGTCAGAAAGTGAAAAACCAATATTGTATATTAATGTATGTATGTGGAATTTAGAAAAATGGTACTGCTGCTGCTAAGTCGCTTCAGTCGTGTCTGACTCTGTACGACCCCATAGACGGCAGCCCACTAGGCTCCTCTGTCCACAGGATTCCCTAAGTAAGAATATTGGAGTGGGTTGCTGTTTCAGATGAGTCTATTTGCAGGGCAGGAATAGAGACAAAGACATAGAGGACAAATGTATACGCAGAGTATATGCAGAAGTATAGGATGAACTGGGAGATTGAAATTGACGTATGTGCACTGCCATGTTTAAAACACATAACTAGTGGGAACCTATTGTATAGTGCAGGGAGCTCAGCTCAGTGCTCTGTGGTAGCTTGGATGGGTGGGATGGGGGTGGGTAGGAAGGAGGGTCAGGAAGAAGGGGATATTTGTATACATATAGCTGATTTACTTTGTTATACAGCAGAAATGAACACAACATTGTAAAGGAACTATATATACCCTAATAAAATTTTTAATTAAATAAGTTACCGGAAAAACAAAATGTACACTAAAAAATTAAATTGTTTCTTTATAGATTCATATGAGTTATAAAGTATAATATGGAGTAAACTCATGTACCTGTCACGCAATTTAGGCCAATTGTAACATCTTGCAAAATTATGGTACAATATCACAACCAAGATGTTGACCTTACAGTTAAGATGCAGAACTTTTCTATCACACCAAACATACCTCATGTTGCCCTTTCATAGCCACTCATACCTTTCTTCCATTTCTACCCTTTTGTCCATCTGTAGCAACTATTGATCTGTTTTCCATTTCCATAGCATTTGTCATTTCAAGAATGTTTTATAAATTGAATATTACATTATATAACTTGGGATTTGCCTTTTTCACTCAGGATAATTCTCAGGAGATTCCTTCATGTTGTTCCTATGTCAACAGATTCTTTTTTGTTTGTGAGTAGTGTTCCATGGTATGGATGTACCACAGTTTGTTTAATCATTCACCCAACTCAACTTATGAGTTGTTTTCAATTTTGGCATATTAGGAAGAAAACTGCTATAAACAGTTGTTTACAGGCTCTTCCTTTCTCTAGGATAGATATGTAAAAGTGCAACTTGCTAGGTCATAAAGTAGTTGCATATGACAGATTTTTAAGAAACTGCTAAACTGTTTTCCAGAGGACTCCACTGTTTGACATCGCCATCAACAATGTATGGATACTGTTAGTTTCATCATACTCTTCTCAACATCTGGTATTGTCTATATTTTAAGTTTTAGCTATTCTGATGGGTGTGTAATTACATCCCACTGATGTTCTAATTTGCATTTCCCTCTTGAGAGTCCCTTGAACTACAAGGAGATCCAACCAGTCCATCCTAAAGGAGATCAGTCCTGGGTGTTCATTGGAAGAACTGATGCTGAAGCTGAAACTTCAATACTTTGGCCACCTCATGCAAAGAGTTGACTCATTGGAAAAGACCCTGATGCTGGGAGGGATTGGGGGCAGGAGGAGAAGGGGACGACAGAGGATGAGATGGCTGAATGGCATCACTGACTCGACAGACATGAATTTGGGTAAACTCCGGGAGTTGGTGATGGACAGGGAGGCTTGGAGTGCTGGATTCATGGAGTCGCAAAGAGTCGGACACGACTGAGTGACTGACCTGACCTGACCTGAACGGATAATAATATGGGAAATCTTCATATGCTTATTTGCATTCCGTATATCCTCTTCAATGAAAAGTTTCTTCATGTCTTTGACCATATTCTGATTGGATTGCTTGATTTCATTTCCTGTTGGGTTTTGAGAGTTCTTTATATATTTGAGCTATTATGATAACCAAGGTCTGTGTTTGGCAAATATTTTTCTCCCATCCTGTATCTTGTTTTTCAATCCCATTATCAGGGTCTTTCAAAGAGCAAATCTAGGAATACACGGAAATTCTCTCTTCTTGATGAAGAGAGTCTGGAAAAACCTTATAAGCTCACATTACACAGTGAAACCTCATAGGCATGAAGATTTCTGTTTTAGGTATTTTTAAATCACAAATACAATTTCCTTAATAATTACAAAAATTACTCAAATTACCTATTTCCTAGTGGGTGAGTTGAGATTGTTTTTGTTTTTTTTTGAGAAAGTGATCTGTTTCCTCTCAATTTTAAAATTCCTGTTTATAGAGTTGTTTGTGGTATTCTCAGTATCCTTTTGCTATCTTCAGGCTTGTGGCTGTTTCTCCTGTTTTATTTCTGTTATTGGCAACATGTGTGTTATCTCTCTTGCTTTTTTTTTTTTTTTCTTTGTCCGTCTTAATTTAGGCTTGGCAGTTTTACTAAACTTTTCAAAGAACCAACACTTTTTTCATTGATTTTCTATATTGGTTTTCTGCTTTCAATTTTATTGATTTTTACTGTTTATTATTTCGTTCCTTCTCTTTGCTTTTGGTTTTATGTGCTCTTCTGTTTTCTTGGTTTTTGAAATGAAAGCTTGAATGACTGATTTGAATTTTTTCCTGTTTTATAATTGCCTGTAGCACTACAAACTTCTCTCTTTGCTCAGCTTTATCTGTGTCCCACAGTTTTGATATGATACATTTTTACTTTCAATCAGTTAACTATACTTTTTGATTTGCTTTGAGAGTTCTCATTTGGTAATAGCTTACTGAAAAACATGTGTGTATTTGCAAAGTATTTGGAGTGTTTTGTTATCTTTCTGTTATTGATTTCTAGTTTCATCTCACATATTTGAAGAATATACTCCAAACATATAGGCTTCTCTAGTGGCTCAGATGATAAAGCATATGCCTGCAATGTCAGAGACCCAGGTTCAATCCCTTGGTTGGGAAGATCCCCTGGAGAAGGAAATGGCAATCCACTCCAGTACTCTTGCCTGGAAAATCCCATACCAGTTTCCTCTGGTAGGTTACAGTCCATGGGGTTGCAGAGAGTCAGACACGACTGAGCAACTTCACTTTCTTTTCACTTTATAGTCCAAACACAATGGAATTATTTTAAATTTATTGAGATTTGTTTTATGATCAGGATGCGGTCTATCTTGGTTTATGATCTGTAGGTGCTTGAGAAGAATGTGTATTCTGCTGTCAGATGGAGTGTTCTGCAACTGTTGACTAGATATGGTTGGTTGATGGTGTTCAAAGTTCTATATCCATACTGTCTTATTCTTTAGTAGTTCTGTCAATTGCTGAGAGAGAAGTGTTGATGTTTCCAAGTGTAAGATATGTCTATTTCTTCTTCCAATTTGATCAATTTTTGGTTCATAAATTTTGTATCTCTGGTATGGTTTATACTTATTTCACTGCTATGTCTTAGAGAGCTGATGCTTTTCTGATAATGATAGTGCATGATGGCATTATAATAATGTCACTTTGGTAATATTTATTACTCTAAAGTCCATCTGACATGGGTAGGCACAATTTTGCTTTCCTTCAATCAGTGTTGGCAGAGTGTATCATTTCCCACCCTTTAGCTTTCATCCAGCCTAAATTATTATATTTGAAATAAGGTTCTAGTAGATAGCACATAGTTGGATCATGTTTTATTTTTATATATTTACTTACTTATTTTGACCATGCCTTGTGGCATGTGGGGTCTTCTTTTCTCAACCACGAATGAACCCATGCTCCCGGTACTGAGAGTGTAGAGTTTTAACTACTGGACTGCCAAGGGAGTCATTGCATCATGTTTTAAAAATTGATCCACCAATCTGTTTTGTAGCTGGTGTATTTGGACTATTTACATTTCAAGTAATTAAAAATTAGGGCTTAAGTCTGCCATTTTATGTTTTTGCTTTCTATTTGTTTCTCCTGATTTTTTTCCCTCCATTTTTCTTGCCTTTTTGGTGAGCTACTTGAATATTTATACACACACACACACACACACACACACACACACACACACAGTATTTCTTAGTATATCTTTTTGTGTGTCTTTTATAATGGTGGTTCTCGGTATTATGTTTTATATGTAACTTACCCGTCTACTAGTGTCACCATATCATCGGTTCAAATGAAGTGTGCTAATCTTATCTCTTTATCTTCACCTATTTAAAATACAAATGTCATAAAAAACGTCCTTTTACATATATTTAGAAACACATCAGGGGCTTCCCTGATGACTCAGATGATAAAGAATCTGCCTGCAATGTGGGAAACCAGGGTTTGATTCCTGGGTCAGGAAGATCCCCTGAAGAAAGGAATAGCTACCCACTCCATTATTCTTGCCTGGAGAATTCCATTTACAAAGAAGCCTGGCAGGCTACAGTCCATGGGATTGCAGAGTTGGACACAACTGAGTGACTAACATACACAGATACATAGAAACACATCAGACAATTTTATAATTTTTGCTTCAATCATGAAACTTAGTTCAGAAGATTCAAGAGAGATGTATTTTTAAGGACAGCATATTCATATACACACCCACAATATGTAAATAAGGGAGTTTATTGTTATTCCGTTTATTATTATTGATAAGCATTGAACAAATACATTTTATTTGCAATAAGATCATTTAAAAACTTACTTTTTAAATTTTTAGGAGATAATCTGAGGAAACGGTAGTGAATTAAAGAAACCATTATAAACCTCTCACTGAGCATTTAAAACTTTATGCTGTGAGTCATCATCATGAGAACCTAATGGCCCCATTGTATGTATCACATATTATTAATTGCTTTGTGTCTACTTGCCCTTATGTTTTGTTGTGCTGACTCTAATGATTCCCTTGGAGAAGAAGTTTTTTCATACAAAAAGTGCTGCATAGAAACACTAAAACAAAAACAGGGCAAATCTTCATACATTCCATGAAGCAATGTTATAATCGCTTTCTCCAGTACACAAAATATATCTCAACTCACAAGTTCTGAATTCGTTATAGACAAAGGTTTTGCAACAGCAGCACTGTGAATATTTTGAGACATATGATTCTTTTGTGGGGGGACCTGTTCTGTGCACTGTAGCATGTTGAATGATACTCCTGACCTCTACGAACAGATGCCAGTGGGATCCCTGGCCGCACTCCACTTAACAACAAACAAACATTTCTCAAGATATTCCCAAGTGTCTTCTAGTGGGCAAACCTGCCCTTGATTAAGAGCTGTTGATGAAGGCCAAATGGGACATCTGAAGTTATCATTTTTTATCCCTGATCTCCTTTATACTCTCTTTTCAATGCAGTGGTAAGGCATTACTCATGACAGTCAGAGTGTCTTCTTATCCTCTTCCCTCCCTACCTACTGATAAACACAGGGAATTCATTTATTTGTTCATTGCTACACTCACTTGTACAAGTCTCACTATTTGGTCATGTGTTTGATTCAAACTGGCAGAGTTAATATCCTTTGGGGAGGCTGTTTTCATCAATGAAACACCGTGTTTATCTAATCATACCTACCAGAATAACTGGTCATCACTCGCAGACGGAGGTACCAGGCTGGGCTCTCTTTTTAAACTCAATATGTTTTAATTTATTCATAAAGTTGGTCCTGGAAATAGTCTCTATTCTAGGATCCTAGGATTTTTACAGTGAATTTTCAGTTCAGTTCAGTTCAGTGGTTCAGTCGTGTACGACTCTTTGTGACCCCATGAATCGCAGCACGCCAGGCATCCCTGTCCTTCATCAGCTCGCGGAGCTCACTCAGACTCACGCCCATTGAGTCAGTGATGCCATCCAGCCATCTCATCCATCCAGTCTTCCCCTTCTCCTCCTGCCCCCAATCCCTCCCAGCATCAGAGTCTTTTCCAATGAGTCAACTCTTTGCATGAGGTGGCCAAAGTACTGGAGTTTCAGCTTTAGCATCATTCCTTCCAAAGAAATCCCAGGGCTGATCTCCTTCAAAATGGACTGGCTGGATCTCCTTGCAGTCCAAGGGACTCTCAAGAGTCTTCTCCAATACCACAGTTCAAAAGTATCAATTCTTCGGCACTCAGCCTTCTTCACAGTCCAACTCTCACATCCATACATGACCACAGGAAAAACCATAGCCTTGACTAGATGGACCTTAGTGGGCAAAGTAATGTCTGTGCTTTTGAATATACTATCTAGGTTGGTCATAACGTTTATTCCAAAGAGTAAGCATCTTTTAATTTCATGGCTGCAGTCAACATCTGCAGTGATTTTGGAGGCCCCCAATATAAAATCTGACACTGTTTCTACTGTTTCCCCATCTATTTCCCATGAAGTGATGGGACCAGATGCCATGATCAACGTTTTCTGAATGTTGAGCTTTAAGCCAACTTTTTCACTCTCCTCTTTCACTTTCATTACGAGGCTTTTTAGCTCCTCTTCACTTTCTGCCATAAAGGTGGTGTCATCTGCTTATCTGAGGTTATTGATATTTCTCCCAGCTATCTTGATTCCAGCTTGTGCCTCTTCCAGTCCAGCGTTTCTCATGATGTACTCTGCATAGAAGTTAAATAAGCAGGGTGACAATATACAGCCTTGATGTACTCCTTTTCCTATTTGGAACCAGTCTTTCGTTCCATGTCCAGTTCTAACTGTTGCTTCCTGACCTGCATACAGATTTCTCAAGAGGCAGGTCAGGTGGTCTGGTATTCCCATCTCTTTCAGAATTTTCCACAGTTTATTGTGATCCACACAGTCAAAGCCTTGGCTATAGTCAATAAAGCAGAAATAGCTGTTTTTCTGGAACTCTCTGGCTTTTCTATGATCTAGCAGATGTTGGCAATTTGATCTCTGGTTCCTCTGCCTTTTCTAAAACCAGCTTGAACATCTGGAAGTTCATGGTTCACGTATTGCTGAAGCCTGGCTTGGAGAATTTTGAGCATTACTTTACTAGCATGTGAGATGAGTGCAATTGTGCGATAGTTTGAGCATTCTTTGGCATTGCCTTTCTTTGAAATTGGAATGAAAACTGACCTTTTGCAGTCCTGTGGCCATTGCTGAGTTTTCCAAACTTGCTGGCATATTGACTGCAGCACTTTCACAGCATCGTCTTTCAGATTTGAAATAGCTCAACTGGAATTCCATCACCTTCACTAGCTTTGTTCGTAGTGATGCTTTCTAAGGCCTGCTTGAATTCACATTCCAGGATGCCTGGCTCTAGATGAGTGATCACATCATCATGATTATCTGGGTCATGAAGATCTTTTTTGTACAGTTCTTCTGTGTATTCTTGACACCTCTTCTTAATATCTTCTGCTTCTGTTAGGTCCATAACATTTCTGTCCTTTATTGAGCCCATCTTTGCATGAAATGTTCCCTTGGTATCTCTAATTTTCTTGAAGAGATCTCTAGTCTTTCCCATCCTGTTCTTTTCCTCTATTTCTTTGCATTGATCGCTGAAGAAGGCTTTCTTATCTCTTCTTGCTATTCTTTGGAACTCTGCATTCAGATGCTTATATCTTTCCTTTTCTCCTTTGCTTTTCGCTTCTCTTCTTTTCACAGCTATTTGTAAGGCCTCCCCAGACAGCCAGTTCGCTTTTTTGCATTTCTTTTCAATGGGGATGATGATCTTGATCCCTGTCTCCTGTACAATGTCACAAACCTCATTCCATAGTTCACCAGGCACTCTATCTATCAGATCTAGGCCCCAAATCTATTTCTCACTTTCACTGTATAATCATAAGGGATTTGATTTAGGTCATACCTGAATGGTCTAGCGGTTTTCCCTACTTTCTTCAACTTGAGTCTGAATTTGGTTATAAGGAGTTCATGGTCTGAGCCACAGTCAACTCCTGGTCTTGTTTTTGTTGACTGTATAGAGCTTCTCCATCTTTGGCTGCAAAGAATATGATCAATCTGATTTCAGTTACCAGGACACATTTTAATACCTAAATTATAAATTTAAGACACTATATTTCAATGTCCAATGAAAAGTATATAAAATTCTTAACCAAATTTTGAGACTCAAGTACAAATTAACTGCATTATGTTATCACTGATGGTAACTTTAAACTTTTTCTTTCATTTTCTTTTTCCTTTTTGTTTTCTATATTTATTTTACATATTTTATTGAAGTGTAAATGACCCACAAAACTGTATTAGTGCCAGATGCTGAACATAGTGGTACAATAGTTTTATATATTGTGAAATGATCACAGAGTGTTTTAGCATCTGGGAAATATTGATGCCGTCCTGAAACACAGAGTTTCAAGAAAGCTGTTTTTTTTTTTTTTAAAGATTGTTTTGATATGGACCATTTTTGAAGTCTTTACTGAATTTGTTGCAATACTGCTTCTATGTTTTGCTTTTTTGGCCACAAAGCATGTGGGATCTTAACTTCCCAACCAGGGATTGAATCCACACCCCCAGCATTGGAAGGCAAATTCTTAACCACTGGACAGTCAGAGAAGGTCCAAAACAACTGAGTTTTAAATATTTATTTATTTGTATGACATTTCAGAAATTAAGTAACAGATAAAAGAAGATGGGAGATGTGTAACTATTAGTTCATGATTTTTAACCTGACATTACCAAAACATGCTTATCTGAACAAAAATGCTAATCTTATCTTTACCAATATGTTCATAGGAGGGACTTCCCTGGAATTTCAGCTGATGAAGAATCTGCCTGCAATGCAAGAGACCCCAGGTTGATTCCTGGGTTAGGAAGATCCCCTGGAGAAGGAATAGGCTACTCATTCCAATATTCTTGAGCTTCCTTGGTGGCTCAAATGGTAAAGAATCCACCTGCAATGTAGGTGTTTGAGCCCTGGGTTTGGGAAGATCCCCTGGAGGAGGGAATGGGAACCCATTCTACTATTCTTGCCTTGATAACCCCCATGGGCAGAGAAGCCTGGCAGGCTACAGTCCATGGTGCAATGTAGGTGTTTGAGCCCTGGGTTGGGAAGATCCCCTGGAGGAGGGAATGGGAACCCATTCTACTATTCTTGCCTTGATAACCCCCATGGGCAGAGAAGCCTGGCAGGCTACAGTCCATGGTGTCACAAAGAGTCAGACACAACTGTGGGACTAAGCACAGCTCAGCACCACATGTTCACAGGAGTAAGGCAATTGAAAAAAAAAACACAAAGATTCCATGATCAGATGATTTGGGAATATATGAATTAGAACCACACTCTACCTAAGAACTTTTTATGCACTACTATATATTAGAAAGAATACTCAGCATATTGATGTATTGATCTAAATTGTAAGGCATACATATATTTAGTCTATTTATTTCCTAATTATATTTAATAAAATAGAGCTAATAGTCTAATGAAGTGAAGTGAAGTGAAAGTTTCTCAGTCATGTCCAACTCTTTTGGACCCCATGGACAATACAATCCATGGAATTCTCCAGGCCAGAATACTGGAGTGGGTAGCCATTCCCTTCTCCAGGACATCTTCCCAACCCAGGGATCAAATCCAGGTCTCCTGCATGGCAGGTGGATTCTTTATCACCTGAGCCACAAAGGTAGCCCAAGAATATTGGACTGGGAAACCTATCCCTTCTCCAAGGGATCTTCCCAACCCAGGAATTGAACTGGGGTCTCCTGCATTGCAGGCAGATTCTTTACCAAGTGAGCTATGCTCTAATGTAACAAAATTAATTGAAGAGAGAGTTCCTTTGGTTTTAAGGGTTAAGAGAATCATTAAAAAAATTTACTTGGAGGGCATGGCAGTTGAGCTGCAATTTGTGGTGGGTGGGATATGGAAAAAGTTCTATGACAAGGCAGTCCTTCAGTTCAGTTCAGTTTAGTCGCTCAGTCGTGTCCAACTTTTTGCAACCCCATGAATCGCAGCACACCAGGCCTCCCTGTCCATCACCAACTCCCAGAGTTCACTCAGACTCATGACCATTGAGGCAGTGATGCCATCCAGACATCTCATCCTCTGTCAGCCCCTTCTCCTCCTGGCCCCAATCCAATCCAGCATCAGAGTCTTTTCCAATGAGTCAACTCGTCTCATGAGGTGGCCAAAGTACTGGAGTTTCAGCTTCAGCATTATTCCCTCCAAAGAAATCCCAGGGCTGATCTCCTTCAGAATGGACTGGTTAGATCTCCTTGCAGTCCAAGGGACTCTCAAGAGTCTTCTCCAACACCACACTTCAAAATCATCAATTCTTTGGCGCTCAGCCTTCTTCACAGTCCAAATCTCACATCCATACATGATCACTGGAAAAACCATAGCCTTAACTAGACAGACCATTGTTGGCAAAGTAATGTCTCTGCTTTTAAATATGCTATCTAGGTTGGTTATAACTTTTTTCCTAAGGAGTAAGCGTCTTTTAATTTCAAGGCTACAGTCACCATTTGCAGTGATTTTGGAGCCCCCCAAAATAAAGTCTGACACTGTTTTCACTGTTGCCCCATCTATTTGCCATGAAGTGATGGGACCAGATGCCATGATCTACGTTTTCTGAATGTTGAGCTTTAGGCCAACTTTTTCACTCTCCTCTTTTACTTCCATCAAGAGGCTTTTTAGTTCCTCTTCACTTTCTGCCATAAGGGTGGTGTCTTCTGCATATCTGAGGTTATTGATATTTCTCCCAGCAATCTTGATCGCAGCTTGTGATTCTTCCAGCCCAGCATTTCTCATGATGTATTCTGCATATAAGTTAAATAAGTAGGGTGACAATATACAGCCTTGATGTACTCCTTTGCCTATTTGGAACCAGTCTGTTGATTCATGGCTAGTTCTAACTGTTGCTTCCTGACCTGCATATAAGTTTCTCAAGAGACAGGTCAGGTGCTCTTGTATTCCCATCTCTCTCAGAATTTTCCACAGTTTCTTGTGATCCACACAGTCAAAGCCTTTGGCATAGTCAATAAAGCAGAAATAGATGTTTTTCTGGAATTCTCTTGCTTTTTCCATGATCCAGCAGATGTTGGCAATTTGATCTCTGGTTCCTCTGCCTTTTCTAAAACCAGCTTGAACATCTGGGAGTTCATGGTTCATGTATTGCTGAAGCCGGGCTTGGAGAATTTTGAGCATTACTTTACTAGTGTGTGAGATGAGTGCAATTGTGTGGTAGTTTGAGCATTCTTTGGCATTGCCTTTCTATGGGATTGGAATGAAAACTGACCTTTTCCAGTCCTGTGGCCACTGCTGAATTTTCCAAATTTGCTAGATTTGTAAAGAGCAATATTACATAGGAACCTGGAATGTCAGGTCCATGAATCAAGGCAAATTGGAAGTGGTCAAACAGGAGACGGCAAGAGTGAATTTTGACATTCCAGATATCAATGAACTAAAATAAACTGGAATGGGTGAATTTAACTCAGGTGACCTTTATATCTACTACTGTGGGCAGGAATCCCTCAGAAGAAATGGAGTAGCCATCATGGTCAACAAAAGAGTCAAAAATGCAGTACCTGGATGCAATCTCAAAAACAACAGAATGATCTCCATTCGTTTCCAAGGCAAACCATTCAATATCACGGTAATCCAAGTCTCTACCCCAACCAGTAACATTGAAGAAGCTGAAGTTAAACAGTTCTATGAAGACCTACAAGACCTTTTAGAACTCACACCCAAAAAAGATGTCCTTTTCATTATAGGGGACTGGAATGCAAAAGTAGGACGTCAAGAAACACCTGGAGTAACAGGGAAATTTGGCCTTGGAATGCGGAATGAAGCAAGAAAAGACTAATAGAGTTTTGCCAAGAAAATGCACTGGTCATAGCAAACACCCTCTTCCAACAACACAAGAGAAGACTCTACACATGGACATCACCAGATGGTCAACACCGAAATCAGATTGATTATATTCTTTTTAGCCAAAGATGGAGAAGCTCTATACAGTCATCAATAACAAGATCAGTAGCTGACTGTGGCTCAGATCATAAACTCCTTATTACCAAATTCAGACTTAAATTGAAGAAAGTAGGGAAAACTACTAGACAATTCAGGTATGACCTAAATCAAATCCCTTATGACTGTATGCGGAAGTGAGAAATAGACTTAAGGGCCTAGATCTCATAGATAGAGTGCCTAATGAACAATGGAATGAGGTTCGTGACATTGTACAGGAGACAGGGATCAAGATCATCCTCATGAAAAAGAAACACAAAAATGCAAAATGGCTGTCTGGGGAGGCCTTACAAATAGCTGTGAAAAGAAGAAAAGTGAAAAGCAAAGGAGAAAAGGAAAGATATAAGCATCTGAATGCAGAGTTCCAAAGAATAGCAAGAAGAAATAAGAAAGCTTTCCTCAGTGATCAATGCAAAGAAGTAGAGGAAAACAACAGAATGGGAAAGACTAGAGATCTCTTCAAGAAAATTAGAGATACCAAGGGAATATTTCATGCAAAGATGGGCTCCATAAAGGACATAAATGGTATGGACCTAACAGAAGCAGAAGATATTAAGAAGAGATGGCAAGAATACACAGAAGGACTGTACAAAAAAGATCTTCACAACCAAGATAACCACAGTGGTGTGATCACTCACCTATAGCCAGATATCCTGGAATGTGAAGTCAAGTGGGCTTTAGAAAACATCACTATGAATAAAGCTAGTGGAGGTGATGGAATTCCAGTTGAGATATTTCAAATCCTGAAAGATGATGCTGTGAAAGGCAGTCCTTCAGTTCAGTTCAGTTCAGTCACTCAGTCGTGTCTGACTTTTTGCGACCCAATGAATCGCAGCACACCAGGCCTCCCTGTCCATCATCAACTCCCGGAGTTCACTCAGACTCATGCCCACTGAGTCAGTGATGCCATCCAGCCATCTCATCCTCAGTCTTCCCCTTCTCCTCCTGTCCCCAATTCCTCCCAGCATCAGAGTCTTTTCCAATGTGTCAACTCTTCGCATGAGGTGGCCAAAGTACTGGAGTTTCAGCTTTAGCATCATTCCTTCCAAAGAAATCCCAGGGTTGATCTCCTTCCGAATGGATTGGTTGGATCTCCTTGCAGTCCAAGGGACTCTCAAGAGTCTTCTCCAACACCACAGTTAAAAAGCATCAATTCTTCAGTACTCAGCCTTCTTCACAGTCCAACTCTCACATTCATACATGATCACTGGAAAAACATAGCCTTGACTAGATGGAACTTAGTCAGCAAAGTAATGTATCTGCTTTTGAATATGCTATCTAGGTTGGTCATAACTTTTCTTCCAAGGAGTAAGCATCTTTTAATTTCATGGCTGCAGTCACCATCTGCAGTGATTTTGGATCCCCCAAAAATAAAGTCTGACACTGTTTCCTTCTTCAGTGATCAATGCAAAGAAATAGAGGAAAAGAACAGAATGGGAAAGACTAGAGATCTCTTCAAGAAAATTAGAGATACCAAGGGAACATTTCATGGAAAGATGGGTTCAATTAAGGACAGAAATTGTATGGACCTAACAGAAGCAGAAGATATTAAGAAGAAGTGGCAAGAATACACAGAAGAACTATAGAAAAAAGATCTTCACGACCTGGATAATCACAATGGTGTGATCACTCATCTAAAGCCAGACATCCTGGAGTGTGAAGTCAAGTGGGCCTTAGAAAGCACCACTGCGAACAAAGCTAGTGGAGGTGATGGAATTCCAGTAGAGCTATTTCAAATCCTGAAAGATGATGGTGTGAAAGTGCTGCACTCCAGATGCCAGCAAATTTGGAAAACTCAGCAGTTGCCACAGGACTGGAAAAGGTCAGTTTTCATTCCAATCCCAAAGAAAGGCAATGCCAAAGAATGCTCAAACTACCACACAATTGCACTCATCTCACCCGCTAGTAAAGGAATGCTCAGAATTCTCCAAGCCAGGCTTCAGCAGTATGTGAACCGTGAACTTCCTGATGTTCAAACTGGTTTTAGAAAAGGCAGAGGAACCAGAGATCAAACTGCCAACATCCGTTGGATCATGGAAAAGCAAGAGAGTTCCAGAAAAACATCTATTTCTGCTTTATTGTCTATGCCAAAGCCTTTGACTGTGTGGATCACAATAAATTGTGGAAAATTCTGAAAGAGATGGGAATACCAGACCACCTGACCTGCCTTTTGAAAAATCTGTATGCAGACCAGGAAGCAACAGTTAGAAGTGGACATGGAACAACAGACTGGTTCCAAATAGGAAAAGGAGTACGTCAAGGCTGTATATTGTCACCCTGCTTATTTAACTTATGCAGAATACATCATGAAAAATGCTGGACTGGAAGAAACAGAAGCTGGAATCAAGTTTGCTGGGAGAAATATCAATAGCCTCAGATATGCAGAAGACACCACCCTTATGGCAGAAAGTGAGGAGGAACTAAAAATCTGTTGATGGAAGTGAAAGAGGAGAGTGAAAAAGTTGGCTTAAAGCTCAATATTCAGAAAACGAAGATTATGGCATCCAGTCCCATCACTTCATGGGAAATAGATGGGGAAACAGTGGAAACAGTGTCAGGCAATCCTAAGGTGAATATAAATGTGGTCAGTCCAAACTGGACAGAATGTGAGTAAGTCACGGGTGACATTTCCTACAAAATTCTTTTGACTGCAATTATTTAGACACCTTACACACTAGTGTAAGTCTTCCCTGGGGGCTCAGATGGTAATCTTCCTGCAATGCAGGAGATGAGGGTTTGGATCCCTGGATTGGGAAAAATCCTTAGAGAAGGAAATGGCAACACACTCAAGTATTCTTGCCTGGGAAATTGCATGGACAAAGGGATTGGCTCACTGAAACCTGGTGAGCTTCAGTCTGTGGGGTTGAGGAGTCAGACATGTCTTGGTGACTGAGAAGATACACACAGACACTAATTCAGACTTATGAATTTCTGTAGGGAATGGAGAAACGGAAGCATTTTGAAGATGATGATCAAGTGCACAGTCATATTTCAAGAGCATAACTCTAAACACTGAATACAGCATAAAGTGAAAGAGTGGAAGAAAGGGACCAAAGAAAGAGAAAAAAAAAATTAACCCAGAAATAATGGACAAATTATGAGGCTGTCAAGTTTGGAAAGTGAAATTGAAAGTGTTAGCTGCTCAGTCATGTCAGACTCTTTACAAATCCACAGATTCTAGCCTGCCAGGCTCCTCTGTCCATGGAATTCTAAAAGCAAGAATACTGGAGTGGGTTGCCACTTCCTTCTCCAGGGGATCTTCCCAATCCAGGGATTGAACCTAGGTCTCCCGCATTGAGAGCAGACTCTTTACCACCTGAGCCACCAGGAAAGCCCTAAGTTTTGTAAGCATGTAGTGAAAAATGAATTGAGGTATGGAGTTAAGAATGGTAAGGACAGAAATCTACATCTTTCCTATAACATGGTTTATATAGGTGGATGTTAATTATAGTTGCTACTCTCTTTCAGCCGTCAATCTAACTTAAGTTAAATGTTCTCCTTTCAAAAATTAGAAAACTCAGAGTTTTGTCAGCATAGGTCAGGTTTATGCTTTAAATCTTGTCTTCCTGATTATCACTATTTAAACTTCCACTGAAACCTTGTTAAATTCTGGCATCTCCCCATTCTTTTAACCTCAATGTACTTTTTAAATCATTTTTTCTATGTCATGTATCACATTTTAATAGGTTTTACTTATTACTTCTGTTGCCTGCCTCCTCTATTAGAACGTAAATTCTACAGGGTAGATATAATTTGAGCTCAATAGAGTTTTGTTGAATGAATAAATGAATGACTGAGCATAATATTTTCATAGTTTGCAAATTGAGGGGTATATAATTGAAATTTGTAAACTAAAGAAGAGACATTATTGTACAAAAGTAATCATAACTGAATTTCAGGCATTCACCTCAATCTAACTTCCCATGGATATTATAAGAACAAAAATTGAATTAAATTCTGCAGTCATTCAAATCTTTCAGTGCTAGTCATTTACCTGTTACATATTAACAAAGGGAATTCTGGGAGAATCACTAAAAACAGATGACCCTTCAGGTTTCAAGCCATGCCTAGGAATGTGTATTCTACAAATATGTGACCATGTGAGTCAGTAGGCTGTGTGGGACCAGATTTTGGCTTACTCAAAGGCAACAAAGGAAGTGAGCCATATGGTATTATTTCAAGGATGTCAAAGGAAAACTTTGTTTGCTCTCAAATGTTTTTCCAATCCATTTGTTGCTGATTTTACTAGGACACAAAATAAATAAAGAAAAACCCACAACTTTCTTTCTGCAAATATATATATGTCTTAAAATGCAAATTTCTCCGGGAAAAGTTGAACCCTGATACTTAAAAGTCCATTAAGATATGAATATTAGCAAGTCTTTCCCTGAGTATGTGTGTTAATGTGGAGATATCAGTGCAGAGGTGCTACAGACCTGATAACGTGGTATTTGAGGCTGCCAGAGCAAGTGTTTAAATACAAAGAAGAAATTGAAGTACATTCAGTGACGTATCTTTGTTCATTGCCATGTAATGAGCTCAGGGTGTGTGTGTGTAGGGTGTGTGTGTGCGTGTGTGTGAAGGAGGGAGATTTACCACCTGTAGTCCCTTATTTTTGTCATCCACAGGTTGGTGAGTAGAACTCTTCATTTCACATTATTTTTATAATAAAGCATTTTGATCTTCAGTTTAGGTGGTAAGTCCCCAAGTAAGCTAAGCATATTTCCCAGGGTTCATAGGATTTATTAAAAGAATGAGACTGAATTCTTTTTGCTTAGATGAACAGAATTGAGAGTAAAATATCATCAGCTCCCATTATCAACTAGTTAACTGATTACATAACCTGAAGGAAATAGGTTTCCTTTTTTCTTTACTTTAAAAGATTTTTAAATTGAAGTATTGATAGTTGATTTACAATGTTATGTTAGTTTCTGCTGTATAGTAGTGTGAATCATATATATATATATAAACATTATCTTTCATATTCTTTTCCATTATGATTTATCACAGGATATTGAAAGTATTTTCCTATGCTACACAGAAGACCTTATTGCTTTTCTATTCTCTATATATAATAGCTTACATCTGTTAACCCTAATTTCCCAATCCCTCCCTCCCTCACTCCACCTCCACCCTTGCAACCACAAATCTGTTCTTTATGTCTGTGAGTCTGTTTCTCTTTCATATATATGTATATGTTAGTTGCTCAGTCATGTCCAACTCTTTGTGACCCGTGGACTCTAGCCCAAAAGGCTCCTCTGTCCATGGAATTATCCAGGCAACAATACCGGAGTGGGTAGTCATTTCCTCTCCAGGAGATATTCCCAACCCAGGGATTGAACCCAGGTCTCTTGCATTGCAGGCAGATTCTTTACCATCTGAGCCACCAGGGAAGTCCTGCTTTCCGTTTCATGGATAGGTCCATTTGTGCTATATTTTAGGTTCCAAATATCAGTGATATCATATAATATTTGTTTTTCTGTTTCAAACCTACTTCGCTTAGGATGATAATATCTAGTTGCCTCCATGTTGTTGCAAATGGCATTATGTCATTCCTTTCTATGGCTCAGTAGTATTCCATTGTATCTATACAACATCTTCTCCATCCATTCATCTGTCTATGGACATTTAACATGTTTCCATGTCTTGGCTATTGTGAATAGTGCTGCTATGAACATAGGGGTGCATATATCTTTTTGAATTACAGTTTTGTCTGGATATATGCCCAGGTGTGGCATTTCTGGACCTTATAGCAACCTTATATTTAGCTTTTTGAAGAGCCTTAATATTGGGAGGGATTGGGGGAAGGAGGAGAAGGGGACAACATAGGATGAGACGGCTGGATGGCATCACCAACTCGATGGATATGAGTTTGGGTAAACTCCAGGAGTTAGTGATGGACAGGAAGGCCTGGCGTGCTGCGATTCATGGGGTCGCAAAGAGTGGGTGGGACACGACTGAGCAACTGAACTGAACTGAATATATTTCAGATTGGCTGCATCAACTTACATTCCCACCAACAGTGTCCTTTTCTTGACACCCTCTCTATTATTTGTAGACTTTTTAATGATGAACATTCTGACTGGTGTGAACTTGTATCTCATTGTAGTTTTAATCTGTATAAGAATTTTTTTTGTGTGTTTCTGAAGCTATTCATGTCTCCATCTACTAATCAGCGGAATAAGTTGGTCTCAACTGGCCTTCCAGTTCTGAGATACTAAGATGTCTTTATTTTTGTCAGTTTATGACTAAAACATTATATCTGAGATTAGTGGAGAGGGCTCTAACAGATTTGTAACTGGAGGATTTTGTTAAATATATCCAAGTCTGAAGTTGCACTGTATTGTGTAACAGTGATTCTTTTGGGGCCTCAACTTCCCTGCTTATGAAATAAAGGTATTAGATTATAGATTCTATTTTCTTTTGATGAAATATTACATGTTTCCATAGTTATGATACTAAAATCAGGTTTTATAGTTCAGGCAAGTTATGCAGTGATTTAATACAGTGAAGAAATGAGGCTAATATTTGATATAATCTTTCCATTTGGTAAAAGTCTTCAACCTAAAATCCTTACTTCTGTTCCTTTACAACTTATTCAAGATGGTAGGAAAAATATCTACAAAATTACAAATTTAAAATTGACAGAAAACCCTTGTATAAGAGAAGCAAGGTGAAGAGTTACTTTCATAGTTCAAAATCTGTACATTTTCACCTTACTATATAAGACTTGTTTTAACATATAGAAATGTAGGTAGATCATCCGAAGTATATTTGAATTGTGTAGATTTTGGAAGTTATTTTATGAAAGTCAACTCAAGGGAAATACATATGTGTCTTTCTCATTTATTTGAGCATTCTCAAATATTTTTCTAGTACATTTTATTCTAGAAAAATGGAATTGTTGCTTTCATTCTTTTCCTCTCTCCTACTTTCACTGGAATTTACAATTTTTCTTAAATCATTGAGGTTACCATTAAACAAAGATGTTTCTGTCATTGTATTTTCCAACATTTCAAGTCTGAATTCTTGTGGATTCTACTTATGAAGGTTACATTTCAACTCTGTCATGTTCAACCTTAATTTATTAACTAGAAACCCTTTTCTGCTGGCCAAACTCCTAGTTGCCAATTCCTTTATCCTTTATTTCATTATTTCCATCTAAGTTGTTTTGTTCCTCTGCCTACTGTAGAAGAAATATCCTCCAGTCAGCAGATTTTCTCCGAATCTATGAACAGAGGTTGAATGATTTAAGTACTTGCTGGCCATGATGGTGATGGAGCAGCGACAAAGGGAGGTCTGTGAAAACAGCAAGTCACCTTGTCACCAGATTTGATCAGCATAAAACCAAGATACTGAAATGTATGAAGTAGCAATATTTGGCTTTCAGTGCAGGTAGAAGAATGAAATCAAAGACTACTTTCTATTAGATTCCCAGAAAATATGAATTAGTGCAGATGCCTGTAATTGCAATGTTGTGTAGCAACAGCACAGTGGAGAATTTTATTGCTCTGTGTCCCTCCAAGCCCCCTTTACATCTCTTTGCTGGATGAATGTACTGGCTGTAATCGAACACATACAGATCTTGGCTTGGCTAATGCTTGCTGAAAGCTTTTTATGGCAGCATCCTTTGTTGTTTGTCTAGGTGTGTTTTTCTGTTTTCCAAAAGTAAGATATTTTGAGGGCAAAGGAGGAAAAGGGCAATGTGCCATTCAGAAATGGGCATATACCAGGCAAATTCCATACCAAGTGCCAGGAAAGTCACAGGTGTGTTCCACCCAAGACAATCCAATCATGTGCTTGTGGGTATGAGTAGAGGACTGGGGTGGAATGAATCCTTTGGGAAGACTTTGTATCAGGTCCATTATGATGATATTTTTCAAATATAAATCAGATTAATAGGTACCAACTTATATTAAAAAAATGCTGATCTATTAGGAATTAGGGAGGCCTCTCTAATCCTCATAAACATCATAATATAAAAATGGTGTTTACAAAAGAGAGAATCATTATTGGTTCTCATTGCATTCTTGCTTCCAGCTGTTTCCAGAAGTTAGCTGATCTTGGCATGTTTCACCCTCTTTCAGGAATAGAGAGGCCTGGCCATTTGTTAAATTCGTACAATTTTACACTAATTAGGTACTCATACTAGATTTAGTAATGCATTGATAATAGAGAGTTTATTTCTTCAAAAACAATTTTCTTTTCTCAAAATAATAATATCATACATGTTTGTATTGCTTTATACTATAAAGCCCAGTTTTAAATGTTCTCTCATTTAAGCAACATAGCACCCTTGGGATTTTTAGTTAGTAAGTGCATTTCATAAGGTTATTAATTTTGTTATTTATTTTATATATTTCCATCAATCACCCCAAAACCTTGAAGGAATGAAGTGGAAATTATATAAATAAATAAATATTGCTAAGGTAGTGGTAATAAAATAATCATGATTGGAATTTGGATTCTTTCATGCTTAATTCAGATGTTCTGACTATTGAGTGAGTGAGTGAAGTCTCTCAGTTGTGTCCGACTCTTTGCGACTCCATGGACTGTAGCCTACCAGGCTTCTCCGTCCATGGGATTCTCCAGGCAAGAATACTGGAGTGGGTTATCATTTCCTTCTCCAAGGGATCTTCCCGACCCAGGGATCGAACCCAGGTCTCCCACATTGGAGGCAGACACTTTAACCTCTAAGCCACCAGGGAAGCTAGGAAGATAATCAGAAGCAATTTCTCTCAATAGAATTTCATTCTATGACTTGTTAATCTCCATAAGAATTGGTAGAATAAATATTTGCATTAATCCCTGAATTAAATGTTTTAATGACTGTTGGGAAAGTTATGATTGGGGGAAGCTGGCTGGATCGTTTCCTGGACCTGAAAGGAGAGTGGCCAGTTTTTCAAGGAGCATCCATTTCCTGAGTCATGGATTCCTCCACCAATTCAGGAGGAATTAAACGTGACCTGTTTTCAAGATAATGCTATATGTGTTCACAACCCAGAGTTATAAAAAAGCCTCTTTATTGATTAAGAATGTAACAGTAATCATGATAAATTGTTGTATTTATATGCAATAGGTAGTACATAGATGGTAGTTAAAGCTTTGTAAGAGAAAAGGTCGTTTAGATAAATTCTGTAAAATGAGAAGGGCTGAAAGTCAAACTCTGGTGAATATCATGATTAATGTTACATTACTAGTTAATAAAGAGGCTTTTTTATATCTCTGGGTTCTAAACACAGAAGCTTCCCTGGTGACTCATGTGGTGAAGAGTCTACCTGCAATAATTCTGGAGTCCCAGGTACGATACCTGGATTGGGAAGATGCCTGGAGAAGGAAATGTCAACCCACTCCAGTAATCTTGCCTGGAAAATTCCACAGATGGAGGAGCCTGGTGGGCTACAGTCCATGGGGTTGCATAGAGACAGACATGACTGATCAACTAACACTAACACAAACACACAACTATTAAATAGAAGAATAGGAAAAATATCGGAACAAATTACGAAATATCAGAAAATCATATAATAGAGTCAAGAGCATTAAAGTAGGTGAGTGGCTAGTTTCCTAAGGCTTCTGTGAAAAAGTATTGTAAACTGGGCAACTTAAAGCAAGAGAAATGTATCCTCTCACAGTCTGGAGGCTAGACTAGAAGTACAAATTTACACTTAAAGTACAAATTTAAAGTGTGAGAAGAGATGTCCTGTCCTTGAAATCTCTAGGGGAGGCTCCTTCCTTAGTTCTTCTGGGTTCTGGAAGCTCCAGCTATTCTTTGGCTGTGGCTGCATAACTCCCATCTCTACTTATATTCATGTGGCCGTCTACCCTCTGTGTCTGTAGATTCACATGCTGTTCTCTGTTTTTGTGTCTGGGTCCATGATTCTCTCTTCTCATCAGGATACCAGGCATATTGCTTTAGAACCCACCTTAATGACTGCCAAAGAATGGATGCTTTCGAACTGTGGTGCTGGAGAAGACTCTTGAGAGTCACTTGGACAACAAGGAGATCAAGCCAGTCAATCCTAAAGAAAATCAACCTTGAATATTCATTGAAAGGATTGATACTGAAGTTGAAGCTCCAATACTTTGGCCAGCTGATGCGAAGAGCCAGTTCATTGGAAAAGACCCTGATGCTGGCAAAGATTGAGGGCAGGAGGAGAAGGGGGTAAGATGATAGGATGCGTCACTGACTCAGTGAACATGAGCTTGAGCAAACTCTGGGAGATAGTGAAGGATAGGGAAGCCTGGAGTGCTGTAGTCCATGGTGTTGTGAAGTTGGACATGACTGAGTGACTGAACCACAACAACAGCAGCTCTGCTTTGGGCAAAGTGAAGAGAGGATTTCTCAACATCATGGGAAGGTAGAGGGAATGAGCCCCTAATTTACCCTTCCTTCTGTGCAATATGAGTAGAAAAAGAGCAACCCTACTTCTCAAAAAGACTCCAGAGGAAATGGTCTAAGTCATAGTGTAAAGAAAGCTGCCAAGCCATCAGGTCTCCAAGTCTGGAAAAGGACTTTGTGAGATTTGAAAAAAAGAGAGAAGATTAAAATAGCATAAGTTCAAAAAAAAAAAATAGCATTAGTTTCAATCTCTCCCTCTCTCTCTACTGCTGTGGAAAATACCAGCAGAAACTATAGGCTCAGTTCAGTCCCCCAGCAGAAAAATAATTTCTTGTTCTTATTTGCTATAGCAAGAGTACCAGGAATGATATTCCATGGTTCTGAATGGCTCTAGGTGATACTCCTAAATCAGACATGTAGATTAGGTTGCTAGAAATCTTTGGTTAATCTTGGAACTGAATGATATGAACAGAAATGAGAGATCAGGGACAAGAAAAACTCTTAACACCATATAGTTTTACAGGCATATAAAGTCCATTACATATATGTCCAGAGTTTGGGGAGCATTAGGAAGGCAGAATGTGACACTGGAGGGGCAGAAAAGAACCAAACATAAATTTCATTTCTTGGCCTGGGATATATGTATAATTTTGTATCAATATGTCCACTTTGCATTCAGCTCAATCATATATAGAACTCAAAGTTTACCAAAGGGAATTCTGAAGGATATCAACAGGTGCCTTCCTGTTGATATTTACAGGTGAAATTGGGCTTAAAGATTTTGTGAATGGATGTTTTTTTCATTCTTCTAGATCCAGAATTACATACTAGTTAGTAGTTATCCTAAAAGAAACAATAATATGTGGTCTTCTGAGTAATAAAAATTTGATCTAATTCAATTTAACAGTTCAATTTAACAGAGCTTCCCTGGTGGCTCAGATGGTAAAGCATCTGCCTGGAATGCAAGAGACCTGGATCCCCTGGAGAAGGAAATGGCAACCCACTCCAATATATGTCCACTTTGCATTCAGCTCAATCATATATAGAATTCAAAGTTTACCAAAGGGAATTCTGAAGGATAGCAGCAGGTGCCTTCCTGTTGATATTTACAGGTGAAATTGGGCTTAAAGATTTTGTGAATGGATGTTTTTTTCATTCTTCTAGATCCAGAATTACATACTAGTTAGTAGTTATCCTAAAAGAAACAATAATATGTGGTCTTTGGAGTAATAATAGTTTGATCTAATTCAATTTAACAGTTCAATTTTACAAGCATCTACTACATGACTGCCATGTAAAACCACTGTCTTAGAAGTTAGGGAACATGATTTTCTCTTAGAAAATATTATTGAATGAATCTGTTGGCATAGAGAAGGAACAGAACTAACAAGTTACATGGAATTGTTGTAGGAAAAGTTCGATAATAGTAAGGATCTACAAAGATGTTATTGGCTGAATAGCTATCAAAGATTTAACTTTAAAATCTCTTCTTGTATCATGAAAATAGTCTAGGCTATACTACAGTAAGGACAATAAAATCTCTAAGTTATGGGACAGGAAGAAACACAAGCTCTGTTTGGCTGACTTTACATGTCCATCTTTCAATGGCAGGTTGCTCTGTTCCATGTGGTCCTTGTTGAGGCCCTCAGGTTTACGTAGGCTGGGATTATTCAGAATACCAGTCAAAGATTAGAAGAAAGACAGGATAAAAAATCATGCAGTGGCTCTTACGAGCTTTCACCTTGGAATGACACGTATCAGAGAAAGTCTCATGGCCATGCATAATATCAAGGGGGCAGGGAAATTGTCCTTCCTTGTACTAGGAGCTGGAGGGAAGTGGGATGTTTGTTGATTGCAGGCTATCTCAATTTCTCAAAGATGGATTAAATATTGAGTCATCAGCTGTTACCATGATTAAGGTATGAGAGAGTTTAGTAACCACAAACACCATTAATGAACATCTATTAAATTTCAGGTATTGTTCTTCCAACACATGATGATTCATACTAGCTTTCCCTTCTCAAGATGAGGAAAGTGAGTTGCACAAGTTATGTAGATTTTCCAATGTCACAAGAGCTAAGACATGGCTATATAAATGATTCACATTGTCCCATTCTAAAAGAGTTCACAAACACCTCAGATCTTACACCTAATAAATGTATGTTGAGTAATATTAGTTGAGTAATTGGGAAATGTCAGCCACTGATCTAAATACTTCCGTTTATTTTCTCACCTAATGAAAACAGATCTGCCCTGATTGCCCCAGCTCTGCAGTCTGCCCTTTCTTTGATGGATAGGTAATGAAGTATTCTGTTGCTTCAGTCTAATACTTAGAAATATATAAGTAGGTCAAAAGAAACCCTCCAGGTAGAGAATATTACCTGGAAAGAGCATTAGACATGACATGGACATACCCTTCTTCATTTCATCTCTATATCTCATTCTCTGAACAAATAACTCAGCCTTCTTTGATCTTAGTTTTCTTTATCCATTCAGATTAATACAGCAAGATGAAGGAGAAAGGGACAGCAGAGGATGAGATGGTTAGATAGCATCACCCTCTCAGTGGACATGAATCTGAGCAATCTCTGGGAGATAGTGGAGGGCAGAGGAGTCTGGCGTGCTGAAGACCCCAAGAGTCAGACATGACTTAGCAGATGAACAACAATAGCAAGGCTGAATCTGAAGCCTCTATCAGTATTGTGAAAGGAGTTTCTAAAACGAGAAGAAAGAGTGACTAAGATAATGGTAAGAATCAGACAAGGCTGCGTTCAGTCTCCAGCACAAGTAACAGTTATAGCGGGGTGCACTTTGTGCCAGGTTTTGAGGAACTAATTTGTGGAGGGGTCATCATGGCTCATGAAAGCAAATCACACTGAATTTTTCCTTGGGTCTTAGAGTGTAGTTGTATAGACTGACCTGCTTTTCAGCTTGCTATAACTTCTCCGGAAGTCTATTTATTTTAGTCTCAGAATTAATACTGAGCAATAAATCTAAATCAAATGAGAATGGAAGTCAGAAGACTTCAAAGAAGAGGTAAAAAAAATCCAGCCTTTCCCTGTGCTCATTTCTAAGTCTTTTGTTCCTTAAAGACTTTTTCTATGTCCTCTGAGTTCATGATTCCTAAGTAATAACTGAAATTGCTTCCTTTTCATGCTCCTAGTGTATTAAAGTACTGCATTTCTAAAATGAGGAGCTATATATATGGTATGAAAAGTAGGCTATTCTGTAAGGTCTAATAATTTGCACCCCACACAATAAGCGTCAGTTCAGTTCAGTTGCTCAATCGTGTTGGACTCTTTGCTACCCTATGAATCACAGCACGCCAGGCCTCCATGTCCATCAATAACTCCTGGAGTTCACTCAGACCCACTTCCATCGAGTCAGTGATGCCATCCAGCCATCTCATCCTCTGTCGTCCCCTTCTCCTGCCCAATCCCTCCCAGCATCAGAGTCTTTTCCAATGAGTCAGCTCTTCGCACGAGGAGGCCAAAGTATTGGAGTCTTAGCTTTAGCATCAGTACTTCCAAAGAACACCCAGGACTGATCTTTAGAATGGACTGGTTGGATCTCCTTGCAGTCCAAGGGACTCTCAAGAGTCTTCTCCAACACCACACTTCAAAAGCATCAATTCTTTGGTGCTCAGCTTTCTTCACAGTCCAACTCTCACATCCATATATGACCACTGGAAAAACCATAGTCTTGACTAGACGGACCTTTGTTGCCAAAGTAATGTCTCTGCTTTTGAATATGCTATCTAGGTTGGTCATAACTTTTCTTCCAAGGAGTAAGAGTCTTTTAATTTCATGGCTGCAGTCACCATCTGCAGTGATTTTGGAGCCCCCCAAAATAAAGTCTGACACTGTTGCCACTGTTTCCCCATCAATTTCCCATGAAGTGATGGGACCATATGCCATGATCTTCGTTTTCTGAATGCTGAGCTTTAAGCCAACGTTACCCTCAGCTCTTTCACCTTCATCAAGAGGCTTTTTAGTTCCTCTTCACTTTCTGCCATAAGGGTGGTGTCATCTGCATATCTGTGGTTATTGATATTTCTCAATATCAATAATTTCTCAGTATCAATCTTGATTCCAGCTTGTGCTTCTTCCAGCCAAGCGTTTCTCATGATGTACTCTGCATATAAGTTAAATAAGCAGGGTGACAATATACAGCCTTGACATACTCCTTTTCCTATTTGGAACCAGTCTATCGTTCCATGTCCAGTTCTAACTGTTGCTTCCTGACCTGCATACAGATTTCTCAAGAGGCAGGTCAGGTGGTCTGATATTCCCATCTCTGTCAGAATTTTCCACAGTTTACTGTGATCCACACAGTCAAAGACTTTGGCATAGTCAATAACGCAGAAATAGATGTTTTTCTGGAACTCTCTTGCTTTTTCCATGATCCAGCAGATGTTGGCAATTTGATCTCTGGTTCCTCTGCCTTTTCTAAAACCAGCTTGAACATCTGGAAGTTCATGGTTCATGCATTGCTGAAGCCTGGCTTGGAGAATTTTGAGCATTACTTTACTAGCGTGTGAGATGAGTGCAATTGTGTGGTAGTTTAAGCATTCTTTTGCATTGCCTTTCTTTGGGATTGGAATGAAAACTGACCTTTTCCAGTCCTGTGGCAACTGCTGAGCTTTCTGAATTTGCTGGGATATTTAATGCAGCACTTTCACAGCATCATCTTCCAGGATTTGAAACAGCTCAACTGAAATTCCATCACCTCCACTAGCTTTGTTTGTAGTAATGTTTTCTAAGGCCCACTCGACTTCACATTCCAGAATGTCTGACTCTAGGTGAGTGATCACACCATCATGATTATCTTGGTCATGAAGATCTTTTTTGTACAGTTCTTCTGTGTATTCTTGCTACCTCTTCTTAATATCTTCTGCTTCTTGATAATAAGCTTACCACACCAGTTTTTCTCAAAGGACAATAAATATACCAAAGAATGGCTTTCTTCTCAAAAGTTTAAAGTTAAGTACATTGCTAAAGAACAGGTTATATGATATTGAAAATGCATGCTGCATCTAAAGTTGTCATTATTTTAATCATAACTTTATGTAGAAAAGATAGATAATATTATATAATTCAGCTACACTGACCAACTAAGTCTTCAAGCCTAGAGACAGACAGGGCTACTTGAGAACATAAGTAAATTCTTTTAAGTCCAATCAATTAGTACCATTGATCATAGTCAAGAATTATATGTGTTAATACAGTCTGTAGGCTCCCATATGCTTTACTGCTTCAGATAAAGTGGGCAGATCTTCCTGTTAAGCAGAAATAATTGGGACTTCCATAATGGTCCAGTGGTTAAGAATCTACCTTTCAGTGCACAGGATGCAGCTTGATTCCTGGTTTGGGAACTAACACATGTCGCTGGGTAAGACCATATGCCACAACTAAGACCTGATGCAGTCAAATAAATGTTTTAAAAACTGAATAATTAGCATTTCTACAAAATCTTACTCTTAATGCATCTTTTTTTCACAGAAATATTTTGAGATGAAGAGGGCATTATTTTAATTATCACTATACAGGGAGTCCGGGCAGAGGGAGATAAAGTTCAGTGTTCAAAGCTCAGGTTGTAGTAGTGATACAAAACCCAGTCTCCAATCTCCAAAATTCAGACTGTATCTCATTGTCACCCATCTACTGCATGTTCACCATTATATTATGCGTTGGAAGAGATAGAGGTAACCAAAGTAGGATGCTTCTGCTACGACTCAGATATAGGGGACAATACAAATAATTCATTCTAGTAATTAACATTTATCAAGTGCTTGCTCTATGCCAGGTTCACAGAAGCAACAACAGACAAGACAGATGAAAGTGTCTGCCTCGTGGATTTTAGTGGAAATAAGTAGGTTAGGGTGAGAAAGTTCAGTTCAGTCACTCAGTCATGTCTGACTATTTGTGACCCTATGGACTGCAGCATGCCAGGTTTCCTTGTCCATCAGCAACTCCTTGAGCTTGCTCAAACTCATGTCCATCGAGTCAGTGATGCCATCCAACCGTCTCAGCCTCTGTTGTCCCCTTCTCCTTCTGCCTCCCATCTTTTCCAGAATCAGGGTCTTCACCAATGAGTCAGTTCTTTGCATCAGTTGGCCAAAGTATTGGGATTTCACCTTCAGCATCAGTCCTTCCAATGACTATTCAGAATTGATTCCCTTTAGGAGTGACTGGTTTGATCTCCTTGCAGTCTAAGGGACTCTCAAGAGTCTTCTCCAACACCACAGTTCAAAAACATCAATTCTCCAGTGCTCAGCTTTCTTTATAATCCAACTCTTACATGACTACTGGAAAAAACATAGCTTTGACTAGATGGACTTTGCATGCTAAAGTAATGTCTCTGCTTTTTAATACGTTGTCTAGTTTGGTCATAGCATTTCTTCCAAGGAGTAAGCAGCTTTTAATTTCATGGCTGCAATCACCATCTGCAGTGAATTTGGAGGGCAAGAAAATAAAATCTGTCACTGTTTCCATTGTTTCTCCATCTATTTGCCATGGATTGCAAAGCAGGGAAAGAAAAGCAATAGTTTAGTTCTAGTTTAGTTCAGTCTCTCAGTCGTGTCCAGCTATTTGCGACCCCATGAATTGCAGCATGCCAGGCCTCCCTGTCCATCACCATCTCCCAGAGTTCAGTCAGACTCACGTCCATCGAGTCTGTGATGCCATCCAGCCATCTCATCCTCGGTCATCCCCTTCTCCTCCTGCCCCCAATCCCTCCCAGCATCAGAGTCTTTTCCAATGAGTCAACTCTTCACATGAGGTGGCCAAAGTACTGGAGCTTCAGCTTTAGCATCATTCCTTCCAAAGAAATCCCAGGGCTGATCTCCTTCAGAATGGACTGGTTGGATCTCCTTGCAGTTCAAGGGACTCTCAAGAGTCTTCTCCAACACCACAGTTCAAAAGCATCAATTCTTTGGCACTCAGCGTTCTTCACAGTCCAACTCTCACATCCATACATGACTACAGGAAAAACCATAGCCTTGACTAGACGGACCTTAGTCGGCAAAGTAATGTCTCTGCTTTTGAATATACTATCTAGGTTGGTCATAACTTTTCTTCCAAGGAGTAAGCATCTTTTAATTTCATGGCTGCAATCACCATCTGCAGCGATTTTGGAGCCCTCCCCCCAAAAAAGTCTGACACTGTTTCCACTGTCTCCCCATCGATTTCCCATGAAGTGATGGCACCAGATGCCATGATCTTCATTTTCTGAAAGTTGAGCTTTAAGCCAACTTTTTCACTCTCCACTTTTACTTTCATCAAGAGGCTTTTTAGTTCCTCTTCACTTTCTGCCATAAGGGTGGTGTCATCTGCATATCTAAGGTTATTGATATTTCTCCTGACAATCTTGATTCCAGCTTGTGTTTCTTCCAGTCCAGAATTTCTCATGATGTACTCTGCATATAAGTTAAATAAGCAGGGTGACAATATACAGCCTTGACGTACTCCTTTTCTTATTTGGAACCAGTCTGTTGTTCCATGTCCAGTTCTAACTGTTGCTTCCTGACCTGCATACAGATTTCTCAAGAGGCAGGTTAGGTGGTCTGGTATTCCCATCTCTTTCAGAATTTTCCACAGTTGATTGTGATCCACATAGTCAAAGGCTTTGGCATAGTCAATTAAGCAGATGTTGGCAATTTGATCTCTGGTTCCTCTGCCTTTTCTAAAACCAGCTTGAACATCAGAATGTTCACGGTTCATGTATTGCTGAAGCCTGGCTTGGAGAATTTAGAGCATTACTTTGCTAGCATGTGAGATGAGTGCAATTGTGCAGTAGTTTGAGCATTCTTTGGCATTGCCTTTCTTTGGAATTGGAATGAAAACTGACCTTTTCCAGTCCTGTGGCCACTGCTGAGTTTTCCAAATTTGATGGCATATTGAGTGCAGCACTTTCACAGCATTATCTTTCAGGATTTGAAACAGCTCAATTGGAATTCCATCACCTCCACTCGATTTGTTCATAGTGATGCTTTCTAAGGCCCACTTGACTTCACATTCCAGGGTGTCTGGCTCTAGATGAGTGATTACATCATCATGATTATCTGGGTTGTGAAGATCTTTTTTGTACAGTTCTTCTGTGTATTTTTGCCACCTCTTCTTAATATCTTCTGCTTCTGTTAGGTCCATACCATTTCTGTCCTTTATTGAGTCCATCTTTGCATGAAATATTCCCTTGGTATCTTTAATCTTCTTGAAGAGATCTCTAGTCTGTTCCATTCCATTCTTTTCCTCTATTTCTTTGCATTGATCGCTGAAGAAGGCTTTCTTATCTCTTCTTGCTATTCTCTGGAACTCTGCATTCAGATGCTTATATCTTTCCTTTTCTCCTTTGCATTTCGCCTCTCTTCTTTTCACAGCTATTTGTAAGGCCTCCCCAGACAGCCATTTTGCTTTTTTGCATTTCTTTTCCATGGGGATGGTCTTGATCCCTGTCTCCTCTACAGTGTCACAAACCTCATTCCATAGTTCATCAGGCACTCTATCTACCAGATCTAGGCCCTTAAATCTATTTCTCACTTCCACTGTATAATCATAAGGGATTTGACTTAGGTCATACCTGAATGGTCTAGCAGTTTTCCCTACTTTCTTCAATTTGAGTCTGAATTTGGTAATAAGGAGTTCATGATCTGAGCCACAATCATCTCCTGGTCTTGTTTTTGTTGACTGTATAGAGCTTCTCCATCTTTGGCTGCAGAGAATATAATCAATCTGATTTTGGTGTTGACCATCTGGTGATGTCCATGTGTAGAGTCTTCTCTTGTGTTGTTGCAAGAGGGTGTTTGCTATGACTAGTGCATTTTCTTGGCAAAACTCTATTAGTCTTTGCCCTGCTTCATTCTGCATTCCAAGGCCAAATTTGCCTGTTACTCCAGGTGTTTCTTGACTTCCTACTTTTGCATTCCAGTCCCCTATAATGAAAAGGACATCTTTTTTGGGTGTGAGTTCTAAAAGGTCTTGTAGGTCTTCATGAAACCGTTCAACTTCAGTTTATTCAGCGTTACTGGTTGGGGCATAGACTTGGATAACTGTGATATTGAATGGTTCGCCTTGGAGACGAACAGAGATCATTTTGTCGTTTTTGAGATTGCATCCAAGTACTGCCTTTCGGACTCTTTTGTTGACCATGATGGCTACTCCATTTCTTCTGAGGGATTCCTGCCTGCATAGTAGATTTAATGGTCATCTGATTTAAATTCATCCATTCCAGTCCATTTTAGTTCGCTGATTCCTAGAATGTTGATGTTCACTCTTGCCGTCTCTTGTTTGACCACTTCCAATTTGCCTTGATTCATGGACCTGACATTCCAGCTTCCTATGCAATATTGCTCTTTACAGCATCGGATCTTGCTTCTATCACCAGTCACATGCACAACTGGGTATTGTTTTTCCTTTGGCTCCTTCCCTTCCTTCTTTCTGGAGTTATTTCTCCACTGATCTCCAGTAGCATTGGGCACCTAATGACCTGGGGAGTTCCTCTTTTGGTATCCTATCATTTTGCCTTTTCATACTGTTCATGGGGTTCTCAAGGCAAGAATACTGAAGTGGCTTGCCATTCCCTTCTCCAGTGGACCACATTCTGTCAGACCTCTCCACCATGACCTGCCTGTCTTGGGTTGACCCACAGGCATGGCTTGGTTTCATTAAGTTAGGGAAGGCTGTGGTCCTAGTGTGATTAGATTGACTAGTTTTCTCTGAGTATGGTTTCAGTGTGACTGCCCTCTGATGCCCTCTTGCAACACCTACCATCTTTCGGGTTTCTCTTACCTTGGGTGTGGGGTATCTCTTTACAGCTGCTCCAGCAAAGCACAGCTGCTGCTCCTTACCTTGGACGAGGGGTATCTCCTTACCACCACCCTTCCTGACCTTCAACGTGGGATAGCTCCTCTAGGCCCTCCTGTGCCTGAGCAGCAACTGTTCCTCAGGTTGCTCCTCCTGGCTGCTGGCCCTGGCCTCGGTCTCGGGGTGGCTCCTCAGGTTCACTGCCCCTGGCCTCAGGCACGAGGTGGCTTCTCTCGGCCGCCCCTGACCTTGGACGTGGGATGTCTCCTCTCGGCCACCACCTCTGATCTTGGACGCGGGGTGTCTCCTCCCGGCCGTTCCTGTGCCATCGCAGCCTGGCACCTTAGGCCGCTACCCCTGACCTCGGATGTGGGGTAGCTCCTTTGGCCGCACCGGCCCGCCGCTGCCGCCAATTTATAAACTACACTTTTATGTTCAATAATAATCAGTGTAAAAGGAAATAAAAAATAGAGAGCAGTGAGCTGAGTAATGAAAAATGCTGATGCTTTTTTTAAATTTTAAAGATCTTTGTTATGTGACCATTTTTAAAGTCTTTACTGAATTTGTTACAAGATTGATTTTGTTTTATGCTTTGGTTTTTTGGCTGCCAGGGATGTGGGATCTTAGTTCCCTGATTGAGGATCCAACTCACACCCCATGCAGTGGAAGGTGAAATCTCAAGCACTGGACCACCAGGGAAGTCCCATGAAGGCTGATGTTTTAAATGTTAAGGAAGATCTCCCTGAAAACATGGCATTTTAGCAATAATTTTACACAAGAGAAGGAGATGAAAATGTAGGTAAACTGTAATTTAAAGGATTATCATTATCATGAACAAAATTGCAAATGTGATTCTGACCCAGCTTCTCAAAATTTCTCAGTCATCCATACCCAGGATGGAGGTAGATGGTAGGATGAGCCATTCTATGAACATCATGGTAGTTTAGAAGGCTCTGGGGAAGAAGGAATCTTTGGGTTGACTCCAGATGATGACAGTGGTGAGTGAAGTGCTACCAATAATAATAAAAAAAGAATCAGAGGGAATCATGTTGACAAAGTGTTCTCTGTCTTGAAAGAAATTATGCTCCTTAAACTTTCCATGTTGAGAGAGAGGTCCAAGACGAGGCTCCAATTTTATTTCTCCTTTTTCTTTCTTTAGATGCCATGTCTTCTTTTGTTCCTATCATCTTTTCCTTCTGATTTCCATATAGTAAAGAAAGGAAAGGGGTATGAGCAATGCTAAGTTATTGGAAAGGAGAGTCAAATCAGAGCTAGAGTTTAAAATTGTTTCTTCTTTCTTTCTTTCCCACCTCCTCCTAATAATTTAACTTACTAGTCATCCTAAAGGTTGTGTTTTTCTTGACTATGTATAGTCAGTATTGCCTATGTTTTTTCCTCCTGCACGTTCATTCTCTTTGACGATTAAAAATATAAAAGCTATGTTTACATGCATAAACAATTTATTCTACTGAGTGATAGATGAGTTTAGTCTTTGAATGATTAAACAAAGCCTTTTTAAATCTTTGTTTTATTTAGTGAATCATAACATTTGAATGAACTATTGAAGCTAGAATGGTCAATTTGAGTAGGGCCGTTGTGGATACATCTTACAAAGTGAAACAATGCCATGCATCTTCACTCAATTTGGACTATATAGATAGAAGTCGACAATTATTTTTACTGTAATATTTCTGGATAATATTGGAAGGTAAAAATTCTCCTGCTTTCTTCCTCCCCCTTCTGCCTCCAACAGGTGTATTCAATAGTTAGACCAGATTACCTTCAGTGACACTGTCCCAGTGAATCATACATCTTGGTTTTTGCCTTTACATTATTAAAATTGAAACGGTGACTATCTGACTTAAAAGTTACAGATGGTGCCTTTTGGTTGGCCTTACTTTCAAAGAAAATTTCTATTTTATCTGAGTCGGGGAAAGATCCTCATTTCACACATTCTCCAAGCTTTTCCAACATTTCAAATTCTTGCCACTGTAGAAATAAAAGAAATGCCCTAGCCTGATTAAAAATGCCAGTACAGTTTAATTCTGGACTTAAATTATGTATAGACTTGAAAATGACTCTTTTGAAAATTAAGAGCTTATACAAGTTTAGAAATGCACAGACTTAGAGAAATTCTACTGGAAAGGTTATTATTAATGGTAGTCATCAATTCATACTCTTATTTGATGTATAGATTCATTATATAACAGTCCAATAGATGGTTGTCCAGTTTATGCTTAGAAATAATAGGATGTCTTTCAGAATATACATGAGACACATGCTGTGTTTGTTTGAAAAAAAGGAGGGGAGAAGAATTAACTAAAAATAGGATACCCTCTACTGTCTCTATAAAGGCAAATGCCTTTGTCCTTACATTTAAACTGTCCAGTCTTCAGTACAAACCTAGATATCCTCATGTATTCTCAAAGATTTTTTAAAGCAACCTTGACTTTTTAACAGGCTATGAATGTACTTTCAAACAATAATAACCAAGAAATTTAATTTGTGCAAAATTATAGTATGGTCTGTTTTTCAAATGCAAATACTTCTCTGAAAAGCATGCTAAAATTGACATTCACTTTGAACATCTTTTCTCTAATTATAATGACAGATGAAATGTGTTTTTAATGAATGTTGAAACTGTTAAAGCCAATATATAAACTATTTAATCCCCTTTGTCTGTTTTAAGCACATAAAATTCTTCATATGCATTTTATTTATCACTTTACAAATATATTGGTCATATTCATTTAAAAATGAATTTCTTCATATCAGAACATGTCTTGAATACCCAGCTCCATCTTACTCCACATGTGGTACTTCTGTACCTTAACTCATTGTCAGTTTGACGTGAAAGTAATAAAGTGAGGGAAAATAATGCATACTTTGTATTTTTAAGCTTATAATTGATGTTTTCTACCATTTTCAGCTGAATCCAAGGATTTAGTGTGTAATAGTCCTGTGGTTACAAGCTTAAGCCCAGGAGTCATGTATCCTGTGTTGAATGTTGGACTGTCTACTTGCTTACTACATGACGTTTGACTAATTACTAAATATTACCCTTCAGATGTAGTAATAATAGTGCCTCTATTATAGGATAGGTTTAAAAGTGATGTTCCATATAAAGTGTTACTTTCTCTAGCCTAATAGGATTTAGTTATCTCATTTCAAGTATGACCCTTAATCATGATTTCCTTAGATGTTTTCCATACCACAATAGGGAGATAAGATGACTAAATAAAGACATGCCATTTAGGACAACAAATAAAATGTAATTTTCCTTATGGGAACTTGTTTCACACCACCATTTGAGTAAGATACAGAAAGAAGTTTTTATGAAGACATGACCAACATGGAATTGGTATCATAATGACTAAAAGACTGTTATTATTGTGTGCATGAATCACATGGATGCCTATAAATGTTTTAAGCCAGAAGTGAACTTGATTTGTATAATGCAATTGGATAACAGGCAAGAAAACCAACAGAGGTAAATAATACACAACAAAATATTTTGTAACTAGAGAATAAGTTTAATTCTTCCTTGAAATGCATTGGAATATTGCAGCTCAGTTCAGTTGGTCTGTCATGTCTGACACTTTGTGACCCCATGAATCACAGCACGCCAGGCCTGCCTGTTGATCCCAACACCCGGAGTCCACTCGAACTCATGTTCATTGAGTTGATGATGCCATCCAGCCATCTCACCCTCTGTCGTCCCCTTCTCCTCCTGCATCCAATCCCTCCCAGCATCAGAGTCTTTTCCAATAAGTCAACTCTTCGCATGAGGTGGCCAAAGTATTGGAGTTTCAGTTTTAGCACCAGTCCTTCCAAAGAACACCCAGGACTGATCTCCTTTAGAATGGACTGGTTGGATCTCCTTGCAGTCCAAGGAAATCTCAAGAGTTCTTGTGGTGTTCTTAAACACCACAGTTCAAAAGCATCATTCTTTGGCGCTCAACATTCTTCACAGTCCAAATCTCACATCCATACACGACCACTGAAAAAAACCATAGCCTTAACTAGACGGACCTTAGTCGGCAAAGTAATATCTCTGCTTTTGAATATGCTATCTAGGTTGCTCATAACTTTCCTTTCAAGGAGTAAGTGTCTTTTAATTTCATGGCTGCAGTCACCATCTGCAGTGATTTTGGAGCCCCCAAATATAAAGTCTGACACAGTTTACACTGTTACCCCATTTATTTGCCATGAAGTGATGGGACCAAATGCCACGATCTTCGTTTTCTGAATGTTGAGCTTTAAGCCATCTTTTTCACTCTCCTCTTTCACTTTCATCAAGAGGCTTTTTAGTTCCCCTTCACTTTCTGCCATAAGGGTAGTGTCATCTGCATATCTGAGGTTATTGATATTTCTCCTGACAATCTTGATTCCAGCTTGTGCCTCTTCCAGCCCAGCATTTCGCATGATGTACTCTGCATATAAGTTAAATAAGCAGGGTGACAATATACAGCCTTGACATACTCCTTTTCCTATTTGGAACCAGTCTGTTGTTCCATGTCAGTTCTAACTATTGCTTCATGACCTGCATACAGGTTTCTCAAGAGGCAGGTCAGGTGGTCTGGTATTCCCATCTCTTTCAGAATTTTCCACAGTTTATTGTGATCCACACAGTCAAAGACTTTGGCATAGTCAATAAAGCAGAAATGATGTTTTTCTGGAACTCTCTTGCTTTTTCCATGATCCAGCAGATGTTGGCAATTTGATCTCTGGTTCCTCTGCCTTTTCTAAAACCAGCTTGAACATCTGGAAGTTCATGGTTCACGTATTGCTGAAGCCTGGCTTGGAGAAATTTGAGCATTACTTTACTAGCCTGTGAGATGAGTGCAATTGTGCGGTAGTTTCAGCAATCTTTGGCATTGCCTTTCTTTGGAATTGGAATGACCTTTTCCAGTCCAGTGGCAACTGCTGAATTTTCCAAATTTGCTGGCATATTGAGTGTAGCACTTTCACACCATCATCTTTCAGGATTTGAAATAGCTCTACTGGAATTCCATTACCTCCACTAGTTTTGTTCGTAGTGATGCTTTCTAAGGCCACCTTGACTTCACATTCCAGGAAGTCTGGCTCTAGATGAGTGATCACACCATCATGATTATCTTGGTCATGAAGATCTTTTTTGTACAGTTCTTCTGTGTATTCTTGCCACCTCTTCTTAATATCTGCTCCTTTGTTAGGTCAGACCATTTCTGTCCTTTATTGAGCCCATCGTTGCATGAAATGCACCCTTGGTATCTCTAATTATCTTGAAGAGATCTCTAGTCTTTCCCATTCTGTTGTTTTCCTCTATTTCTTTGCATTGATTGCTGAAGAAGGCTTTCTTATCTCTTCTTGCTATTCTTTGGAACTCTGCATTCAGATGATGATATCTTTCCTTTTCTCCTTTGCTTTTCACTTCTCTTCTTTTCACAGCTATTTGTAAGGCCTCCCCAGACAGCCATTTTTATTTTTTGCATTTCTTTTCCATGGGAATGGTCTTGATTCCTGTCTCCTCTACAATGTCATGAATCTCAGTCCATAGTTCATCAGGCACTGTATCTATCAGACGTAGTCCTTTAAATCTATTTCTCACTTTTACTGTATAATCATAAGGAATTTGATTTAGGTCATACCTGAATGGCCTAGTGGTTTCTCCTAATTTCTTCAATTTAAGTCTGAATTTGGCAATAAGGAGTTCATTCTCCTAGAAACAGTCAGCTCCCAGTCTTGTTTTTGCTAACTGTATAGAGCTTCTCCATTTTGGCTACAAAGAATATAATAAATCTGTTTTCAGTGTTGACCATCTGGTGATGTGCGTGTGTAGAGTCTTCTCTTGTGTTGTTGGAAGAGGGTGTTTTCTGTGACCAGTGTGTTCTCTTGGGAAAACTCTATTAGCCTTTGCCCTGCTTCATTACGTACTCCACGGCCAAATTTGTCTGTTACTCCAGGTGTTTCTTGACTTCTTACTTTTGCATTCCAATCCCCTATAATGAAAAGGACATCTTTTTTGGGTGTCAGTTCTAAAAGGTCTTGTAGGTCTTCATAGAACTGTTCAACTTCAGCTTCTTCAGCGTTACTGGTTGGGGCATAGACTTGGATTACTGTGATATTGAATGGTTTGCCTTTTTTTTTTTTTTTTTTTGAATGGTTTGCCCTGGAAATGAACAGAGATTATTCTCTTGTTTTGAGACTGCATTCATGTTCTGCATTTCGGACTCTTTTGTTGACCAGGATGGCTACTCCATTTCTTCTAAGGGATTCCTGCCCACAGTAGTAGATATAATGGTCTTCTGAGTTAAAGTCACCCATTCCAGTACATTTTAGTTCACTGATTCCTAGAATTTCAACGTTCACTCTTGCCATCTCCTGTTTGACCACTTCCAATTTGCCTTGATTCATGGATCTAATATTCCAGGTTCCTATGCATGTTGCTCTTTACAGCATTGGACGTCGCTTCTATCACCAGTCACATCGACAACTGGGTATTGTTTTTGCTTTGGCTCCGTCCCTTCGTTCTTTCTGGAGTTATTTCTCCACTGATCTCCAGTATCACATTGGGCACCTACTCACTTGGGGAGTTCCTCTTTCAGTATCCTATCATTTTGCTTTTTCATACTGTTCACGGGGTTTTCAAGGCAAGAATACTGAATTGGTTTGCCATCCCCTTCTCCAGTGGACCACATTTGTCAGGCCTCTCCACCATGACCTGTCCGTGTTGGATGGCCCTACACACATGGCTTAGTTTCATTGAGTTAGACAAGGCTGTGGTCTGTGTGATCAGATTGGCTAGTTTTCTGTGATTATGGTTTCAGTCTGTCTGCCCTCTGATGTCCTCTTGTAACACCTACCATCTTACTTGAGTTTCTCTTACCTTGGATGTGGGGTGTCTCTTCATGGCTGCTCCAGCAAAGCCCAGCTCCTACTAGAATCTCAAGCTTCCTACTATTTTGCAGTTTAAACTTGTCCTCTGTTATCTATGTTACTTGGACAATTAATCAAGAATGTAGTTACCTAATAATAAATATTCTATTAGATTGAACCATATGAATTGATGATAATTACCCACTTTAGCCTATGAGATCAGTTAAACAGTAGCAACTCCCAATATATCATACATGTTAACTCTGAGTCTTAAAATAAATGACCAGATAAATATATGCACTCTCACTTTCTGATATTTCTTAGTTTCCTCAAAGCATTTGGCCTTTTAAAATCAGTGTGTATTTATTTGGTAGAATACTTGCAATTTTGAGGGAAATATACAATACTTGTATTTTAGCTAGCACCAACAAGGACATCTGTGCCAGAATTAATCTCTTTGACATAGCACTGTGAGAAAGCAATTTGTTTATCTCTTCTACAGTACATGTTTGTACAAAATTCTTTTGTTAATGTAACACATAGACTCATCATCTCTTTCATTAAGCACTTTGAATGTAGTCAGATGGTGTGGTGGTGATGGAGTAACAGATCTCTCTAATACATTATGAAAATAAAAAATAGCACAGCTAGTATTTCTTCTTTGGCACTTTCACTTTTATAAGAATGTTCCATGGAATATTCTCTTATTCAATTTTCACATTTTCACTCCTATAAATTTTAGCAGGAGCTGAGAATATTAATGAAAACATCCTTTGATAGTATTTTTCCAACCCCTTAATTTTAAGCTCTCTAGCTATTTATTTGATATTGGAAACAAACTATAACTTTGATGTGTTAATGATGTTAAGAAACATATACAAATCCTATATTTAATACAAGCATTCTCCTACTTGTATATTACATTTTGTCCAAGGGAGATATGCAAATGCCATCTACAGAGATGTTTATTTTTGGTTTGTGATACTTTATAATGTAAATAATTTGCTCTTAAATTGATGTTTAAATTTCTATGATAAAGTGCATTCTAAAATCACTTCCAAATTAAACCATTTTTCTACTTTATTAAAAAGTAGATTTCTTTTATGTTTCTAGGTCTTAAATAAAGAGAGGATTAAAAATGAATATGATATCTTTAATTTCATATACTATTAATTAGCACATCTCAAAATCTTGTTCCACTAAAAGTAAATTTTGTTGTCAGAAAGGAGTCAATAATAAAGAAAAGAAAGAGAAAGGAAAGGAAAAGGAAGAAGAAAGAAAAAAGAAGGGAAAGAATAAAGGTAGAGTAAAGAATAGAAAAAGCAAAAAATAATAAAACTAAAGCAAATTCAAACCAATAAAAATGATGGCAGGAATTATACCCCAGTGTGTTGGAGAGTTTGGTCTACATGCTTTCTGCATTGACTGCCTCTGTGGTAGACTAGAAATGGCAGGTGACACTGACCTGGGTCATGTGTGGTAAGAGATGATAAATGATGGGAACAAAGCCCTCCCTTGTTGCCTTGGCAGGCCTTCACTCTGCATCACCTTGAATCCAACTTTTGTTTTTAGAGGAGAATTTTAGGTGAAAGCAACAAATCTGAAGTTACAGCTAAATATGAATCAGTGGGAATTACTATTGTGATGGCTACCTAATTTTCACATATCTGGACATTTGCTCAGGGCAGGTGATCTCAAAGATTTGGCTTTCGTTGCATTTTTCTTTTTTTCAACTCTTGAGGGAACTGGAAAACCTACCAAAAATAAGACAAGGCTAAGATTTAGGATCTCTAGAGAGCTAACCAACTACTTTCTATTTGCTAATAAGTGAGTCATTTCATGTCTCACAGCCATCCTAGTCTCATTGGTCTCAGGGAAGTCTTGGGGTTTAGATGAAAGAATGTGTGCAGAAGTTCTTTAGCAGCTACCAAATAATAGGCAGATGAAAGGTGTGAGATTACAATTGTATTAATAGCTAACTCGAATTCATTGATCTATAAAAATCTTTGAAAAAGCCAAGAAAGCATAAATTTATAGAAAGTGAACTAAATCATTTGAACTCAAAAAATCTGTATTCTTGGGGACTATATATGTGTTTTAAAGATACAGTTTATGTCTCTGAGTCTTAAACACACAATGTACCCAATACACTTAAATATACCCTGACCATATTGCTTATGATTCAATGTAAGTGCATTTTCACAAACCTGCTGACTCTGGTGAAGAGATTAGCATGAAGTAGGACTACCCAACTTTCAGGTTCATGAAGAATATATATTTGCCTTTGCTGCAGGAGATGTGTTTATCTCTCCTCATATAACATTGGGCAATATTATGGACTGCATGTTGTGTCTCATTGAAATTCGTATAGAGAAGCCCTAATAACCCATGCGATGGTGTGTGGAGATGTGGCTTTGGGAGGGAATTAGATCAGAAGGGTGGAACCCTAGTGATGAGATTAGTGTCTATACAAAAAGAAACAGATAGGTAACTAAACATGGCAGAGTAGAAGGAAATGCTCTCAATTCTCCTGCAAGAATTCCAAAATTACAACTTGCTGCTGAACAACCATCCACAGGAGAACGTTCAGGAAGTTCAGTTCAGTTCAGTTCAGTCGCTCAGTGGTGTCCGAATCTTTGTGACCCCATGAATCGCAGCACGGCAGGCCTCTCTGCCCATCACCAACTCCCAGAGTTCACTCAGACTGAAGTCCATCGAGTCAGCGATGCCATCCAGCCATCTCACCCTCGGTCGGCCCCTTCTCCTCTGGCCTCCAATCCCTCCCAGCATCAGAGTCTTTTCTAATGAGTCAACCCTTTGCATGAGGTGGCCAAAGTACTGGAGTTTCAGTTTCAGCATCATTCCTTCCAAAGAAATCCCAGGGCTGATTTCCTTGAGAGTGGACTGGTTGGATCTCCTTGCAGCCCAAGACACTCTCAAGAGTCTTCTCCAACACCACAGTTCAAAAGCATCAATTCTTCGGCACTCAGCTTTCTTCACAGTCCAACTCTCACATCCATACATGACCACTGGAAAAACGATAGCCTTGACTAGATGGACCTTAGTTGGCAAAGTAATGTCTCTGCTTTTCAATATGCTATCTATGTTGGTCATAACTTCTCTTCCAAGGAGTAAGCGTCTTTTAATTTCATGGCTGCAATCACCATCTGCAGTGATTTTGGAGCCCCCCAAAAATAAAGTCTGACACTGTTTCCACTGTTTCCCCATCTATTTCCCATGAAGTGATGGGACCAGATGCCATGATCTTCATTTTCTGAATGTTGAGCTTTAAGCCAATTTTTCACTCCCACTTTTACTTTCATCAAGAGGCTTTTTAGCTCCTCTTCACTTTCTGCCATAAAAGGTGGTGTCATCTGCATATCTGAGGTGATTGATATTTCTCCTGGCAATCTAATTCCAGCTTGTGTTTCTTCCAGCCCAGCTTTTCTCATGATGTACTCTGCATAGAAGTTTAATAAGCAGGGTGACAATATACAGCCTTGAGGTACTCCTTTTCTTATTTGGAACCAGTCTGTTGTTCCATGTCCGGTTCTAACTGTTGCTTCCTGACCTGCATACAGATTTTCAAGAGGCAGGTTTGGTGGTCTGGTATTCCCATCTCTTTCAGAATTTTCCAGAGTTTATTGTGATCCACACAGTCAAAGACTTTGGCATAGTCGATAAAGCAGAAATAGATGTTTTTCTGGAACTCTCTTGCTTTTTCTATGATCCAGAAGATGTTGGCAATTTGATTTCTGGTTCCTCTGCCTTTCCTAAAACCAGCTTGAACATCTGGATGTTCATGGTTCATGTACTGCTGAAGCCTGACTTGCAGAATTTTGAGCATTACTTTACTAGCTTGAGAGATGAGTGCAATTGTGTGGTAGTTTGAGCATTCTTTGGCATCGCCTTTCTTTGGAATTGAAATGAAAACTGACCTTCTCCATTCCTGTGGCCACTGCTGAGTGTTCCAAATTTCCTGGCATTTTGAGTGCAGCACTTTCACAGCATCATCTTTCAGGATTTGAAATCACTCAATAGGAATTCCATAACCTCCACTAGCTTTGTTTGTAGTGATGTTTTCTAAGGCCCACTTGACTTCACATTCCAGGATATCTGGCTCTAGATGAGTGATCACACCATCGTGATTATCTGGGTCATGAAGATATTTTGTATAGTTCTTCTGTGTATTCTTGCCACCTCTTCTTAATATCTTCTGCTCAGTTAGGTCCATACCATTCCTGTCCTTTATCGAGCCCATCTTTGCATGAAATGTTCCCTTGGTATCTCTAATTTTCTTGAGGAGATATCTAGTCTTTCCCATTCTGTTGTTTTCTTCTATTTCTTTGCATTGATAGCTGAAGAAGGCTTTTTTTATCTCTTCTTGCTATTCTTTGGAACTCTGCATTCAAATGATTATGTCTTTCCTTTTCTCCTTTGTTTTTTGCTTTTCTTCTTTTCACAGCTATTTGTAAGGCCTCCTCAGACAACCATTTTCCTTTTTTGCATTTCTTTTCCATGGGGATGGTCTTAATCCCTGTCTCCTGTACAATGTCACGAACCTCATCCCATACTTCATCAGCCACTCTATCTGTCAGATCTAGGCCCTTAAATCTATTTCTCACTTCCACTGTATAATTATAAGGGGTTTTATTTAGGTCATACCTGAATGGTCTAGTGGTTTTCCCTACTTTCTTCAATTTGAGTCTGAATTTGGTAATAAGGACTTCATGATCTGAGCCACAGTCAGCTCCTGGTCTTGTTTTTGTTGACTGTATAGAGGTTCTCCATCGTTGGCTGCAGAGAATATAATCAATCTGATTTCGGTGTTGACCATCTGGTGATGTCCATGTGTAGAGTCTTCTCTTGTGTGATTGAAAGAGGGCGTTTGCTATGACCAGTGCAATTCTTGGCAAAACTCTATTAGTCTTTGCCCTGCTTCATTCTGCATCCCAAGGCAAATTTGCCTGTTACTCCAGGTGTTTCTTGACTTCCTACTCTTGTATTCCAGTCCCCTATAATGAAAAGGACATCTTTTTTGGGTGTGAGTTCTAAAAGGTCTTATAGGTCTTCATAGAATAGTTCAACTTCAGCTTCTTCAGCATTACTGGCTGGGGCATAGACTTGGATTTCTGTGATATTGAATGGTTTGCCTTGGAGACGAACAGAGATCATTCTGTCTTTTTATGAGATTGCATCCAATTACTGCATTTCAGACTCTTTTGTTGACCATGATGGCTACTCCATTTCTTCTGAGGGATTCCTGCCCACAGTAGTAGATATAATGGTCATCTGAGTTAAATTCACCCATTCCAGTCCATTTTAGTTCGCTGATTCCTAGAATGTTGATGTTCACTCTTGCCATCTCTTGTTTGGCCGCTTCCAATTTGCCTTGATTCATGAACCTGACATTCCAGGTTCCTATGCAATATTGCTTTTTACATCATTGGACCTTGCTTCTATCATCAGTCACATCCACAGCTTGGTATTGTTTTTTCTTTGGCTCTATCCCTTCATTCTTTTTGGAGTTATTTCTCCACCGATCTCCAGTAGCGTGTTGGGCACCTACTGACCTGGGGATTTCCTCTTTCAGTATCCTATCATTTTGCCTTTTCATACTGTTCATGGGGGTTCTCAAGGCAAGAATACTGAAGTGGTTTGCCATTCCCTTCTCCAGTGGACCACGTTCTGTCATGGAAGTGGTCAAACAGGAGATGGCAACAGTGAACATCAACATGTCAGGAATCAGTGAACTCAAATGGACTGAAATGGGCAAATTTAACTCAAATGATCATTATATCTACTACTGTGGGCAAGAATCCCTTAGAAGTAATGCAGTACACATCATAGTCCACAAAAGAGTCTGAAATGGAGTTCTTGGGTACAATCTCAAAAACAGCAGAATGAACTCTGTTTGTTTCCAAGGCAAAACATTCAATATCACAGCAATCCAAGACTATGCCCCAACCAGTAACGCTGAAGAAGCTGAAGTTAAACAGTTCTATGAAGAGCTACAGGACCTTCTAGAACTAACACCCAAAAAATGTCCTTTTCATTTTAGGGGCCTGGAATGCGAAAGTAGGAAGTCAAGAGATACCTGGAGTAACAGGCAAGTTTGGCCTTGAAGTACAAATTAAAGTGGGGCAAAGGTTAATAGAGTGTTGCCAAGAGAACACACTGCTCATAGCAAACACCCTCTTCCAACAACACAAGTGAAGACTCTACACATGGATATCACCAGACGGTCAATATCAAAATCAGACTGATTATATTCTTTGCAGCCAAAAAATGGAGAAGCTCTATGCAATCAGCAAAAACAAGACTGGGAACAGACTGTGGTTCAGATCATGAATTCCTTATTGCAAAGTTCAGACTTAAACTGAAAGAAGTAGGGAAAACCACTAGACCATTCAGGTATGACCTAAATAAAATCCCTTAAGATTATACAGTGGAAGTGAGAAATAGATTCAAGGGATTAGATCTGATAGAGTGCCTGAAAAACTATGGACAGAGGTTCTTGACATTGCATAGTAGGTAATGATCAAGACCATTCCCAAGTAAAGAAAATGTGAAAAGGCAAAATGATTGTCTGAGGAGGCCTTACCAATATCTGAGAAAAGAAAAGAAGCAAAAGGCAAAGGAGAAAAAGAAAGATATATCCATTTGTATGCAGAGTTCCAAAGAATAGAGAGATAAGAAAGCCTTCCTCAAAGAAATATAGGAAAACAATAGAATGGGAAAGACAAGAGATCTCTTCAAGAAAATTAGAGATATCAATGAACATTTCATGCAATGACAGGCACAATAAAGGACAGGAATAATATGGGCATAACAGAAGCATAAAATATTAGAGGTGGCAAGAATACACAGAAGAACTATACTAAAAAGATCTTTGACTCAGATAACCATGATGGTATGATTAGTCAGCTAGAGCCAGATATCGTGTAATGCAAAAGTGAAGTGGGCCTTAGGAAACATCACTACAAACAAAGCTAGTGGAGGTGATGGAATTCCAGTTGAGCCATTTCAAATCCTAAAAAATGATGCTGTGAAAGTGCTGAACTCAATACGGCAGCATATTTGGAAAACTCAGCAGTGGCCACAGGACTGGAAAAGGTCAGTTTTTATTCCAATCCCAAAGAAAGGCAATGCCAAAGAATGCTCAAACTACTGCACAATTGCCCTCATCTCACAAACCAGCAAAGAAATGCTCAAAATTCTCCAAACCAGGCTTCAACAGTACATGAATGATGAATTTCCAGATATTCAAGCTGGATTTAGAAAACACAGAGGAAACAGAGATCAAATTGCAAACATCCACTGGATTATCGAAAAAGCAAAAGAGTTACAGAAAAACATCTATTTCTGCTTTATTGACTAAGCCAAAGCCTTTGACTGTGTGGATCACAACAAACTGTGGAAAATTCTTAAAGAGATGGAAATGCCAGACTACCTTACCTACCCTCTGAGAAATCTGTGTGCAGGTCAAGAAGCAACAGTTAGAACTGGACATGGAACAACGGACAGATTCCAAATCGGGAAAAGGTGTACGTCAAGGCTGTATATTGTTACCCTGCTTATTTAACTTATATGCAGAATACATCATGAGAAATGCTGGACTGGAAAAAACACAAGCTGAAATCAAGATTGCAGAGAGAAATATCAGTAACCTCAGATACGCAAATGACATCACCCTTATGGCAGGAAGTGAAGAAGGACGAAAGAGCCTCTTGATGAATGTGAAAGAGGAGAGTGAAAAAGTTGGCTTAAAGCTCAACATTCAGAAAACTAAGATCATGGTATCTGGTCCCATCACTTCATGGGAGATAGACAGGGAAGCAGTGGAAACAGTGACAGACTTAGTTTTGGGGGCTTCAAAATCACTGCAGATGGTGACTTCAGCCATGAAATTAAAAGATGCTTACTCCTTGCAAGGAAAGTTATGACCAACCCAGACAGCATATTAAAAAGCAGATACATTACTTTGTGAACAAAGTCTGTCGTGTCAAGGCTATGGTTTTTCCAGTAGTCATGTATGGATGTGAGAGTTGGACTATAAACAAAGCTGAGTGCTGAAGAATTGATGCTTTTAAACTGTGGTGTTGGAGAAGACTCTTGAAAGTCCCTTGGAGTGCAAGGAGATCCAACCAGTCCATTCTAAAGGAGATCAGTCCTGGGTGTTCTTTGGAAAGACTCATGCTAAAGCTGAAACTCCAATACTTTGGCCGCCTGATACGAAGAACTGACTCACTGGAAAAGCTCCTGAATCTGAGGAAGATTGAAGGCAGGAGGAGAAGGGAATGACAAGGATGAGATGATTGGATGGCATCACCACCTCAGTGGACCTGAGTTTGAGCAAGTTCTGAGAGTTGGTGATGGACAGGAAATCTGTTCTGCTGCAGTCCATGGGGTCACAAGGAGTCAGACATGACTGAGAGACTGAACTTACCGACTGAAGAGGAAATAAGAGAGCTTTGTTTTGTTCTCAGCCTTGTGAGTGTGCAATTAGAGTACTGCCTTTTGTAAACCAGGCAGAAGGTTCACACTAGAACTTGGCCATGCTGGCACCCTGACCTTGGACTATCAAATCTCCAGTGAGAAATAAATTTTTGTTATGAAAACCACCAAGTTTGAGTTGATAGCAACCCAAATTGACTAAGATGGGCAAATTCCTCTATTGTTCTTTCATCCATCCTTTCTTTCTTCCTTCTTTCAATATTATCTATTATGCCAGATAATGGTCACAGCTTTAGGAAGAAAAATCAACCAGATTGAAATTGTCCTTCCTCCTGAAATTCTAATGTTAGTGATAGGAAAGCATACAGTAAGCAAATAAAATTAAATAGTGATTCATACTGGAAGAATATAAATGCAGGTTTCAATAGAGAATGGTCATAGTATTTATCTTTATTCATTACTACTATAATATATAATATATAATAGTAATGCATATGTATATACATTATACATATACAATATATATACAATATATATGTGTGTGTGTATATATATATATATATTGCTATTAACATATATATAGTGCATATACATATATATCATCTTGCCTGAGAATCCCAGGGATGGCAGAGCCTGGTGGGCTGCCGTCTATGGGGTCGCACAGAGTCGGACATGACTGAAGCAACTTAGCAGCAGCAGCAGCATTGCTATTAACAATATAGTCAGAGTTAATAAAACTGCAAGATTATTTGGCCACTGTCCACATTTATGATGTCCAGTCCAAGAGCATTTAGTTCAGTTCCATCCAGTTGCTCAGTCATGTCTGACTCTGTGAGGCCATAGACAGCAGAAGCCTGGCCATCAGGGAAGGGAAGTCACCAGCTCCTGGAACTTGCTCAAATTCATGTCCATTGAGTCGGTGATGCCATTCAACCATCTCCTCATGTGTCATCCCCTTCTTCATTGCTTTGAAAGATTTGAAAGTAAAAGTCGAAATTTTCAGAAAATACCTCCCTAAGAGTTGGATAAATGAATCCAAACCCAGAGGCAGCTGTAAATGTGGTGTTTTTGCTGGAATTAAAGGTTAGGACCTTTCCAAGGCATGGTCAGAATAAAGCAATGCTTTCTAACATGTGAGACAGGCCCACTGATGTTTTTCAGTGTGTTTTTATAATGACTCATTATATTGAGTCAAAGTAATAATAATAATAATGGCTAACCCTTATTGAATATTTGAATATTGAATGTTTCTAGTAAATATTCAATAAGGGTTAGCTGTTCATTTATGTTGATTCGTTTACCCAACAAATCTCAGGGAGGTATTTTCTGAAAATTTCAACTTTTACTTTTATATTTATGAACACTTTAATAAAGTCACTCCTGTCGGTAAGGCCTGGGAAAATTCCTCTTATTCCTTTTCCAAGATGGAGTTATAAGTTGAGAGTCTCTAATTATCATCCCCTGCTCACAGCCTTGGTGCTCCTGGCTCAGCATCTGAAATGAACACATTCACCACTGTAGTTTGGTTGATGCCTCAACCATGACATTTGAGTCTTACAGATTAAGGAAAGAAGCAACCCTGATGTGCTGCTTGTGTTAAATCTCCTGGCACATTTATTTTTGATTTATTGAATATAAGATTGCAGGTCTTCAATTTACATGTTCCTGGTAAATAGATAGTATCAGAAGATTGTTTCTTAGCATGCTCCTGGCTCAGCATCTGAAATGAACACATTCACCACTGTAGTTTGGTTGATGCCTCAACCATGACATTTGAGTCTTACAGATTAAGGAAAGAAGCAACCCTGATGTGCTGCTTGTGTTAAATCTCCTGGCACATTTATTTTTGATTTATTGAATATAAGATTGCAGGTCTTCAATTTACATGTTCCTGGTAAATAGATAGTATCAGAAGATTGTTTCTTAGCATGTCTGGAGTTGTATGTACATGAAACAAAGGCAAATTCAAATGGCAAAGCTCAGAGAAGGAAACTAAAGACAGAACATAATTGTTAAACCCAGAAATGTTCTTCCCTTTCTGTTGCAGAAGTGTCAGAATACAAAGTGGCCTCATTTAAAAATATCATGTGGGTCATTTCCAAAGTTATTCATTGACAGTATTATTTTGTTTATGCCTGGATTGAAAGCAATGGTTAGGTTTAAAAAATATACTTCCCTGGTGGCTCAGATGGTAAAGCGTCTGTCTACAATATGGGAGACCCGGGTTCGATCCCTGGGTTGGGAAGATCCTCTGGAGAAGGAAACGGCAATCCACTCCAGTACTATTGCCTGGAAAATCCCATGGACAGAGGAGCTTGGTAGGCTACAGTCCATGGGGTCGCAAAGAGTCGGACACGACTGAGCGACTTCACTTTCACTTTCACTTTATTGTGAAAGATAAAATGACAGAGAGGTCTTTTTTTTTTTTTCCTAATTCATGTCAGTGTTTTAATAGTGCTATGATGAATGCTACCAGAAAAGTAAGAATGAATTCCCTCATTAAAACCATTCACAAAAGAAGGCTCTTTCTCATTTTTTCCCCTTTCAGTTAAGAAGTACTATGTAGATAATAGAATTACCTATTTTTATGAAGTTTCTTACTTTGTTATTGAATAATAACTTAGATGATTGGATTCTTACTAACCTCCGCCATTTAGGAGTTCAACTATTTGAGCCAAGTACAACCTATCAGACTCAGTTTCCTCAACTGGAAAATGGGCATAATAGTAATTGAGTTATCAGCTCTCTGGTAGATTTGCTAAGGGAATTGAATGAGAAATTTTATGTGAAACTAATTTGTAAATTCTATAGGACTATAAAATGTACAGCAATATTGTAACACATAAATTATATAAACATATAAATTATATCATTTATATAAATTAGCACATATTACGATGAACTAATGACCATCGCTATTACCATACAGCTTCACACATTAAATAGTGACCAAGACGCATAAACACTCTTTCAATTTCAAACTTAATCATCCACATATATCTACAAGGGCACTGATACATAGTTGTTCTACTGTTTTGCTCTTTAATACTATTTCTGAATTATTTGTGATTAACATGGATTTTAATACTGAATTGACTAGTACAGTTGCTTAAAATTTTAACTTCTTATTTTGTACTTTTGAAATAGCTTTTGCCAAAGTAGCCTTGTTAAATTGGGCTATATAAACATGCAATTATTTATACCAACTCACGTTAGGGCCACACTTTAAGGACTGCCAATTTTCCACCAATGTAATTATAGCTGTAACTGGTCTTCAGTTATTTGAACTAAAGAGTTCAGTGTCTTGGAATCATACTTTTGATTTTTCCTTGCAAGTTATACATTCATTAGATTTTTAAAGGTAAAATTACTTTGTATATATGTTATATGTACAGACATTTAAACTGTGTATGAAATGTATTCACAATTCTTAAATAGTTGATAATTCTGAGCTTGAATATATGTTTCAGAAACAGTAAATGAAACTTTCACTTAGAAAAGATGTTCTTCATACTTTAAAATAACTTTAATTTCCTTGGAGGTGAGTAGTATGTAATTAAGTAATCCTTGTTATACAGGAAAAAAAGTGTTAGATGTAAATACATAATTCTGCTACCACAGTTAACAGAAATGTTATCATTAAGTGTTTTCTACATTTTGAGGAAGGTAATAAATATTCTTAGGTCTCTATGTGTGTCCTTTTTTAATTTTTTGAAAGAAACATTAAACATATTAACTATCCAGTTCTAGCAGGGAAATAGAAAAACACAGAATACGTAGTATCAGATACTTTTTGAGGGCAAACTTGTTAGTCAACTTTGTCTATCAGAAATAGCATTATTAACTGTCTCACTATCATAAAGCAACTCTGATAGCTCTCATAATTCTTAATTCTCTAAACTGAAATAGATGTACTTCGCAAAATGTCAGTTCTCAAGTTGATCTCTGGGGTTTTGTGCGTGTGTGTGTGTGTGTTTAATGGATAATTTTCATGAACTCATTCAACTTGCTATATGTGGCACAGCTAGTTTCTGGTGAACTGACTTGGTAATAAGTTTGATCTCTTGACTACTTCTAAATTATCAATACAATTCACGTACTTGTGTCTAGGTAAACTCAACACCCACTGAATTTAGAGTTATGTTTTCACCATTAATTCTGGCAAAAAAATTTTATAGCAGTGTGGAATGTTGGCAAAACTAGACTTTTCAGAGTGGATCAAAGAATTGTGTGTCTGAGAAAGGAAAGGTTGGCATGATGTACTGTTACAATTCAGAGCCAAATATGTACATCAGACCCATTTTCAACAAGCCCTAGCCACCTTCACAATGTGTCTGATTTTGATCAGAGATTTTTTTTTTCTTTTCCCCCCTATTTTTGATCTCTTTTCCTCTTTTCCCCTCCAGAACTTGGCCTTACTTATATCTCTCAAATTTTTCTTAGGACAAACTAGCTGAAAAATTCCTGAAGAAAAGTTATGAAGCTCTATTAATTACTAATTCAACATATTTAATTGAGCAGTTTTTCTGAAAAATCAAAAGGGGAAAGAATATGCTAGAAAAATACTTGTGGGTCTATGTGGTTTTCCAACATCTCCTGAGTGAATTGTCTTGATTGTGTTAGATAAATCATTTGGAGGCATACATAAAAGAAATTTGATGTAACGATTTATAGGCAAAGACAATATTTATGCTCAAATTTGAGGTAATTTTCTCTATGGTTTTGTTGCTTTCCACTTGTAAAAGATTATGTTTAATTCATTCAATTCAGATGATTTCAGACTTTGTCCCTGTAAGTAATATTAATTGTATTTGAATTGCAAATGACCACATAATCTCATTTTAAATTTCAAGCCCGAGGACCAAAGCCCAAGTACTAAAATCCAAACAGATGTTCAACATGAAGAATGTTTACAGACTTACTGAATGAAATGTTTTTGGTCACTAAACTTTTTTGGCATTAACAAAGCGTTTTTTAAAAAAGAAACCCATTTTTGTGTGTGGCCTCATTTACACAGCAATTGTGTGTGCAATGGATTATTACAACTCTTTAGTTTCTATATTACAGTGTTTGTGATATACAGAATTGTGTTTGCGAAGTAAATAACTCAACTTTTACTTATTAGAGGTGAAAGGGACTAGTTTTACCCTTCAGTCTTAAGCAAATTTTTAGTGGTTTAAGGGAAGAAAATAATGGCTTTTCAAATATTGGGCAACAATGAAGTTTGTGATATTGGAGAAGAGGATAACGAGCAAGCTTAGTCTTACAATTACCCAAACTTAGTGCCTAAGGAGTTTCCATTCATTCCTTAGGAGAGAATGCAAGCAAAACTATTCAGTTACCTTATACCAAGGAGACAAGACAAGATACAAAGATTTGATAGGACAAGGAGCTGGGGTTCCTAGGACAGAATGGGGCAGGGTGTGGAGGGGGGGTGGGGTAGAGAAAGGCACAGAGAGAGAATTAGCTCCAGGGATCTACCAAAAGTTCCCTCTTCTTAAGTCTTTAGCTAAATACTGATCAGTACATGAATCTGAGCAAACTGCCAAGCCAGGGAAAGAACTACTTATAAAGTACATACAGAGAGGTCCTTAAGAGTTGACATTCTCAACAGTCAGGATGGAAAAACCTTATAAAACATGGATAATTATGTACAGTGTTCAAAAACTGTATTGCCTAAGTAGTGGAGAAAAATTACCCTTGGACTAAAAAGACTTTTTGTTCCGACCTAGCAAAGCTCAGAAGCAAATTTCAAAAAAGATCAGACTTCCCACATGACTTGAGCATTACAGAAATAAAAGTTTGAATACTTAAAATAAAATACAAGAATATTTGAAGAAATAATCAGAAAATTATCCAGAAAAGAAAAAAGAAGCTCGATGAACAAAGCACAGGAAAGTTAAGACAACTTTAAAAAGACATATAATCAAATTGATTAATAATACCAATAACAAAGAGAAAAATCTTGAAGACAACTTTGAAGAAAAAAGGCATGTACATACAAAGAAATAGAGATAGGATGACAAATTGTTTCAATCGGGAAACTATATAAAACAATGTTCTAATGTACTGAAAGAAAATAAAATTGTCAATCTGGAAGTTTTTATCTAGTATAAAACCTTCCAAACACTAAGACAGAATATTTTTCTAGGATACAAAATATAAAACAAAACAAACAAACAAAAACTACTATTAGACCTGCAAGATAAGAATGTCAAAGTAAGTCCTTCATGTAAAAGGCAGATCATACCAGATAGATGTCTGGATCTACAAAAATGAAAGAAGAGCATAAGAGTTAGTAGCATATAGGTATACATAATTTAATTTTTAAATTAAGAATCAGTTTAAAGAAAATTTTAAGCAAAAATAATAATTGCATTGTGGAGGGTTACAAAAAATTTATGACAATAATATTAAAAATGCTAGGATAGGTGAAATGTTCAGTTTTATATGATGTAGCAGAATATTATTTGAAGGTAGACCATAATAAGTTAAAAGAGATATAGCAGAATTCTTGAAAGAAAGAACAAAATACATACAGGAAATTAGAACTAATAAACTACAATAGAGATAAAATGAAATCATGAAAGATAAGGAATCCTAAACAAAGCAAAAAATGGAGGAGAAAGGAACAAGGAACATACGGAACATACAAAGGAATAAAACGGTAGATTGAAACCTAGTCATGTCAATAGTCACATTAGATGTAAATGGCCTAAACACCTCAGCAAAAGGGAGATCTTGTCAATTTATTAGACTGTATAAAAAAGTAATACTGTACTATTTGGTTCCTCGAAAAAACTGACATTAAATTAATGCTTCACTGGAGTTGAAAGTAATATCATTCTAATACTAATGGAAGAAAAGTTGGAATGCTTATATGTAAATTACAAAGATTTACTAGTGATAAAGAAGGTCATTTCATAAAGATAAAATTGGCAATTAATCATGAAGCTTTAGCATAATATGTTCATGTTCCTAATAGCAAGCTTCCAAATACATGAAGCAAAAGCTGTCGTAGTTAAAAGGATAAATATACCAATTCACAATGATAATCAAATATATCAACATGACTCTCTCAATAATTGACAGAAATATACAAAGAAACTTGAATCTGCAGAAATGCAGAATAGTATCTCACATAACCTAAATGACATTAAAGATTACCACTTTGCCCAACTTCAGGATATACAATTTTTTAAGTGCATACAGATGTTTTCAAGCAAACCATATTCCAAGTCATGAAACAAATCTCAATAAATTTTAATTATAAGTAATACAAAATATAACCATAATAAAATTAAATTAACAGTAAAAAGTAGAAAGATGTTTTTAAAAGTCTCCAAAGTTTGGGGACTAAATAATTTTCAAGGAGCAAAAGTTAGAGAGTAATGCAAAAGGAAGACTGGAAAGTATTTTAAACTGAATGAAAATAAAAAAATTATATCAAAAATTGTGCTGCGCAGCCATAGTATTTCCTAGAAGGAGATTTACAGCAATTTTGAAAAAGTCAGGAGGTTTACAGCATCTTTTAAAACTAAAAGACAAACAAACAAACAAAAAAACACACAAAATAACAGCAAAATAAGAACAAAGGAAATGATTAATAAAAGAAAAGAATCCAATGAAACAAAACAGAGAAAGAGAAATCCAATGACATAAAACTTGGTTCTCAGAAAGAACCAATAAAATTCATGAATCCTTAGTCAGATTAATAATACAAGACTGAGAGAGAGAGACAATCACTGAAGAACTTACAGAGATGGGAAAGGATGATAAGGAAATAATATAAACAAATTTATGTCAATATCTTCTATAATTTAGTTAAAATGAAAAAAATTATTTGAAAGCATTTCTACTAGACTGCTAGACCTTTTGAAGAAGAGATATAAAGAAAAGAAATGATAGATACAGATAATATGAACAGCTGTTATCTATTAAAGAACCGGAATTTATTACTGCAAATTACTTTACCAAGGAAGCTTCAGACCCAGAAGACATCGCTGGTGAATTTTTCCTAACATTTAATATGAAATAATGCCAATTCTACATAAACTTTTCCAAAAGGTTAACAAGAAGGAAATAATCACAATTTATATTGGACTCATCCTATTCCAGTATCAGTCAGTCAGTTCAGTCGCTCAGTCGTGTCCAACTCTTTGTGACCCCATGAATTGCAGCACGCCAGGCCTCCCTGTCCATCACCAACTCCTGGAGTTCACTCAGACTTACGTCCATCGAGTCAGTGATGCCATCCAGCCATCTCATCCTCTGTCATCCCCTTTTCCTCCTGCCCACAATCCCTCCCAGCATCAGAGTCTTTTCCAATGAGTCAACTCTTCGCATGAGGTGGCCAAAGTAATGGAGTTTCAGCTTTAGCATCATTCCTTCAAAGAAATCCCAGGGCTGATCTCCTTCAAAATGGACTGGCTGGATCTCCTTGCAGTCCAAGGGACTCCCAAAAGTCTTCTCCAACACCACAGTTCAGAAGCATCAATTCTTCGGCACTCAGCCTTCTTCACAGTCCAACTCTCACAACCATACATGACCAAGGAAAAACCATAGCCTTGACTACATGGAACTTAGTTGGCAAAGTAATGTCTCTGCTTGTGAATATAGTATCTAGGTTGGTCATAACTTTTCTCCAAGGAGAAAGCATCTTTTAATTTCATGGCTGCAGTCAACATCTGCAGTGATTTTGGAGCCCCCCAAAATAAAGTCTGACACTGTTTCCACTGTTTCCCATCTATTTCCCATGAAGTGATGGGATTGGATGCCATGATCTTCGTTTTCTGAATGTTGAGTTTAAGGCAACTTTTTCGCTCTCCTCTTTCACTTTCATCAAGTGGCTTTTTAGCTCCTCTTCACTTTCTGCCAAAAAGGTGGTGTCATCTGCATATCTGAGGTGATTGACATTTCTCCCGGGAATCTTGATTCCAGCTTGTGTTTCTTCCAGTCCAGCGTTTCTCATGATGTACTCTGCATAGAAGTTAAATAAGCAGGGTGACAATATACAGCCTTGACGTACTCCTTTTCCTATTTGGAACCAGTCTGTCGTTCCATGGCCAGTTCTAACTGTTGCTTCCTGACCTGCATACAGATTTCTCAAGAGGCAGGTCAGGTGATCTGGTATTCCCATCTCTTTCAGAATTTTCCACAGTTTCTTGTGATCCACATAGTCTTAGGCTTTGGCATAGTCAATAAAGCAGAAATAGATGTTTTTCTGGAACTCTCTTGCTTTTTCCATGATCCAGTGGATGTTGGCAATTTGATCTCTGGTTCCTCTACCTTTTCTAAAACCAGCTTGAACATCAGGACGTTCATGGTTCACGAATTGCTGAAGCCTGGCTTGGAGAATTTTGAGCATTACTTCACTAGCATGTGAGATGAGTGCAATTGTGCAGTATTTTGAGCACTCTTTTGCATTGCCTTTCCTTGGAATTGGAATGAAAACTGACCTTTTCCAGTCCTGTGGCCACTGCTGAGTTTTCCAAATTTGCTGGCATATTGAGTGCAGCACTTTCACAGCATCATCTTTCAGGATTGGAAAGCTCAACTGGAATTCCATTACCTCCACTAGCTTTGTTTGTAGTGGTGCTTTCAAAGGCCCACTTGACTTCACATTCCAGGATGCCTGGCTCTAGATTAGTGATCACACCATCACCATTATCTGGGTCGTGAAGATCTTTTCTGTACTGTTCTTCTGTGTATTCTTGCCACCTCTTCTTAATATCTTCTGCTTCTGTTAGGTCCATACCATTTCTGTCCTTTATCGAGACAATCTTTTCAATGTTCCCTTGGTATCTCTAATTTTCTTGAAGAGAATGCTAGTCTTTCCCATTCTGTTGTTTTCCTCTATTTCTTTGCATTGATTGCTAAAGAAGGCTTTCTTATTTCTTCTTGCTATTCTTTGGAACTCTGCATTCAGATGCTTATATCTTTCCTTTTCTCCTTTGCTTTTTGCCTCTCTTCTTTTCACAGCTATTTGTAAGGCCTCCCCAGACAGCCATTTTGCTTTTTCGCTTTTCTTTTCCATGGGGATGGTCTTGATCCCTGTCTCCTGTACAATGCCACGAACCTCATTCCATAGTTCATCAGGCACTCTATCTATCAGATCTAGGCCCTTAAATCTATTTCTCACTTCCACTGTATAATCATAAGGGATTTGATTTAGGTCATATGTGAATGGACCAGCGGTTTTCCCTACTTTCTTCAATTTGAGTCTGAATTTGGCAATAAGGAGTTCATGATCTGAGCCACAGTCAGCTCCTGGTCTTGTTTTTGTTGACTGTATAGAGCTTCTCCATCTTTGGCTGCAAAGAATATAATCAATCTGATTTCGGTGTTGACCATCTGGTGATGTCCATGTGTACAGTCTTCTCTTGTGTTGTTGGAAGAGGGTGTTTGCTATGACCAGTGCATTTTCTTGGCAAAACTCTATTAGTCTTTGCCCTGCTTCATTCTGCATTCCAAGGCCAAATTTGCCTGTTACTCCAGGTGTTTCTTGACTTCCTAGTTTTGCATTCCAGTCCCCTATAATGAAAAGGACTTCTTTTTGGGGTGTTAGTTCTAAAAGGTCTTGTAGGTCTTCATAAAACCGTTCAACTTCAGTTTCTTCAGCGTTAATGGTTGGGGCATAGACTTGGATAACTGTGATATTGAATGGTTTGCCTTGGAGATGAACAGAGATGATTCTGTCATTTTTGAGATTGCATCCAAGTACTGCATTTTGGACTCTTTTGTTGACCATGACGGCTACTCCATTTCCTCTGAGGCATTCCTGCCCACAGTAGTATATATAATGGTCAACTGAGTTAAATTCACCCATTCTAGTCCATTTTAGTTCACCGATTCCTAGAATGTCGACGTTCACTCTTGCCATCTCTTGTTTGACCACTTTCAATTTGCCTAGATTCATGGACCTGACAACCAGGTTCCTATGCAATATTGCTCTTTACAGCATCAGATCCTGCCTCTATCATCTGTCACATCCACAACTGGGTATTGTTTTTAAATCCCTTCATTCTTTCTGGAGTTATTTCTCCACTGATCTCCAGTAGCATATTGGGCACCTAATGACCTGGGGAATTCCTCTTTCAGTATCCTATCATTTTGCCTTTTCATACTGTTCATGAGGTTGTCAAGGCAAGTTTACTGAATTGGTTTGCCATTCCCTTCTCCAGTGGACCACATTCTGTCAGACCTCTCCACCATGACCCTCCCGTCTTGGGTTGCCCTACGGGCATGGCTTGGTTTCATTGAGTTAGACAAGGCTGTGGTTCTAGTGTGATTAGATTGACTAGTTTTCTGTGAGTATGGTTTCAGTGTGTCTGCCCTCTGATGCCCTCTTGCAACACCTACCATCTCACTTGGGTTTCTCTTACCTTGGGCGTGGGGCATCTCTTCACAGCTGCTCCAGCAAAGCACAGCCACTGCTCCTTACCTTGGATGAGGGGTATCTCCTTACCACTGCCCTTCCTGACCTTCAACCTGGGATAGCTCCTGTAGGCCCTACTGTGCCTGCACAGCCACTGTTCCTCAGGTTGCTACTCCCAGCCTCTGCCCCTGGCCTCGGGCGAGGGGTGGCTCCTCAGGGCCACTGCCCCTGTCCTCGGGTGCAAGCTGGCTTCTCCCGGCTGCCCCTGACCTTGGACGCTGGTTGTCTCCTCCTGGCCGCCACTGACCTCAGATTTGGGGTAGCTCCTCTCGGCCACCGCCCTGGCCTCGGACATGTGGTAGCTCCTCTCCGCACTAGGTGAACTAAGGGTGGGCGGCTGCCACCCGGTGCTATAGCTTCATCTTAATTAATGATATTATTTTCAAATAAGGTTATATTATAAGGTACTAAGGTCTTCCCTGTAGCTCAAATGGTAAAGAAACAACTGCAATGCAGGAGACCTGTATTTGATCCCTAGGTCAGGAAGATCCTCTGGACAAGGGAATGGCATTCCAGTATTGGGCTTTCTTTGTGGCTCAGCTGGTAAAGAATTGCAGAGTCTGACATGAGTAAGTGACTAACACTACTACTATTAGATATTAAGGGGTCAGGGCTCCAACATGTGAATTTGTAGGGTTACAATTCAACTCACGACAAACCTCAAACACTTTATGGTGAGGGAAAGGATCCAGACTGAAAAAGCTACATACCCCGTCATTCCAATTATATGACTTTTTGGAAAAATCAATACTGTAGGGACAGAAAACAGATCTGTAGTTCCCAGAAGCTAAGGTAGAGAAGGATACACAGAATTTGGAGGAACTTTTTGGAGTGACAGAACTGTTCTATACTTTGATTGTGGTAAAGCTGATATGATTGCATTCACTTGTTAAAGCTTGTTGAACTATACAGAAAAGGGTAAATTTTTATCTATGTTAATTATACTTTAAAAAAGGAATGTATAAAAAATTAATGGTTGCCACTTATGGATATTTTCCACTTAAAACCTTACATTTCCATGGACAGAAATTAACTTTACTATATAGTGAGACTGGAAATATAAAGTCTTCCATTCATTATCAGCCACCAACAAGGCAGAAAATTGATTTAAATTTTTTGGAAAGTAATTGGATAAAAAGATGTATCTGTATATATACAGTCTGCTTTCTGATGGATAAGACTAAGAGGGTTGTGGAAACTTCTTGATGGGAGGGACTCGTTCAATTCAGTTACTCAGTCATGTCTGATTCTTTGCGACCCTATGGATTGCAGCACACTAGGCTTCCCTGTCTATCACTAACTCCCATAGCTTTCTCAAACTCATGTCCATCGAGTTGGTAATGTCATCCAACCATCTCATTCTCTGTCGTTCCCTTCTCCTCCTGCCTTCAATCTTTCCCAGCATCAGGGTCTTTTCCAATGACTCAGTTCTTCCCATCAGGTGGCCAAACTATTGGAATTTCAGCTTCAGCATCAGTCCTTCCAATGAATATTCAGGACTGATTTCCTCTAGGATGGACTGATTGGATCTCCTTTCAGACCAAGGGACTCTCAAGAGTCTTCTCCAACACCTCAATTCAAAAGCATCAATTCTTCAGTGCTCAGCCTTCTTTGTAGTCCAACTCTCAAATCCATACAAGACTACTGAAAAAAACACCTTAAACAAGATGGAACTTTGTTGGCAAAGTAATGTATCTGCTTTTTTAATATGTTGTCTAGGTTGGTCATAGAATTTCTTCCAAAGAGTAAGCATCTTTTAATTTGAAGGCTACTGTCACCATCTGGAGTGGTTTTGGAGCCTCCCCAAAATAAAGTCTGTCACTGCTTCCAAACAAAGCTTTATCAACAAAGCTAGTAGAGGTGATGGAACCCCAATTGAGCTATTTCAAAGCTTAAAAGATGAAGTTGTGAAAGTCCTGCACTCAATATGGCAGCAAATTTGGAAAACTCAGCAGTGGCCACAGGACTGGGAAAGGTCAGTTTTCATTCTAATCCCCAAGAAAGGCAATGCCAAAGAATGCTTAAGATACCATACAGTTGCACTCATCTCATACATTAGTAAAGTAATGTTAAAAATTATCTAAGCCAGGCTTCAGCAGTACATGAATCGTGACTTCCAGATGTTCAAGCTGGTTTTAGAAAAGGCAGAGCAACCAGAGATCAAATTGCCAACATCAGCTGGATCCTTGAAAAAGCAAGAGAGTTCCAGAAAAACATGTATTTCTGCTTTATTGACTGTGCCAAAGCCTTTGACTGTGTGGATCATCACAAACTGTGGAAAATTCTGAAAGAGATGGGAATACCAAACGACCTGACCTGCCTCTTGAGAAACCTGTATGCAGGTCAGGAAGCATCAGTTAGAACTGGATGTGGAACAACAGACTGGTTCCAAATAGGAAAAGGAATACCTAAATGCTGTATATTGTCATCCTGCTTATTTAATTTATATGCAGAATACATCATGAGAAACACTGAGCTGGATGAAGCACAGGCTGGAATCAAGATTGCCAGAAGAAATATTAATAACTTCAAATATGCAGATGACACCGCCCTTATGGCAGAAAGTGAAGAGGAGCTGAAAAGCCTCTTGATGAAAGTGAAAGAGGAGAGTGAAAAAGTTGGCTTAAAGCTCAACATTCAGAAAACTAAGATCATGGCATCTGGTCCCATCACTTCTTGAGAAATAGATGGGGAAACAGTGGAAACAGTGTCAGACTTTATTTTGGGGGGCTCCAAAATCACTGTAGATGGTGATTGCCACCATTAAATTAAAAGATGCTTACTCACTGGAAGGCAAGATAATGACCAACCTAGACAGCATATTAAAAAGCAGAGATATTACTTTGCCAACAAAGATCCATCTAGTCAAGGCTATGGTTTTTCCAGTAGTCATATGGATGTGAGAGTTGGACTATAAAGAAAGTTGAGTACTGAAGAATTGATGCTTTTGAAGTGTGGTGTTGGAGAAGATTCTTGAAAGATCTTTGGACTGCAAGGAGCTCAAACCTGTCATTCCTAAAGTAAATTAGTCCTGAATATTCATTGGAAGGACTGATGCTGAAGTTGAAACTTCAATACTTTGGCCACCTGATGTGAAGGACTCACTCATTGGAAAAGACTCTGATGCCGGGAAAGATTGAGGGCAGGAGGAGCAGGGGACGACAGAGGATGAGACGGTTGGATGGCATCACCAACTCAGTGGACATGTTTGGGTAAACTCTGGAAGGGAGGCCTGGTGTGCTGTGTGGTTCATGGGGTCGCAAAGAGTCAGACAGTACTGAGTGTCTGAACTGAACTGAACAGTTTCCTTGTTTCCCCATCTATTTGCCATGAAGTAATGTGTCCAGATCCTGTGATCTTAGTTTTCTGAATGTTAAGTTTTAAGCCAGCTTTTTCACTCTCCTTTTTCACTTTCATCAAAAGGCTCTTTAGTTCTTCTTTGCTTTCTGCTTTCAGATATACAGATGGTGTCATCTGTATATCTGAAGTTGTTGATATTTCTCCTGGCAATGTTGATTCCAGCTTGTGCTTCATCTAGCCCAGCATTTCTCATGATGTACTCTGCATGTAAGATAAATAAGCAGGATGACAATATACAGCCTTGACATACTCCTTCCCAATTTGCAACCAGTCTGTTGTTCCATGTCCTGTTCTAACTGTTGCTTGTTGGCCTGCATACAGATTTCTCAAGAGGCAGCTCAGGTGGTCTGATATTCTCATCTCTTTAAGAATTTTCCACAGTTTGTTGTGATCCACACAAAGGCTTTGGCATAGTCAATATAGCAGAAGTATATGCTTTTCTGGAACTGTCTTGCTTTTTCTATAATCCTATGGATGTTGACAACTTGATCTGGTTCCTATGCATTTTCGACATCCAGCTTGAACATCTGGAAGTTCACAGTTCATGTACTGTTGAAGCCAAGCTTCGAGAATTTTGAGTATTACTTTGCTAGCGTTTGAGATGAGTGCATTAATTCTGCAGTAGTTTAAACATTCTTTGGTATTGCCTTTCTTTGGGATTGGAATGAAAACTGACTTTTTCCAGTCCTGTGGCCACTGCTGAGTTTTCCAAATTTGCTGCCATATTGAGGTGCAGCATTTTAACAGCATCATCCTTTAGGATTTGAAATGGCTCAACTGGGAGGGACAGGCTGTGTGGAAAACAGGGTATTGCTCTGCTGGGTAGGGCCAGGCTCAGTAAATCTTAATCCAATATTCTGCTGATGGGTGTGGCTGTGTTCCTTCCCTGTAGTTTTGCCTGAGGCAGAACTATGGTAGGGGTAATGGTGGTAATGGCAATCTCCTTCAGAAAGACTTACGCCTGCTTGCCATGGCTCCCAGGACTGTTGTAGTCAGTGCTCCTGACCCCAAAGCAAGCCACAGGCAACCCAGGCCTCTACTGGAGGCTCCTGAACACTCACAGGCAAGTACGGCTCAGTCTCTTGTGGGGACACTCCTCCTTTCTCCTGGATCCTGGTTCCCACATGGTTTTGTCTGTGTCTTTAAAGAGTCTGTTACCCAGTCCTGTGGAAAGTCTGTAATCAAATCCCACTGGCTTTCAAAGTCAAATCCCATGGGGCTTCTCAGTCTCTTTGCCAGATCCCCAGGTTGGCCCTAGAACTTTTGCAACAGTGCGAGACCTTTTTATAATGGTTGCCTGAGGAGGCCTTATAAAGAGCTGTGAAAAAAGAGAAGCAAAAGGTAAAAGAGAAAAGAAAAGATATACCCATTTGAATGCAGAGTTCCAAAGAATAGCAAGGAGAGACAAGAAAGCCTTCCTCAGTGATCAATGCAAAGAAATAGAGGAAAACAATAAAATGGGAAAGACTAGAGCTATCTTCAGGAAAATTAACTGCCTTATGACCCAGCAATCCCACTGCTGGGCATACACACTGAGGAAGCCAGAATTGAGACACGTGTACCCCAATGTTCAATGCAGCACTGTTTAAAATAGCCAGGACATGGAAGCAACCTAGATGTCCATCAGCAGATGAATGGAGAAGAAAGCTGTGGTACATATACACAACGGAGTATTATGCAGCCATTAAAAAGAATACATTTGAATCAGTTCTAATGAGGTGGATGAAACTGGAGCTTATTATACAGAGTGAAGTAAGCCAGAAAGAAAAACACCAATACAGTATACTAACACATATATGTGGAATTTAGAAAGATGGTAACGATAACCCTGTATGCAAGACAGCAAAAGAGACACAGATGTATAGAACAGTCTTTTGGACTCAGAGGGACAGGGAGAGGGTTGGATGATTTGGGAGAATGTCATTGAAACATGTATAATATCCTATATGAAATGAATTGCCAGTCCAGGTTCAATGCATGATACTGGATGCTTGGGGCTGGTGCACTGGGATGACCCAGAGGGATGGTATGGGGAGGGAGGAGGGAGGGGGGTTCATGATGGGAACACATGTATACCTATGGTGGATTCATGTTGATGTATGGTAAAACCAATACAATATTGTAAAGTAATTACCCTCCAATTAAAATAAATCAATTTATGTTTAAAAAAAAGAAAATTAGAGATACCAAGGGAACATTTCATGCAATAATAAGCACAATAAAGGACAGAAATGGTATCGACCTAACAGAAGCAGAAAATATTAAGAAGACATGGCAAGAATACATAGAACTATAGAAAAAAGATCTTCATGGCTCAGATAATCACGACGGTATGATCTCTCATCTAGAGCCAGACATCTTGGAACGCAAAGTGAAGTGGACCTTAGGAAGCATCACTATGCACAAAGCTAGAGCAGGTGCTGGATTTCCAGCTGAGCTATTTCAAATCCTAAAAGATGATTCTATAGACGTCCTGCACTCAATATGTCAGCCAATTTGGAAAACCCAGCAGTAGCCGCAGGACTGGAAAAGTCAGTTTTCATTCTATTCCCAAAGAAGGGCAATGCCAAAGAATGTTCAAACTACCACACAATTGCACTGGTCTCACACACTAGCAAAGTATTACTGTAATTCTCTAAGCCAGGCTTCAACAGTACGTGAACTGAGAACTTACCAGATGTTCAACCTGGATTTAGAAAAGGCAGAGGAACGAAACATCAAATTGCCAACATCTGTTGGGTCATAGAAAAAGCAAGAGAGTTCCAGAAAAACATTTACTTCTGCTTTATTGACTATGCCAAAGCCTTTGACTGTGTGCATAACAACAAACTGTGGAAAATTCTTAAAGAGAGGGAAATACCAGACCACCTTAGCTGCCTTGGGAGAAATCCTGTAGGCAGGTCAGGAAGCAACAATTAGAGCGGGGCATGGAACGACAGACTGGTTCCAAATTGGGAAAGGAGTGCATCAAGGCTGTATGTCAGCCCACTTATTTAACTTATATGCAGAGTACATCATGAGAAATGCTGGACTGGATGAAGCACAAGCTGGAATCGAGATTGCTGGAAAGATATCATTAACCTCAGATATGCAGATGACACCACCTTTATGGCAGAAAGTGAAGAGAAACTAAAGAACATCTTAATGAAATTGAAAGAGGAGAATGAAAGAGCTGGCTTAAAACTCAACATTTAAAATCTAAGATCATGGCGTTTGGTCCCATCACTTCATGGCAAATCAATGGGGAAACAATGGAAGCAGTGACAGACTTTATTTTCTTGGTCTCCAAAATCACTGCAGATGATGACTGCAACCATGGAATTAAAAGATGCATGTTTCTTGGACAAAAAGCTATGACCAAACTAGACAGCATATTAAAAAGCAGAGACATGATTTTCCAGCAAAGGTTCATCTAATCAAAGCTATGATTTCTCCAGCAGTCATGCATGATTGTGAGACCTGGACTATAAAGAAGGCTGAGTGCCGAAGAATTGATGCTTTGGAACTGTGATGTTGAAAAAGATTCTTGAAAGATCCTTGGACGGCAAGGAGATCAAACCTGCCAATCCTAAAGGAAATCAGTCCTGAATACTCATTGGAAGGACTGATGCTGAATTTCAAACTCCAATAGTTTGGCCACCGGATGTGAAGAACTGACTCATTAGAGAAGACTATGATTCTGGGAAAGATTGAAAGCAGGAGGAGAAGCGGATGACAGAGATGGTTGGATGGCAACACCAACTCAATAGACATGAGTTTGAGCAAGCTCTGGGAGATGGTGAAGGACAGGGAAGCTTGGCATGCTGTAGTCCATGGGGTTGCAAAGAGTCAGACACGACTGAGCATCTGAACAGCAACAACAATGTATATATGTATGTATACACTTCATACCATTTATGAATCCTAATTGGCTCAGAGGTTAAAGCATCTGCCTGTAATGCGGGAGACCTGGGTTTGATCCCTGGGTCGGGAAGATCCCCTGGAGAAGGAAATGGCAACCCACTCCAGTATTCTTGCCTGGAGAATCCCATGGACAGAGTAGCCTGGTGGGCTACAGTCCACAGGGTCGCAAAGAGTTGGACACGACTGAGCGACTTCACTTTCATCTCTGGGCTTCTCTGGTGGCTCAAATGGTAAAGAGTCTACCCAAAATGCGGGAGACTGGGGTTTGATTCCTGGGTTGGGAAGATCCCCTGGAGAAAGAAATGGCAGCCCACTCCAGTATTCTTGCCTGGAGAATCCCATGGACAGAGTAGCCTGGTGGGACAGAGGAGCCTGGCGGGCTACAGTCCATGGGGTCGCAAAGAGTCGGATACGACTGAGCGACTACCACACACATACCACACATGCCTAAGGAAATAAAGTTATGCTTACAAAGATGCCCAAATGTTGTAAACATATTATCAAGAGGGAATTAAGGAATTCAAGTAATGTTTGTATAATTGGGATATCAGGAAGCCTCTAAAATAGTGAAGAGGATTTATACTTATTGACCCAAAAGTTGTCCTTGGTATAGTGGGTTAATGTCATGAGGTAGAGGAAATCTACATGCCTCTTTTCTTGAGAACTACAGCAATCCCTGTTCAACTCATATAAGAGGAATAATGACATTCTCTTTCAAGAGTCTGGAATTGAGCTTAGGAAGTTCTAGGTTTATCTGGTGTGCTTACATGAACTCATTGTTTAATTTCCAGCATTGTGAGATAGACAGAGCTGTGATGGAACTATAAAAGCAAAGCAAATGTGTAGAAAGTAGAAGACATAAGACTTAATGACCCCACAGAAAAAGAGAAAAATATGGTGGGGTTTCTGATGATCTGCTTGATTCCAGTATGTCTTGATAGCCACCTGCTCTTTTACACTTGGGTTTTCTGAAATATCCATTTTTCAAATTGCCTTGTCTTCTTAAGTTAATAAATTTAGTTGAAAGACTGTTAAAAATAAAATGAAGAATTCACAATAAAACTTTGCTTGTGTGTGTGTGTATGAGAGAGGGAGAGAGAGAACAAGCAAACTGTAAGGAGATAATAAGACTGCTACTAATGAGTAGCTGTGGGACGTGGGACCGTAGACGACTTCAGGTTTCCATATATGGCTTACATTTAGAGAATTATTTTTTCACATACAGAATAATGCATCACACCATGCCAGTTCTAATAATTATATGTGAAACTGTTAATTCTTTGATATTTAATTACAATAGTTTAGAACTCTGAACTGCCATCTTCTTCTCCACTTCCTAATGGATTTGATTGCAATGAGATTGTATTTCTTCCATAATAAAAGACAGCACACACATTTAAAGCAGTTCAAAATGGATTTGAATGTTATGTCTATACCCTTTTTTCAGATTTGAAATTCTGTGAAATTTTCTCATTTTTCGTAACATGGAAACACTTTCTCTTTTCGTTACCATTTCTCCTTGATGAAACTTTTCCTTAGTACCAATCTTAATGTTGCTTTCCTGATGGCTCAGTGGTAAAGAACCTGTGTGCAATGCAGGAGACACAGGAGATGTGGGTTTGATCCCTGGGTCAGGAAGATCCCTTGGAAGAGGAAATGGCAACCCACTCCAGTATTCTTGCCTGGAAAATCCCATGAACAGAGGAACCCGGTGGGCTACCATCCATATACTTCAAAGTTCAATGTGCCTGAGTATGCACGCATGCAATCTTACCTTCAGTGATCTTCACACAGGCAAAAGGAAAAAAAATACTTATCTTTCTGTAAGTAAAACCCCCTTTTAATTAAAAATAAAAACAACCAACAACAACTTCCTAGAAGTGCTCCAATTTCTTTGTTTTTATTGAAATTTATCATATTTATATTGTTTATAAAATCATAAGTATTAGGGATATTTAAATTCTTTAAAAAGCAAATTAGTTAAATCTCTCACTTTTCAAAAGTCCCACCGAAGACCTGGAAATGCTAGGTTACCAAAGACCACCTCCAAGCTGGTCTGCTTTCGAGAAGGAGGTCGTTTTGAGTACTGGGATTTTTCTTAGGACATCAGACACTTCTGCTCTCAACACTTTTGTGACAGCTGTGATTGATTCCTTTTGTTAAGCATTTTTATATTCTAATATATCTAAATTCAATTATACATTATAGAATGTACTTCCTCACCCTCCTCTTTCTGTCCTCTTTGCCTGTTCCTCCTTCTCCTCCTCTTTCATCCCTTCTTCCTTTTTTTCCTTTTTTGGGGAATGAAACTTTTTATTCTTCTTTCAAGGGGACAATAGAACCGTAAGCATTAGCAGAGGATGAATGATCTCTGAAGTTTCAACCAGATGTAGCTCATACTGATGACAGCTCCTTGTGATAAACTTGTTCCTTCTGCACAATCTTCAGTTCAAGCTGAAATTACTAATTACTGAAAAATTACAGAAATACATTAAGTTGTCCCCCCGTCCCTGGGATTCTCCAGGCAAGAACACTGGAGTGGGTTGCCATTTCCTTCTCCAATGCATGAAAGTGAAAAGTGAAAGTGAAGTCGCTCAGCCGTGTCCGACCCTCAGCGACCCCATGGACTGCAGCCTTCCAGGCTCCTCCGTCCATGGGATTTTCCAGGCAAGAGTACTGGAGTGGGGTGCCACTGCCTTCTCCTTTCATAATAATACACCAGGGAAAATGTTTGTGAAGTATATGGAGTGTCACATGTGTACTGTGTTATAATGAACTTTTAAAAATAGACTCAACATTGAAAGACCTAAATTTCAGAAAATCACTCCACAAATTACATATTATAAGGAAGTGCTGGTCAGAATTAAATAGTCATAAACAATTCCAAATATTTGTTAAAATACATCAATTCAATAGAAAGTCTGAAATTGTAATTATTTTTCTAACCCATTTTTGTTATCCAGACTATAACCTCCCATCAAAGAAAGGCAAATCAAACAAAAATTGAAAAAGAATATTTAAGTAGATATCATAACAAACAGTTTTTTTGTTTGTTTCCGATAAGATGTTAGGGCTTTCTTATGTGAGACAACACTGAGGTGGAAAAACACAGAACACATGTTTATATACACTTAACATATTTTATTTTATCCATGTAGAAATGATCACTTTATTTTTTTCATAATCTTTTACCATTACAAATTGCTCACCAATGTATCTTTCCCCCTCTTCTTTCCAGACAGAACCTGGTGATGGACTCTGAAACATATCTCACTAGAAACCACAGTTTACTTATGTATATTTATTCCATAGTTACTTGATATAGGTTTTTATTTGAGTAATAAATGTCATTAAATTAATTTGCAAGTTATCACCACTTAATTTTTGAGGAAAAATTCTACCTTCACAACTTCACTCTGTTAAAATATATAAGCTTATTCTTTTATTTGTAGAATTCTGCTCTTACAATTATACATCTAAATGATTTAAATAACTACCCACACAAATTCTTTTTTAAATAAGGTTTGACATACCAAGGTGTTTGAAGATCTTGTCTTCCTCATTTTCCAACTGGTAACAAGTGAAATAAATGAGAAATGGTCTTGATAGAGAGTTGGTGTTAGTTCTTGGTCCTATTCAGGTTCACTGATTTGAGAAATTAACAAATCACATTTACCAGCTATGCACAATGAACTGGGTACTGAACTCCATGCTTCAAATGGATTATTTTATTTAAGCCTCTCAACAAGCTTAATAAGATGCTCTTAGAGTCTCCTGTGGAAATTGAGGCCCAAAGCATATGCTTAACGTCAACAGGAAGAGTTGGAGCTCTGATTTAAATACAGGTGGTCTGATTTCAAAGAGCAGACTCTAATCGTGGACACTGCATTTGCTCAAGGTCACTGAGGCTCAGTATTTTAAGTTGGCAGTTGGGAAGCCAGTTCTTCTGGATCACCACAATGGCCTGCAAACACATTCATAGTGACCACTGGCCAAGTTTCTTCACTGGGAGAAGCTCTTGTAGACACCAGCCATTTAGATGTCCATTTAGATCAAATTCCAACTGCTTGCTTACTCCTTTAGCTGTGGTTTCAAGATTGTCTTTTGGGGGAAGTTTTATCTGTCCTGAAGCTCACGATGTTCTATGCAGAAAACCAAGTGACTGTATTAAAAGAAAAAGAGTTCTTTCTTTTTCAAGTTTATTTATTTAGCCCCATAAGCAATGTTCAAGTTTACTTTGTTGCACTGATTGTTTATGGCAGCCATAGACATTTACATAGACTGACAGGGACTATCCCTGGAGTTCAATGACTTCAGAATGTACACAAATACAATTTCTTAAAATAAATAAATATCTGATACTAATCTCTCTCTAGAGTATGATGCATGACCAAAGGATACTCCTTTGTTCTGATTATATTAGTATGGAATAAGTTTAGGGCTGCTAAATATATTTGGTGGCTAGTATTTTTTAATCTTACTATGCCACTGCTGCTGCTGCTAAGTCACTTCAGGACTATGCCACTAGATATTATTTATTTCTAACTTAAATTAGAGTGCTATTTATAATTTTTAAAAAATTTTTATTTTTACTTTATTTTACTTTACAATACTGTATTGGTTTTACCATACATTGACATGAATCCACCACAGGTGTGCATGCGTTCCCAAGGAACTTAAATATCTAGCAATATAGGATTGGTTAAGACACTTTTATTCATAAGATGGAGTGTAACATGCTAAAATATATTTAGGTGAAGAATTATGTTAAAAATGTGGTTAAATGGAAAAATATTAATAACCACCAGAATCAGAATATGGAATATAAGTTCATTTTTGTAGAACAATAAACAAAAGAAAATATTTGCCTATTATGAGATATTTTAATCTTTTTATTTTTGTTTATTTCTATGTTTAACACTAAATATGTATTCTTTGTATAAGGAAAAATTACAAATAAAATATTACTTTAGGACAATGTACAAGGAAGTAATTTATTCATGAAAATAACACAATTTGCATGGTGTAGATGAAAGACAAATATAAAATGCACCTCATTGAAAATGCTTTCTTAAGATTTCATTTATGCAAATACTAGGGACCATATGCTGAACCTTGCAGTTTGGCATGCAAATAGCTCATCTTGCAATGGCCCAGGGGATCTTACTCAGGTTTGAGAGATTATTTAAAGTTATTTCAAACAACCAATTCCATTTAGTCTATGAACCAAGTTAAAAAAAATATCTATCCCAAGTAGGAATAGATCAGCTGATTATTAAAAAAAAATACTGTAGGATTTTATATTATTAATTTTCCTTAGGGCCAATTATGGCTGTATGCATTTATTTACTTCAAGAAAGAAATTTATATTGGCCTGGGGCAGAAATATTCCTTCTAAGGTCCATCTGGCCATTTGCAATTTTACTCCTTGGCAAAATTCCAAAGAAGATCCAACATCCTCCAAAACAGATCTTGCCTTTTATTTCAGTTCAGTTCAGTCGCTCAGTTGTGTCTGACTCTTTGTGACCCCATGAATCGCATCACGCCAGGCCTCCCTGTCCATCATCAACTCCTGGAATTCTCTAAAACTCACGTGCATCAAATCAGTGATGCCATCCAGCCATCTCATCCTCTGCCGTCCCCTTCTCCTCCTGCCCCCGATCCCTCCCAGCATCAAAGTCTTTTCCAATGAGTCAACTCTTCGCATGAGGTGGCCAAGGTATTGGAGTCTCAGCTTTAGCATCAGTCCTTCCAAAGAACACCCAGGACTGATCTCCTTTAGAATGGACTGGTTGGATCTCCATGCAGTCCAAGGGACTGTCAAGAGTCTTCTCCAATACCACAGTTCAAAAGCATCAATTCTTTGGTGCTTAGCTTTCTTCACAGTCCAACTCTCACATCCATACATGACCACTGCAAAAACCATAGCATTGGCTAGACGGACCTTTGTTGCCAAAGTAATGTCTCTGCTTTTGAATATGCTATCTAGGTTGGTCATAACTTTTCTTCCAAGGAGTAAGTGTCTTTTAATTTCATGGCTGCAGTCAACATCTGCAGTGATTTTGGAGCCCCCAAAAATAAAGTCTGACACTCTTTCCACTGTTGCCCCATTTATTTGCCATGAAGTGATGGGACCAGATGCCATGATCTTCGTTTTCTGAATGTTGAGCTTTAAGCCAATGTTTTCACTTTCTTCTTTCACTTTCATCAAGAGGCTTTCTAGTTCCTCTTCACTTTCTGCCATAAGGGTGGTGTCATCTGCATATCTGAGATTATTGATATTTCTCCCAGCAATCTTGATTCCAGCTTGTGCTTCTTCCAGCCCAGTGTCTCTCATGATGTACTCTGCATAGAAGTTAAATAAGCAGGGTGACAATATCCAGCCTTGACGTACTCCTTTTCCTATTTGGAACAAGTCTGTTGTTCCATGTCCAGTTCTAACTGTTGCTTCCTGACCTGCATATAGGTTTCTCAAGAGGCAGGTCAGGTGCTCTGATATTCCCATCTCTCTCAGAATTTTCCACAGTTTATTGTGATCCACACAGTCAAGCGCTTTCATCTTTCATTTAGGATTGGATATAAACTTTGAAATGCATTGTCAATGCATATTAAATTCTTGAATGGCTTAGAAATCTCCTATGGCTCTTTAAGTAAAATCTAAATGTCAAAAAATGATTTATAAGGTCCTTGTGGGGTCTGTCCCGACCCCACTTGTCCCATCTGTTTTGATTCTCCATCTCCTCAATATGTTTGGATTAAACTGGGTTTATTTCCGGGCCCTTGGAAGTGCTGTCTTTGGGCCTTCAACTGTCCCTTCTGTTAACCAACTCCTATTCACATTTGGAGTCCTTGCAGAGATGTCCCAATTCCTTAGGGACTCACAACAAAGCACTTTTCACAGTGATGACAGCATGGTCTCTTGTTCACCTGAAGAGCAGATACAAACGGAGTCATTCTCCATGGCCCTGGCAGGTCCTAACATACAGAAGGTGGAGATTGAAAATATAATGATGGAGATCATGCAGATTTCTCTTCCTCATTATGTTCTGAATTTTATTCTTCCTCAATGTGGTATCTAGGAAAGACCAAGAGATTTGAAGCCAACAGGTCCTGGCCCTTGGGTTTCATGTTTGCTGTGAATGTGATCTGTAAGGAGTTACTCAAACTCCCTGACTCATAGTGTCTTCAACTGTGAAGTGAAACGAAGTCGCTCAGTCATGTCCGACTCTTCGCGACACCATGGACTGGATAGCCTACCAGGCTCCTCTGTCCATGGGATTTTCCAGGCAATAGTCCTGGAGTGGATTGCCATTTCCTTCTCCAGGGGATCTTCCCAACCCAGGGATTGAACCCGGGTCTCCCGCATTGTAGACAGACGCTTTACCATCTGAGCCACCAGCTGTAGGTAGGACCAATAAGAATACCCATCTCGGGCTTCTCTTTTGGCTCAGGGGTAAAGAACCTGTTTGCCAATGCAGGAGACACAGGTTCCATCTCTGGTATGGAAAGATCCTATGTGCCACAGAGCAACTAAGCCTGTGTGCCAAAGCTACTAAGCCTGTGCTGTAGATCTCATGAGCCACAACTGTTCAGTCTATGCACCACAACTGCTTAAGCCAGCATGCCCTAGAGCCATGCTGCACAGTCCTAAGAGAAGCCACTACCACTGGAGGCTGGCTCACAGCAACTAGAGTGTAGCCTTTGCTCGCTGCAACTTGAGAAAAGCTGTGCAACAACAGATTGAGCACAGCCAATAAATAAGTAATATTATATAAAAAAAGCAATACCCATCTCATTAGTTTAACTTCAGCAACAAATTAGGCCATGTATATGGAAGCATTTTTTGAAATGATGAAGTGCCATGTACGCGCCAGTTATTTTGTTGTCCACATTTCAGCTGAAGTCTTGAGAAATACATGGTGGTGGCCGTGTTGTCACTTTTCCTAAAGCTCTATCTGCATCTATTAACAGAAACAACAAATGGACATACGTACTAAGTAAAAGCTGTCCATTGCAAAATTCTTACAGCTACAAGCATATGGCAATCAAAACCCATCCCAAATGGATCTTCTTAAATTAGTCAGATGTATTAGGGAGATTTTTTTTTATCTCCTTATTCTACTATTGGATATCATTGACAGAAAGCTTTGAACGATGAAAAAAAAAAAGCATAATTTGACATAGAATTAACACCAAAATCAGTAGAAAGAAAACCTCGCTTTTAAACAGATTTTAAAAAGGATCATCAATGGAAAATCTTCCACTTAGGAAATGGTGACATTTGACTAATTAACACCTGAGATATTCCAAATGTGCAGCTTTAACGTGGTCTTTTCTTTTAACTGTCAAGCACTCTCTTAAATAAGGTGTGTTTGGCTTGTTGATTTGCATGAATTCTTATGGTTTCTGTCATCTGAAAGTCGTGTCTTACAATTTTAAATGTTATGGGTTCTGACAGTTCCCATCTGCTGTAGGGATGTCTAAGTGCCCCAAGCTTAGTTGGCAAAACTCAGTTAAACCTTTGTTTTTACTTAGTAGAATTTAAATTATTTATAGTGGTTATGTCTCATTGGTTATTACAGAGATTTTTTATGACAAAAGAATTTACTGTCACCATTTTCTAGAGTATGAATAAATGCAAAGCAAAAGACACGCACTCCTTATTAACATGAACTTCCTGATACTGTGACCGTAATTAGTGGGACTGTAGTCCCTTCATTAGTTATTTATTTATTCACCTTCATTTTCTACTTGAATGTGGAGAGGATTTGCGGTGTTGTCATTTCATTAACAAAATTGCAAGGGCAATTGTATTAGAAATGTCAAGTATTCAGAAATCAGCAACTTTGAAACAATAACCCTTATAGATCCCTGGAGCAAAAATTTAATTATGACAGGATGCTTTCTACAAGAAAGGAACTAGGGCAGAGGTCAGCTTGGAGTGCCCCATGCCAACTCTTTACGCCCAATTCATGGACATTCATGTTCTCTATATCACCTTAATAAATATTTAACTGGAAACTTACTGTGTGCAGGTCACCGGGAAAAATTAAAGAAAACAGAGAAGGTAACTGACTTCATGGGGCTTACATACTAAAATGACAAGTCAGATAATAAATTTTTAAAAATTTCTTTAAAGAGTTCTGGTAAAGGAAATACAGAGAACTGTGGTTGAAAACTATACAAATATCCAATTGCTCTGTCTCATGTATGTTGTAAAATACCATTTCAAATTTGAATGTGAGGTTGTGATATTATATAAACCAATAGACATTGTGCCTCTAATGTTATGGGTTTAAGTCTAACTTTTGCCCTCTTGTGAAATGATCACTCGTCTCAAAAGCAGTATTGCCTACTTGGATGTAGACAGCTTTCCAAGTTCAGTTACTGATTTTGTAAGAACAAAATCATACTGCATAGTATTTATTAAACTCTTATCCTAAACATGAGTTATGTCATTCATAACTTTACAGAGTGTGAGGTATTTATTATTCTCCTTACTATTATCATTAAACTTTTCAGTTCACTGTCTCTTGGAAAATTTCATTTATACAATGATATTATCAATTATACAGTGTATAACCATGCTATCTATTAGATCCTCAGATCTGATCATTTTATACCTAAAGTTCTATATGCTTTTACTAACCTCTCCCTATCCTGCCACCTCACTCCCAACTCTTGGCAGTCATTTTTCTATTCTTTATTTCTATGAATTTGTCTCTTTTATTTTTTCATATTTCACTTATAAAATCTTGTCAAAGTCTTTGTAAAACATCTTTATCTGCTACAGACATGTCAATTTTCATTAGAAAACATGGGGTGATATGGTCCAAGTGGTAGGGTAGCAGAAGAATGTTTTTTCTAGACCCTGCTCAAATCTGGCAGATTAACAGGCTACTCACAGATCAGAATAGCATGTCTAAATGAGATCTAGACTTCTGCAAAATCTAAGGAGGCACACTAGGCAATTTTGTTCTTTCTTAATAGTTAGTTAAAGGAGGCAGATGCAGCAATTAGTCTCTTACTTTGGATAGAATATCTTAATACGCTTCAGACTACTATACCCCTAGAAATTCCATTAGGCAACAGGTTCCTGAAAGCTTGCAGGATTTCTTTCCCTTCCTCTCTCATGCGTGTATCCTACCAAGAAGTCTAGTATACTTACTACTTTCTGCTGATCTGGTCCAATCAACATAATACAATAAATATAATGAATTATCAGGGCTTCCCTGATGGCTCAGTGGTAAAAATCTGCCTGCCAATGCAGGAGATGTGGGTTTGATCCATGGGTCAGGAAGATCCCCAGAGGAAGGAAATGGCAACCCACTCCAGTATTCTTGACTGGAAAATCCCATGGACAGAGGAGCCTGGTGAGCTATCGTCCATGGGGTCATAAAAGAGTCTAACACAACTTAGCGACTAAAAAACAAAGTAACTTATCAACATAGTGATGCCTTCTGGAATGAAGATGTCGTAGAGTTCCTTGTAGATCAGATTATGGCTTGGGTCTGGAGGTTTAATATGGTCCCGCATTGCTGGTCCTGCCAGAAGAAAGGAAGTGATTTCTGACGGTCTTTACTGTTAGGAAGGGAGAGAGCATACGATATGCGGCGTATGATACTGCTTATTTGTAGAGTCTAAAAACAAAATACAAATGAACTTATTTACAAAACAGAAATCTAGACTCACATACATAGAACAAATTTATGGGGAAAGGGGTTGAGGAGGGATAGATTAGGAGTTTTGGACTAGCAGATACAAACTACTATACGTAAAATAATTAACCGCCAAAGTTGTACTGTGTAGCACAGGAGTTATACTCAACATTTTATGATAACCTATAAGGGAAAGAATCTGAAAGCCCAAATCACTTTAATATAACTGAATCACTTTGTTGTACGCTGGAAAATAGTGCAACATGGTAAATCAACTATCTTCAACTAAGAAAAATAACCAAAGCCAGACAGACAGCAAATAATTTAAAGGGAGGAAATTTGACTCAAGAATATGCTTCCTTAAAGCTAAATTATTAAATAGTAGCTGATTATGTTTCCTGAAAATGGTATAAAAAATGATTCTGCTGTTCTGCGAAATCCTATATAAGAAAGGGTATATGTATTTTTCTAGGCATTATCCCTCTTTGGCAAGTGTGATGGTTAATTCTATGTGCCAACTTCACTGGGCTAAAGGATGCCTAGATGGCAGGACATTACTAAATGAATAAAATGTTATTTCTGGGTATGTCTCTGAGGGGTTTCCATAAGAGATCTACATTGAATCAGTAGACTAAAAAAGATGGTCCTCAGTATGTGGCAGGCATCATCCAATGCCTTGAGAGCCTGAATGGATTATAAGGACAGAGGAAGTATGAATTTGTTGTCTTTGTTTGAGCTGGGACATTCATCTTCTCCCGCCCTCAGACATCCACACCCCTGTGTCTCCTCTCTGACTGAATCTCACCACTGGCTTTCCTTGCAGTGTCCAGCTTACAGAAAGCAAATCATGAGGCTTCCAGCCTCCATAAATATACAAGCTTCAGTTCAGTTCAGTCGCTCAATTGTGTCTGACACTTTGTGACCCTGTGGACTGCAGCACACCAGGCCTTCCTGTCCATCATCAGCTCCCGGAGTTGACTCAAGCTCATGTCCATTGAGTCAGTGATGCCATCCAACCACCTCATCCTCTTCTCCTGCCCTCAATCTTTCCCAGCATCAGGGTCTTTTCAAATGAGTCATCTCTTTGCATCAGGTGGCCAAAGTACTGGAGTTTCAGCTTCAACATCAGTCCTTCCAATGAACACCCAGGACTGATCTTTAGGATGGACTGGTTGGATCTCCTTGCAGTCCAAGGGACTCTCAAGACTCTTCTCCAACACCACAGTTCAAAAGCATCAATTCTTCGGCACTCACCTTTCTTTACTTATTCCTATTATATATGTATATACTATCAGTTTTGGTTCTTCAGAGAAGGCTAATAGAGCAAGGTTTTTACTTCCATAAAATGGTAGTGCATGTGACCACAATTTACAAACCGCAAATAATCTTTCACTTTCTTTTTGACTCTCTTTCTATGTGCACACATAGAATTCATTATTCTTCAGCCACAGTGACCACTTACTGTTTTTTGAATATGCCAAAGCCAAAGTGTGTCAGGTCATCACACATGATATTCTCCTTACCTAGAAATTCTTCTCTAGACATCTCTTCGTTCTCTGTAGAAATACCATCTTATAAAACAGGACTTCCCCAATTCATGTCACCTTCCTTTGTGTATTATTGACATCCACACTCAGAACTAAGCTCCTTCCCAGTTTGTCCATTAAAAAAGCTTTGTTTGTTTGTTCTTTTTACCTGTTTCCAACCTCCATAGGCGGAATATTTTAAATTCATTCCTCTAACTTCTCCAAATTGATATGCCCTTCTTTAAAAGGCATGTGCATGTTAGTTGCTCAGTCGTCAGACTCTTTGAAACCCAATGGACTGTAGTTCACTAGGCTCCTCTGTCCATGGAATTCTACAGGCAAGAATATTGGAGTGGGTTGCCATTCCCTTCTCCAGGGCATCTTCCCAACCCAGGAATCAAACCCAGGTCTCCGACACTGCAGGCAGATTCTTTACCATCTGAGCCACCAGGAAAACCCTTTTAAAAAGCATGATGTGGCTCCAAATCTTATTTTTACCTCCTAGAAAAGGATATGATATAGTATAGACTATTTTTTACAGATATTTGTTGTATGAGTGAACAAATTAGTAGATTAATGAGCTTTTAAGTTTCAAAACTCACCTAATTTATCAGAAATTCTTGCTAGTTATTTTTTCCTGTTAATCTAACCCTGAAGAAAGACAGGCTTCTTTCCTTCTTTTAATAGCAATAGTGGCAGAAGGTATTGATAGATATTACATTTAACACATCTTTGTGGTGCATTCTGTCTATACCCACGGTAACTTGGAGGTGGCAGCACTTATCATTTTCCATATGATAAGCCTCTGTTGTTTGGACTTCATAAAAGTCCATAATGGCCACTTTATATGCAATATACTTGAAAAATGAAAGATTTTTGTTGATATTAAAGATACAGTATATCATATGCAATTTGTTTCCCTTGATGTTTGCCTGTAGCACTATTCAACCATGTCCTTCACACTTGGCCCTGAGATAAATGTAAAAGTAGGGTTCTGTATATAAATGGTCCATCTATTTACCAAGTTGATTCCTGGGGCCAAAGAAATAATTGTCATTTATGAGATACACCTGTGATAGTCATGAATGTTAAACAGAGTAGATAGACTGGGTGGCATGACTTTGATTTTTAATTATAGGTCAACTCAGCTTAATTCCATGATGTCACTCTTCACCCTTTCTTCTTCCTTCAAACTGAAAGCTAAAAGTGCAAATGAACTAACTTTGGAATGTCAACCTGAGTTCCAACAACTAGATATGCAACTCTGAGCAAGTAATTTGACCCCATGGCTTCTCTGTTTTCCTAACGTGGTCCCATATGATTTCTAATGTTCATCCTTAAATCTGAAAAATACAATGAGTCTATACTAATCATTTATTAAGGGAATGAATTAGGGGACTAGAAGTTAGAGGAGAAGCGCCTTTGTCCTAAATCTGATGTATAACTTTTTGAAAAAGAGAGAAGAAAGGAGAAAGGGAAGAAAGAAAAAGAGATCTAAGTCAGAAATCTTAAAAAAAAAAAAATGACCCCATTTTTAGAAACAAAACCCCACTTTGCCAGACCTTGCTTACTTGGAAGGGCAGATGGAGGTCTGAGTCACAGGGAAACCTATTTTGTTGGAATTTTCCTTTAACCAGTGGCCCAGAATCTTGTCTTATTGAACATCATTCTTCCTCTGCATGAAGGTGTTTCTAAGGATTCCAAAGGAGTGTACTAAGAGTAAGGAGGGGATTTGGGGACAGGCTCAAGGAAAGTGGTTTTAGTGATATCAATAGCAAAATTAGAGTTTCCAATATCTGATGGAGTATGGTTCATTCAAGATATGATGTGGTTACTGCCAAAAGAATGAGAGTAGGGAAGAAGGCTAATGTAAGATCAGAAATGGGAAGGGATGTATCAGGGCAGCTATTTTATCTTTTAAGTGAAACACTTGTGCTCACCCCTTCATGAATCATGGCCCTGTTATGGTGAAGGGGTTTTCATAACTCAAGGAAGCTATGAGCCATGCCATGAAGGGCCACCTAAGACAAATGGATAATAGTGGAGAGTTCTGACAAAACGTGGTCCACTGGAGGAGGGAATGGCAAACTACTCCAGTATTCTTGCCATGAAAACCTCATGAATAGTATAAAAAAGAGGAAGTTATGACACAGGAAGATAAGCTCTTCCAGGTCAGAAAGAGTTCAATATCCTAATGGGGAAGAGTGGAGGGCAATTAGTAATAGCTTCAGAAAGAATGAAGTGGTTGGGCCAAAGCAGAAACTGCTCAGTTGCTGATGTGTCTGATGGTGAAATTAAAGTCCAATGCTATAAAAACATTATTGCATGGGAACCTAGAATGTTAGGTCCATGAATAAAGATAAACTGAAAGTGGTCAAGCAGGAGATGGCAAGAGTGAACATTGATATCTTAGGAATCAGTGAACTGAAATGGACTGGAATGGGTGAATTTAATTCAAATGACCATTGTATCTACCACAGTGTGCAAGAATCTCTTAGAAGAAATGAAGTAGCCATCATAGTCAAGAAAAGAGTCCAAAATGCAGTACTTGGGTACAACTAAAAAAACAACAGAATGTTCTTGGTTCATTTCCAAAGCAAACCATTCAACATCACCATAATCCAAGTCTATATCCCAACCACTGATGCTGAAGAAGCTTAAGTTAACTGGTTCTGTAAACACCCGGCCAAACCTTCTAAAACTAATACCAAAAAGAGATGTCTTTTTCATCATAAGGGATTGGAATGCAAAAGTAGAAAGTCAGCAGGTACCCAGAATAACAGGCAAGTTTGGCCTGGGAGCACTAATGAAGCAGGGCAACAGCTAACAGAGATTTGCCAAGAGAACATATTTGTCATAGCAAACACCCTTTTCCTACAACCCAAGAGATGACTCTACACATGGAGATTACCAGATAGTCAATACAGAAATCAGACTGGTTATGTTCTTTGCAGCTGAAGATGTGATAGATCTATACAGTCAACAAAAACAAGACCTATAGCTGACTGTGGCTCAGATCCTGAGCTCCTTATTGCAAAAATCAAGATTAAATTGAAGAAAGTTGGGAAAACCATTAGGCCATTCAGGCATGACTTAAATTGAATCATTTATGGTTATACAGTAGAAGTGACAAATAAATTCAAGGGGTTAGATCTGGTAACAGAATGCCTAAAGAACCATGGACAGAGCTTTATAACATTGTACAAGAGGGAGTGACCAAAACCAACTCAAAGAAAAAGAAATAGAAGAAGGCAAAGTGATCATCTGGGGAGGCTTTACAATTGGCTGAGGAAAGAAGAGAAGCGAAAGGCAAGGGAGAAAGGGAAATATATACTCAACTGAATGCAGAGTTCCAGAGAATAGCAAAGAGAGATAAGAAGGCCTTCCTCAGTGATCAATGCAAAGAAAGATCTTCAAAACAACAGGAGATATCTAGGGAATATTTCATGCAAGGATGGGCATGATAAAGGACAGACATGGCAAGGACATAACAGAAGCAGAAGAAATTAGAAAGAGGTGGCAAAAATACACAGAAGAACTATACAAGAAAGGTCTTAATGACCCAGATAACCATGATGGTGTGGTCACTCACTGAGAGCTGGACATCCTGGAGTATGAAGTCAAGTGGGTCTTAGGAAGCATTACTCTGAACAAAGCTAGTGGGAGTGATGGAATTTCAGCTGAGCTATCTAAAATCCTAAAGGATGATGCTGTTAAAGTGCTGCACTCAGTATGTCAGCAAATTTGGAAAACTCGGCAGTGGGCACAGGACTGGAAAATATTAGTTTTCATTCCAGTCCCCAGAAGGGAAATGCCAAAGAATGTTCAAATTACTGTACTATTGCATTCATTTCACATGCTTATGCTCAAAATCCTCCAAGCTTGGCTTCAGCAGTATATGAACCAAGAACTTCCAGATATACAAGCTGAGTTTCAAAGAGGCAGAGGAACCAGAGATCAAACTGCCAACATTTGTTGGCTCTTGGAGAAAGCAAAGAAATTCCAGAAAAAAACATCTACTTCTGCTTCATTGACTGCGCTAAAAGCCTTTGTGTGTATCCCAACAAACTGTGGAAAATTCTTAAAGAGACAGGAGTACCAGATCACCTTACCTGTCTCCTGAGAAAGCTGTACACAGGTCAAGAAGCAACAGAACTGGACATGGAACAACTGAGTAGTTCAAAATTGAGAAAGGAGTACATCAAGGCTGTATATTGTCACCCTGCTTATTTAACGTCTATGAAGAGTTCATTATGGGAATTGCAAGACTGGATGAATTACAAGCTGGAATCAAGACTGCCAGGAGAAATAACAACCTCAGATATGCAGATGAGAAACTAAAGAGTCTATTGATGAAGGTGAAAGAGGAGAGTGAAAAAGCCAGGCTGAAATTTAACATTTAAAATAGTAAGATCATGGCATCTGGTCCCATCACTCCATGGCAAATAGAAGGTGAAAAACTGAAAACAGTGACAAATTTTATTTTCATGGGCTCCAAAGTCACTGTGGACGGTGACTGCAGCCATGAAATTAAAAGACACTTTTCCTTGGAATTAAAGCTATTACAAACCTAGACAGCATATTAAAAACCAGAGACATCACTTTGACAATAAAGGTGCTCATAGTCAAATCTATGGTATTTCCAGCAGTCATATACAGACATGAGAGTTGGACTGTAAAGAAGACTGAGCACTGAAGAATTGATACTTTTGAATTGTGGTGCTGGAGAAGGCTCTTGAGAGTCCCTTGGAAAGCAAGGAGATCAAACCAGTAAATCCTAAAGGAAATCAACCCTGAATATTCATTGGAAGGACTGATGATGAAACTGAAGCTCCAATACTTTGGCCATGTGAAGTGTGGACTCATTGGACAAGACCCTGATGCTGGGAAAGATTGAGAGCAGGACTAGAAAGGGGCAACAGGGGACTGGGATGGTTGGATAGCATCACTGACTCAATGGACATGAATTTAAGCAAAGTCTTTGAGGTAGTGGAGGACAGAGGGACCTGGTGTTCTGCAGTCCATGGGGTCACGAAGAGTTGGAAATGACTTAGAGACTGAATAACAGCAACTTATGCTCACAATACATCTAGGTAGTTTAAGGTGTGAAGAAAATTTAAGTGCCAAACATCATAATATATTTAGGGTGGATCCTTTTCCTGCTGCCAAGGACTTCCATAGGAGTTCAAGTTCCTCATGGGTGCCTCTTTCTTTCCTTAGTGTAATCAAACTCCCAGAAAAGCTTAGACTTGTCATAGATTTCTTGAAAAGCAGCCCTGCTAACTCACTAGATATGCCCAGTCATATCAGAGCTACATTTTAGGTACAAGGCAGATGAACCTGTACTCAGGTCATATAATAATAGAATTTCACAGTCAACATTTGTGATGCTTTCAAGAATCTAAAAATTTATATGCTAAGTATGCCTTGATTTCTAATAGGAGGTTAAAGGTGTTTCATAAAATGTTATTGCTTATGTCTCGTCTCAGAAATGGAATTTTAATGATCACCTTTGTTATCTGCTTACTGGCCCACTAATCTTAGCCAATCTCCTGGCTCCTTCATAGACATGAAGCCACATTCTTCTTGAAAAAGGTCTCCTTATTAGCAGAATAGGCTATTACCACTGGGGTTATTTTCAAGTTCTCTGATAAAATACAGCCAAACCCTCTCAGAAGAGTTGACAGCACAATAGCTGGACTAATTGGAAGCTGCTGCTGCTAAGTTGCTTCAGTCGTGTCCGACTCTGTGCAACCCTGTAGACGGCAGCCCACCAGGCTCCCCCGTCCCTGGGATTCTCTAGGCAAGAACACTGGAGTGGGTTATACAGAGTATTCTATATCACCTTAAAAGGTTCACTGACTTCATGCACACATGCTGAGAGCACATTGCTTTCCCTTTAGAGAAGATGATCAAATGTATCCTCATGCTGCATTTATGTGGCAAAGGATGAGCAAAATACTACTTGTTTCAGCTGCCATGATAAAAGCAAAGGCCTGCAGTTAGGAAACCTCCACTAATGCAACCAATCATTTCAATGGAAGGAACACATTGTACTGCTAAAGTTGTGTTCCAATGGAAGAAGTTTATTTGTACAAGTGATAGTTGATTCAGTAATACTCACAAAGTTTGAATCAGAAGTAAAAGTGCTAGCAAACTGAAGTATAGTAGTATTATTATTTTTTTTTGCAAAATATTTTATAAGACTTAGCTTAGGTTGACTTAAGGGCTTGTGCTTTTATTTTTAAAGGGGAAGAATTTATTTGATGGTCTTTTCTCCTTGTTGGGCTCATTAAATGATATTAAGTAATTTGTTGATAAGATCCTGTTGGGTTAATACTGCAATTTTTGTTTCTAAGATTTGATTTTACAGTTATTTGAAATAAATGTGTTAACAACTGTATTTTAGTGAGTGAAAATAGCAAGTTTTAATCACAAATTGAGAGGAATACATGTGCGATTTAGTGATACTCACTAATCTCATTATTTTCCAAGGAAACCCAGTAAAGACGCTTTTGACCCCTGCTACACAACAGCCTAACAGATTTCTTAACTAAAATATGTGTGTTACATAATTATGCAGGACCTCTCACTGCAGATTAATTTGAGATTTAAATGCAGGATTCCTGTTTGAACAAGTGTTAAAATTTCCTGCAATTTCTGTTAATCTATAAAAGAAATAATTAAAAAAATAGCTTTTATGAATTATTTGTTAATTCATTTATCCAGCATAGAATTGTATATAATACTACACAAGGCTAATCAGACTCTTGAAGTAAATTTTCTTCAAGGTGGAAATACAAATTGAAACCCCAAATTGAATGAACAAATGACATTATGTTTTATTCTATTGACTTTTGGAAAGTTTGTATGAATGGCTGAAGGCCAATGACATCCTCAGCATGGTCAGAACTGCTCTAGTAAGGATTTTCTTACTGATACCTAAAGTTATTCAGGTTATATTAGGAGCCTGGTGTGCCGCAGTCCATGGAGTTGCAAAGAGTCAGACACAACGAGCAGCCGCCTAAGGATTACTGTGTGCCAGACACTTTATTAGCTCAGTTAATTCTCCGAGTAATTCCTTGGGGGAGAGTTGCTACCCTCCTTGTAAAGATGATGAAACTGAGGTGCAGGGATGAAGTGTAAACATCCTTTGCAAGGATGCAAATCAAAGCTTACAAAGAGTCAGACATAATTGAGCGACTAACACTTTCTTTTCTTTCCTGAAATTTAGTCCTGAGTGACTAACTGTATGTATGTATGTGTGTGTGTGTGTGTGTGTGTAGCTGTGATCTAAATAGGATAAAAGAGTTCTCATAACTTTAATAATAATACAATTTCTATGAATTTCTGTATGGTTAGAAAATTGGAGTTTTTAAGTTTTCATGCCAGTTAGAAATAATATTTATCTTTTAATTGCTTAATTGATCTTTGATAGAGGGAGTGTCACATGTATGATAAGAAAACTAGAATTATTTTTCAGGGTATGAAATATTGAAAGCAACCTATGCTAAGAAAATGACTTGTTGAGAAATCAGAAGCATTTCAATAGGGATATTTCTAATCAAAGTAGAGTAAAAGTACATCCTTAAAAAAGTAGTTAGCACACAAAACATCACATCAAGAAGATTGTGTTCTTTCTTTCTTAAATATTTGGAAAGAGTAACTTATAAGGTTATGTGGCCCTGGAGTTTGTTTTACAAATTTTAAATTGTGAATTTAATTTATTAAGTAGATACAAACTTTCAGAATAAAAAAAAAAGTAAAAATGATAATGGGAACTTATCAGCTTTCCTGATTTGTATGACATGTGAGTCTCAGGGACTGTTTAGGATCAACTTAACTCTCATTTTACAAAGAAATGGTGGTACCTGAAAGATAAATTGCTCTACCAAGTTTTCTGGTAGCCAACAGGAAGCAAGGTTGATCCCCTGGTTCTTATTTCACTAAACACAGTTTCTCTGGGGGAATGCATGAGATCAGAAGTTAGTTGTCAGGAAGACCTTTCATTTCCCACTCATGGAATCAAGGGCTCTATTTGCTCCCATAACTTGTTTTTTCTTGCCTCTTAATATTTCCTTTATAATGCAATCATCCTATGTTTCTCTTTCATTAGGCAAGTTTTGCTTTTTATAAAGAAGTGATTTCTCTTTTGAAAATATAGTGTTGGAAAAGACTCTTGAGAGTCCCTTGGACTGTAAGGGAATGAAATCAATCAATCCTAAAGGAAATAAATCTTGAGTATGTTTTAGAAGGACTGATGCTAAAGCTGAAGCTCTAATATTTTGGCCTCCTGACTTGAAGAGTTGACTCACTGGAAAAGACCCTGATGCTGAGAAAGACTGAAGGCAGGAGGAGAAGGGGACAACAGAGGATGAGATGGTTGGACAGCATCACTGACTCAATGTATCTGAATTTGAGGAAAATCCAGGAGACAATGGAAGGCAGAGGAAGCTAATGTGCTACAGTCCACAGGGCCACAAATGATCAGACTGGACTTAGTGACTGAGCAACAACAAAATGATGAGATTATATTATCCTAGTGTCTACCATGTTTATTCAATGATAAATTATTTTATGAACCTTAAAATGATAGATTCTAAGCACTGGAGACTGATGCAGAGGCTTTTCTGAAGCGTGTGGGTGGCATCTGTGCTTCCCCAACATTGAGGAAGCTATTGTTAGATGCTATTATTTGAGTTGATTGATTTCCCTGTTCTCTGCTCAGAATGCTTCCTTGAGAACAGGACTCTTTCTCTGTTGCTCAATCTTGGTTCCCCTGGGCTTCACATAGTAATTGGCAAGTAGGAGACTTATACTCATTGAGTGATGAAATGAACTAGTGGATTTGCCAGGATGGACACAGTGGAAATTTTCAAAATGAACTCACATGTAATACAGTCTCTTGATAACCATTCACCAAGCAAGGTATGTATCATAATGTGTAGGAACAGCAGACCATGTAGTTAGACTTGGATATAAATTCAGTTCTGATAGTTATTGCTATATGACCTCAGTCAAGTTGTTTAACTCCCCGTAAGCCTAACTCCTGCATATGTAGAAGTGCACTATGTTTTTAATATTATAATTATAATAATATGGTAGTTATTCAATATAGTAGTTACAGTAATAGTATTGACCTCTTAGGGTTCTTATGAATATTCAATGAAATAATTCAGGTAAATTGATTTGAACAGTGCTTGGGTGTTCTTTGGAAGGAATGATGCTAAAGCTGAAACTCCAGTACTTTGGCCACCTCATGCGAAGAGTTGACTCATTGGAAAAGACTCTGATGCTGGGAGGGATTGGGGGCAGGAGGAGAAGGGGATAAAAGAGGATAAGATGGCTGGATGACATCACTGACTCAATGGACGTGAGTTTGAGTAAACTCTGGGAGTTGCTGATGGGCAGGGAGGCCTGGTGTGCTGCAATTCATGGGATCGCAAAGAGTCGGACATGACTGAGCGACTGAACTGAACTGAACAGAACTGGTGCTTGCTGCTGCTGCTAAGTCACTTCAGTTGTGTCCGACTCTGTGTGACCCCATAGATGGCAGCCCACCAGGCTCCCCTGTCCCTGGGATTCTCCAGGCAAGAACACTGGAGTGGGTTGCCATTTCCTTCTCCAATGCATGAAAGTGAAAAGTGAAAGTGAAGTCGCTCCACTTAATATTTGCAAGCTAGGTGGGAAGTCTATTTTTATCCCGCCTGTCTATCTCTCTCATGGAGAAAGCTTCATTGGCTAAACCCCAGGCTTCATTGGGAAGAACTGCCATGCTGGAAGTATCAAGATTTACACCAGGAAAGTCTTTCAGTCTTTCCAGCTCCCAAGCAGTGGGCACCCCTGCTATTTCTCTTCCTTGCAGTAGTATTATGGCATGGGGCCCCAGGTCAGACCAGCCGTCTTTATCCAGTAAGTCGCTGGGTAAATGGACAGAAGGCCTTACCCACAGCCCAGTTACTCTGGATTCGTAGATAGGGTGAAGAAAACAGCTCTTTGAAATTCAGCCTAAGATGCGGATGAACCTAGAGACTGTCACACAGAGTGAACTAAGTCGGAATGAAAAAAATAAATACCTCATATTAACACATACATGTGGAATCTAGAAAAATGGTATAGCTGAATTTATTTGTAGAGAAGAAATAGAGACACAGATGTAGAGAACATGTATAAGGATGCCAAGGGAGGAAGGGGGCTGTGGGACGGATTGGGAGATTGTAGTTGGCATGTATACACTGCGACATATAAAATAGATAACTAATGAGAACTGACTGTACAGCACAGGGAACTTTACTCAGTGCTCTGTGGTGACCTAAGTAGGAAGGAAATCCAAGGAAGAGGGGATATATATGTGTGTGTGTGTCTATGTGTGTGTGTAGTTGATCCACTTTGCTGTACAGAAGAAAATACAACATTGAAGAGTAACTACATTCCAGTGAAAATTCAAATAAATAAAAGAGAAATTCAGCCTGAGTCCTTTGATGCTGCAGTGCTTTGCAGGGAAGTCCTGCATGAGCAGAGGCATTGGATGCTCAGTAATTATCAAAATGTGAAATTCATTTTCCACTTGGCTATTTTTTCCTCTGTGTCAAGGGACTCTAGAGAGCATGAATTATGAAGAACCAAGATCTAATCCTTTCAATTATTTTTAAAAGAAAGATAAACCTTAGGATCCTACCCATAATTTACGTGGGAAAATAAAACATGAATGATAACAACTGGCTAAGGGAGGGGCCTATATGTAAGTAAATAAGGTTCAGTTCAGTCACTTAGCCATGTCTGACTCTTTGTGACCCCATGGACTGCAGCACGCCAGGCTTCCCTGTCCATCACCAATTCCCAAAGCTTACTCAAACTCATGTCCATCGAGCTGGTGATGCCATACAACCATTTCATCCTCTTCATCCCCTTCTCCTCGTGCCATCCATCTTTCCCAGCATCAGGGTCTTTTCCAATAAGTCAGTTCTTTGCATCAGCTGGCCAAAGCATTGGAGTTTCAGTTTCAGCAGCAGCCCTTCCAATGACTATTCAGGACTGATTTCCTTTAGGATGGACTGGCTGGATCTCCTTGCTGTCCAAGAGACTCTCAAGAGTCTTCTCCAACACCACAGTTCAAAAGCATCATTTCTTTGGCACTCAGCTTTACTTATGGTCCAACATCCATTCATGTTAGTCACATCTATTCATGACTATGGGAAAACCATAGCTTTGGCTAGACAGACCTTTGTTGGAAAAGTCATGTCTCTGCTTTAATATGCTGTTTAGGTTGGTAAAACAGAAGGCTGAAGAGACATGTGAAAGAAAATCCTAGTTGTATCATAATCTATCTTCCACTTCTGTATATACACTTTATTGTAGATTGTATTAACCTCCATTTTCTTCTATTTGATTGTGTGGATCACAGCAAACTGTGGAAAATTCTTAAAGAGATGGGAATACCAGACCTCCTTGTCTGTCTCCTGAGAAACCTGTATGCAGGTCAAGAAGCAACAGTCAGAACCAGACCTGGAAGAACTGACTGGTTCAAAATTGGGAAAGGAGTATGTCAAAGCTGTATATTGTCACCCTCTTGTTTAAATTCTATGCAGAGTACATCTTGCAAAATGCTGAGCTGAATGAATCACAGGCTGGAATCAAGATTGTTGGTAGAAATATCAACAACCTCAGATATGGACTTCCCTGATAGCTCAGTCAGTAAAGAATCCACCTGCAATGTAGGAGACCCGGGTTCAATTCCTAGGTCAGGAAGATACTGTGGAGAAGGGAAAGGCTACCCATGCCAGTATTCTGGCCTGGAAAAGTCCATGGACTCTATAGTCCATGGGGCCACAAAGAGATGAGACTGAGCAACTTTCATTTTTCAGATATGGAGATAATACCACTCTAATGGAAAAAAGTTAAGAGGAACTAAAGAGCCTCTTGATGAGGGTGAAAGAGAAGAGTGAAAAAAAAACTGTCTTAAAACTCAGCATTCAAGAAACAAAATCATGGCATCCAGTCCCATCCTTCATGGCAATTAAAAAGGGAAAAATTGGAAGCAGTGACATATTTTATTTTACTGGGCTCCAAAATCACTGTGGACAGTGACAGCAGTCATGAAATTCAGAGACACTTGCTGCTTGGAAGGAAAACTATGATAAATGCAGAAAGCATATTCAAAAGCAGAGACATGACTTTGCCAAAAAAGGTCCATATAGTCAAAGCTATAATTTTTCGAGTAGTAAGGTATGGATGTGAGAGTTGGATCATAAAGAAGGCTGAGTGCTGAAGAATTGATGCTTTTCTACTGTGGTTTTGGAGAAGACACTTGAGAGTCCCTTGGACAGCAAGGAGATGAAACCAGTCAATCCTAAAGGAAATCAACTCTGAATATTCAGTGGAAGGACTGATGCTGAAGCTCCAATACTTTGGCCACCTTATGTGAAGAGCTGATTCACTGGAAAAAACCGTGATGCTGGGAACGATTGAAGGCAGGAGGAGAAGGGGGTGACAGAGGATGAAATGGTTAGATAGCATCAGTGCCGTAATGGACATGAATTTGAGCAGACTCTAGGAGATAGTGAAAGGCAGGAAGGCTGGCATGCGTCCATGTGGTTGCAAAAAGTCCAACATAACTTAGCAACTATTTTCTTCTGAATTATGAAGTTACATTAAGTTATTTCAGATGGAATAATTTGAGAAAGAGAACACAGGATAGCGTGGGATGGTAAAGGAGAAGACTGAACCTAATAGTATCCCCTTCAGGAAGAGGAAGAAAAAGGTAGTAATACAGCCCAGCCCAACAAGAGTGGGTGAGGTGTGATGTAACAGGCTGGGTACAGAAGATCATAGAGAATGGCTATGTTCTGATGAGCACTGGCAATGCTGAACTGAGTAGATTATAAAAATATTTAAAAATATCATTCCATTTGTTTCTTCTCAATCATGGGCATTTCTCTTTATCTCTGGAGCCACTGAGGGCAAGAGGAAAGAAGTTAACAATTTTGAGATTTAGATTTGAAGAGATCATTCATTCATTCATGTATTGACCAACTCTTTCTCTCATTTATCCTTTCAATGAACATATAGTGTGTTCCTTCATGTACCAGACAAGAAAAAAAAAATGAGGCTCATGTCTCAGTGGTGCCAATGCTCCTGACAAAAATTCTGAAGATAAAACAACTTGGAAAGATTCTGCAAATTCAGAGCTGAAGTGTTTAAAGTAAATGAGCAGGAGTTGTTGTTGTAAATAACGTATGGGAAACATACCAATATGCTTCTTTATTATTTTAAATGTTAGAAAAAAAATACTTTAAAATGCCTGCCTAAGTTGGTGGTGTCCTGTGAAAGATTTAGATGTTCCACAAAGATTCTTTAAGATAATGGTTTTACAGAGCTGACACAGTAAATTTGATGAAACTTATTTATCCAATAGCAGAATGAAAAAAGAAATGTAAGACTTTTAGATCAAGTTTATCTTACCCGCTTATAACTGAGTGATAGATGATTAATTTCAGTTCATATTGTTAATTAGTTATTTATGATAGTTGTTTTTTGATTGTTTTATTTAAATAGAAACTTGAAACTTAAAAGTGAGATTTATAACACCAGGGAGATTTTCATTAAGTCCTGAACAAAATCAAATATGTTTATAAAGTGAATTTCCATTCATATTTCACAATTAAATACAAAGCACTTAAGATTAAGAAATTTCTATCGTATAACTAGGTGCTTCCCTGGCAATCCAGTGGTTAAGACTCTGTGCTTCCACCTCAGGGGTTGTGGGTTCAATCCATAGTGAGGGAACTAAGATCCTAGACCAAGAAGAGGTGGCAAGAATACACAGAAGAACTATACAAAAGAGATCTTAATGACCCAATAACCACAATGGTGTGATCACTCACCTAGAGCCAGAATCTTACAGTGAAAAGTCGGGATGGACCTAGGAAGCATCACTACGAACAAAGCTAGTGGAGGTGATGGAATTCCAGCTGAGCTATTTCAAATCCTAAAAGATGATGCTGTTAAAGTGCTTCACTCAGTATGCCAGCAAATTTGGAAAACTCAACAGGGCAACAGGACTGGAAAAGCTCAGTTTTCATTCCAATCCCAGAGAAAGGCAATGCCAAAGAATGTTCAAACTACCACATAACTGCACTCATCTCACACACTAGCAAAGTAATGCTCAAATTCTCCAAGCAAGGCTTCAACAGTATGTGAACCAGAACTTTCAAGTTGGATTTAGAAAAAGCAGAGGAACCAGTGATCAAACTGTCAACATCCATCAGCTCATAAGAAAAGCAAGAGAGTTCCAGAAAAACATCTACGTCTGCTTCATTGACTACACCAAAGCCATTGACTGTGTGGATCACAGCAAACTGTGGAAAATTCTTAAAGAGACGGGAATACTAGACTACCTTCCTGCCTCCTGAGAAACATGTATGTGGGTCAAGAAGCAATAGTTAGAACTGGACATGGAACAACAGACTGGTTCCAAATAGGGAAAGAAGTACATCAAGGCTGCATATTGTTACCCTGCTTATTAACTTCTGTGCAGAGTACATCATGAAAAATGCCAGGCTGGATGAAGCACAAGCTGTAATCAAGGTTGCTGAGAGAAACATTAACCTCAGATAGGCAAATGACATCACCCTTATAGCAGAGAGCCTCTTGATGACAATGAAAGAAGAAAGTGAAAAAACTGACTTAAAACTCAACATTCACAAAACTAAGATCATGGCAGCTGGTTCAATCACTTCATGGCAAATAGATGGAGAAACAATGAAAACAGTGACAGACTATTTTCTTGGACTCCAAAATCACTGCAGATGGTGACTATAGTCATGAAATTAAAAGATTCTTGTTCCTTTAAAGAAAAGTTATGCCAAACCTAGACAGCATATTAAAAAGCAGAGGCATTACTTTGCTGATAAAGGTCCATATAGTCAAAGCTATGATTTTTCCAGTAGTTACAGAGGAATGTGAGAGTTGGACCATAAAGAAGATAGCGCCAAAGAATTGATGCTTTTCAACTGTAGGGCTGGAGAAGACTCTTGAGCATCCCTTGGACTGCAAGAAGATAAAACCAGTTAATTCTAAAGGAAATAGTCCTGAATATTCATTGGAAGGTCTGACGTTGAAGCTGAAGTTCCAATACTTATGCCACCTGATGTGAAGAACTGACTCATTGGAAAAGACACTGATGCTGGGAAAGATTGAAGGTAGGAAGAGAAGGGGATGACAGAAGATGAGATGGTTGGATGGCATCACTGACTCAATGGACATGAGTTTGAGGAAGCTCCAGGAGATGGTGATGGAAAGGGAAGCCTGTGTGCTTCAGTCCATGGGGTCGCAAAGAGCTGGACATGGCTGAGTGATGGAACAACACAATTGACAAACTATTCTGAGTTCCTTGAAAAGCACAGGCAATAGAATAATAGATAATTTTGTTTTGGGAAAATATGTCTCATTTCCTGACCCTAGTAATCAAAATCACACATAAATCTCATATTATGCTATCATTTCAAATTGTAAGAGCTCTCACGTTTATTGACCACTTACAGTGTGCCAAGTTTAGTGCCAATCACTTGTCTACAATTCACTTTATTAATTCACTTTACTAGTGATTTGTCCAAAGTGACACAGTTGATAAAGAGTGGAGTTTGCATTCTCCAGGGCTTCTGGTCCAAAACCTACTGGATTAATTGTGCTTGAGGGCACAGAATAGATATCACTTTCATTGATACTGTCAACTGAAATTTGCATTAAATGGAAAAAAGTCTTACTTTTTTTTTCTTGCTTGATTTCAAAGCATGAAGAAGAAAATGGAGGGGAAACTGGACCCTCTCTCTTGATGAATTATAAATTCTATGTTAAAGAGATGCACCCTTTGTTAAGTTTCCTTTCATTTTGAAGCTCAGCTTCTCACTTAGCGCTAAGAACTTTCTTAATTCTAAGACTGTTATTGCTGCTGTTTAGTTGCTAAGTCATGTCCAAAGTTTTGTGACCCCATAGACTGTAGCTCACCAGGTTTCTCTGTTAATGGGATTTCCCAGGCAAGAATACTGGAGTGGATTGTCATTTCCACCTCCAGAATATCTTCCCAACCCAGTTATTAAACTGGCATCTCCTGCATTGCAGGCTGATTATTTACTGCTGACCCACAAGGGAAGCCCTAATTCTAAGAATACCACATACAAAACATATTAGCTGTTTGAGAAAATTTCCCTTCCATGTGCCTTATACAGGGGAAGTCCCAATTGTAATCCAAAACAAAAGGAGATGAAAAATGTGAAATACAAAATAATCAGCTCTTTTCTCCATTCTGCCTCACAATCTCCATTTGGAAACAGTTTCTCAACCTTCTCAAGGCTTGAGTTCATATTTAACATTTTGAAAAACTGCTATTTGTCTTAGGCTGGAATATCCTTCATAAACATACTCTGCCCATTTATTTAGGACATCTCTTGTTTCAACCCACCCTCTCTTTTAGCAAGTTCGTTGTTGTGATAGGAATCATATCCTCTAAAATGTAGTACATTCTTAGGAAAGTAGAAAAGTTTATTTTAGGTTTCTCTTACTTGAAAATGAAAATGCTTTTTCTTTAAGACCTCGAGGGTACATTGGGTAATGTGTCATTTACCTTGAATTTATAAATCTCATTCCTGAGGGATTCCATCAATAGGAATCAACCAATTGGAACTGTGCTGAGAATTGCACTTCTGCTTTAAATCTCTTAAATGAAGAGTGTCCCCACCCAATGACATTTTAGTCAGAGATCTTAAACTGGATAGATTTCCTCCATTCTTATGATTCTGAAATCAGTCAGAGATGTTTGCTGTATACATATATTTGGAGTGACAAGCCAGACCAATGACAAAGATGAAACCAAATAAAGATGAAACTAGAAAACGGAGTTGAAAGACAAACTGGAAATTAAGATGAGTGCTATAGGAATATGTTGTAAGAAAACAACAAATTTATTTGTGTTACAACCCCAAATATAAATTTATGAATAATATGTTATTTGGATAATAATGGTGTTTGGAAATATTCAGAATTCATAACTTGATTTTCTACAGTTTATAATTTTTTCATTTTAATCTTAGTTGACTCTTTCTTAGTTATTCAATTGGGCTAAAAATAAAATTTTTCTAAAGCAGATTTTAAGGACCCTTTGCAAACTATTCTCAGGGTTACTATTTACGTGGTTTAAACCTCTTAAAATGCTTTCCCACCATACTAGTTTGAATCCTCATTGCAAGGGCTCTCCATCTCATTCCACATTTTACATGTGCTAATACTTTTTGATACTTTTTAGCTGCAGAAACATCTGCTTCCCCTTTTAATGAGAAGAAATGATTGAGTATTGCTTTTTTTTTTTTGAGTTGGAGCATCTTAATATACAATTTCAAGGCATCACTTTTTCTGTTACATCTTTCAGTTATCCCCAAAGTGATAACATTTTAAAGATAATAGAAAAATGTAATTGTTGCTTTATGAAAACACATACAAAAAAGGACTGATATGGAAAATTTGGTCCTGTTTCCTGGTGAAATAAAGCAACAAAAATGTATTGGTCTTTTTATTCTAGCTCTGAATAAGTCATTTGTTTCTGGAATATTTGGAATTGTTAGCCACTTGCCACAGTGCTTCTGCCCACAAGATGGAGAAAATTCCTATCAGTTTTGAAGATTTAGATTGATTTATGATTGCCACTTTGTTCTTGAGAGAACTACTTTTTATCACACTTGTAAAAATAAAAGAAAATACACAAACTAGCAGATTCAAGCTCTTGAAAATAGGTTCATTTGAAGTCTAGAAATTCAAATTCTAGAAGGATCTGGTTCTTGATGCCCTTTCTCAAACTCTTGCCACCACTCTCTACTCAAACATGTCAATATACTGGGTTAACTATTTCCTCCAAGTAAATTACATCTTTCTAATTTACAATTTAAGCCCTATTAAAATGAAAGGGCACCTTCCCCCCCCCCTTTTTTGTGGGTGTTTTTTTGGCAAGAAAATGATGCATTTACTTTGCAGAGGTAGCACTCTTGGTCGCTGCAGTGTGTGGACATGATTGATAACACCTTAATGTGTTATCTGGCCCAGATTTGCTTGTGTAGGATGTAGCCTCATTAAAATGGAATCCCACTTTATTTTCCAAATGAAGGATCTGGGAAAAGCTTTTGATAAGATAATAAGAGGTTCGGGGTGGATGTAACTACCTGAAGTCTGGGTAGTGATGCCAATGAAGAGGTATGTGGCGTGCTCAGTCGTGTCTGACTCTTTGTGACCCCATGGACTATAGCCAGTCAAACTGCTTTGTCCATGGGATTTTCCAGGCAAGAATACTAAAGTGGGCTGTTATTTCCTCCTCCAGGAGGTCTTCCCAATCCAGGGGCTGAACCCACGTCTCCTGTATCTCCTGCATTGGTAGACTGATTCTTTACTAACTGAGCCACCTGGGAAGCTTAGGAGACACTAAAGGAGGAGAGAAACACTGAACCCAGACACACTCACCTTGCTTTCCAATTTTGCTTCAAGCAGCTTTGGCAGAAACCCTCACTTATTTTCACCAAACATGTTTACAGTCTTCAACCCACATTTTAACCTCACCTCAACTTTCAGGTTGTATCTGAGACATAATTATATAAATCAGAATATCTAACAACAAACAGTTGGGGCTCGAGAAGCTAGGATGACAAATGACAGTCCTGAATTGATACAGTTGTGAATCTCTTTATTTAAAGCCTCATCTCTCATTTTTAACTCTGTTGGTTCTGTCTGTAGGCAAGGCTTTTTCACAGCACCATCAAAATATGAATAGTTAATACTCCTATTAATACAAGCTTTTTAGGTGAGACTGAGTTGTTATTTATTCTTCACCCACACTATTAGCACATTAATGGTTGGGTATTTTAAGCGTAAGTAAATAAAGTCTCTTTGTATTCACTGAATAACAAATCATAATATTATACAGACATACACACATACATACATACATACATACACACATACATGTAATATTCATCCATGTAAATGTGAAACAGCCTTCTATTTTCTTTCTTAACTTTAGTAACTGGTAACACATGATCTCTTATGAGTCTAAGATTGTTAATATTGTTTCTCATTTGACAGAAGAGTTACCTTGGATAACCTATCCCCACACAGAGTTTTATGACCTGCTTTCCAAATTATACAAATTACTCTGAAGTGAAAACCACAGTGGAAATATTCTAGAATCACATTCCTGGCTCTGGAACACAATGCCTTGGTGTTTTGCCAATTTTCTTTTTTTCATTATTCAGAGTAGGTTTATAAAAATTTTTTTTGTGTGTGTGTGTTCCAGTATTGAATATTGGCACTAATGTGTACTCCTCTAAATCTATTGCTGGCAGCTACCAAGATAATTAGGAAGGGACATATCAGTGTCAGTTGAATGCTATATCTCAATCCAGGAGACCTCTCATTATCTTAGTGTGTGTGTGTGTGTGTGTGTGTGTGTGTGTGTGTGTGTGCTCAGTCCCTCAACCATGTTCAACTATTTGTGACCCCATGGCCTGCAGCCCACCAGGTCCCTCTGTCCATGGGATTTTCTAGGAAAGAATATTGAAGTGGGTTGCCATTCCTCCTCTAGGGGATCTTCCAGACCCAGGGTTTGAACCAGCATCTCCTGCTTATGTCTCCTGCATTGGCAGGTATTCTTTACCAGATGAGCCATGTGGGAAACCCCTCATTATCTTAGAGAGCTCACTAATTTGTATCACGGAGACTCCATCTAAAATGTACGGTCTTGTAAAAATGGAAATATTGTGCACTTTTCACCATGTTAGGTGTTCTTCCCTGGAAGTGGCCCTAAATTGGACATCGTTATCCCAAAACTCAAATGTTGATTCAATAACAATTTCTGTTTTTGATCAATGAAATGTTGTTTTAAGCAAATGATGTTAACCATAAATTGCAGGTTTTAGAACATAAAGAATATATGTGATGTTAATAAAATAATTAATGAACATATATAAATATAAAACACAATGTATGGTCAGAGAGTAAAGGAATGAATCATGACTTACAGGAACCTGCTGATAGAACAAGATGTTACTGCCAATTTAGAGCCTTATTGGGAAAAATTTTCAATGCATTAGTAGTTTCATTACCAGTGTCATCAAGACAATCAAACAAAGTAAGAATTCTGAACAATATTCTCTGCAGCATTTAAACAGTCCTGTAGAAAAGAAGCAAAACAAAATACATATATTCTGTGAGCAAGATCTTTAACAATTATAGTGTCACATTAAAAAGCATAAAGCATGAATATGGAAAGTTCATTTAAGAATGCAAAATGAGTTTTAGTATTGGGAAATCTGCTTATCTATCTACATAATTTGCCGCATTAAAAGGTTAAAGAAAAAAAGCAGGCAACTCGATGACTATTAAACACATTTGATAAAATTTCATGACATTGTTAGAATGTTTCATGTTGAAAACAGTTTTTTGAAATGTCTATGTGTATTTTCTTGATAGGATAGAAATAATCAAATTCAATGAATGATTTTCAGCACACTAGAAGGATTTTGTTTAAATAAAAAGTATGACATGAATATCACTTTTCCCTTTACTATTTAGTATTATTTTTCAAGGATCTATTTGTCTCTTGGGAAACAACAACAAGAGACATAGTCTTGAGAAGAAAGGACACAAAATTGTCAATATTCAAATTCTTGATTGTATGTATAAGATCACAAGATAATCGATTGCATGGAGGGAGGGGTGTTAGAACTGAGTTCAGCAAGAAAGTCATTTAAAAATTAATTTACAAAATTCTTTTTTATTCTATTTGGATAACAATCAGTTACATATACTTGTTGTTGTTGTTGTTCAGTTGCTTGGTCATGTCTGACTCTTTGAGACCTCATGAACTGCATATGGCAGAAACGAAAAATAAAATGCTTAATATTTACAGGGAAAATGTGATAGCTTCATGAATAAAACTATAAACATTTTATTGAAGGGCATAAAATAATTGAAATATGGAGAGTTGGGAGTTATTTTTCCAAAGATATCACTTTTCTTTGAATTAATATATAAATGTAATTCAATGCTAATAAAGCTCTTCTTTTTTTCTAGAATATGATAAAATCATTCTAAGGTTGATCTAGAAGAGTAAATATCTGATTATAGACAAACATCTAAAGAATTTTAGTTTGAATAGGATCTTAAAATGCATTGAAAAGCCATGGTAATCAGAAGATTTTGGTACTAGAGTAAATGTAAAGGAGTAAGGAAATTACAATCCAGCTCTGTGCCTCCATGATATTCCCTGAGTAATTACTGAAAAGAAATGTCATTTCCTAGGTATGATTATTACTCACTTCATTCCCATTATCTTGTGGCTACATACACAAACCGATGTTTACTGGAAAATACCCAGCTCTTGACATTGAATACAACAAATTATTTTTCTTAATGCAATTGGACAGGATGCTACTCTTCAAAGTCAAAAGTATTAATTTTTAATCTTTTTCCTATGAAGACCTATATATTTCACAAATAATTGGTTATTATTTTTGAATATAACATGTTTAGAGACAAAATAGAAATTATACATCATACACACGATAGAATGTTATCCTTTTCTCATCATTGACAGTCTGATGGGCTAAAAGTTTGCTTGCGTTTTCCTGTGTGAATTACATGTTTATATTTTAGGCAATGCTTTCCAATCTAAGTTTACTATTTTGTAAGTTAATTTCTAAAAATATATCTACATACAAAGACTACTTGACCTTTGTTTTTCAAACACATGGCAAATATTTTCCCATTTGTCCTTTGACTTTATAATACATTTCTTCATGTTGTTGCTGTTCAGTGGCTAAGTCATGCCAAACCCTTTGCTACCCCAAGGATTATAGTACACCAGGCTTCTCTGTCCTTCACTATCTCCCAGAGTTTGCTCAAACTCATGCAAATTTTAACTTTACTGTAGTCAGATTTATTGATCTGTGCCTGTCATGACCAATAGGACCTCCCCCTTGTATTCACTTATACTTCTCTTTATAAACTAGTGGTTTCATTTTCATTTGTAAATCTTTAATCCATTTGGATTTATTCAGGTGTAAAATAGAAATGAGTATAACTTTATTAATTGGTTTTCCTTCTATCATGAAATATGAGCAGTACTTGATATAAATCAATATACTTTGTTAAGTGGCTCAGACAGTAAAGAATCCGTCTGCAATGTGGGAGACCTGGGATCAATCCCTGGGATAGGAATATCCCCCGGAGGAGGGCATGGCAACCCACTCCAGTATTCTTGCCTGGAGAATCCCCATGGACAGAGGAGCCTGGCAGGCTACAGTCCATGGGGTCACAAAGAGTTGGACACTACTGAGCGACTAAGCACAGCACACACATATAATTATGTATTCAATATAAAATGATATATGAATCAACAACAAGGTGATACATAATAATATATACACCCATGAGTTAATTTCTGTCATATCTTCCTTTCTTCCCTCAGTGCTATTAGTTCATTTCAGTCAGTCGTGTCCATCTCTTTTCAGACTGCATGGACTGCAGCACGCCAGGCTTCCCTGTCCATCACCAACTCCTGGAGCTTTCTCAAGCTCATGTCCATTGAGTCAGTGATGCCATCCAGCCATCTTATCCTTTGGCATCCCCTTCTCCTTCCTTCAATCTTTCCCAGCATCAGGGTCTTTTCCAATGAGTCAGTTCTTCACATCAGGTGGCCAAAATATTGGAGTTTCAGCTTCAGTTTTAGTCTTTCCAATAAATATTCAGGACTGATTTCCTTTAGGTTGACTGGTTTGATCTCCTTGCAGCCCAAGGTACTGTCAAGAGTCTTCTCCAGCACCACAGTTCAAAAGCATCAATTCTTCAGTTCTCAGCTTTCTTTATAGTCAAACTTTCTCATCCATACATGACTACTGGAAAAACCATAGCTTTAACTGAATGGACCTTTGTTGGCAAAGTGCTATAGCAGTGCTATGGCAAGCAGAATTGTATTATTGATGTTAGTTGAGAGAAAGCAGCACCAATGGAGGCCCAGGAGGACATAGACCTGCAGCATTTCAAAAGCAAGCAGCCAGAATTTTGAATAGTCTATGAGAGCATAACTAGGCTTTCTAAGTAAATCAGGTGTAGAGTTGTTTAGTAATATTTCCTGTAAATGCATAAGTAAACTGTAATTTGCCTTTATATGAGGCATACATTATTGTCACAACCGAGAAAGAAGTATGAAGAGACAATTCAGAGGAAGACATTTAGCTTAATGTTTAACTGCCAAGCCTTGTGCAAGCTACCATTAGCGACATCCGATACCTCTTGGGACCAAACCACATGCTGGATAGATCATGTTTCCTAAAGCCATCATTTCAAATTGAAGTTGTGGAACTTCAAGCAGAAACATGGAGATTGGACCGATATGATGTCTATTTCCACGTATTCTATTCCAATATCTCTGCCTGCTTTATCACTACCATGATCGTGACCACCACCACCATTGGCAGTTACGTCTCTGCACCGTTCCATGAAGAAATCTCAGGTGTCACTAAGGAGTTAATGTATGCTAAACAGTGTTCTTCATTACTATTTTTATATATGCAAAATGTTGATATTATTTTTCATTAAAGTATTCTCTAAAGTACTTTATGAGGGCATAAACATATTAGCTTGGTGATTTTTCTTTATTTTTCCTGCACAGGGTCTTATTTGCAGCACGTGAATTCTTAGTTGTGACCTATGGAATCTAGTTCCCCAACCAGGTGTTGAACCCAGGGGGGCTACTGTCCATGGGGTCATGAAGAGTAGGACATGAATGAAGTGACTGAATACACAGACACAGGGTGAAATTCACTTTCCAGTAGTTTAGACAAAACAAGTTCTTTCTTTAGTACTTGTAACTTTTGTGTATATTTGGGATTATTTCAGTTGGTTAAAATAAAATTTAAAAAGAAAGAACTAAGCATGTTTGATAGTTAGGCACATTGTTAAGATGCACTTATTGATTTTCTGCAATTATGCCAGCATTCTGCTATGACTTCTCAGTGATGGACAGGGATTATCTAAGATATGCTTGCAGTGGCTCAGCTGGTAAAGAATCTACCTGCAATGCAGGAGACCTGGCTTTGATCCCTGGGTTGGGAAAGGCTGGGGATCTCCTGGGGAAGAGAATGGTTACCCACTCCAGTATTCTGGCCTGGAGAATTCCATGGACTGTGTAGTCCGTGGGGTGACAAAAAGTCGTACATGACTGAGTGACTTTTACTTTCACTTTTGCCACTCTGGAGGAATTATTTACTTAAGTATATTATCTATTAAATAGAATCATTTAGGGCTAATGGATTCTTACTCTATATGTTCAATAGACTTTCAGAGATTGACTGTTGTGTGTAGAAATCAAAGAGAGTGGCTTTGGGGGATATTTTGTAGAAAACATTCTTTAAGAACTGGCAGGCAACCTCTCTTACCTGCATCAGTGAACTGTGGTTAAGCAAGGGGAAAAATACAGCGGTGATATTGGGTAGGTAACAACACGTGATTGCCCAAGAATTGTCAGCTGAGCTACTAACTGTAGCAGTTGGGCTCTGAATAGAAGCCTGTGGATTTAGAGTTGGCAAAATTCAACACTGCAGTTGCACATCGAAATAAAACAAGTACAGATTCTCATTATTCTTTTTCTTGTCTGTAAGACTTCAAAGTGTTTTAGGTGACTATCAGAGCAGCACTGTAATATACTATCAGGTCCGTTTCCTTCAAATTTTGTCTTTAATGTAATACATGAATTGGGTATTGGTATTTTAGATTCATGAAGATCTTGGGACAATTTTTTTGCAAAATGATTTAAAGTATTTCCAGAATCTGTGTCAGCTGACTGGTGCTAAAGGGTCTTTTGAATAAAGATGGTGCTATTGTTTATTTTTAAATTATTTTCTATTTTTTATTTTCTATTAAATATTTTCTATTAAATTTTTAAGTTTTTTTCTATTTTCTTTTTTTTTTAAGATTTTATTTTTTATGTGGACCACTTTTAAAGACTTTATTGAATTTGGTTCAATATTGCTTATGTAGTTTATGTTTTGGTTTTCTGATCACCAGGCTTGTGGAATCTTAGCTCCCTGACCAGGGAGCAAACCCCCTTCATTGGAAGGTGAGGCCTTAACCCTGGAACACCAGGGAAGTCCCTGGTGCTATTGTTTGATATGAATTTATTGAGGCCAGACTAACACATCCTCCCACCAGGTGTATGTTCATTTGCACACCATGCTGAACGTTCCCCAACCCTCTTCATTTCACTGCTTGCACTTAGAGAGTTACTAAGCTTTCAATTACTTTGACCAATACAAAACAGTTCCTAACATTTGTGACAGATTTAAGTCAGTTGGGGAGTTTTTTTAAAAAGCTCACAGATGATTTAACAACAACAACAAAAATAAAGGTGGAGGGGGAGTTAATTGGTTTGGGAAGGAATTCAGTTATTGTTATTTATTTATTTATTTTTACATCTTCCCAGAGCTCTAAAATAAAATCATAGATGAACATTGGATGGCTTAACTGGCAAAGGCCTCCTAAAAAACTGACTTATTTATCCATCTTGTTGTACTGTTCAAACGACTGTTAGGATATAGTGTACTCAGACTGTGTGGGAAGTTTAAAGCTTTTTTGATGGCAGAGAAAGGAGACAATATTGAGAATTAAGGAAAGAAAAAGCAATGTTTTCAATGAGTTTACCTCCTGGACTGGCTTTAAACAATAATCTCAGATGTGAAATAACTGAGCTCAATGATGTAATATTCATTCTCAATGACGTTGTCTATTAATTCAGCACCCAACATAAGCCATGTCCTACACTATACTTTTACAAATGAAAATGAAACAAGATTTGGTCTTTGCCTTTATGGACCACACAGCATAGTAAAAACATGAGGCAAAATAAATACCTTTAAACTAAAACATGGGACAAAGAGAAATGCAGGGTGGGAAAAAGAAATAAGATATTTGGTGACAAATAGGGAAGAGCATTATTCTCCCTGAAAAGTTAGATTTTTGTGATTCTTTCTTTTTTTTAATATCAGTGTAAATTCCTTACTTCTTACTTTTACAGCAGTATCACTAGTGCTTTGTTTATAATTTTTGCTTCTTTGATTATTTTTGCTTGCTAAATAACAGAACACCATGATCTGAGACCCCACTTTATTTGAATAAAAATGTTTATTTATGAGCACTTAAAAAGCAAATGGGTCAGTTTCAGTTAATTCTCTAGAGGATTCAGCAATAGTTAATTGTTTCCATCCCAGAGCAATCACAGCCAGCATTACCAAAGACCAGGACTTGGAGATTTTCCAGAGGTGGTTCATAGGACAAACTCCAACAAAGGGTTCCAAGTCAAATGCATTTGGGAACTCTGGATTAGGTGATGTTATATACGTTTCTTTACCTCAGAACTATTTAGAACCTTTTATGTATTAATGCACAATATGACTTACCAAGAAGAGGGCATTTGTTTCAGGGTTCCTCAAACATAGGGATGATGGCCCCTTTTTTCCTCAGAGTTGACAATAATAGAGCCCTTTGTAAAGAATCCATCTGCCAATTCAGGAGCCACAGGAGATGCGGGTTCGATCCCAGAATTGGGAAGATCCTCTGGAGAAGGAAATGGGAACCCACTCCAGTAATACTTGCCTGGAGAACCCCATGGACAGAGGAGTCTGGTGGGCTGCAGTCCACGGCATCACAAAGAGTTGGACGCCACTGAGCACACATGCATGGTAGATGAAGTTCTTCCAATTACCTCTTATAAGAGTCTATGATTATATATATGTGTGTGGCTGATGCATTTTGCTCTATGATGAGCAAACTCTATCACAATGCTGTAAAGCAACAGTACTTCAATAAAAATTAATTAAAAAACACTATAGTATAATATCATGCCAAGAAATCAACATTAATATTAAAAAATCTATGACTCAAATGTCACTCTATCAGAGAGATTTTGCCCACCTCCTTATCTAAATTAATATCAGATTTGTACCAATTTCTATGCTCTTACTTTGTTCTCACTGTGTTCTTCAAAGAACTTACTAGAATCCATCATCCTTACTGACTGTTTCTCATTTCCCCTTAAGAATTTAAAGCCCATGAGAATAAAGTCCTGTTTCTCCTCAGTGCTTGAGTGACTGAGTGAAAGTCTCTCAGTCATGTCCAGCTCTTTGTGACCCCATGAACTATACAGTCCATGGAATTCTCCAGGCCAGAATTCTGGAGTGGGTAGCCTTTCCCTTCTTCAGGGGATCTCTCCCACCCAGGGATTGAACCCAGGTCTCCCTCATTGCAGTCAGAATCTTTACCAGAAATCTTTTCCTGCTTAAATGCTCAGCCACAAGGGAAGCCTCCTCAGTGCTTGCCATAGGGCGAATACTCAAAACATCTTTGATAACTGAGTTTGTTCCTGCATCACTGTCTTTAGTGAGTGACTTTTGTTTCCATGGCCACAAGACGGTCGATTTGTTCCCAGGCATTATGACCAAGTATGTTTTAGACAGAAAGAAAGGTAAATATGATAGAAGTCTTGTGTCCTTTCTGTTTGGAAAGACAACAGTTTTCTAAGTGGCTTTACCTTGTAGATTTATACTTATATCTCATTGCCGTAAAAGTGTCACCTGACCACCATGGACTGCAGGAGATTCTATAAAGTTGAATATTTTAACTGGGCAAACAGACATTCTGAACAAAATAGGATTTCTGTTAGTAAGGAATAAGGCTACCCTGGGTATAACGTGTACCAGTAGCAGGCAGTCCCACCCGCCCTGGGAGGCTGTGATTGTCACAAAGTCGGCTTCACTCTTACCACTTGTTTGGCTTCCATATGCATTTGAGTTTGCAACTTTGAACTAGAGATGAAAAGAAAGTGGAGATGTTAGTCACTCAGTTGCCTCTGACTCTTTGCGACCCCATGGACTGTATAGCCTTCTATGCTCCTCTGTCCATGGAATTCTCTAGGCAAGAATACTAGAATGGGTAGCCATTCCCTTCTCCAGGGGATCTTCCCAACCCAGGGACTGAACCCAGGTCTCCCTCATTGCAGGTGGATTCTTTACTGTCTAAGCCACCAGGGAAGCCCAAACTAGAGATATTTCCAGTCTTTAAATGATTTTGTGTAGATAACCAACAAGAAGTTACTGTATAGCACAGGGAACCATACTCAATATTTTGTAATAATCTATCAGGGAAACAAATCTAAAAAAGGATCTATATAATCTATATATATATATTCAATTACATGTGTATATATTCAAATACATATATATATATAATATAGGTAACTAAATCACTTTGCTGTATACCTGAAAATAACAAACACTGTAATTTGTAAATCAACTACAACCTTAATAAAAAAGAAATTTTATGATTTCTACATTTTCAGTAAATGCCTTTGATTTATCTGTTGTATACAGAAGATTTTCTTATGTTGGATTTAAATTAACTCAATTATTTAAAGGAAAAAGCTTTCTTTTCTTCCTGCTTAAAAAAGCCCAAGACTTCCAGGTAATAGTCAGCTCTGCTCTGAAGTCATTCTTGGTTGTGTTCACTGAAGTAAAACAAATGCTCTGGAACAAGTGAGCGTCCCTCCCCTGGGAAGGTTTGTCATGCAGCCATCACGAGTCCTAATCACACTTTTAGGAACAATGATGACGTTGTCACTAGGAGGTCAGAAGGGGAAGCTGAGAGGCTCTGAATTCTAAGCCAGAGCAAGAATAACAGAGGACACAGGGGAAAACAAAAAAAATCACACTCGCATAAAAGGAAATGAAGACACACAAAGAAAGCACTTGTGAAATGTCTTGAAGATTGGAACATTTTGTTCTATAAAGTACGCTGTCACCTTCTAACAATTTTCCGTTGTTGTGCTGTTTGATAAGTGACAAGTTTCACATTGCACAGGTGGCCAATTTCACCAGTTCCTTGAGCCCTATCAGTATCATTTATCAGAAGCAGCAGAGAATGCTGCATGCACTGCGCTAGAGACATTAATTCCAGTCGTGTCTACATTCCTCGCAGGCTAAAGGACTTCGGGATAGGTCAAACACAGAGGTTAATATTTACTGAGTGCCTACCATTTTCACACTGATCATTTCATTTATTTGTTTATCTTTTGTCATAACCCTGTTCTGCTCTGCTCAGATGCTCAGTCGTGCCTGACTCTTTGAGACCCCATGGACTGTAGCCCACCAGGCTTCTCTGTTCATGGGATCTTCCAGGCAAGAATTCTGGAGTGGGTTGCCATTTCCTTCTCCACATAACCCTGCTGAACTATTCCAAAAGGCAAAATTGAAGCCCAGGGTATAAGTTTAGTGAATTACATCAACCTGCTGATTTTTTTTTTTTCCATTTTTCTCAAACCTTATCGGCATTGGACTGGGTGAATCCCTTTTTTATTCATTTAATGATTGTATAATTGTCAGAAAAAGACTGAATTTCTTTAAAATTTAGAGTTTCTCATTTGGGGAATAGAGATAATTAAATCCACTATATGTACTTTGAACTTCCCAAGTGGCACAGTGGTAAAGAATCCGTCTGCCAATGCAGGAGACGCAAGAGATGCAGATTCAATTCCTGGGTCTGGAATATCCCTTGGAGTAAGATATGGCACTCCAGCTCAGTATTCTTGCCTGGAAAATTCCATGGACAGAGGAGCCTGATGGACTACAGTCCATGGGGCCCCAGAGAGTGGGACACAACTGAGAGTGCACACACACAAATACACGTGCACACACACATATGCGTGTGTGCACACACACAGATACATGTGCACACACTATATTTAGTTTACAGGTTTCTCATAAAAGCTAGTAAAATAATTATAGATGGAAGTGCTTTTCATGCTGTAAACTAAGACTTTCAATTTATGCTCTTCTTGTGTTTTCACTAAACTTCTGTACTTCCATTTTGCTTGGGGCATGAGGTACAGGGAAAATTTTATTCATTTTTTTCCCAATAGGGATACTCAATTAACCCATCACCATTTTTATCAATGCCAATCCCCATCCCACTGTTATGCAATGCTGCCTTTGTATTGAGTCAGGTGATATGTGTCTACAAGTCTGTCTTGGGATTCTGTTTCATTCCATTGATTTGTCTATACCTGTACTGATGCCACATAGCCTTAATTACTAAACCTTGAAAATAATCCTTGACACCTAGTACTGTTAGTCTACTAGATTTGTTCATTTTTTGGATTGCCTTAAAATATCTTCACAATATTCAGTTTATCAACCCCAAAATATGGGGTTTCACTCCATTTATGTATCTTCTTTAATTACTGATGATGATATTTCACAGTTTCCAGAGAGAAAATCTTGCATATTTTTCTTTAGATTTATTCCCACATATTTTTTAAAAACGTTTTGACAAATATTCTTTTTTTATTTAAAACTTTTCTTTTGTTTCTGGTCTATAGAGATACTGTCCATGGGGTTCTTCAGGTAAGAATACTTGAGTAGGTTGCCATTTCATTCTGCAGTGGACCACGTTTTGTCAGAACTCTTCTCTGTGACCATTTGTCTTGGGTGGCTCTGCACAGCATGGCTCAGAGCTTCACTGCATGACACAAGCCCCATTGCCTGGAGTGAAATACTCCATGGAGTCACAAAGAGTCGGACACAACTTAACAATGAACAACAGCAATATAGAGATAGATTAAAAAGTTGTTTGTTTTTTGTATTGACCTTGAACCCAGTACTTGGGTAAATTCACTAATTCTAGCACTTCGTTTGAAAATTCTTTGGATTTCATGTGCATATTTATATCTTGTATTAATAATTTTAGTTTCTTCATTTTTAATTCTTTTGACTTTGTTTCTTATTCATGCCTTTCTGCACTGCCTAAAACAGACAGTTTATTCTGAACAGAAATAGTGACACTGGATGTCCTTCCTTCCTTCTTGGTATCAAGGGTGATGTTATAATATTTGATTAATGAATATTGTATTTTCTTAGGTTTTTGATATATATCATTTATCAGATTTAGGAAGTTCCACTGTGTTCCTAGTGTGCTGAGATTAAAAAAAAAAAAAAAAACCTACTCATCTTTTTAGAAAGTCTCATAAATCTTAAATAACACAACAGCCAAAGAACATCAGGTATATATATGGGGAGAGTTTGCAATGAAAAAGAAGTGGACAGGCAGATAAAAACCATAAATAAACAACATGCATTTCCAGACGGAAAAGATCCACCACTGACTTGCACAGTGTGTGAAAAGGAACCCATACTAATTCGTATTATTGTGAAATTTCAGAGTGCCAGTGACAAGGAAGATTCTAAAAATTTAGGGGGAGGGAGGACTGGAGGGAGGGAGGGAGGGAGGGGTACATGCAGGAGGGAAGGAAGCGAAGAAGGAAGGAAGAAAGAAAGACAAACAAAGAAAAAAAAAGATGAGCCAGAGGCATATATAAGCCCAGAATCAGAGTCTTTAGAATCCTTAAGCCCAAGAGTGGAAATAAAAAGACTGAATAAATAAATAGAGCTATCACTTCAAAATCCTGAAGGAGAACTGTTTTCTCCTTGAATTCTATGCCTAGACAAACTATCAAGAAAGCTTGATGGTAGAATAGAGCGATTGTCAGACATTCAACAGCTTCAAGAATTCATTCAATCCCATGGACTTTTCCCTTGTCACTCCTCCATCCTGCCACTATAGCTATCATCCTTCTTCCCTTCCTCCAAAATTATTACAATAGTCTTTCATAGCATTTCAGCATTTCAATGCATTTCAGCATCTCAATGCATTTCAGCATTCCTATGTGCAGTACAATTAAAGATGTATTACTAGAATCAATAAAAAAGCCCAAATTTTATTTGATTTAACAGACATTAAATCATATATCAATAAAAATGGTCTGAACAAACCTAAGGAAAAAGGAATTTTAAAATCTGTATATGTTCACCATTAAAAATAGGTGTTCAGTTCAGTTCAGTTCAGTTGCTCAGTCATGTCCGACTCTTTGCATGGACTGCAGCACGCCAGGCCTCCATGTCCATCACCAGCTCCTGGAGTTTACTCAAACTCATGTCCATTGAGTCAGTGATGCCATCCAACCATCTCATCCTCTGTCGCCCCCTTCTCCTCCTTCCTTCAATCTTTCCCAGCACCAAGGTCTTTTCAAATGAATTAGCTCTTTGTATCAGGTGGCCAAAGTATTGGAGTTTCAGCTTCAACATCAGTCGTTCCAATGAATATTCAGGACTGATTTCCTTTAGGATAGACTGGTTGAATCTCTTTGCCTTCATTACACTTGAAAATTTTAGTTGCTCCACTTTTGTAACTTAAAAACTGTTAATAGTAAAACAGTGATTCCCTCTTTTAGAGACTTACATACATATATAATAGTTTAAGAAACAAAGTTTTTATCAATACTTAATGTTTTTAATGTCACAAATGTGCTTACTTATGCTTGCTAATCTATCCAATCTAGGTTGAATTAATGACAACAGTATCCTAGGGTATATTTTGTGTTAATTACATTTGTTGGAGTAAAGACAGCCTCCAGAAATATGTGAAAAAAAGGAAGAAGAGATTTCAAAGCAATTCTGACATGCCAAGGATATTCACTTATATCATTTATTTAAAATGAAGTATATGATGTTATATTTTTACCATTCATCTTTAATTTTTAGCAATTGCTAGTTCCAAAAATCTGTCCTATAAATTTCAATTAAACTTAAGTTGTCTGTCAATGAAAGATTGCACATCCTTAATTAGTTCAGATCAGTCACTCAGTCATGTACGATTCTTTGGGTTAACTAGTCTATTTTTGGAGAGATATATACATATATACATACATACGTGTGTGTATATATATATACACATATACATACATACATGTGTATACACATGTATATGTATATCAGTTCAGTTCAGTTCAGTTCAGTTCATTCGCTCAGTCGTGTCCGACACTTTGCGACCCCATGAACTGCAGCACGCCAGGCCTCTCTTTCCATCACCATCTCCCAGAGTTCGCTCAGACTCACATCCATCGAGTCCGTGATGCCATCCAGCCATCTCATCCTCGGTTGTTCCCTTCTCCTCCTGCCCCCAATCCCTCCCAGCATCAGAGTCTTTTCCAATGAGTCAACTTTTCTCATGAGGTGGTCAAAGTACTGGAGCTTCAGCTTTAGCATCATTCCTTCCAAAGAAATCCCAGGGTTGATCTCCTTCAGAATGGACTGGTTGGATCTCCTTGCAGTCCAAGGGACTCTCAAGAGTCTTCTCCAACACCACAGTTCAAAAGCATCAATTCTTCAGTGCTCAGCCTTCTTCACAGTCCAACTCTCACAGCCATACATGACCACAGGAAAAACCATAGCCTTGACTAGACGGACCTGACTCAGCAAAGTAATGTCTCTGCTTTTGGATATATTATCTAGGTTGGTCATAACTTTTCTTCCAAGGACTAAGCATCTTTTAATTTCATGGCTGCAGTCACCATCTTCAGTGATTTTGGAGCCCAAAAAAATAAAGTCTGACACTGTTTCTACTGTTTCCCCATCTATTTCCCATGAAGTGATGGGACCAGATGCCATGATCTTCGTTTTCTGAATGTTGAGCTTTAAGCCAACTTTTTCACTCTCCTCTTTCACATTCATCAAGAGGCTTTTTAGCTCCTCTTCACTTTCTGCCATAAGGGTGGTGTCATCTGCATATCTGAGGTTATTGAGATTTCTCCCAGCAATCTTGATTCCAGTTTGTGTTTCTTCCAGTCCAGCGTTTCTCATGATGTACTCTGCATAGAAGTTAAATAAGCAGGGTGACAGTATACAGCCTTGACACACTCCTTTTCCTATTTGGAACCAGTCTGTTGTTCCATGTCCAGTTCTAACTGTTGCTTCCTGACCTGCATATAGATTTCTCAAGAGGCAGGTTAGGTGGTCTGGTATTCCCATCTCTTTCAGAATTTTCCAGAGTTTCTTGTGATCCACACAGTCAAAGGCTTTGGCATAGTCAATAAAGCAGAAATAGATATTTTTCTGGAACTCTCTTGCTTTTTCCATGATCCAGCAGATGTTGGCAATTTGACCTCTGGTTCCTCTGCCTTTTCTAAAACCAGCTTGAACATCAGGGAGTTCACAGTTCACGTATTGCTAAAGCCTGCCTTGGAGAATTTTGAGCATTCCTTTACTAGCATGTGAGATGACTGCAATTGTGCGGTAGTTTGGCATTGCCTTTCTTTGGGATTGGAATGAAAATTGACCTTTTCCAGTTCTATGGCCACTGCTGAGTTTTCCAAACTTGCTGGCATATTGAGTGCAGCACTTTCATAGCATCATCTTTCAGGATTTGAAACAGCTCAACTGGAATTCCATCACCTCCACTAGCTTTGTTCGTAGTGACACTTTCTAAGGCCCACTTGACCTCACATTCCAGGATGCCTGGCTCTAGATGAGTGATCACATCATCATGATTATCTGGGTTGTAAAGATCTTTTTTGTACAGTTCCTCCATGTATTCTTGCCACCTCTTCTTAATATCTTCTGCTTCTGTTAGGTCCCTACCAATTCTGTCCTTTATCGAGCCCATCTTTGCATGAAATGTTCCCTTGGTATCTCTAATTTTCTTGAAGAGATCTCTAGTCTTTCCCATTCTGTTGTTTTCCTCTATTTCTTTGCATTGATCGCTGAAGAAGGCTTTCTTATCTCTTCTTGCTCTTCTTTGGAACTCTGCATTCAGATGCTTATATCTTTCCTTTCCTCCTTTGCTTTTTGCTTCTCTTCTTTTCATAGCTATTTGTAAGGCCTCCCCAGACAGCCATTTTGCTTTTTTGCATTTCTTTTCCATGGGGATTGTATATATATATATACATGTATATATATAGTGGTAAAGAACCTTCCTGCCAAGACAGGAGACATAAAACATGCGGGTTGGATCCCTGGGTCAGGAAGGTCCCCTGGAAGAGGGCAGGGCAACCCACTCCAGTATTATTTTCTTCCCTGAAGAATCTCATGGACAGAGGAAACTGGAGGGCTACAGTACCTAGGATCACAAAGAGTTGGACATGACTGAGATGACTTGGCACACATGCACGCACGTGCGTGCGCACACACACACACACACACACACACACACATGGTAAAAATATTTTAACAAATTTATAAACAAAAATGTTCAGTGATAACTATTTCCAAATGTGCAAGATCAAGATTATCTCCTACTTCATTGACAATTGTGTTAAATTATAAAATAGAAGACTCTTGAGAATCCCTTGGACTGCAAGGACATCAAACCAGTCAATCCTAAAGAAAATCAACCCTGGAATCTCATTAGAAGGACTTATGCTAAAGCTAATGCTCCAATACTTCGGCCAGTTGATGCAAAGAACTGACTCACTGGAAAAGACCCTGATGCTGGGCAGGATGAGAAGGTGGCAACAGAGGAAGAGACGGTTGGATGGTATCACTGACTCAATGAATATGAGTTTGAATAAACTCAGAGACATAATGAAGGACAAGGAAGCCTGGTATGCTGCGGTCCTTGGAGTTGTAAGGAGTCAGACATGACTAAGTGAGTGAACAACAACAACAGCATCAACTTGAAGTAAAAACTACTTGCTATGTTACTCTTTCATACATCTCACCCTCTCCTCCTCTTTCCCCATCTCCAAAAGTCTATTCTTTATGTCTGAGTAACATGGAAACTTGTATTACCATATGTAAAATAGCCAACAGGAATTTGCTGTATGGCTCAGGAAACTCAAACAGGGGCTCTCTATCAACCTAGAGTGGTGGGATGGGGAGGGAGATGGGAGTGAGGTTCAAAAGGGAGGGGATATACGTACACCTATGGATGATCCATGTTGAGGTTTGACAGAAAACAACAAAATTCTGTAAAGCAATTATCCTTCAATAAAAAATAAAAGAAACAAAACAAAACTAATTGCTAACTTGATTTGTTCTAATGTTGGACTTTTATACTATGGATGTCCCAATTCCTGAATATGGTGCATTGTCGTGAAACAGTAAAGTGATCCTTGATCTACCTTCTTCACATAACATTTACTTTCAAATATATTTCTTTGCACCTTTGCATGTAAACAAACTTTGTTGTTGAGAATGTTATTACTTCATTAGTCAGTGTATCTGTGCACCTTGCTTCTTGTGCTTTTTTCCATCTAGTCATTACTTAAAAAGAACAAACTCAACACATGCTTATGACTGAACTAGTCTTCATTTCTTAGGAATTTCTTCCTCTTATCTCTTGGATGACTTCCACTGCCATATTCAGAAAAGCTGTGGCTATTCTCAACAAGATATCTAATGAAACTTATTTTACCGTCAGTATTTTATCACTGAAAACAATAAAAAGTTTACCACCCGTACTTAAGTGATAAGCTGTAGATTTAGAAAAGGCTTATTGCAATTAAAATTATTGCAAAGTAACAACTTAATACTCACTTTTTTCAGATTGGTTTGTACTTTTGGCTTACCTTGATAACTTAGAATGTCATTCCATGTGACACAGTCTTACTGCATCTGTCTCTTAGGTGTGTTACCATTTTGTTCAATGGTATCTGAACAGGTCTATAGCTGGGTTAAAAGTGAATGGAGTATGAATTTCAAATTATTATAAATGCTCCCTAGTGATATTTGTTCTTATCACAAACTATGGATGATAATCTGTGAAGTAGAAGTGGTTTGCAGACTTCACTGAGCATTAGAGGATGTATGCTGCAACAGCACAAAAAACAAAGACACACGAAGATCCAGAATAAACGAAGCTACAGGGAACAGCTGAGCAGCAGGCATAAACTGGACTTCCACATTGGACAGGGACAGAGGACTCAGGGAAGAAGTTGAAAGGGAAAAAAGAAAACCAGTTGTATTGCTGGCTTACTGAAGCTTTTGACCATGTGACAGCGAGTATTCAAGCATCTTTTTAATGCACTTGGAGAGCCTGGGAAGCATTAATGGTAGTGACAGAAAATCATGAAAGCAAATTAAAAAGATACAATTATTAGCAGCAGGAAAAACAAAAGTCAGTCATGCTTAAAATGATCCTAATAAAAGTATGATATAATTGCAGTGGAGGATATAAAGAAAGGGATGCAGGGCATAAGGGATGTGAGAATGCTTCTTGTTTTCCAATAGGGAGTCACTAGATAATATCTAAGAATTATAAATCAAGAGACAACAGGAAAAATTATTATTTGGAATTCTGGAGTTGGATGAAAGAGTGAACTGCGATAAGAATTGTCAATAGTTACTTCTGGAGAGCAGTATGCAGAATAGAAGCAGAGTAGGAGAATTCTGAGTTCAGAATAAGGTTTGTAAAATGATTTGACTGCGAAGCTCTATACATACATAAAATAATTTGATGAAAGATACTCTTCTAATTTAGGATTTTTATTCTTAACTCTACAAAAATTTTGATCTCCTAAAAGATCTCTTTCATAAAGTTTGTTCTAAATATGTGTATATGTCAATGATATTAGAATATTAGATATAACCATGATTAACTGCTTAAAATTACTCAGTTATAATGACTATATCTAATATTCTATAATCATTTTAAGCCATTCTTAAAACTTTAAAAATTTAACCTGAAAAATAAATTCTCATTCCATGAAACTTTGTGCTTAAAGCTCAAGAATTTTCATGTTTTAAAGGTTAAATATGGATTATTTTGTTTTGTGCTTATGATGAAAAGTGTTTCAGAAGACTTCAGATTATCTTTTTAGAAACTTGTCTCACCTCTGAGCAGAGAAACCCATGTCCCTTAGAGGGAAAGCATTTGTACTAATTTTAAGCAAAAAGAAATGAGGTTAGAGTGGAAAGTATTTGGCAATGATAATATTTAGCCCTTGCCAGAATTACAATTATTGTGCTCTAAGTTTGTGAAATTTCATATTTTCATGCTTAACATAAACTGTAATGATATTTGAATTTCGTTTTGTTATTTAGTCGCTAAGTGAAACCCGGAGGACTGTAGCCCATCAGGCTCCTCTGTCCATAGAATTCTCCAATTCTGGAGAATTTTCCAGGTAAAATACTGGAGTCAGTTGCCATTTCCTTCTCCAGGAAATCTTCCAAATCCAGGAACTGAACCCGCATCTCCTGTGTGCATTGCCGGCAGAGGGTGGCCCATTCTTTGAATACATATGTTAAATTTCATATTAAAGCAAGTAGAAACATAGATAAACTTGGCTTCATTAACTTGCTAACAAATTCTGACAAAATCTTCACTGAGAATTTTTTCATTATTATTTTCATTACGAAGATAAGAAAAGCTTGAGACAAAGAGCTTAAACCTGGAATAAATTCCATTCTGTTTAACTACCTGAAACATTTTCTTGGGAAATTCCTACTTCAGCCACATGATCCTTGCTTGTTCTTTAGTCCTCTGTAAACCATGACCCTTCAGGGATTCCTATCCTAATGAAAAGTTACTCTCTGGTTGCAATTTAGGATCTCTGAAATACCCATTGGAAATGTTACTTGAAGTGTAGAGAGAGGGGTGCCTGGAAAAAAAATTCACCAAAAAAAATCCCCTTGAGTTGTTCAGGAGCGAAATAATACCTGTGTTTAAAATGGAAAAGAGTTCATTTTCCTCCACAATGGTAATGTTCCAGGTAAATCATGTCCTCTGTCTGAAGATTCATTGTAGGGTTCTCACTGACCTGGAAGCAATTCAATCTATAGGGATCAAGGCTGGGGAGGGGGTGTGGGTGGGTTGAGAAATACATCATAAAAGCCAATTTATGACACTAGTTATCCATTCCCAAAATGAGTGTACAGTTGCAATCAGGTTAATATGAATACCGGGATCACAGAGTAGCATAAGGAGGCCATATGGAAGTCAAGAGACAGAACATCCTATTTTGCCAGGATCTTATCATGACAGGTAGATGTTAGTATTGGCCCAATTTGGCAATATACAGTGAAAATGAAAACTTCTTTTCTACTGGCCACCTTCCCAAACCACTGTCTCCCTCCTTAACACATTACCCAACCCCTTGTTTCTGTGGAGTTCCTGAAGCCTCTGGGTTCAGGTTCACCAATTCAGTCCCTACATCCTGTTATGATGAGCCACAGGGAGCAAACCAAGAAAGAAGTTAAAGATTCTTCTAATCCCTCTTAATTCCCAGTCTGTCTCTGAGTTACTCTAACCAAGAGCTGATCTCATTCTATTTCACCCCAATGCAAATATCAGACAAAATTCTTCAGTACAATATTCTCAAAACCAAACTCACTTTTCTCTCTAAGATCTGCTTTATTTCCTATTCCTTTAGTATGTGAAATCAAATTCTGACAAATCATGCAAAATAAAATCTTAAGATTTTCTTTGACTCCTCATTTTTCTTTTCTGTTTTTGAAAATATCTGTTTATTTGTCTTAGTTGTGGGTCAGGTCTTAGCTGCTGCATGCAGCAGGACCTTCAATGAGTCATGTGGGATTTTTCGTTGTGGCTCTGTGGCTAAATAGTCCTGGTAGGCAGGCTTAGGATGTAATTACCTGTGTCACCCCTGCCTAAACCTCTTCAAAAATTGCCTTTGACCTACAAGAGACTGATGTACGTGTTTTTCAATATCTCCATTATGAATTGATCCCCACCTTTCTTTCCTCTGTTATCTCTTGCGTCCTCTATCTTTCACATAATCGGCATCCATGCTAAACCATTTCTAATTGTCATGCCCCACATGATGCTTTTTGCATCAGTGCTTCACCTGACATTAATGGCTCTCCTTGGAATTCTCCATTATCACCTGTATAAAATTTCTTGCTGTTGTTCAGTCGCCAATCATGTCTGACTCTTCATGACCCCAGGGACTGCAGCATGCCGGGCTGCCCTGTCCCTCACCACCTCCTGGAGTTTGCCCAAGTTTAAGTCCATTGAATCAATGATGCCATCCAACCATCTTAAGTTCTACTTATCCTTAAAGACTCAGGAAACTTTCCGCCTCTCACTTTTACCTCAAGTCCTATAGCATTTACATACAGATTTAATTATTTTCTTCCTTGCTCCATGTTCTTCTTCCCCATGGAAGACTTGTTACTTCTACCTGTGGCCCAGGTCTATCCCGCTTTCACTGTGATCTGGTCTCTGAAATTATTCCTTACTTTATGCATCAACATGATGGCCAACTCCATTGGACATTTCCCTTTAGCCTCCAAATGTGATCTCCTCTTTCAAAAAATGTTAGTCTTTCCTTTGTCTCACTTGCATCTTCTTTCTCTCTTTTATCACCACAAATTTTGGAAGGATAAGCAGTAATTTCTGCTTCAATTCTCTTACCTCCTACTTATTCCTCAGCCCTCTGTAGTCATTTCAAATGGCAAATACAATTAAAACTGTGGTCTCAAAGTCACCAATTATCTGCTGATTTTAAAACCAAAGATTACATTTGTGTTTTTATCCTATCCAATCCCCTTGAAATAATCAAGTTTAATGCATATCTCTGAAATTCTCTTTAGTGTGGTTCAACGACAGTCCACCATTCGGGGTCTATTCCTGTGTACACCATTAGTCCCAGTTTTACTTTTTCACCTGTTTCTCTCCTGCTTGTCCCATGTACAGGAACCCTTCCCACCAAGTAACTCCCTCTCCTTTTTTTGTTCTTTTCTTACAATGTAGCTACAAACTTCACTTCTCTACAAATAAACCCCCAAAACATATTGGTTCACTTTCCTTGTTCTTTCTCTTCTGCATTTCAATTCTATGTCTCAAATTACTTTTTGAGACTCTCCCAAATTCCATAAATATAAAAAGGACTTAATCAATTCTCATCTTGTTCTTTCCTGGAATGACCTTGTGCTCCTGTGTCCCCCATAGCAACTAGGTTTTGGAGCCTTAAGTTTCTCTTTAGAACAGACTTTTTCTTTGCCCTCTGCATCTAGATGATCCACTAGAGATGTCAATTCTATCCCATGGTGGCTCCTAAATAATTTTTATCCCTTTCATTCTTGTTGCCATGACATTGGTTAACAGTCTCTATTTTAAGTCCTTTAAAAGATGCCTCATTGGTATCCTTTCTTGCCAGTCCATTCTGTACATGGAATGTACAGTCCATTCCCCAAACCTTTCTAAAAGCCAAGATCTGTCCACATCACCTGCAAATGTGCTTTGCTTTCTTCTTGCTAACAAAATAAGTTTAAGATACAATTTAATAGAAAAACCCATTGAGGGGTAACAATTGTCATCATCTGAATCAATTGTTTTCCAGCCTTAATTTTTCCAACTATATCTCAGAACTCTTAGAAAACCAGTTGTTTCAGAACTTGATCGGCACACTTCCATTTTATTTCTCTATTTATAAATAATAATGAGACACTTGCTATATATCAGATATTACGCTGTGTCCCAAAGAAACAAAATGATTGAGAAAAAAAACGTTCCATACTATTCATAGAGATCTTAGTCCTGGTGCAGAAAAAATTAAAATATTATACACTAGTGAGTAAGTAAAATGAAAGTGTGCTACATGTTATGCTAGAGAAAGTGTAAGATTCTGAAGTGTACATAGTAAGACACCTTACCTCATACTCTTGGTGGTAATAGTGGGCTTATGTTGGGCAGGAAAGTTGGTTGCAAAAGTAGGCAGTCTTTAAACTGAGAGGGAGCATAGCTGAGTGGGCTGATTCCTGGCAAGAGAAAATGGCCACCTGCAATATAAAAATTAAAAATATTCAGTACAATATCACCCAGAATATAAGGAGGAGAATGCTGACTATGATGGAGCTGGTAGAGTACGAAACACCTGATAATAAAATTACTTGTAAACCAGAACAGGAGCTTTGGACCTTATGCAGTAATCAGCTGGAAGTCTGATAGGATCATATTTATATTGGAAAAAATCAATCATTCTGGCTGCAGTATGAAGAATTAGAAAGAAAAGATTAGAGAAAGTGAGAGCATTTAGTAGCTGTTGCTAAAATTCTTGGGAGCAGTCACATTGGTTTTCATTAGTTCTTTGTTATATGGACGGAGTAAGGCGGATTGGTTTTAAAAAGGTTACATGCAGTCATGCTAAGTCTTTTCAGTTGTGTTTGACTCCGTGAAACCCGATGGACTGTAGCTTGCCAGGCTCCTCTGTACTTGGGATTCTCCAAGCCAGAATTCTGAAGTGGGTTGCCATACTCTCCTCCAGGGTATATTCCCAACCCAGGGATTGAACCTGCATCTCCTGTATTGGCAAGTGGCTTCTTTACCACTGAGTCATCAGGGAAGCCCCCAAAAACTGTTAAGAGGAATGCAAATCAGGGTTTAGTGACTTCATTATTGTTGGTGGTGGCTCAAACTGTAAATAATCTGCCTGCAATGTGGGAAACCTGGGTTCGATCCCTGCATTTGGAAGAGTCCCTGGAAAAGGGAACAATTACCTACTCCAGTATTCTGGCCTGGAGAATTCCAAGGACGAGGAGCCTGGCAGGCTAAGGTCCAAGGGGTTGCAACAAGTCAGACACCACTGAGCAACTTTCACTTTCACTTACTGTTGATGATCTATGATTAAGTAGTGTGGATGATGATCAGTGAGGAGCAGATGTATGTCTGGAACTCAAAAAAGGAATAGGACCTGAGAAGTATTGTAGAGTTGAAATTCAGCAGCAGTAGCAGCAGCAGCAACATATCCGTTCAGTTCAGTTCAGTCACTCAGTCGTGTCCGACTCTTTGAGACCCCATGAACTGCAGCACACCAGGCCTCCCTGTCCATCATCAACTCCCGGAGTTCACTCAGACTCATGTCCATCCAGTCAGTGATGCCATCCAGCCATCTCATCCTCTGTCGTCCCCTTCTCCTCCTGCCCTCAATCCCTCCCAGCATCAGAGTCTTTTCCAATGAGTCAACTCTTCACATGAGGTGGCCAAAGTATTGGAGTTTCAGCTTTAGCATCAGTCCTTCCAAAGAACACCCAGGACTGATCTCCTTTAGAATGGACTGGTTGGATCTCCTTGCAGTCCAAGGGACTCTCAAGAGTCTTCTCCAACACCACAGTTCAAAAGTATCAATTCTTCAGTGCTCAGCTTTCTTCACAGTCCAACTCTCACATCCATACATGACTACAGGAAAAACCATAGCCTTGACTAGATGGACATCACTAGAATATCGGTTTAGCTAAAACTATGGAAGTAGATGAAATTGCTCAGGGCAATTGCATAAAATGTGTATAGAACTTGAGAGGACCTGTGGTGATTCCAACCTTTCAGGAAAGGGAAAAAGGAAGACAAGGGTGGTCCTAGGAACAACAGAGACATTCATTCATTAAGAAAGAAGTCAGAAATGTCAAACACAGCCCACAGGAGAATTAAGGTTACTTTTTGAGGGGGAGGGAGTATTAAGTGTGAAGAGTATCAGTGGTGAGTTGATGAAAGCGCTTTCAATGGAGGTGTTGAGGGAGGTGACATTGTTCTCTTCATTTAGCTTGCCCACATGCCCATCTCTTGAGTGGGCGAACTTGGCTGCAGCTCTGACCTTGCTCTGGGTGGTGGTTGTAGAGTGGAGAAGAGATCACAAGCCATTATTTCTACACATTATTTCTCTTTTGGAGCACAGGTGCAAGCCAATTGTGACATTTCTGTCGATTGGAATCCCAAATACACTATGAAAGATAGCAACAGCAAAGCCTCCTTTCAAGTGTGATTATCCTGGGCTTCCTGTTACAGCTGGTGGTCCCCAATCCCACACTTTTGTAAGTGCCATCTCTTCTCTGCTGAAACTCTGTTCAATTTCAAGAAACAGATCAAATATCACTTTCTCCTAACGACATCCTCATTTCTTAAGGATATTATTGCTCTTCAGTATTCCCAGAGCATTTTGTATATAAAGTCCAAGTGTTTAAAACATTCTGCTTCATAACAGAATAATAAGGTATTTAACACTTGTTTATGGAATTGAATTGAAATGTATATATAACATTGTGTGTCTGATTACAATGAATTATTTTAAAAGTCCAGACAGATATTTTTACGATGGTGAATCCATTTTTGTAGATAAAACAAAATTATAAGGTATTTGAAATTGGCTTCACTCCTTTCTCACACTGTCTCTTTGCTACCCTATGGATTTTAGCCCACCAGGCTCTTCTGTCCATGGGATTCTCTAGGCAAGAATACTGGAGAGGGTTACCATGGCCTCCTCCAGGGGATCTTCCCAACTCAGGGATTAAATCAGTGTCTCTTATGTCTCCTGCATTGGCAGGCAGGTTCTTTACAGATAGCACCACCTGGGAAGCCCCTTTCTCACACTAGGAAAGAACAGTACTGAATCAAGTAGAGTTCTACTTGAGCTGGTGTCTGAGTTAGGCTTAGCTAAAACTTTCTTGATTCAGAAGAGAGACACAGACTCCATGCACAATACTTAGAGACTATAATCTGCGAGCAGCATTACAAAAATATACGATAATTTTGGGTCCACCTATAAATTGGGTTTACTTTGAATAGGCAGATTACATCTTATGACAAATAAGAGTCGCTACTGGGAGCAATGGTCTAATTTCACCATCTTCACCTAAGCAAAGAAATTCTAATCTAGTGCTTACATGAGTTTTATGTTTCCTGCAAATCTGTCTTTAAAAGGTATATTTTTATCACTGTAGTCTGAGATCTAAAAAAGTTGTGTTTAGTACTTTAAGTTGATTATTTCCAATGTAATGTCAGATTTGTAATATGGTTTCATCTCTGCAGTAAGTTAACATTTGAAATAGATATACATTTTCAAGTGTCAAATGATTTCCCAGTGTTCATGAATATCATAAAGCTTGAATAGCAACTAAAATTTTATAACTTCATAATGTAGCCAATAGCCTTAAAGAAATTGTGAATTTCAGGATTATTTTTCTTTCTACCCAAAATGTTGCCTATCTGTGAGCAAAGTGATACTTGGCTGAAGACTTGGTGAGAATAACTTATACTGGAAAGTGTTAAGAACTCTTGAAATGTGCCCATGCTTTAACTGCCATTTGACCCTATTCCTCTTCCCACCAGACAGAGCATAGAGCAAATCATATGATGGATGGCCAATGTGGATTTATAATTCATCACAGTTAGAAAAACTTATAATGGTGTATTTCATACTCAATGAAAATGCCTAAACAGTTCAACATCCCATTCAATAGCGTCAGTGATAATATAATGGAATATTTTCTTCAGTATATTCAGTGAAGCATGGTAAGGGCTAAGGTCCAATTATTTCTTGTGGTGATGGAGGTGGGAGCATCATCACAGATGGAAAAGAGGACATGACTCAGATTTGTGTTCTCTCCAATAGAATGTGTGTGTGCGCGCATCTGAGGGGGGCAGTGATTCTAGGGAAAAATCTATCTTTAGGTATTAAAAATGGCTCAAAGTCCCCTGGTACCCAAAGGAAGGAGTGTCATTGGAAAATCAACACTGCTTTATGTTAGGGTTATGATAATGCCTTTGATAAATAAGTTCCCTGTTATTGATACTTTAAGCAGACTATTAAGCAAAAATCTAATAAAGTGGAATCATTTCTTTAGGGAGGAGGGCATGACAACCCACTCCAGTATTCTTGCCTGGAGAATTCCATGGACAGAGGAGCCTGGTGGGCTATAGTCCATGGGGTTGCACATGACTAAAGCAACTTAGCACACACACACACACACACACACACACACACACACATTTCTTTTTAAGACTAACAGTGAAACTTTGCTTATATTGGTTTATAATTGAAAATAACAATAAATGTTTTAGACATTTTTTGAAAACAGTTCATTAAGAGTTTTCCAAGAATATATATATTTTTTTCATGTGTTTAAATTCACTGCCAAAATATTTGGGACTGGACACCTGGGGTACTTGCTTCCTCCTTGGGCACGGGCCTCCTTCTCATTTCACATAGTGTTGACCCAATCAGTTCCATCTGTTATAGCCATAACCCGAATGTGGCCAAATTCAAAGAGAAAAAGCTTAGTATCATTGTCCACAGCTTCACTTCCTGCTTCATTGACCTCACTCCCTGGCTCCACTCTAAAGCTCCATTGTTTCAAGGAGCTCAAGCATTCCTGATCTCCTCTGTCATTCTTTGAGAAGTTGCTAGTAGTATTCAGTCATTTAGGGCTCATTGTGAATTTTATTTTACAGGTACTTTTCCAATGTCTTTGCATTTTACCCAAGCTCTGAGTGAAGCATGAATGGCCCTGCCTTCCATTATGGGATTTCTAGGCATCAGTGTTCAGGTAAGAATGTAATGGTACTTTCCTGGCCCTCAGAAATCGTATAGAAATAGGCCTGTCCTATCTCTTAATCTTTCTAGGAACATTCAGGGCTATGTGACCTAGGGTTCTCAGTGGCTATTGTCTGCTTTAACTTTTAACCCTTCTATATTTCTTCAGTTAACTGAAGCTATCAACAGATAGCTTCTCTGTTGTCTATACATTATATAAAAAACTATGCTTTTCTGTTTATAGCTATATCCATACATATTTGGGGGGAAGATCTAAGCTTCTCTTGTAATGAACCTTCCCTTTGAGTCTATTTATTTCCATTATTCCAACTTAGCTGCGTTTTAAGGGACGAAACCAACCATTAGATCCAACATGGACCTGATTACAGGGTCTTTTCTCCTGTTTTTAAAAATATGTGCACAGAAGTTTTATGAGCTTCACCTCTGTGACTACTGGGCTCACGATTCTGCTGAAGCCACAGTTATTTTGCAAGTCAGCGAGGACTTCTCCAGCCCTGGGTTGGAGTTGTGCTGGTAACTTTGCTCTAAATTCCCAATTTAATGGAAAAAAACATGGATGGAAGACAGAGGAATATAAATCTTGCAAGTTGCTTTTCAGAGACTAGCCAGAACTAGCCCTAGACGAAGACAGTGTATGCTGCTGGCAGCTGTATTCACTTCAATCTGATTTCAGCAAGTAGCCGCTAGCCAGGGGAGCATTAGAAGGTAAAAGGGGATCAACCAGTTGTTAATCCAGTTGTGACTTTGGTTTTGGGTTCCTTTCTTCAAACGGCCAAGCTGTGCGTTGTTTTGTGATTGACTGCCTTTGTCCTGACAGAGCTTCTCGTTTTGTACCTTTCACCATTGTTTTTGGCCACAGACCAAGCCTCACATCTTCTGGTCATAGAATTCCTTTCTACAGGCTCCACTGCAGGCCAAGGCCTCCGGGTAACCCGAGACGCCTCGATTTCCCTGCAGACAGCACATTAAAGGGAGGTCTGTTGGCCAGCTGCGGGAACAGGTGTTTTTCTCCTTTCATTCACACCCGCCCCCATTTATTTGTCTGAAGAATTCCCTTTCTCGGGTTGTTCACAAATGCTGAAGGAATTGGACAAACTGTATAGGCGTTAGAGTCTGAGATTAAAATACTTCACCTGCTTGGCAGCAGAGCCGCTAAACAATGCCACCAGATGCAGTACACCATGGTTCTGTTGTTTAGCTTGCTGCTTGCTAATGAGCAAGAGGGGACCTGGGCACCTTGGAGGCCCGCTGCACCATGTGTTTACCGACTCAGATTCCATCTCTGCTCTTTGGAGAAGGCTGGTTCATGCTGCTTTCTGAAAAACTGGAGAAGTAAAGTAAATGCTATGATTATTGTCTTTTTTTTTTTTTTTTAATACGCAGAGCAGAGCCATGAAAACCTGACCTGGTTTAGTCCTCTTAAATTTAATGTTGGTCAGGTAATCCAGATCACTTTTTTATAACTCTGTTGTATAGATGCGGAGGGTCAAATATCACAGTGTATACTACAGACTGCACTTACTTCAAATATGTCCTTGGAGATTGTTGTGATTTTCTCTGGAGAATGAGCTTATAGGTTGAGTGAGCTGTGGATATGTGGTCTTTCTAGTACAGATCACCATGACCCATTATTACCTCACTCAATGGTAAATCAAAGTTTCAGGAGTTCGTTTCTCTTCCTTATCTGAAATTTGGCTGTAAAAAATCCCTCTTTGAATTGCCTTAGCACTTTTTCACAAGCCACATCTCACATATAACTCTCTGTGTCTTCTCACAGACCCCAAAACTAGGTTTGAGTCACTCCAGTTTTTCTCTCCATTGCAGGATTTAGGGTAAATAAAAATACTTTTCAGAATTAAATATTTTTTAATACAAATGAATATTATAAACAATTAGCATTTTTTTTTAAATTTCAGGAATATATTAATAGTAAATGCTATGCAACTATGAGACTACCAGGCTGACTGTAAGTTCATTTAATTCCTTCCTGTCATTCAGAATTCTCTCTTTTAAGTTGTTTGGAATGGGGTCAGGGCCACGTAGAAGAGAATATCCCTTTCCCCATCTTCTAAAATTCCGGGAAGCTTCTCCTTAAAGAAAATGGTACATTCTTCATTTAAATGCCCTCAGATTGTTGCCATCTCTGGACTTTCCCTTCCTTTCTTTAGGCAGGGAATCAAATAAGCCAAGCTTATGAAGCCAAGACTTCATAAATGGATTCTCACCATACTGTTGCTTTTGGCCTTTTGAAAGCACCTGTCTTTACCGTGCTTGCAAACCCCACAGGCTGTCACAAAATGCCCTGTGTTTCAGCCATAAATTGCCAGGCATGTTCTGAGCAACCTGAGTTCTTCAAGGCCTCGGTGCTTTCTCACACTTGGGCTTCTTCCTCATGCTCTCTCTTCCATTATTTCACTTGGTGAATTCCCACTTTTCTTGTAGCCCTAAAATCAAGCCTCTTCTCATTTGAGGAAACTTCCCGACATTTCTTAAGCAGAGCTAGACACTTCCTTCTCTCTTGCTCTCTTTCCCACACCTCATTTGGTCATGTGCCACATGATTTTTGTGACCCTGAACTGGACTCTGAGTTCCTTGATGGACTGTATCTTATTCTTAATCTTATCTTAATCTTATCTTAATCTTTGTGAACCTAAGTCTTTCTTTACACCCTTCCCTCTGATTGGCCATGCTACTGCCTGGCAAAGTGCAGGTGCTTTTGCTCTTATTTTGAGCAAAATAGGTGCTCAATTAATATCGATGAAATGAATGCGTAAACATAGCTAAACTTATAATTGATCTTGAGAAGTTTGGGGGGATGAATGCAACCTCTAAAACTAGGAAGTGAAGTGAAGTGAGGTGGCTCAGTCGTGTCCGACTCTTTGCGACCGCATGGACTGTAGTCTACCAGGCTCCTCCCTCCATGGGATTCTGCAGGCAAGAGTACTGGAGTGGGTTGCCATTTCCTTCTCCAGGGGAGGAATCAAACCCGGGTCTTCCGCATTCCAGGCAGACGCTTTAACCTCTGAGCCACCAGGAAACTGCTAACTTCAGTTGCTTATGTTCTGGGACTTAGTACCAATTGGCTAAAATGAACTAAGTCATACATTTCATCAAATTCTTTTCTTTTCCATCTATTTACCGCTTCTCTGTTCAGGAGGGGCACATGATAAACAAGGCAATGTGAGAAATTCAGTGTGTATCCTTCCCTACCCACCCCTCCAAACAGCTGTGATCATGATCATTGTCCATTTTATTTTGCTGTTTCCTACTTACAAGTATTTAAAAAGACTGATCTTTGCTTTAAAATAAAATTAGAATTAATATATTGGTGCACCATATATAAATATCAATGAGCACAGTCTTTTTCTTTTCTTTTCTTTTTCTTTTTTTTTTTACGGTGTGAAAAGTAATTTCTGATCCCATGATCTTCTTCTTGTGCTGATGGATAGACCATCTTTCTCGTTTTAAAATTTCAAATCATTTCATAGAGTTACAGGCAAAGAGTTCCAGACAAGGTTCTGAGTACTTTTAAAAAAATCCTCAAAGCAATCATACAATGGAGCACAGCAGAAGAAAAAGAGATTCAGAGTGGTTGAGTAACTTGCCCAAAGATCCCACAGCTGGTAAGTGACAAATGTAGAATTCAAGCCCACTCAGGCTGGGTCCAGAATCAAAGCATAATAAACTATCTCCTCTTCAGAAGTTAACTCTATTGCTGTATGAAGGAAAAACTATTTCAGGGAAGGAAACAGAACAGCTAGAAGAGTCTCTCACAAATGTCCCAGAAAAGAATAAAGAGAACAGAAAAATAATAATATGACTTGTAGTGCCAGACTCTTGATAAACTTTTGAATATTTATGCAGTTTTTGCCTTAAGACTAAATAACTGAATATTTCCTGAAATAAAGAACTATTTTTGTAACTTGGTGGTAATCTGATTCCTTAACCCATGTAGAAGACCATGGTATATGGTCTAACTGCCTGAGAGTTTTAAATCAAGATATATAATAAAAGTATTTTTGTTATTGTTGTTTTACCTTTCCTTCTTGCATGGAAAAAATTAAAATTTCAAGCTATTTATAAAGTGCATTTTCCCTAGAATCAGAGGTCACAAGGTAAATATTAACTGTCAGAATAGCCATAAATGAAGGTGACATTCTTTTATTATGGTATCTGAGAAGAAAATCTATCAGGTTGAAAGCCAATAATCCAGAATTTTTTATTGAAAGTCTACTGAGATGTTCAAACTTGAATGTGGCCCTTGATTTCTGAAAGGTAGCTCTGTTTCATAGAGGATCTGGACTAAGATCTAGCAGAAATTTCCATTCATGTGGAGTGGAAAACCCAAAAGGGAGTGTTCCATGGAGCTCAGAATCTGGCAATGAAACATTTACTTTGTATGAGGAAGACTGGAGTGTCTTTCCCATTGCTGATTTATTAATTGGTTTATTAAGAAAGTCCTACATTGTTAATATTTCAGCACTCAGTTGAATATAGTTATAAATTCCTAGGTAAAGAACGTACAAATTAAATATGGACACCCCAATATCCATCAAATAGTGTTGAACATCTGTCTAGTCATTTACTCGGAGAAGGCAATGGCAACCCACTCCAATACTCTTGCCTGGAAAATCCCATGGGCAGAGGAGCCTGGTGGGTTGCAGTCCATGGGGTTGTGAAGAGTCGGACACGACTGAGCGACTTCACTTTCACGTTTCACTTTCAAGCATTGGAGAAGGAAATGGCAACCCACTCCAGTGTTCTTGCCTGGAGAATCCCAGGGACGGGGGAGCCTGGTGGGCTGTCGTCTATGGGGTCACACAGAGTCAGACACGACTGAAGTGACTTAGCAGCAGTCATTTCCTAAGAAATTGTATTGTGCCTAATTTGAGTAAAACACTGTGGTTTTATTTTATTTTTAAATTTACACATTTCTAAGATGATAAAGTATGAATTTACAGGGAAAATATTATACTTCTTTTTGAAATAAGCTTGTCAAAATCTATGGCATGAAATGTTCCCACTTATGACAGGATTACTTTAGTAGTATTCACTCATTGATGAGATTTATTAGCACCATCACATAACTGAATAAATTACTCTTCATGCATAGCCTAATATCTTATAGTCATAACTCTTAAATATTTTTCAGATCTTTTGGTAAGATTATCAAGTTCAATATTTTGCTAATGGATAGAATTTTACCTGAACTGTCTGAAAAGTATCTCTTTTCATAGGAAAAGAGAGAAAAGCTATAGCAATGAAAAGCATCTATTATGTAACACCCTAGGGGTGGATCCCTCTCCTGTAAACTAACTCAAATTTTCAGGAAGCTTAAATTCCTCCAATTCCATTTTAATGCCATTTTTTTCCCCCTCATTCTGTTTGAGTGGCAATGAGGAACAGCTGGCCACCATTCTCTGTGATAATAACCTTCGTACAGTCAAAACTGGAGTGGTTTTGGACATGGTACTTATAAGAACATCTTCTTGCAAATGATGTAGCCTTTTTGGTATTTTATCCTGTAAATAGCTAGATTCTTTATAGCCAACCTTTCCACTGACTATCAAATTTTAGCTCTGTTTAGTAGAATGCAAGCATTTTCTGCCTCATCTATTCAGGAATGTCTTCTGAGAAGTTTTCACAATAAAATTTATTGTTTTTAATTTCTGACATACAATGTAAGAAGAATGGAATACTTTTCTGTTAGGATTTGCATTGATAATGACAGGCTACCGTAGTGCTTGTCTACTTTTTTTTTTAACCAAATTTGCCGGATTCTGAAATGAATGTCAATAGGAAGGCTGAAAACTTTTTTGCTGCAACAGATTGAGACCAATATCTGGTGGTGAAGAACTCTCACTGTTGGCTGGACCCTACTTCTAATTGGGAAGAAGGCAGATGCTAGCTTCTAGTGATATCAATCATTCCAAGTCATAGCCACACCCCAAGAAAGCTGAGGAAGTGATTCAGTCTTTCTGAGGTCATCTTTCCCATTAGTAGCAGGGGAGCCAAGAGTCTGAAAACACTCACATTTTGCTCTCTTTAGGAAAAAACAACATTGATTTTAGAGGCTTTTGTTATGGAGGCCAGGGGGATTTTCCCAGTGCGGCACGGAGGAAGCTGGTTTGGGTTGGGAAGCCAGACATTTCTTGGCCTGAGTTTCTCACTTGAATAGGATTCCAGTGTGCCCCCTCCTCACCTCTCCAACCCCTAAGCAGCTTCAAGCTCCTCCTCCTCCCTTGGACCATATGGGGAAGCTGGCTCGGTGGCTGTTATTCTGCTGCTCCAAGTTCACGCAGCTGTTCATTCCCTGCTTAATGTACCGGTAATTACAACAATGCGTGCTTCTCTTTTTCCAATCATGTAACATTTTCTAATGGAAAATTATTTGTTTTCAAGAACATCCATGCATTCTACTCTTTAATAAGAAAGGGGGTCTTCTGGAATTGAGCGATTAAATTCTCTACAAAAAAAACAAAAGTTTCTGTATCACTTTCCAGCTCCATAGGAGGGCTCAGTGGGACAAGCTGAAATTGAGGCGGGGGCACTTAAGCGAGTGTAACTAACTTGATATGAATAGGTCGGTTGGGAAACAAAGCAAACTCATAGCCTTCTGCACATGGAGGTGGTGAAAGAACATTTTTTTAAAAATGAGAAACTGGGAAAAATCAAAAGTAGAAATTGAGCTCTGCTTTCATGACCCAAATTCAATATGCTCTCAAAGGATTTTTAAAACAAATATTTGAAGTTTTTCCACTTATCTTGGTTCTATCTTTCAGAGCTTGCAAATGTTTTGCTTTTATATCTGGGATTGGGTGGGGACTTCTAATGACAGCAAGGAGAGCTTCTTTCCTTCCACCTATGCCAAGTTCACGGGCATAGATCAAACATCTGTTTGCTCACACTGTCATTTGTGGATGAAATAATTCAGCCTTGGAATCTCTGCCCTCGTGTCTCCTTAAATGGCACAGGGAATCACCATACACCCACAAAAGCCATTAATTTTTTCAAAGCAATAATTTTTCTACTCATTAGAAGATTTTGTTAGGGGACTTTTATTTTAAAAACTTAGTTAAGAAGTAGTTGTAACAAAGAACACCAAGTCAAATCCTTGTGTGTGGATAAAGACCCTAGTTCTATACAACAGATAGAGCTGATCAAATCACAAAGATGAGAGCAAAATGAAAGTTTCTTTTATATGCAAATTCAAGATTTGATTGAGTTGAGAGGACCACAGACTCTGATTGCAAATTGATGCCTCATTTGACATTTTAAGGGTTTGAATCATTTGAGATTTAGCTACATCAAAAATTATAAGACATATATTCTGAGCCCCAAATCTTCTAGTGCTAAAATGTGTTGATATTTCCAAAGGGCTCTAATTTTATTACTTGAGTATTAGCTTTATGCTAGGGCTTCCTTGGTGGCTCAGCTGGTAAAGAATACACCTGCATTGTGAGAGACCTGGGTTCTATCCTTGGGTTGGGAAGATGCCCTGGCGAAGGGAATGGCTACCCACTTCAGTATTCTGGCCTGGAGAATTCCCTGGACTGTATAGTCCATGGAATTGCAATGAGTGGGACATGACTGAGTGACTTTCACTTTCAGCTTTATGCTAATTATGATTAGTAGTGAGATGGTTGCCGAAAATCAGCTATCTTCTCCTCTATTCTTCTAAACTAGCCCAGCCACCAACTCCTTACAAAAATCTTTTGTTTTTTCCTTAGAGATTTTTTTCCAGAAAGCACACAAAAGTGAAGAAATTTGACATTTTCAAATTGCAATTTAGAACTATATAATTTCTTAATTTGTACTAACTTTGGCAAAGCAGTTGCTTTCCTTCAAGACCACAATAGCCACAGTAGCAGCATGACAGCATTCTTGTTCCTCTCAAGTCCGGCTAGAAGCTCTAGGTGTGACAAACAACAGTGAGAAAGACCTGCTCCTCCTTCCTTATGAACGCAGCATGTGAATCTGCATTCGACCACACCCCGTAGGAAATCATGGCTTTCTGTTTCATGAAAAGTGAACACGCAATTTAATATATTCAAGCAAATGAAGAACAAGGGTCTACAGAACTTGTAACACGACTCTAATCTAGGTGTCTATCCTAGCTCATAATCTCTTTCTTTTGATGTGCATCAGTGTCTTCAAAAAGAATGGTTTTAAAAGCTTTGAATCATTTTGATATACGTTAGACCGTCAAAGATATGCATGTGATCTGATGAATGTCAAAATAAGTAGTTGTATGATGAGTGACTGCTCACACTCCTCATTATGCTCATTCATTCAGCAAATACTTTATTTTTTCCAGCTGTATTGAGGAATAATTAACAAATAAAATGCTATATGTTTAAAGTGTATTCAATCAGCCAATGCTTATATAATTTTAGTTTTCCAGCTGTGTTGAGGAATAACTGACAAATTTCTATATATTTGTGTTGTATGACATGGTGATTTGATATTTGTATGCACTCTAAAATAATTACCAGTATGAAATTCATGAACACATCCATTTTAAAATAAATTGTGTGTATTTGTGTGTGTGTGTGTGTCTGTGTGTGTGTGGTAAGAATGCTTAAGATCTGTTTCAACAAATGTCAAGCATACAACACAGTATTACTGACTATAGTCTCCAAGCTGTATATTGGAATCCTAGAACTTACTCATTTTATTACTGCAACTTTGTGCCCTTTGATCAACATCTCTCCACTTCTTCCACATACCACCCACCCTTACCCCCAGCCCTGGAAACCATCATTTTACTCTTTTCTATGACTTATTTATTTTTTAAATTTATTTTTTAGATTCCACATATTATGAGAGATCATACAGCATTTGTCTTTCCTCTATCCAGCTTATTTTATTTACCATAATGTCCTCTGGATTCATAATCTTGTCACAAATGGCAGGATTTTCTTCTTTTTATGGCTGAATAATATTCCATTGTTTATACAATCAATCTTTATCCATTTATCCATTGATAGACTCTTACATTTCTGTATTTTGGCTATTGTGAATAATACTGCAAATAAAGATAACAGTACAGATATTTCTGAGATACTGATCTCATTTCTTTTGGATAAATGTCCAGAATTGGAATTGTCAGGTCATATGGTAGTTTATTTTTAATTTTTGTAGAATCTCGATACTGTTTTTCTTTGTGACTGTACCGATTTATATTTACATTGACAGTGCACAATAATTCCTTTTTTCCACATCCTCACCAGCATTTGCTACCTCTTGTCTTCTTGATACTAGTCATTTGAACAGGTGTGAGGTGATATCTCATTGTGGTATTGATTTGCATTTCCCTGATAGTGATGCTGAGCACATTTCCATGTATATTGTTCATTTGTGTATCTTTGTAAAAATGGCTATGCAGGCTCTTTGCCCATTTTAAAATCAGATTATCTGGTTTTGTTGTTGTTATTGTTGTTGTTACTGAATTTTGTGAGTTCCTCATATGTTTATATTAACCTCTTACAGATATATAGCTTGTAAATATTTTCTCCTGCTCTATAGGTTGCCTTTCATTTTGTTGATTGTTTCCTTTGAACATTTTGTATATGCTCAGCATTTTCCAGGGCCAAAGATTTAACAGTGAGTGAACAAAAGAAATAAAAGTCTCCATCTCATGTAAGCTACCATTTAGAGTTTAGTAAGAGAAGATAGATAAATAAATCAGTAAGAAAAGATATATATATTGAAAAGCAATAAGAGATGAGGAGAAAAAACAAAGCACTAGCTCTGTAAAGAATGTTTTTTTAAATGATTGCAAGGGTAGAATTTTTCATGAGGAAGCAGAGAAGACCTACTAATGGTGACCTTTGAGCATATATTTGAAGGGAATGAGATATGAGCCAGATGGACCTCTGAGTGGAGAACTATCTAGGCAAAGGGAATACGAAGTGCAAAGGTCCAGTGGAGATGTGGATTTAATGTGTTCAGAGCACAAGGAGGCCAGTGTGACTGGACTAATGAGAATGATTGGATGGATGTTAGGAGATAAGGTCGGAGAGGTAAGAGGGAGCCAGATCATGCAAAATCACAGTTTATTATAAGAACTTTGGCTTTTACTTTGAGATGTGGGAAGTCATTAGAGATTTTTAAATAGAAAAATGACAGAATCTGACTTACCTTTTAACAAGATCACTCTGGATGTTATGTTGAAAGTCAACCCAAGGGCAGTAAGGGAGGAAGTGGAAACTAGTTAGGAAACTAATATAATAAGCTGGACAAGAGGCTAAGAGGGAAAAGTAGAGATAGTAAATATTAAGCAAGTTCTGACTATACTTGGCACTCCTCTAGGTTTTCTAGATACCACAGGAGGGAAATAGAGGCTATTTCTCATGGGATTTACATTCTACCAAGAGGAAACAATCAACAAATAAAGCAATATAAAATATCAAGTGGTGATAATTTCTATTAAGAGAAATCCAAAAGACTCTCTCTGGACCATGTTTCCAGCAATAATTCAGTTCATAGTGACGCATTTCTAGAAATAAATACATGTCTATATAGAGGGTACTAGAGAGGTAAATTCTGGCACATTCAATCAGGGAAATAAAAATGAGTGACTGCAATTATTGTAGACAGATCTTAGCAATATGAATGTGAGAAAAATATAGCACATAGATATTTTAAAATTCAGTATTTCTATATAAAGTAAAATACACATACAACAAAAATGTATAATTTTAAAAGACTACACATAGAAGTGTTAAATAAATATTAAATAAAGGTTTAGAAATTGTTAATACAAAATTTGCAATAGTAGTTGCCTTGGATAAGGAGAAGCTTGGAGTGATCACGTAGGTTTCTATGCGTGTTCTAGCTTTCATGTTGGATGTTGAAATCATGGATTTAATTACATTCTTTTGAAGGAGAAAATGAAGGAAAAAAGAAAAGATGGATGAAGGGAAGGAAGAAAGGAGGGAGGGAGAAAAAGAGGGAGAGAGGAAACAGGAAAGAAAAGAAGAGCCCTTTGTGAACTAATATTGAGTGTATGTTGTGAACCAAGGATTATGATCTAATTTTCTGCTCCTGGGGTCGGGGATTGGACAGAGTTATGAGGGAGCTGTTTTTAGTTTGTTTGCTTGCTTTTTGATAGAGTTGTCAGGGAAGTCCTCTCTGAAGCAATGATGTTAAGGCAGAGATAAGGATGGACTGAGAGAGGCTGCGGTCCATGGGGTCACTAAGAGTCGGACACGACGGAGCGACCTCACTTTCACTTTTCACTTTCATGCATTGGAGAAGGAAATGGCAACCCACTCCAGTGTTCTTGCCTGGAGAATCCCAGGGACGGGGGAGCCTGGTGGGCTGCCATCTATGGGGTCGCACAGAGTCGGACACGACTGAAGCGACTTAGCAGCAGCAGCAGCAGAGAGAGGAAGCAGAAAAATAAGGAGATGCTGTGGCTGGGATGTAATAATTGAGGGACCAAACAAGAGGTAAGGTCAGGGGATTAGCAGGAGCAGGTCATCCTGGGCTTCACAGACCATGAGAAACCCTTGGCCATTTACTTCAAGGGAAACTGGAAACCACTGGAAGCCCCTGAGTGGGAGTAACATTATCTGTCGTATATTTTGAAAGGAACATTCCTGCTGCGATGTGGGAATATACTAGCATTTCTCAGCACAATTGACCTTTAGGCTGGATCTTTCTTTGCTGTGGAGGGTTTTTGTTTTTTTTCTTGTGTGTGTGTGTGTGTGTGTGTGTGTGTGTGTGTGTGTGTGCATTGCAGGGCATTTAGCTGCAAGCTTGGCCTCTGCCTTATGGAACTATATCACTCCACACGCAGTTGTTACCACCCAAATCATGTTCCGGCATTGTCAAGTGTCTCTCAAGGGCAGAATCGGCCTGGTTAACAATCACTCGAAGGCAGTGAAGGAGACAAAATACAGAATAAAGGAGATACGGTAGGAGAACATTGCTGTGTCCACTGGGACAGTGGCTGGGGTGAGGGTAGAAGTGTTTGGTGTCTCCTCTTTCATTTCTTTTTCCTTTTTAACATGTATCTCTATTTTATTTTTTATTTTTCAGCTTTATTGAGCTATAACTGAAATTGTAAGATATTTAAAGTGCACATCATGATGACGATACATGTGTACATTATGAAAAGATTCCTTCCATCTAGTTAATTAACCTACCCATCACTTTCACATATTTATCTTGTGTGTGTGTGTGTGTGTGTGTGTGTGTGTGTGTGTGTGATAGCAGGTACATTTTACTCTCATATAATGGCAAATTTCTATTATACAACACAGTGTTAGCATGATATACTCCTTTTTTAAAGATTTTTTTTTGCTGTGAACCACTTTTAATGTCTTTATTGAATTTGTTAAAATACTGCTTCTGCGGTTTACATTCTGGTTTTTGGTATGTGAGATTGTAGTTCCCCAAGCAGGAACTGAATCCATTTCCCTGCATTGGAAGGTGAAGTCTTAACCACTGGACCACCAGGGTAGTCTCTTTAGTCACCTAAAGATCTAAAGTTTCTTTAGATCCTCAGACCTTATTCATAGTGTGTCTTCCTCTTTTCTAAAAACTGTATTTTCATAGTTTGAGTCTATACTCACATGTCTGGAATCTCTACAGTTTTAGGATATCTTCGAAGTCCCCAAAGATGAGACATCAAATATTCATTCACACTCAAGACAAATATTTTCCAGGTGCTATAGAAAAAGAGTATACTTGAGCATGAAATCATTTACATGGTTATCCTGTAAGGACTGGTTTTATACCACCCACTTCTTTTTCTTTTGTTTACTAGCAAGTCCTACAATTCATTTTCCGACTTCCATCCGGATGAGTTCCCAAGACCAATGGCTTCCTTTATGCTTTAACATTAAGATAGTCTGAGAGGCAATATTTTGAACATAGAATACTGTTTAAAAACATCACAGGCACACTACTTATCCATAAAATATTCACTTCTGAGGGCAAAAGGTACAGGAGGCTGTGACTGTGATCCAGAGAATCAACCTTGCTCCTCAAACACTATGCGGCAGGGAGGTCAGTTTGGCATTTTGTTCTGTGCAGGATGCTGAGCTAAAAGGCAGGATCCGTTACATCAGTTGGGCTTCCCTCATAGCCTAGTTGGTAAAGAAACTGCCTGCAATGCAGGAGATCCAGGTTGGATTCCTGGGTTGGGAAGATCCCTTGGAGAAGGAAATGGCAACCCACTCCAGTATTCTTACCTGGAGAATCCCATAGGCAGAAGGGCCTGACAGGCTACAGTCCATGGTGTCACAAGAGTTAGACAAGACTTAGCAACTAAACCACCGCTATTACATCAGTCATCCAGGAATTACGGAATATTGTAGAACAGGCAACAGCAGAATCTAAGAGCAGAGTTGACAGCAGGAACCTTGAATGCTTTCCCCTGAGGACTCTGTTCCGTTTTTATAAAAGCCTCTCTGAAGATCAGCTATGAAAGGTGGGAAGGCAAACACAAGGACACTGAGTGGTCTTTGGTCTGACAGTGAGCCCCATAGATTCCTATGTAAACTGTTTCTAGGATTCCAGAGTGGTATTGTTTCATAGGAGAAGTACATCCTCCAACTGCAGAAAATCCAACTCCTCTGACAAGGAAATTGTAATTAAACCCTTCAGGACCCAGAGGCTTGGCATCCTCTGCTGCTGAGGGACTAAGCTCATGAATATTGCTCATTCTTTATCAGATGGTATTTCTTTTCCAGGCTTGCTGTATTAAGGGGGTCCTACCTTTAAGGAGGCCATGGTGCACAGAGGGTAAAGGAGATGGACAGGACTGTGCATTTATTTAACTCTTCATCTTTCATATTCATACCTGAGATCAGAAGCCCACAGCTTCCTTGGCTTTTCTAAAATAATCACCCTAATATAACACCAAAAAAGGCTGTGTTGACTCACTTTGAGAAGTAGGAGGGGCATACATTCTACTAATAAGGTAAGAAAATGGAGTAATAGTATTAAATATTATTTTCACCAGCCAGAGAGTAGTTCCATGGGATGAACTGATTTGAACACAGCTCATGATGTGATCAACATGCAGTTTTACTTTATTCATCTAATTATTTGGTTGTTAAATGTGAAAATTCATTTTTACAAAAGCGAGATATGCATGCCTCACTGGCTCGATAGACATGAACTTGAGCAAACTCTGGGAGATAACGGAGGACAGGGAAGCCTAGCATGCTGTAGTCCATGGGGTCACAAAGAGTCTGACATGACTTAGTGCTGAACAACAACAAAATGCATACTACATATAGTGATGCTGACGATAACAACTCAGTCTCAAGACTGAGTTTGCATATGTGGGGTGGGATAGGGCAGAATATGTCCCTCATGTCAGAGGCTAGTCAATGTCACTGAAAGGGTTCCTGTTTACTGTAAAAACTTGAAAAACTCTAACTCTTTGTATTTTATTTAACAAGACAAAGTCAGGGAAATTAATGTTTCCATAAATGATTATTTCAAACCCTCAGCTAGTAGTGAAATTATAGCAAATAAATGGGGTTATAATGGTATATATTTAAAAAATTGGCATGTTTAAAAAATTGGCATGGACCTTTTGAATCCCTCCAATGTCACTGTAAATTCTAGCACTAGTAACTCTGAAAATTTGACAACCACTGGTCAATTTTTATTGAAGAAAACATTATAAACTCACTTGGATCGAGCTGTTAATTGTTGATTTTAAGGTTCATGGTTGACATCAGTTTTTCTCAACCTCCCAGGATAACATTTGCATCTTATACTTGTAAAAAATCTCAAATGTCCTTAAACCTAAAAGACATGGTTAGAGAAACATTTGGGAAACCATATCGAAGTCAGCTAGGATGATTTTTTAAAAAGAGGATTACAAGTAATAGACAATCCCAGAACCCCCATTAAATTTCATTGTTTGTCCTTGGAGACATTGACAGTAGAGAAAGTATCTGTGGAAAAGTGAAAACTGAGATTATTTGAAGGACAGATTTTGGCTGTATCATCTCTTTAAGCAGCACTGTATTTTGGCTAATAGAGATCACGTACTGAGGATTCAAATACTTAAGCATCCTTTCCTGAATATATGACATTGAATTTTTAAGACATGATTTTTTAGCCTTGAGTCTATTTGCTATTTTGAGAAATTAGCTCATGATGTGTTGCTGAACGGGGGACAAAAATGTTAAAAACTGGGAAACAATTGGTCAAGAATGGCCAAGAACTGATAAAACTCCATCTGGTTCAGGCCTTCAGATGCTGCCCCTCCCTAGAAAAAGTTCCAGGATGAACTCTCCTCTCCTTATCCTGCTCTCTCACCACATTGCTAAAATGTATGGTGTCAGGTAAAGATTCTGATTTTCAGTGCCTTGACAAACCAGCAAAAGGAATAAGGTACACCTTTATCTATCTTATCAAAATATCCTACCATGATTTGAGCCAAACAGAAAAAGTAAATACAAGCTCCACAATCAAAACAATGACTCTATATAAAGCTCCACATTGCCCAATCTGTTTGTTCATCATTGTCAGCCCTTGTAAACCAACCCAGTGGTGGAGGCCAAAGACCCAGAATCCAGGGCTGATTGGAAACGACTGTTTCATTGCCCAATAATGTAGGGTCATAAAATAAACAACAGCAGCCTGTCTTAATTTAACATTCTGATATTTCATTTAACGTGAATTTATCAAAAAAACATTGCAATAACTGTAATGGTATTATTTATCTTTTAAAATTCATTTTTATTGGAGTATAGTTGCTTTAAAATATTGTGTTAGTTTCTACTGTACAGCAAAATGAATCAGGCATATATATGCATATACCCCCTCCCTTTTGGACTTCCCATTCAAGTCGCCACAGTGAATTAAATAGAGTTTCTTGTGCTACACAGTAGTTTCTCTTTAGTTATTTATACATAGTATCAACAGAATATATGCATAGATCTCAATCTCCTAATTACTCCCACCACCCCCCTTTTCTCCTTGGTATCATAGCAGCACTACTTACAATAGCCAAGACATGGAAACAACCTAATGTCCATCAACAGAGGGATGGATAAAGAAATATTATTTATCCTGATTCCTTAGTTTTTTGAAGGCTCCTTCTCTTGCATCTGAAGCAAGTATGTCAGTTGCCTCATTTTACTTCTGGATCCTGGTTTGTTGCAATCTGTATCTAGATCTGTGAGAAACAAGCAAATGAACAATCAAAATCATCAAAACATGCCTTCAGAGCCAAAGGGTGTCCCTCAGTGGACATTGCATGATGAGTCTATAGACGATGATGCTTTGTCTTGCTCAAGGAACAATACACATTTTGTAATGAATGAGAACTCTCATTCCTTCTGAACTAGATTTAGTGATCAGAAAATGGGCAGAAGAAACTGAAAGCAAGTGGCAAGAATGGCTATAAAGGCAATTTACAACATTTTAATGAATACTTCTCTGTGTGTCTGCAAGTTTTTTGAGACAGACTTCTGTCATTTTTTGAGAATGATTTTTAGAGAAGAGTAAAGAGTGAGGGTAATTTTATATCTCTGATCCTAATTTAGGACTTTTCAACTTGCCTTTCTTAGCTTCTGGTGCCAAGCAGGCCGATTAATATTTTACACTGAACACCAGCCGGATTTCCTAAACTGTGCATGTAATTATGCTCTGAATGAAAAAAAAAAAGATAGATTAAAATGTTACATGGTAAATTGAGCATCAGGTTGGGTGAAAACTCTTGCTGAATAAATGATGTACAGTATAATAATGCTCAGAAGTGAGATCCACCATATAGAGAATTTAGAATCCATTGGTGTCCTCAAGTAATATTTTTGAAAAGGCAAGGTTGTTTTCTAGGATGAGGATATAAAAAATGAGGGCTTCCCTGGTGGCTCAATGGTAAAGAATCCACCTGCCAATACAGGAGATGTAGATTCAATCCCTGGATTGGGAAGATTCCCTCAAGAAGGAAATGGCAACCTACTCTACCATTCTAGCCTGGGAAATCCCATGGATAGAGGAACCTGGTGGGCTACAGTCCATGGGGTTGCAAAAGAGTTAGACATGAGTTAACAACTAAACAACAACAAAATTTAAAAAAAATCCATTTATGTTGTCATGCACATCTTTTATTAATATATTATCCAGTAAGCAAATTAAACTTTTACTACAACTATTTCTATTTTCAATAGACTTAGTTTGACTACATCTATAATCTTCCATTTAAATGTTTTTTAAAGTTTTGAATATGATTGATTTTTTAAAATTGTAGTAAAGAACACAACATAAAATTTACTATTAAAACTATATTTTTATTTTTTCTTCATCTTTTTTTAAATTTTATTTTTATTTATTTATTTTTACTTTACAATATTGTATTGGTTTTGCCATACATCAACATGAATCCGCCACAGGTGTACATAAGTTCCCACTCCTGAACCCCTCTCCCACCTCCCTCCCCATACCATCCCTCTGGGTTATACCAGTGCACCAGCCCCAAGCATCCTGTATCCTGCATCAAACATAGACTGGCAATTTGTTTCTTATATGATATTATACATGTTTCAATGCCACTCTCCCAAATCATCCCACCCTCTCCCTCTCCCACAGAGTCCAAAAGTCTGTTCTGTACATCTGTGTCTCTTTTGCTGTCTTGCATACAGGGTTATTGTAACCATCTTTCTAAATTCCATATATATGTGTTAGTGTACTGTATTGGTGTTTTTCTTTCTGGCTTACTTCACTCGGCTCCAGTTTCATCCACCTCATTAGAACTGATTCAAATGTATTCTTTTTGATGGCTGAGTAATACTCCATTGTGTATATGTACCACAGCTTTCTTCTCCATTCATCTGCTGATGGACATCTAGGTTGCTTCCATGTTCTGGCTATTATAAACAGTGCTGCGGTGAACATTGGGGTACACCTGTCTCCTTCACTTCTGGTTTCCTCAGTGTGTATGCCCAGCAGTGGAATTGCTGGGTCATAAGGCAGTTCTATTTCCAGTTTTTATTTTTAAATATACTATTCAATAGCATCAAGTACATTCACATTGTTGTATAATCAGTCTCTACAACTTTTTCATCTTCTACAACCAAAACTTTATACCCATTCAAAACAAATCCCATTTCCCTCTCCCCAAGTCCTTGCCAACCACCAATTTCTGTGTCTTTCAGTAAAAATACTCTAGATATTTTACATTAAATATGAGTGGAATCATACAGTACTCTATTTAACTTTTTGTGTCTGACTTATTTCACTTAGAACAATGTACTCAAGGTTCTATCCATGTTGTGATAAGTATCAGAATTTCCTTCCTTTTTGAAGCTAACTAATATTTCATTGTATGTATACACCACATTTTGTTTATCAGATTATCCATTGACAGACCCTTGTGTTGTATCTGCTTCTTGGCAATTGTGAATAATGTTGCTAGGAATATGCCTGAGCAGATATCTCTTCAAAATTCTGCCAATTCTGTTGGATATATACACAAAAAGTGGGATCTCTAGATCATATGGTCAATAATTTTTAATTTTTGAGAAACCTCTGTACTGGTTTCCATGGTGGCTGCAGCATTTTATATTTCTGCCAATAATGCACAAGTTTCCAATTTCTCCTCACCGTCACTAATATAGCCCTCCCGGTCCCATCACTTCATGGCAAACAGATGGGGAAACAGTGGAAACAGTGGCTGACTTTATTTTTCTGGGCTCCAAAATCACTGCAGATGGAAACTGCAGCCATGAAATTAAAAGACACTTACTCCTTGGAAGGAAAGTTATGACCAACCTAGACAGCATATTCAAAAGCAGAGACATTACTTTGCTGACAAATGTCCATCTAGTAAAGGCTATGGTTTTCCAGTGGTCATGTATGGATGTGAGAGTTGAACTATAAAGAAAGCTGAACACCAAAGAATTGATGCTTTTGAACTGTGGTGTTGGAGAAGACTCTTGAGAGTCCCTTGTACTGCAAAGAGATCTAACCAGTCCATCCTAAAGGAGATCAGTTCTGGATGTTCATTGGAAGGACTGATGTTCAAGCTGAAACTCCAATACTTTGGCCACCTGATGTGAAGAGCTAACTCTTTGGAAAAGACCCCGATGCTGGGAAAGATTGAGGGCAGGAAGAGAAGGGAACAACAGAGGATGAGATGGTTGGATGGCCTCACTGACTCAATGGACATGGGTTTGGGTGGACTCCGGGAGTTGGTGATGGATAGGGAGGCCTGGCGTGCTGTGGTTCATGGGGTCTCAAAGAGTTGGACATGATTGAGCAACTGAACTGAATGAGTGTGAAGTGATATTGTGATTCTGATTTGCATTTCTCTAATGTTTACTGATGTTAAGCATTTAACACTTATCCAGTCAAAGTGTCAATAAAGCTGAGGTTCAAAAATCATCTTTTAGAATATGAGACACTAAAAGACAAGAATTATGTCTTACTTAAATTTGTTTGACATCTGGAACATAGTTGGCTGAAAATAAATATTAATGGATGAAAAAGATAACAAGTTTGTCAAAAGGAAGGTGTTGCACTTAATAATCAATAAAGCACTGTTCAGTTCTAATTCAGGTATTTAATGCAGACCTATATACCTACTGGGGCTTCCTTGGTGATTCAGAGATAAAGAATCTGCCTGCCAATGCAGGAGACTTGGGTTTGATCCCTGGGTCTGGAAGATCCCCTTGAGAAGGAAATGGCAACCCTCTCCAGTATTATTGCCAGAGAAATCCCATGGACAGAGGAACCTGGTGAGCTAAAGTTCATGGGGCCGCAGAGAATCAGACACGACTTAGCAACTAAACAACAACAACAAAAAACAATACCAACTGTGACCAAGGCCCTGCTATTACTTGCCCCTTAACTGTGTGATTCCATAGTGAGAAATTAGCACTTATATAAAAAAATGACTCAGATATACATGGAGTAGATTACAAAGCAAAGAGTTTCGGTGGATATTATTAGAAAATAGCAAGAAAGCATAAGTAATAAGGTAGAGTTTTACAAATATAAGAAATAGGTGGAAAAATGATAATCTCACACTTCAAGAATTTACCATCTACAAAGGAAATATAACTTGTACAAAGTTCTGGAATGGAAGAGTTTTATAACAACATATTTTGGCTAATTGCACTACAAATCATAAGAAGGAGATACAGTTTTATGCTACTGAATCTGATGATGAAAATCACTCTTACCAAATTCTTTGTGCTTATAGAAAAACAGACAAAGACTGTGTATGATTCCTTATTTTACCCCAGTACTACGCTCAGATTTCTTGATGTTTAACTTGTGAACACAAAACTCACATGAGTTCAAAGATAATAGCATCGCTCCTCCCATTTGCTTTCCCCATCTACCCCGTAAGGCACCCTGCTTGCTCTTGCTGTGGGAATGAGAAATAAAAGCACTACACAAAGGGTAATCGCTTCAAACTGATATTATCTCTCTTTCATGGACTTTCAGAAAACAGGCAGCCAAGATACTCTTCTGAACTAGCTCCCTGAGAAACAGAAAATAGATGTTCTGACAGTATGAGTAAGGAATTGCTTGATGTAATAGAACTAAAAGCTTTTAGAAGCAGTTAGTGGCCTGCAAGGACGCTTCTTGGAACTGAGAGGTCTCCCAAGAGCAAACTTCTTTCTTTTTTTTTTTAACTTTAACAACAGTGTTACCTCAGAAATTCTTTACCCTGCTCCATCTTCAGATTTTGAAAAGATTTTTTTTTTTCCCCTACTTTCCTGGATTCAGATCTGAAGCTCAAACCTGGGGACAAGGTGAGCAGAAGAGAGTCGGAGATTCTAGTAGAGGAAAGAGAGAACCCAGGCTATTATAAGCAGATCTTTACCCAGACTCAGTGAGTATAAGTAAAACGCTGACGAGGAAAGCTGCCTTTGGAACAACATACTTTAAAAAAAAAAAAAAAGAATAAGACATATTATTATGAATGGAAGAGTTTAGGATTCACCTGTACTAAGCTAAGGCAATAAGACAATATGTCCTAGAAATTCTGCAAATGCTTAGGGTTAAGTATTCTCCTCTGATCCTGTGGACTGATGGATCCTTATAAGGACTCAATGCAGCAGCCATGAGACTCAACTAGGCATTTTTTCCTTAACCAACCACCACTAAATACCACCAAGGCAATTCTCTAAGTATATGTAGACCTCCAGCCATGGGAGGGTTTTACCTTAAAATGTCACTGAAAACACAGCTTCAAATTCCAAGCGTATAGAACTGATTTCAAATTTGGAAAGGAGTATGTCAAGGCTGTATATTGTGACCATGCTTATTTAACTTACATGCAGAGTACGTCATGAGAAGTGCCTGGCTGGATGAAGCACAAGCTGGAATCAAGAGTGCCGGGAGAAATATCAATAACATCAGATATGCAGATGACACTACGATATGGCAGAAAGCTAAGAAAAACTAAAGAGTCTCTCGGTGAAAGTGCAAGAGGAGAGTGAAAAAAGTTGCCTTTAAATTCAACACTCAAAAAACTAAGATCATGGCATCTAGTCCCATCACTTCATGGCAAATAGATGGGGAAACAATGGAAACAGTGAGAGATTTTATTGTTTTTTTTGGGGGGGGGGCGGGACCTAAAATCACAACAGATGGTGACTGCAGCCATGAAATTAAAAGATGCTGGCTTCTTGGAAGAAAAGCTATGACCAACCTAGACAGCATATTAAAAAGCAGAGACATTACTTTGCCAACAAAAATCCATCTAGTCAAGGCTATGGTTTTTCCAGTAGTCATGTATAGATGTAAGAGTGGGACTATAAAAGATTGCAAATAGAACAGCCTTATGACCCAGCAATACCACTTCTGGGTATACACACTGAGGAAAACAGAATAGAAAGAGACACATGTACCCCAATGTTCATCGCAGCACTGTTTATAATAGCCAGGACATGGAAACAACCTAGATGTCCATCAGCAGATGAATGGAGAAGAAAGCTGTGGAACATATACACAATGGAGTATTACTCAGCCATCAAAAAGAATACATTTGAATCAGTTCTAATGAGATGGATGAAACTGGAGTCAATTATACAGAGTGAAGTAAGCCAGAAAGAAAAACACCAATACAGTGTACTAACACATATATATGGAATTTAGAAAGATGGTAATAATGACCCTGTATGCGAGAGAGCAAAAGAGACAGATGTGTAGAGCAGACTTTTGGACTCTGTGGGAGAGGGAGAGGGTGGGATGATTTGGGAGAATGGCATTGAAACATGTATACTATCATGTAAGAAACAAATCGCCAGTCTATGTTTGATGCAGGATACAGGATGCTTGGGGCTGGTGCACGGGGATGATCCAGAGAGATGATATGGGGTGGGAGGTAGGAGGGGGGTTCATGTTTGGGAACTCATGTACACCCATGGTGGATTCATGTCAGTGTAGGGAAAAACCAATACAGTATTTTAGAGTAAAATAAAGTAAAAATTAAAATTAAAAAATTAAATTAAATCTAAAAAAAGAAAAAAAATAAAGAAAGCTGAGCTCCGAAGAACTGATGCTTTTGAACTGTGGTGTTAGAGAAGACTCTTGAGTGTCCCTTGGACTGCAAGGAGATCCAACCAGTTCATCCTAAAGAAAATCAGTCCTGAATATTCATTGGAAGAACCGATGCTGAAGCTGAAACTCCAATACTTTGGCCAGCTGATGAGAAGAATCGACTCATTGGAAAAGACCCTGATGCAGGAAAAGATTGAAGACAGGAAGAGAAGGTGACAACAGAGGATGAGATAGTTGGATGGCATCACTGACTCAATGGACATGAGTTTGAGCAAGCTCCAGGAGTTGGTAATGGACGGGGAAGCCTGGCGTGCTGCAGTCCATGGGGTAACAAAGAGTCGGACACAACTGAGCATGAACGGTTTTATGAAGACCTACAAGACCTTTTAGAACTAACACCCAAAAAAGATGTCCTTTTCATTACAGGGGACTGGAATGCAAAAGTAGGAAGTCAAGAAACACCTGGAGTAACAGGCAAATTTGGCCTTGGAATGCGGAATGAAGCAGGGCAAACACTAATAGAGGTTTGCCAAGAAAATGCACTGCTCATAGCAAACACCCTCTTCCAACAACACTAGAGAAGACTCTACACATGGACATCACCAGATGGTCAACACCGAAATCAGACTGATTATATCCTCTGCAGCCAAAGATGGAGAAGCTCTATACAGTCAACAAAAACAAGACCAGGAGCTGACTGTGGCTCAGATCATGAACTCCTTATTACCAAATTCAGACTTAAATTGAAGAAAGTAGGGAAAACCGCTAGACCATTCAGGTATGTCCTAAATCAAATCCCTTATGATTATACAGTGAAAGTGAGAAATAGGTTTAAGGGCCTAGATCTGATAGATAAGAGTGCCTGATGAACTATGGAATGAGGTTCCAGACATTGTACAGGAGATAGGGATGAAGACCATCCCCGTGGAAAAGAAATGCGAAAAAGGAAAATGGCTGTCTGGGGAGGCCTTACAAATAGCTATGAAAAGAAGAGAGGTGAAAAGCAAAGGAGAAAAGGAAAGATATAAGCATCTGAATGCAGAGTTCCAAAGAATAGCAAGAAGAGATAAGAAAGCCTTCTTCAGTGATCAATGAAAAGAAATAGAGGAAAACAACAGGATGGGAAAGCCTAGCGATCTCTTCAAGAAAATTAGAGATACCAAGGGAACATTTCATGCAAAGATGTACTCAATAAAGGACAGAAATGGTATGGACCTAACAGAAGCAGAAGATATTAAGAAGAGGTGGCAAGAATATACGGAAGAACTGTACAAAAAAGATCTTCACGAGACATAATCATGGTGATGTGATCACTAACTTAGAGCCAGACATCTTGGAATGTGAAGTCAAGTGGGCCTTAGAAAACATCACTACGAACAAAGCTAGTGGAGGTGATGGAATTCCAGTTGAGCTATTTCAAATCCTGGAAGATGATGCTGTGAAAGTGCTGCACTCAATATGCCAGCAAGTTTGGAAAACTCAGCAGTGGCCACAGGACTGGAAAAGGTCAGTTTCTGTTCCAACTTCAAAGAAAGGCAATGTCAAAGAATGCTAAAATTAGCACACAATTGCACTCATCTCACATGCTAGTAAAGTAATGCTCAAAATTCTCCAAGCCAGGCTTCAGCAATACGTGAACCATGAACTCCCTGATGTTCAAGTTGGTTTTAGAAAAGGCAGAGGAACCAGAGATCACATTGCCAACACCCATTGGATCATCAAAAAACCAAGAGAGTTCCAGAAAAACATCTATTTCTGCTTTATTGACTATGCCAAAGCCTTTGACTGTGTGGATCACAAGAAACTGTGGAAAATTCTTCAAGAGATGGGAATACCAGACCACCTGATCTGCCCCTTGAGAAATCTGTATGCAGGTCAGGAAGCAACAGTTAGAACTGGACATGGAATAACTGACTGGTTCCAAATAGGGAAAGGAGTGTGTCAAGTCTGTATATTGTCATCCTTCTTATTTAACTTCTATGCAGAGGACATCATTAGAAATGCTGGACTGGAAGAAACACGAGGTGAAATCACGATTGCTGGGAGAAATCTCAATAACCTCAGAGATGCAGATGACACCACCCTTATGGCAGAAAGTGAAGAGGAGCTAAAAAGCCTCTTGATGAAAGTGAAAGAGGAGAGCGAAAAAGTTAGCTTAAAGCTCAACACTCAGAAAACGAAGATCATGGCATCTGGTCCCATCACTTCATGGGAAATAGATGGGGAAACAGTAGAAACAGTGTCAGGCTTTATTTTGGGAGGCTCCAAAATCACTGAAGATGGTGATTGCAATCATGAAATTAAAAGACACTTACTCCTTGGAAGAAAAGTTATGACCAACCTAGATAGCATATTCAAAAGCAGAGACATTACTTTGGCAACAAAGGTCCGTCTAGTCAAGGCTATGGTTTTTCCTGTGGTCATGTATGGATGTGAGAGTTGGACTGTGAAGAAGGCTGAGCGCCAAAGAATTGATGCTTTTGAACTGTGGTATTGGAGAAGACTCTTGAGAGTCCCTTTGACTGCAAGGAGATCCAACCAGTCCATTCTAAAGGAGATCAGCCCTGGGATTTCTTTGGAAGGAATGATGCTAAAGCTGAAACTCCAGTACTTTGGCCACCTTGTGAGAAGAATTGACTCATTGGAAAAGACTCTGATGCTGGGAGGGATTGGGGGCAGGAGGAGAAGGGTACGACCGAGGATGAGATGGCTTGATGGCATCACTGACTTGATGGACATGAGTCTGAGTGAACTCCGGGAGATGGTGATGGACAGGGAGGCCTGGTGTGCTGCGATTCATGGGTTTGCAGAGCCAGACACGGCTGAGCAACTGAACTGAACTGAACTGAAGTGAACCGAACATTCACAGTTCAACCATGACATTTTCATGTCATGAAACCATTTAGAACAAACCATTCTGAGAAATCCATTCAATATATATCATTGTTATCAGATTTAACAATATTATTTTGTAGAGTTTTGAAACGGTGTTTGTTTTTTTTTTTTAGTTTTCTTGGTAAAACATTTTTATAAATAAAAGAAACTAACAATTCTAAATAAAGACAGTAACAGTAAAAAGAGATCATATTGTAGCCTATGTAAGGCCACAGAGACTTATATATGTGCCTAATAAAATATTTTTATGGCAATGATTTACATTTATTTATAATTGTGTCTTTCACATCAATGACAATTGTATGAAACAGTAGAAATCAGTAACAGAAAGGAAAAAGGGAAAAGCACAAATAAGTAGAAACTAATTTGCCAACAAAGGTCTGTCTAGTTAAGGCTATGGTTTTTCTGTGGTCATGTATGGATGTGAGAGTTGGACTGTAAAGAAAGCTGAACACAGAAGAATTGATGCTTTTGAACTGTGGTGTTGGAGAAGACTCTTGAAAGTCCCTTTGACTGTAAGGAGATCCAACCAGTCCATCCTAAAGGAAATCAGTCCTAGGTGTTCATTGGAAGGACTGATGCTGAAGCTGAAACTCCAATACTTTGGCCACCTCATGCAATAAGTCGACTCATTGGAAAAGACTCTGATGCTGGGAGGGATTAGGGGCAGGAGGAGAAGGGGAGGACACAGGATGAGATGGCTGGATGGCATCACCGACTCGATGGGCATGAGTTTGCATGAACTCCAGGAGTTGGTTATGGACAGCGAGGCCTGGTGTTCTGTGATTCATGGCGTCGCAGAGTTGGACATTACTGAGCGACTGAACTGAACTGAAACAGCATGCTATTAAAAAACTAATGAGTCTATGAAGAAATCAAAGAGGAAATAACAGAAAATAACAGTTCAGTTCAGTTCAGTCCCTTCTTCTCCCACCTTCAATCTTGCCTGGAATCAGGGTCTTTTCCAATGAGTCAATTCTTTGCACCAGGTGGCCAAAGTATTGGAGTTTCAGCTTTAGCATCAGTCCTTCCAATGAATAGTCAGGATTGATTTCCTTTAGGATGGAGTGGCTGTATCTCCCTGCAGTCCAAGGGACTCTCATGAGTCTTCTCCAATGCCACAGTTCAAAAGCATCAATTCTTCAGCACTTAGCTTTCTTTATAGTCCAACTCTAACTTCCATACATGGCTACTAGAAAAACCATAGCTTTGACCTGATGGACCTTTGTTGGCAAAGTAATGTCTCTGCTTTTTAATATGTTGTCTAGGTTTGTCATGGCTTTCCTTTCAAGGACCAAGCATCTTTTAATTTCATGGCTGCAGTCTTTATCTGCAGTGATTTTGGAGACAAAGAAAAAAAAAAATCTGCCACTGCTTTCAAGTTTTTCCTTTCTTTTTGTCATGAAGTGATGGAACTGGATCCCATGACCTTAGTATTTTGAATGTTCAAGCTAATTTTTTCAAAATCCTCTTTCAACCTCAAGAGGTTCTTAACTCCTCTTCACTTTCTGCCATCAGAGTGGTATTATCTGCTCATCTGAGATTGTTGATATTTCTCTCCACAATCTTGATTCCAGACTGTGATTCATCCAGTCTGGTATTTTGCTTGATGTACTCTGCATATAATTTAAATAAGCAGTGTAAAAATTTGCAGCCTTGGTGTACTCCTTTTCCAATTCTGAAGCAATCCATTGTTCCATGTCTGGTTCTAACTGTTGCTTCTTTGCTCACATACAGGTTTCTAAGGAGACAGGTAAGGTGGTATGGTTCTCATCTGTAAGAATTTTCTAGTTTTTGTGATCCACACAGTCAAAGGCTTTCCCTTAATAATATTTCTAATTATAATTTAACTTTACAAAGCAATTTAGATTCTAACTCTCCTACTAGAGAATCTATTCGGCCAAAGATTTTTCTCTGCAATTTATGTCTGTATCCTGAATGCTTTCTCAGTGCCTGGTGTACTTACTATAAATACACAATAAATATTTGCTAAATAAATGAGAAGATGGCCAAACTAGCGCATATGTGACATAGTTTAATAATGCTGAGATGCAGTTGATACATTCCAGGGCCAATGATACAGTGCCTCTTATAAATTATTTTCAACTATCAGACATTTAAGTCTTTCAGTTTGAAAAATATAATCACAAATTATATACTATTAACATTCATGAATTGATACTCATTAAATTAGGTGACCGGTTTACACAAAATCTCACAAGTTATATTTGAAACTTTGGTGTCTATTTGGATGGAAAGGAATAAGGTGTAGTGGGGTAAGCATCTAATATCTAGTAAGACTATACAGGGTCTGTATGAAGCTGGTTGTAGCCTGACTCTAAGAAAAAAAGTATACGTTGAGTAGATCTAGACAGAGACATACAGAAAGGCAGCTTTAGCCAGAAATTGATGGTAGTCTTAGAATTAACCATAAATATCATGGAAGAGAACATCACTGTTGGGTAAACAAACACAAAAGCCTAGATGGCATTTAGCAGGCCAGTGTTCAGTGTTCATTAGGATAAAGTAAAAGAAATAGGAACATAATGAGTGTGGGTCTTCTGTTGCAATCTTGAAACTGGTAGAAACAGAATCAGATGGTTCTTTCAAAAATAGGCTGTCAAATTTGGAGTTTTTCAGCACCTACTTCTCTCCTTACATGATCAGAGATTGGGTCCAACATGAGTGTCATGTGGAAGAACTTCTTTCCAATCTAATTCCATGGGCTCATCATACAGTTTCAGCAGTCCTAGGTCTTACCGTGGTATAATGAGTGTGCTGGAAATAAGCCTTATGGATAAAATTCACATGATCTAGTGGATAGATAAGCTAGCTCACCATCTCAGAAATCTCCCAGGATTGAGTGTCTTAACATGTGACCCTAAATGGCACCTTATGTGTAGCTAATATGCAAGAAATCATTCCTTTCTTCTCAGTTCTTAGTTTATGCTCAACATCCTTCAAACTAGGATTCAGCAGTATGTGAACGGTGAACCAAGAACTTCCAGACGTGCAAGTTGGGTTTTGAAATGGAAGAGGAACCAGACATCAAATTGTCAACATATGCTGGATCATGGAGAAAGCAAAGGAATTCCAGAGAAACAGCCTCTTCTGCTTCATTGACTATGCCAAACCCTTTGACTGTGTGGATCACAACAAACTGTGTAAAATTCTTAGAAGGGAATATGAGATCACAGGCTGGAATCAAGATTGTAGGGAGAAATATCAACAACCTCAGATATGCATATGACGCAACTCTAAAAGCAGAAAGTGAAGAAGAAAGAGCCTCTTGATGAGAGCCTCTTGATGAGAGTGAAAAGACTGGCTTGAAACTTAACATGCAAAAAACTAATATCATGGCATCTGGTCCAATCATTTCATGTCAAATAGAAGGGGAAACATGGGAGTGGTTACAGATTTTCATTCCTTGAGCTTCAAAATCACTGCGGATTGTGGCTACAGCTATGAAATTCAAAGATGCTTGCTCTTCAGAAGGAAAGCTATGACAAACCTAGACAGCATATTAAAAAGCAGAGACATCACTTTGGCAACAAAGGTCCGTATAATCAAAATTATGGTTTTTCATGTACAGATGTGAAAATTGGACCATAAGAAGCCTGAGTGCTGAAGAACTGATGCTTTCAAATTGCGTACGGAAGAAGACTATTGAGGTTCCCTTGGGCTGCCAGGAGATCAAACCAGCCAGTCCTAAAAGAAATAAACCCTGGATTTTCTTTGAGGGCTGATGCTGGAGCTGAAGCTGCAATGCTTTGGCCCCCTGATGTGAGGAGACAACTCACTGGAAAAGACCGTCATAATGGGAAAGATAGAGGGTGGGAGGAGAAGAGGCAACTGAGGACAAGATGGTGGGACAGCATCACCAACTAAATGGACATGAATCTGAACAAACTCCAGGACAGAGTGAAGGACAGCAAAGCCTGGCATACTGCAGTTTGTGGGGTCACATAGAGTCGGACACAGTGTAGCGACTAAACAACAGAAACAACAAATATGCAAGAAATCCTTCTTTTCCTCTCAACTCTTGCTCATCAATATCCATGTGATTCCTCTTCTTCCTGGACATATAATTAGGCTTTATTTCTCAGAATCTATGAGGTTATGTGGGGCCATATTACTGAGTTTTGGCCTATAAAGTATGGCCAGAGGTGTTGTATATGCCATTTCTTGGTCTGATTTGTAAGACTCTTGGCCATTCTTTCACCTTTCTTTATTGTCTACTGAGAATTTTAAAGCCTTAAAATTAAAGGAGCCATACACTTGTAGGAGTCTGGTCTTAGAATGCCGATAGAAGCTAAGTATCTTGCTAATGTTCACTGGGCTTGATATAAGCAAGAAGCAAACCTGGGACTTATTAAAGCATTGATATTTAAGGAATGGTATACTAAAATTTCCCTGCTTATTTAACTTATATGCAGAGTACCGCATGAGAAACGCTGGACTGGAAGAAGCACAATCTGGAATCAACATTGCTGGGAGAAATATCAATAACCTCAGATATGCAGATGACCCCACCCTTATTGCATAAAGTGAAGAGGAACTAAAGAGCCTCTTGATGAAAGTGAAAGAAGAGAGTGAAAAAGTTTGCCTAAAGCTCAATATTCAGAAAACTAAGATCATGGCATTTGGTCCCATCACTTCATGGGAAATAGATGGGGAAACAGTGGAAACAGTGTCAGACTTTATTTTCTTGGGCTGCTAAATCACTGCAGATGGGGATTGCAGCCGTGAAATTAAAAGACGCTTACTCCTTGGAAGGAAAGTTATGACCAACCTAGATAGCATATTTAAAAGCAGAGACATTACTTTGGCAACAATGGTCCGTCTAGTCAAGGCTATGGTTTTTCCAGTGGTCATGTATGGATGTGAGTGTTGGACTATGAAGAAAGCTGAGCGCTGAAGAATTGACGTTTTTGAGCTGTGGTGCTGGAGAAGACTTCTTAGACCTTTGCATATAAATCAAATGCTTTTCTATCATAGGCCTGATGCTATGCTAGTTTTAGAAATCAATTCAATTGTTGGGTTTGTGGCCAATTATCTGTGTCTAGTTCTGGGTTACCTTGGTAAATTTCTCTATTACAAGACTCTAACTGGTTGGCCCTGAGAAAATTTACTTAAAAACAAATTATAGGCATATTCAGGTCACTGTGATATTACTAGATGAGATTCCCTCACCGGACCTATTAATAATGCCTGCTCTGACTCTGGCCATAAATTTGAACTTTTTTCTATTACTCAGGCTCAATCAGAGCATCAAGAAAAGTTTCAGCAAAGGAGGAAAAAATCTCCCAGAATTATCGGATGGATTTATATAGATAACACCAGGCTATGGCAATTTAGGTTTAAAGTCTTCTCTGTGTGGTAGCTCAGATGGTAAAGCATCTGCCTACAATGCGGAAGACACAGGTTCAATCCCTGGGTTGGGAAGATCCTCTGGAGAAGGAAATTCCAGTACTCTTGCTTGGAAAATCCCATGGATGGAGGAGTGTGGTAGACTACAGTCCATGGGGTTGCACAAAGTCGGACACGACTGAGTGAAGTCAATTTCACTTTCTGTGTTGGAAACAATTAAATCATACTAAGGATAATCAGCCTAGTAACACTAGAAAACTGGGCTATGTGCCTTATAGATGGTGGTGCCAGTATATAATTTCCCTGGAAGATAAAAATTCTACAGAGCTGACTAAGTCAGATGACCTGAGATATACTGGGCTATATCTAATGGAAGCTCTTAACTTCAGTCTTACTTGTGACTTTACTAATACTGCTGGCTATGTTATTTGTATTTCACCTGTTTTACAGAATTACTGTTTCTTACACCATCAAATGTGCGTGTGAGGCCCCTAATAGAATAATATATAGTCCCATATGAGATTGATGATGGTAACAGTGTAACTCTACATATGGGAAGAAGCAACAAGAGGGAATATTTTCCTGGACCAAGAGGCTAGTAAGACAGGTGGTCCAGAGAATTTTGGATACCGTTTTATGGCCTAATCCAGTAACAGCACATTGAGTGGCCTGTCAACAAAATCTTTGCCAAACCTGAGAATGGACATTCTCAGCACCATGGGATAAAATGGTCATGAAATACCCCCCTCGAAATCATGGTCAAGTTTATGAGCAAAAAGGGGCTCTGCCAACTGAAGACTGACACTTGCCATCTACATCTACAAAGATTAAATCATGGCCACTGCAACTGCTGACTTTCAACGCCCCTGAAAGGAGTTCAGGGTGAAAATCAGGAATGAGGCACTCTTGCTTTGGGAAAAACTGGCAGAACAGGCCTCCAGATAGTTAGATCTTTTCAGGAGAAGATTTTATGAGTCCCAATTCTTGCATCTTTTCATATCTAGAGAAACACTGACATCATTAATGGTGAAATCTGCTTTGGCTACTAAGGAAAAGTTTACAATTAAATGTCAAAATAGGGTAGCTATGGTTCAGATATCCTGGGAAATAACTCGGTGATGCTATGGGTGTAGTTTCAGATTAGACCTTGTATCGCTAAACACTTGAGTTTTCCGAGTCGTGTCAGGCTTGGATGCCACCATTCTCAAAACAATGTCTTTTGGAAGCTAGTAAGCAAGCTAGTAAGCTTAGTTTATATAAAACTAGGCAACTGGCTACCTGGCTACAAGTCTCCCTGAAGTGCCAGGTCCAGACTGGGTTTCAGGCCTATTCTTCTAAAAAGAAACGAGATTTATTTTGTCTACTAAATTCCAGTTATCACTCCTCCAACTACTTCTAACTGGGTCTGTTACACCAAAATGGTAGACCAAGGGATTGAGATTATAATCATACAAGACACAGATCTAGAACTTGGAACTCAGAAATACTTCCAATTCAGTGTCTATACTCCAAGCTGAGGCAGTCTTATGCTCCATTTTGACAGGAAGTTATCACAGTCATAGTTGCCTAGTTCCCTAAAGTAAAACTGAGCGGGACTCTGTGGGGCTCTGGAGTAGAGATCTGTTCTGTGTCCTCCATTGCTTGTCTGTAGGATGTAGGCTTCAGTCAGCCTCCTTGACCTTCCCTGAGTTCCAAAGTGTGGATTCAAACAATTGCTAATCAGGGAAGGGAGGGGATACAGAAACAGGAGAAACAATCAAAGGTTGGTACAGCCTCCAGACAGGGTCCTAGTTCCTACTCAAATAAATATGCTTAACAAGGTCTTTGAGCCCCCACCCAGGTGGAGGATGGTAACTTCAGACTGAGCACAAGATTCCTGGAGCACAGCTCTGTTGCCTCACCACCAACCAATCAAAAAGGGTCACAAACCCTGCAACCCTCACCCCAAATGTTGCCTTCTGTTTCTGGGGACCAGAGATGACCATCCTGTTAGGTCTCCTGTTTGGCCCCTCTCTATTTCATCTCTGAGAGGGGCCAACAGTTTCAAACTAAATTGCTGTCATTATAAGGGTGAATGCTGGTTTCAGGCAAAAAAATACCTTGACTTAAATCAGGTAGAGAGAGACTTCTGCTCTGCTAGGCAGGCCTATGCCCTTCAACAGCAGGATGAAGTTACAGAAGAAAGAGACCTCTGCCTCAATTCCCAAGAAGTATCTTGAGTATGAAGTCTCTCAGTGGGGAGTTGTTAGGGGAAGCACACTGATTGAAACCACCCACCCTGGCCAGGCACCATAGTAACCATTTGCATGAGTTGTTTTATGACAAGAGATCCTGATAAGGAATACGGAACTAATAAGCCACCTCCAACAGGAAGAGTTCGGGAAAGGTTAAAAGGAGACACCACGTGTACATCCACTTCCCGGAATCCCTCTTGCTAGCATCCATCTTGGCTGAGCAATGCGTGCACAACCAGGAAAGACTCTGAATTAGAATGATTGGCCAAAGACCACCTGGAAACTAATCCCATCACCATAAAACCCAAGACTGTGAGCCACGCGGCAGAGCAGTTCTCCTGGGTTCCCTTACCCTACTGCTCTCCACCCGCGTGCCTTTTCTCAATAAAATCTCTTGCTTTGTCAGCGCATGTGTCTCTTCGGACAATTCATTTCCGAGTGTTAGACAAGAGCTCAGTTTTGGGCCCTGGAAGGCGTCCACCTTCCTGCAACAGAAGCAGCAGAGAGATTTTGGTCTCTTAGTTCCTTGATTTTATTTCTCACCAGTTTGTCTTTCATGTTATCTCAGCTGAACATTTCCACGTTTCTACCTTAAACTTCTCTCAAGCAAGGTGCCATTTCTAGACTCTCTGCAGCAAACCATTCACTTTCTGATCATCACCTCCTATCCCTCCAGCTCACCTACTCAAATGCTTTGACCTCAGCAATTCGTCATCTTCAAAGGTTGAAAATCTTAGCTCAGTGTTAGCTTTTCTCATTATCAATCACCTCTCTCACTTCCTTAGTAAGCCAACTTAGATTTTACCATCTATTATTAGTCTCAGTGGTGGAGCCTTTACTATATTTATTTATTCTAGGTGATCTCATTTATTCCTTTTGTTTTGAATGGCATCTAAATACTTATTAGTGTGTAATGCGGGGTTTCCCTGGTGGCTCAGTGGTAAAGCATCTGCTCTGCAATGCGGGAGATGTCAGTTTAATCCCTGGGTTATGATGGTCTCCTGGAGAAGGATATGGCAACCCACTCCAGTATTGTTGCCTGAGAAATCCTATGGACAGAGGAGCCTGGTGGGTTATAGCTGGACATGACTTAGCGACTGAACCACACCACCAGTCTGCAATCCATAGATACCACTCCAATTTCCCAGAGGCTCAAACTTATATATGCATTTAATACCTCCTAAATCTAAGTGTTTTGCTTAATCCTTCTCATTTTCTCCTTACCCGCATCTAGTGATTAACAAGATTTATCTATCCCATCTTAAAAATATATTTCAAATCTGAACATCTCTCTCCATCTCAATGATTACTACCATGCTAATCCATCCAATTCATCTTCTTGCCACTATTTTGCATCAGAATTGCCACAATGTTCATTTCAGAATATAAATTGTCCTGTCATTTCCTACTCAAAACTCAGTGAATTCCTCTTCAATTTAAGATACAGTTCACATTCTTGGGTGAAATTTGTAAAGTCCCAAAGTTATGGTCTTTGAGGGCAGGAGGAGAAGGGGGTAACAGAGGATGAGATGGTTGGATGGCATCACTGACTCAATGGACATGAGTTTGAGTAAGCTCCGGGAGACAGTGAAGGACAGGGAAACCTGGCATGCTGCTGTCCACAGGGTGGCAAAGACATAGCAACTGAACAACAGCTGTCTTTTCTCTGCTTTCCTCTCTGACATGTTAGTGTTTACTTCAATCTCCACACTCTGCCTGTGGCGCCTTTCCCACTGTTCCTCAAGCATGCCAAGTTTGTCTCTGCTTTAGGATCTTCACAATGCTATTCCCCCCCTCCCCGCCCCCCAAGAACACTGTTCCTAAGACTCTTGTCTCCCTCCATTTACTCAGGAATCAAATTAAAAGTAACCTTCTATTTGATGTCTTTCCTGACTCCAGCTCTCTTACAGAAAGCCGTCTAGTTAATCTCAATTTCACCACTCTATTTTAATTTTTACATAGAATTTGCCACTTAAGGGTGTGAATGTGTGTGTTTGTTTATTTGTTTTCTCCTTGACCTAGAATGCTAACTCCTTCACTATTACAAGCTTTCCTGTCTTTTCCTTTCAGTATCCCTAGTGTGTAGAATACTGTCTGGTGATACACAATAAACATTTGTTGAGTAAATAAATGAAACTAAGTCAGTGAACTTTGTTCCTACTCAGCTGACAGTGGAGATCTGACATCAGGCTGAGGAATTTGGACTTTATCCTGTGGATGGTAGGAGTTCAAAAGAGTTATAATCCAGGGAGTGACACGATAAGAGTTGCATTTTAAAAATTCACTCTGGAGCAAAACAAAAGATAGATTGCAGAAAGCAAAGCTGGAGGCATGGTAACTAGTTTGGTGATGATAATAATAACCTAGACAGAAGGCTAAACAATGACAATATCTGTGAGAGGAGAAAGACATGGGAAGCAATGAAAGTGACTGAGTAAGGAGAAATAATGAGTCTAGAGGTTTTATTTGACATGGTGAGTAATGGAGGAAGAAGAAGGTGTTGAGGTCCTTTAATGGACCGGAACCTGGTGGTCCAGAGTCGACCGATAAGAAAGTAAAGGAGAGAGAAAGAGGCTGATATTCCTTGATTTACATAGAAAGCCAATAAAGCCCCATGCCATGGGGCTTGCTCTGTTCACAGAAGCCTCAGGCGCCCTCTCGATGGGGTGAAGGCACAGAGCGCCTTCTCCAGAGGGTCTTAGAAGCCCGGGGCAGGCTCAGAGAGCCTCTGCACTCGAGGGGATCAGCCCGAAAAAGAGAAAGAGAGAAAGAAAGACACGGGGACCAGATGGAGCAAAGGTGTTTTAATCAACATGGTGTGGGCATATATACTGTAGTTATTATCAGCATAGATAAAGATTAAAATTCCAGACTTACAAAACATAGGCGATCCATATTAAAGAGAGAGAGAGTTGTAAACAATCACTTTACCATATGGTTCACAAGAAGGAAGAGGGTACTTATCACCGTATAGAAAAACTAATGAAGGAAATGCCTGGTTTTCTTAGCCTCAGGAGAGGCTTCCTTCTCCTCTTAATTCCTGAATATTCAGAATTAATAAGGAACAGAGAATTCCTGACAGATCCAAAAGAGCACACAGGAAGCCTCCTTTAAATACTTCCTGACAAGAAGGTAAGATGGACCCCAGGATTTTGCTTGGACAGTTATGGACATATCAATATTGAATGATAAGCAGTTTAGAAAGAATAACATAATAAATTAAACTTGAAGAGTTTGACTTAAAAATGCTGGTGGGATTTATGTTTGAGGCAGCTAGAAGCAGTTAGATACATGGAGTTGGAACTGAAGAAATAGTTAAGTACTGTTGGCAAACATTTGTGAGCCTTCTGAATGCAGGTGGTAGCGACAAACTAACTGGGTAAGCATAACGTCACCCCTAAGGAGTGAAAGGAGAAGGAAATGGCAACCCGCTCCAGTGTTCTTGCCTGGAGAATCCCAAGTACGGGGGAGCCTGGTGGGCTGCCGTCTATGGGGTCCCACAGAGTCAGACACGACTGAAGCAACGCAGCAGCAGCAGCAGCAAGGAGTAAAAACCTTGACCAAGAAGGATGACATGTTAAAAACACCAGAGGGAATATTTAAAAGCAGACATATCACCCTCCCCTAAGTTAGCTTTGCAAATATAATATTACTCCTGCATATTGGGGTACTGAGTGTGCTGGGCTTCAAACATACTTGAAAAACAGTCGGCTAGGAATGATGCTTGATGATTAAGAAGCCTTGGAAAACAAGTTTAAAGGGTTGACCCAACACTATGGAGTGTCATGGCACTTGGATTCGGTTCAGTTCAGTTCATTTCAGCCGCTCAGTTGTGTCCGACTTTTTGAAACCCCATGAATTGCAACATGCCAGGCCTCCTTGTCCATCATATACTCCCGGAGTTCACTCAAACTCATGTCCATCGACTCAGTGATGCCATCCAGCCATCTCATCCTTGGTCGTCCCCTTCTCCTCCTGCCCCCAATCCCTCCCAGCATCAGAGTCTTTTCCAATGAGTCAACTCTTCGCATGAGGTGGCCAAAGTACTGGAGTTTCAGCTTCAGCATCATTCCCTCCAAAGAACACCCAGGGCTGATCTCCTTTAGAATGGACTGATTGGTTCTTGCAGTCCAGGGGACTCTTAAGAGTCTTCTCCAACACCACAGTTCAAAAGCATCAATTTTTCAGTGCTCAGCTTTCTTCACAGCCCAACTCTCACATCCATACATGACCACTGGAAAACCATAGCCTTGACAAGATGGACCTTTGATGGCAAAGTAGTGTCTCTGCTTTTCAATATGCTATCTAGGTTGGTCATAACTTTCCTTTCAAAGAGTAAGCGTCTTTAAATTTCATGGCTGCAATCACCATCTGCAGTGATTTTGGGGAACCCAAAACAGTCTGACACTGTTTCCCATCTATTTCCCATGAAGTGATGGGACCAGATGACATGATCTTCATTTTCTGAATGTTGAGCTTTAAGCCAACTTTTTCACTCTCCTCTTTCACTTTCATCAAGAGGCTTTTTAGTTCCTCTTCAATTTCTGCCATAAGGGTCGTGTCATCTGCATATCTGAGGTTACTGATATTTCTTCCGGCAATCTTGATTCCAGCTTGTGCTTCTTCCAGCCCAGCGTTTCTCATGATGTACTCTGCATGTAAGTTAAATAAGCAGGGTGACAATATACAGCCTTGACATACTTTTTCCTATTTGGAACCAGTCTGTGTTCTATGTCCAGTTCTAACTGTTGCTTCCTGACCTGCATACAGATTTCTCAGGAGGCAGGTCAGGTGGTCTGGTATTCCCATCTCTTTCAGAATTTTCCACAGTTTCTTGTGATCCACACAATCAAAGGGTTTGGCATAGTCAATAAAGCAGAAATAGATGTTTTTCTGGAACTCTCTTGCATTTTTGATGATCCAGTGGATGTTGGCAATTTGATCTCTGGTTCCTCTTCCTTTTTTAAAACCAGCTTGAACATCTGAAAGTTCATGGTTCATGTACTGCTGAAGCCTGGCTTGGAGAATTTTGAGCATTACTCTACTAACATGTGAGATGAGTGCAATTGTACAGTAGTTTGAGCATTCTTTGGCATTGCCTTTCTTTGGAATTGGAAAAAAAAACTGTCCTTTTCCAGTCCTGTGGCCACTGCTGAGTTTTCCAAATTTGCTGGCATATTGAGTGCAGCACTTTCATAGCATCATCTTTCAGGATTTGAAATAGCTCAACTGGAATTCCATCATCTCCACTAGCTTTGTTCATAGTGATGCTTTCTAAGGCCCACTTGACTTCACATTCCAGGATGTCTGGCTCTAGGTGAGTGATCATACCATCGTGATTATCTAGATTGTGAAGATCTTTTTTGTACAGTTCTGTGTATTCTTGCCACTTCTTGTTAATATCTTCTACTTCTGTTAGGTTCATACCATTTCTGTCCTTTATCGAGACCATCTTTGCCTGAAAGAGTGAAGGGATGGAGCCAAAGCAAAAACAAAACCCAGCTGTGGATGTGACTGGTGATAGAAGCAAGGTCCAATGCTGTAAAGAGCAATATTGCATAGGAACCTGGAATGTTATGTCCATGAACCAAGGAAACTTGGAAGTGGTCTAACAGGGGATGGCAAGAGTGAACATCAACATTCTAGGAATCAGTGAACTAAAATGGACTGGAATGGGTGAATTTAACTCAGATGACCATTATATCTACTACTGCGGGCAGGAATCCCTCAGAAGAAATGGAGTAGCCATCATGGTCAACAAAAGAGTCCGAAATGCAGTACTTGGATGCAATCTCAAAAATGACAGAATCATCTCCTTTTGTCTCCAAGGCAAACCATTCAATATCACAGTAATCCAAGTCTATGCCCCAACCAGTAACACTGAAGAAGCTGAAGCTGAATGGTTCTATGAAGACCTACAAGACCTTTTAAAACTAACACCCCAAAAAGATGTCCTTTTCATTCTAGGGGACTGGAATGCAAAAGTAGGAAGTCAAGAAAAACCTGGAGTGACAGGCAGATTTGCCCTTGGAGTACAAAATGAAGCAGGGTAAAGGTTAATAGAGTTTTGCTAAAAGAATGCACTGGTCATAGCAAACACCCTCTTCCAACAACACAAGAGAAGACTCTACACATGGATATCACCAGATGGTCAACACCGAAATCAGATTGATTATATTCTTTGTAGCCGAAGATGGAGAAGCTCTATACAGTCAGCAAAAACAAGACTGGGAGCTGACTGTGGCTCAGATCATGAACTCCTTATTGCCAAATTCAGACTTAAAGTGAAGAAAGTAGGGAAAACTGCTAGACCATTCAGGTACGACCTAAATCAAATCCCCTATGATTATACAGTGGAAGTGAGAAATAGATTTAAGGGCCTAGATCTGATAGATAGAGTGCCTGATGAACTATGAACTGAGGTTCATGACATTGTATAGGAGACAGGAATCAAGACCATCCCTATGGAAAAGAAATGCAAAAAAGCAAGGTGGCTGTCTGGGGAGGCCTTACAAGTAGCTGTGAAAAGAAGAGAAGTGAAAAGCAAAGGAGAAAAGAAAAGATATAAGCATCTGAATGCAGAGTTCCAAAGAATTGCAAGTGAGATAAGAACACCTTCCTCAGTGATCAGTGCAAAGAAATAGAGGAAAACAACAGAATGGGAAAGGCTAGAGATCTCTTCAAGAAAATTAGAGATACCAAGGAAACATTTCATGCAAAGATGGGCACTTGGATCAGCTAAACACAAATAGAATTAAAAACCTAGCTCTAACTAGTTTTCTAAGGCTTTTGTAGTGATGTAAGTGATAAATAATGAACTAGGTCAATGGTATTAAGAAGACTGAAGGTTGAAGTGAATAAATATTTTAGAATAAAAATCAATATTAGCATTTGATGGATTGGAGATAGAAAGTTACCAGGAGGAAGATGCTTAGAAAACTTCCATGCTTTCAACTTGAGTGATGGGGTTTCTGATGCTACCATTAATCAAGTAAGAAATAACAGAAGAGCTAAATTGGAAGAAAAATAATTCAGGTTGATATATGCTAAAATTGTGGTTCTAAAGAAGTTTTCATGTAACTATTCAAGGAGGTGTGTGGAAGGAATCAATAGAGAGAGCTGGGGTGATATGGATGTCAGCGTTTCCTTGGAAATTGGTCTTGGAATAACTCATGGTATCTTAGAAAAGTCAGCTAGACTGAAAAGAGAAGCATGTATTAGATTTTAATGAGAGATTTATTTGAAGATAGTCAAAGGAAGAGGCACTTATAAGGAAGACTGGAATTCTATGATCAGAGAAGTACAAAGGAAGATAAGTATTATTAAATTTAATGTTGTTCAGTTGCTAAGTTGTGTCTGACTCTTTGCAACCCCATGGACTGCAGTGCACCAGGCTTCCCTGTCCTTCATGTATCCCCCAAAGTTTACTCAAGCTCATGTCCAATGCGTTGATGAAGTTTAAGGCCCAGTGTAACTGACAGAGTTTGTGGTCAGCAAGTATTAATTAAGTTCAGTTGATTTGGTGATGTAAAGTGGGATCAAAAGACCAAAAGGATCAAATTAGATATGAGTTTAGAAATGTCCATTTAGCACATTGGCTATCACATGGTGTCTTACTGACCAATCTTTTAAAGTTGTGGTCCATATGGAAACATTTCAGTGGGTCAAAGACTGAAAGGACTGTGTGGAAAATTTAAACCAAAAATGTATCAATCATTTTGGACTTTGTCTAAAACCTTGTGTTTCTCTTACTGTTAGAATATTTAAATAGATTCATAAGTAAGTATTCAGGACTTGAAAGATAACTCAAAAAGACATGAATTTCATGTCTTCCACATTTTTTTTTCTAAAGAATATTCCATAAGTAGATCAGAAGGATGTAGAACAGGGTTTCAGTGTGAGTCTACCATGATGAACTTGTTCAAGTATGGCTTATCAGACACAGCATCACTGGATCACTTTGGAATTATCTTTGAATTTGCTTTTTTGAATGATAATTTGACAAAAAATATTAAATGTTAATGTTTATCAAGGACTTACTTCTTTCCAGGCATCATACTCAGTATGTTATATAGTTGGTTTCCTTTAATTCTCCTATCACTTAACTGGCGAATACTAATACTGTTCTTATATATTATGAAATTAAGGTGCATAAAAGTAATCTGCCTACTGTGGCTTAGCTGGCAAGTCAGAGTGAGGTTTTGCCAGGTCATCTGGCAAGTGCATCTGTGATCTTAAGCACTATACTTCTCTTTTACACATTCCCTTGTACATTTTTTAACACAAGTTACATGTTATAAGAAGTTTTAAAATTGAATACCAAAGAAATTGTTTTGAAAGTAATAATTTTTAAGAAAGTAAATTATAAGTAAGTTAAGAAGATAAATAAAATATGCTGCAATTACATCTTTAATTTTAGTACCCAACATAAGACAATGCAAAATAACTGAGGAATTCATTTTGCTAAAACAAGGTAAGCTTCTGTAAGTCTCTTCTGTTGTGGCTGGCAAAATTTGTTTGTGCTTTTATTGTGAACATTGTTGTGTTAGCATTTTTCAAGCAGATAATTTTATGCACCAAGTCTGATCTCCAAGTGTTTAGAGTAGTTATTTTTCTGAAATTGAATTCTATCAATGTATACAAAGAAACTAGAGATTATTTTAAACATCAGTTTCTCTTGTAGTCATTTTAATTCAAGTTCCAAACTTTTATTCTTATAATATCATAGATGATACCATTTAATATTTTGAATAATCATTTTACCAATAAACCATGCTGCTGCTGTTGCTGCTGCTGCTGCTAAGCCGCTTCAGTCGTGTCTGACTCTGTGCAACCCCATAGATGGCAGCCCACTAGGCTCCTCTGTCCCTGGGATTCTCCAAGCAAGAATACTGGAGTGGGTTGCCATTTTCTTCTCCAATGAATGAAAGTAAAAAGTGAAAGTGAAGTTGATCAGTCGTGCCCGACTCTTAATGACCCCATGGACTGCAGCCTACCAGGCTCCTCCATCCATGGGATTTTCCAGGCAAGAGAACTGGAGTGGGGTGCCATTATGGTAAATTCTTCGCAGGGAAAGAGAACAAACAAACAGAAAGAGTTGAAAATATTTTTTCTAAAGTGTGGATTTTTGTCTTAAGTCTCTCCAGTTCTTACTTCACTACATAATTTGCCTTATCTATCTATCTATATCCACCTATCTTTCTATCAATCTATCATCTATCTAAAGCTTTCAGATACATACTGTACAAGGAAAAGCTAGAGACACCAGATACTATGGAAGTTGAATGGTTCCAGTTGTATCTATCTATTGAGAAACAAAACTGATACAGAATCATTACTATTCCCACTATGTGATAGAATTGATTACTGTAAATGATTTATTAGAGAATCAAATGACCGGCTCAGGTTTCGCACAGTCATTACTACAGCCAACTAGAGAACTACAAGCTCCACTGTAGTTCAGAGCAGGAGCTGCTACTGATAAGTCACACTTCTGATATTCCTAACCATCATCTCACAGCTCTCAGTCAACATCAAGAGAATACTAGACATTTTAGTTCTTGAGTAATACTGTAATTTCAAAGTCAGAGGTGATTGCTAATATAATCTATCTAGACCTGACTAGTGATGCTTTCTAAGGCCCACTTGACTTCACATTCTAGGTTGTCTGGCTCTAGGTGAGTGAATACACCATTGTGATTATCTGGGTCAAGAAGCTCTTTTTTGTACAGTTCTTCTGTGTATTCTTGCCACCTCTTCTTAATATCTTCTGCTTCTGTTAGGTCCATACCATTTTTGTCCTTTATCAAACCCATCTTTGCATGAAATGTTCCCTTGGTAGCTTTAATTTTCTTGAAGAGATCTTTGATCTTTCCCATTCTGTTGTTTACCCACTAGCTATGAACAAAGCTAGTGGAGGTGATGGAATACCAGTTGAGCTATTTCAAATTCTGAAAGATGATGCTTTAAAGTGCTGCAGTCAATATGCCAGCAAATTTGGAAAACTCAGCAGTGGCCACAAGAATGGAAAAGGACAGTTTTCATTCCAATCCCAAAGAAAGGCAATGCTAAAGAATGCTCAAACTACCGCACAATTGCACTCATCTCACATGCTAGTAAAGGAATGCTCAAAATTCTCCAAGCCAGGCTTCAGCAGTACATGAACCATGAACATCCAGGTGTTCAAGCTGGAAGTTCTCTGACATAGAAAAGGCACAGGAATCAGAGATCAAATTGTCAACATCCGTTGGATCATCAAAAAAGCAAGAGAGTTCCAGAAAAACATCTATTACTGCTTTATTGACTATGCCAAAGCCTTTGACTGTGTGGTTCGCAATAAACTGGAAATTTCTGAAAGAGTTGGGAATACCAGACCAACTGACCTGCCTCTTGAGAAATCTGTATGCAGGTCAGGAAGCAACAGTTAGAACTGGACATGGAGTAACAGACTGGTTCCAAATAGGAAAAGGAGTACCTCAAGGCTGTATATTGTCACCCTGCTTATTTAACTTATATACAGAGTACATCATGAGAAACGCAGGGCTGCAAGAAGCACAAGCTGGAATCAAGATTTCCAGGAGAATTATCAATAACCTCAGATATGCAGATGACATGACCCTTATGGCAGAAAGTGAAGAGAAACTAAACAGCCTCTTGATGAAAGGGAAAGAGTAGAGTGAAAAAGTTGGCTTAAAGCTCAACATTCAAGAACTAAGATCATGACATCATGGCATCTGGTCCCATCAGTTCATGGGAAATAGATGGGGAAACAGTGGAAACAGTGGCTGACTTTAGTTTTCTGGGCTCCAAAATCACTGCAGATGGTGACTGCAGCCATGAAATTAAAAGACGCTTTCTCCTTGGAAGGAAAGTTATGACCAACCTAGATAACATACTGAAAAACAGAGACGTTACTTTGCCAACACAGGTCCGTCTAGTCAAGGCTAGAAAACTTTTTCCATTGGTCATGCATGGATGTGAGAATTAGACTGTGAGGAAAGCCGAGCACTGAAGAATTGATGCTTTTGAACTGTGGTGTTGGAGAAGAGTCTTGAGAGTCCCTTGGACTGCAAGGAGATCCAGCCAGTCCATTCTAAAGGAGATCAGCCCTGGGTGTTCATTGGAAGGACTGATGTTGAAGCTGAAACTCCAATACTTTGGTCACCTCACGCAAAGAGCTGATTCATTGGAAAAGACTCTGATGCAGGCAGGGAGGGATTGGGGGCAGGAGGAGAAGGGGACGACAGAGGATGAGATGGCTAGTTTGCATCACTGACTCGATGGACATGAATTTTGGTGAACTCCGGGAGTTGGTGATGGACAGGGAGGCCTGGCGTGCTGCGATTCATGGGGTCACAGAGTCAGACACGACTGAACTGAACTGAACTGAACTGAGTGTAATTTAATTCTGGCTATCTTTTTTGAAAATAAACATGTGCTTGGTTAAAGGGAAATGAAATAAAAGAATTAAGGGAAATGCCAACTATTGTGCCAGAGCTGTTAAATTCATTTCTAGAAGAATAAAGAGGTGATATTTCAAGATTTAACCTATGATAATTGTGCATGAAAGTGGCCACAGACAATATGCAAATGACAATGTGTAAATAAATGAGGATAGACAATATGTAAGTATAGATGATATGTAAATAAGCATGACTGTGCCAAAAAAACTATTTATGAAGCCAGAGAGTTTATTTTCTACATTTCATTAAATACTATTACTCTTTAGATTTTTTTCAAACTCTTAAAATGAAGAAAATATCCTTAGCTCACATATAAAAACAGGAGGTGGGCCTCTTTGGCCCAGAAGTTATGGTTTGCCCACCCCATGGCTTAAAATGTATGTCCAGTCTTTAGATGTTTCTTGGTCTCCCAGTAGACCAAAAAGTCATGACCTTTTTTTCATATCTGATTTTTATTTTTTTGTTAATCAGTGACTCATTTGAAATTACTTTATTTATAGTACTAAAATTTAAGTTCAGCTTCCAATTCTATATTTTTGCTGACTCAGAAGTTGACTTTTTAATTTTCATTTTTAATTTTATTATGAGAGAATAAGAGAGAAGTACAGATTACTGAGCTTTATAAATTGGGAGGAATGTTAGTTATTGTCAGACATATAACATTAGAATCAACTTATACGATGGATATCAGGAATTCTTAGTTGTTTTTCACTGCTTTAGAACCATGACTCAGAAGAGAATTAACCCAAATATTGAAAGTTGTGTTGAAAAAAATGTGCAAAACTAGGGGAAATGTCAAGAGGATATTAATTATTAGTGTTGGTTGCTAAGCATCTGAGTAAGGCACAAAACCACAGAAATACTTTTTGTGTGAGTTCAAAAATGGAACTTTTTGGGGGGTAGATGTTTGATGAAATGGCAAGGGAATATTTTACGGGTCACAGCTACTTTTATTACAACATCCCCAAAATACAATTTTGAAAAGCATGTTGTTGTTTTAGTTACTAAGCATAATCTGCCTTAAATAGGATCATTGGGAATAATTTCACCAACAGAATGTCCCTAATAATCTCTCCTGTCTTTTGCTTTTCAGGGATAGAGAAGCAACTGTTACAAACTTAACCTCTAAAGCAAAACCCACACTGGTAAACAAGGGTAGAGTTCAAATTTCAAAAGATCCCTGGTTTAAAAAAAAAAGAACAAAATGAAAAAAAGTAGCTTTTGAAACCGACAAACAGAAATATCTTTTTCCTAGGTTAAATTTACCTTTGGATTTAAAAACAGAAAATGCAGGCAAAGCACAACTGAATATCCAATCAAAGAAGTTATTGTTTTACAAGCTGGGAAGCCCACATTCTTGACATTCCTCTCTAAAATACACAAGACCCTTGAGACATCTTTCTTTTGCCTCCCACTTTTTATGTGTTTTCAATAAAACCTGAGATCTCTTTAAAGCACACTCCTAGAATATTTACATATAAGCAAATAACATTTTCAGATTTATGTTCTTTATATACAGATATGATTGGGAATAGATTTTTCTGGTAAAAAATTCAGTAAAAATTTTTTAAAAATTTTTTCAATTCTCAAAACCTACTTTCCATTTATTGTTTCAAAATACTGTCTGTACTTTCCATGTTGCACAATACATCCTTGAGCCTATCTTATGCCCAATAATTTGTGCTCTCACTCCTCCACTCCTATTTTCCCCACCCCTTCAGCTGTTAATCACTAGTTTGTTCTCTATGTCTGTGGGTCTGTTTCTTTTCTTGTGAGGTTGACTAGTTTGTTGTATTTTTTAGACTCCACAGATAAGTGACATCATACAGTATTTGATTCTCTGTCTGACTTTTTTCACTTAGCATAATGCCCTCCAAGTCTATCCACATGGTTGCAAAGAGCTAAATTTTGTTCTTTTTATTGCTAAGTAGTATCCTATTCTACATGTATATGCCATACCTTCTTTATCCTTTCATCTTTTGATGGACACTTAGGTTGTGTACATATCTTAACAAGTGTAAATAATACTGCTATGAATATGTATGCATGTATGTTTTTGAATCATTTCTCTAATGCTTAGTGATGTTGAGCATCTTTTCATGTTCCTATTGGTTATCTACATGTCCTTTATAGAAAAAAAATGTCTATTAAACTTCTCTGCCCATTTTTAAATCAGTTTCTTTGATGTCGAGTTGCATGAGCTGTTTATATATCTTAAACATATTAATCCTTTATCAGTCATATCATTTGCAAATCTTATTTTGTAGATGGCTTCTTTTGCTGTGCAAAAGCTTTTAAGTTTAATTAGATCCTATCTGCTTATTTTTGCTTTTATTTTCTTTACAAGACAAATACAAAAACATATTTCTATGATTTATGGGAAAGAGTATTCCACCTATGTTTTCCTCTAGAAGTTTTATGGTATCCAATCTTACATTTAGTTCTTTAATCTATCTTGAATTTATTTTTGTATATTGTGCTAAAGAATGTTCTAATTTGATTCTTTTACTTAGAGCTGTGCAGTTTTCATAGCACAACATATTAAAGAAACTGTCTCTTTTCCATTATATATTCTTGCCTCCTTTGTTGTAGATTAATTGCCTAAAGGTGTGGGTCTATTTCTGGGCACTCTTTTCTGTTCTGTTGATCTGTGTGTTTGTTTTCAAGTAGATTCACACTGTTTTAATTACCGTAGCTTGGTAGTACAGTTGGAAACCAGGAAGTGTGATTTCTCCAGCTCTGTTTTTCTATCTTAAAATTGTTTGGATAGTTAGGGTCCTTTGTGCTTTCATATATGTTTTAAACTTTTTGTTCTAGTTCTGTGAAAAATGCCATTGGTATTTTGATAGGGATTGTATTGAATCTATATGTTCCCTTGGGTAGTACACTCATTTTCGCAATATTGATTCTTCAAGTTCAAGTACATAGAATATCTTTCCATTAGCTTATGTCATCTTCACTTTCTTTCATCAGTGTCTTATAGTTTTCAGAGGACAGCTCTTTTATCTGTATGGGTAAGTTTATTCTTAGGTATTCTATTCCATTCTACCTCATGAACAATATGAAAAAGCAAAAAGATATGACACTGAAAGATGAACTCCCCAATTCAGATGTTTCCCAATATTCTACTAGAGAAAAGTGGAGAAATACCTCCAAAAATAATGAAGAGGCTGAGCCAAAGTGAAAACAACACCCAGTTGTAGCTGTGAATGGTGATGGAAGTAAGTCTAATGCTGTAAAGAACAATTTTGCATAGGAACCTTGAATGTTAGAGTCATGAATCAAGGTAAATTAGAAGTGGTCAAACAGGAGATGGCAAGAATGAAAATCAACATTTTAGGAATCAGTGAACTAAAATGGAATGGAATGGGAGAATTTAATTCAGATGACCGCTACACCTACTACTGTGGGCAAGAATCCCTTAGAAGAAACGGAGTAGTCCTCCAGTTAGCAAAAGAGTTCAAAATGCAGTATTTGAGTGCAATCTCAAAAACGACAGAATGATCTCTTTTTGTTCCCAGGGCAACATTCATTATCACAGTAATCCAAGTCTATGCCCAAACCATTAATGTGGAAGAAGCTGAAATTGAATGGTTCTATGAAGAACTACAAGAACTTCTAGAACCAATGGAAAAAAGAAGCCCTTTTCAATCAGGGGACTGAAATGCAAAAGTAGGAAGTCAAGAGATAGCTGGAGTAACAGGCAAGTTTGGCCTTGGAGTACAAAATGAAGCAAGGCAAAGGCTAACAGAGTTTTGCCTAGAGAATGTACTGGTCATAGCAAACACCTTCTTGCAACAGCACAAGAGAAGACTCTCCTCATGGACAATCAGATAGTCAATATCAAAATCAGATTGATTATATTCTTTGTAGCTGAAGATGGAGAAGCTCTATACAGTCAGCAAAAACAAGACCGGGAGCTGACTGTGGCTCAGATCATGAACTCCTTATTACCAAATTCAGACTTAAATTGAAGAAAGTAGGGAAAACCGCTAGATCATTCAGGTATGACCTAAATCAAATCCCTTATGATTTATACAGTGGAAATGACAAATAGATTCAGGGGATGAGATCTGATAGAGTGTCTGAAGAACTATGGGCAGAGGTTCATGATGTTGAACAGAAGGCTGTGATCAAAACCATTCCCAAGAAAAATGCAAAAAGGCAAAATGATTGTCAAGGAGGCTGTACAAAAGCTGAGAAAAGAAGAGAAACTAAAGGCAAAGGAGAAAAGGAAAGATACAGCCATCTGAATGCAGAGTTCCAAAGATTAGCAAGGAGAGATAGGAAAGGCTTCCTCAGTGATCAAGCAAAGAAATAGAGGAAAACAATAGAATGGGAAAGACAGAGACCTCTTCAAGAAAATGAGAGATACCAAGAGAATATTTCATAGAAAAATGGGCACAATAAAAGACAGAAATTGTATGGACCTAACAGAAGCAGGAGATACTAAGAAGAGGTGGCAATAATACACAGAAGAACTATACAAAAAAGTCTTAATGACCCAGATAACCACAATGGTGTGATCACTCACCTAGGGCCAGATATCTTAGAGTGTGAAGTCAAGTGGGCCTTAGGAAAAATCACTATGAACAAAGCCAGTGGAGGTGACGGAATTCCAGTTGAGCTATTTCAAATTCTGAAAGATGATGTTGTGAAAGTGCTGCACTCAATATGCTAGCAAATTTGAAAAACTCAGCACTGGAAAGGTACTGGAAAAGGTCAGTTTTCATTCCAATCCCAAAGAAAGGTAATGCCAAAGAATGTTCAAACTACCACTAAATTGTACTCATCTCACATGCTAGCAAAGTAATGCTCAAAATTCTCCAAACCAGGCTTCAACAGTACGTGAACCAAGAACTTCCAGATGTTCAAGCTGGATTTAGAAAAGGCAGAGGAAACAGAGATAAAATTGCCAACATCTATTGGATCATAGAAAAACCAAGAGAATTCCAGAAAAAACATCTGCTTCATTGACTATGCTAAAGCTTTTGGCTGTGTGGATCACAATAAACTGTGGAAAATTATCAAGGAGATGGAAATATCAGACCACTTTACCCACCTCCTGAGAAGTCTGTATGAAGTTCAGGAAGCAACAGTTAGAACTTGACATGAAACAGTGGACTGGTTCCAATTTGGGAAAAGAGAACATCAAGATTGCATATTGTCACCATGTTTATTTAACTTATATTCAGAGTACATAATGAGAAATGTCGGGCTGGATGAAGCACAAGCTGGAATCAAGATTGCCAGGAGAAATATCAATAACCTCAGTTATGCAGATGACAGCACTCTTATGGCAGAAGGGTAACAAGAACTAAAGAGCTTCTTGATGAAAGTGAAAGAGGACAGTGGAAGAGCTGGCTTAAAATTCAACATTCTAAAAAAGTAAGATCAACATTTGAAAAAGTAAGATCGTGGCATCTGGTCCCTTCAGTTCAGTTCAGTTCAGTCACTCAGTCATGTCTGATTCTTTGTGACCCTGAGAACGGCAGCACGACAGGCCTGCCTGTCCATCACCAACTCCCGGAATTCACCCAAACCCGTGTCCATCGAGTCGATGATGGCATCCATCCATCTCATCCTCTGTCATCCCTTCTCCTCCTGACCTCAATCTTTCCCAGAATCAGGGTCTTTTCAAATGAGTTAGCTCTTCGCTTCAGGTGGCCCAGCATTTCTCATGATGTACTCTGCATATAAGTTAAATAAGCAGGGTGACAATATACAGCCTTGATGTACTCCTTTTCCTATTTGGAACCAGTTGGTTGTTCCATATCCAGTTCTAACTGTTGCTTCCTTACGCATAGAGGTTTCTCAAGAGGCAGGTTAGGTGGTCTGGTATTCCCATCTCTTTCAGAATTCTCAACAGTTTATTGTGATCCACACAGTCAAAGGCTTTGGCTTAGTCAATAAAGCAGAAATAGATGTTTTTCTGGAACTCTCTTGCTTTTTCCATGATCCAGTGAATGATGGCAATTTGATCTCTGGTTCCTCTGCCTTTTCTAAAACCAGCTTGAACATCTGGAAGTTCACGGTTCACATACTGCTGAAGCCTGGCTTGGAGAATTTGTGCATTGCTTTACTAGTGTGTGAGATGAGTGCAATCGTGCAGTAGTTTGAGCATTCTTTAGCATTCCCTTTCTTTGGGATTGGAATGAAAACTGACCTTTTCCAGTCCTGTGGCCACTGCTGAGTTTTCCAAATTTACTGGCACTTTCACAGCATCATCTTTTCAGGATTTGAAATAGTTCCACTGGAATTCCATCACCTCAACCAGCTTTGCTCATAGTGATGCTTTCTAAGGCCCACTTAACTTCACATTCCAGGATGTCTGGCTCTAGTTGAATGATGACACCATCATGATTATCTGGGTCATTAAGACTTCTTTGTCTAGTTCTTCTGTGTATTATTGCCACCTCTTCTTAATATCTTCTGCTTCTGTTAGGTCCATACCATTTCTGTCCTTTATCAAGCCCATCTTTGCATGAAATGTTCCCTTGGTATCTCTGATTTTCTTGAAGAGATCTCTAGTTTTTCCCATTCTGTTGTTTTCCTTTATTTCTTTGCACTGATAGTGGAGGAAGGCTTTCTTATCTCTTCTTGCTATTCTTTGGAACTCTGCCTTCAAACGGGAATATCTTTCCTTTTCTCCTTTGCTTTTCACTTCCCTTCTTTTCACAGCTATTTGTAAGACCTCCTCAGACAGACATTTTGCTTTTTTGCATTTGTTTTTCCTGGGGATGGTCTTGATTCTTGTCTCCTGTACAATGTCATGAACCTCCATCTATAGTTCATCAGGCACTCTGTCTATCAGCTCTAGTCCCTTAAATCTATTTCTCACTTCCACTATATAATCATAAGGGATTTGATTTAGGTCATACCTGAATGGTCTAGTGGTTTTCCCCACTTTCTTCAATTTGAGTCTGAATTTGTTAATAAGGAGTTCATTATCTGAGCCACAGTCAGTTCCCAGTCTTGGTTTTGCTGACTGTGTAGAGCTTCTCCATCGCAAATAGATGTAGAAACAGTGGAAACAGTGTCAGGCTTTATTTCCTTGGGCTCCAAAATCACTGTAGATGGTGACTGCAGCCATGAAATTAAAAGATGCTTGCTCCTTGGAAGAAAAGTTATGAACAACCTAGATAGAATATTAAAAAGCACAGACATTACTTTGCCAACAAAGCTCTGTATAGTCAAAGTTATGGTTTTCCAGTAGTTATGTATGGATATGAGAGTTTGACCTTAAAGAAACTGAGTGCTGATGAACTGATACTTTTGAACTGTAGTATTGAAGAAGACCCTTGAGAGTTTCTTGGACTGCAAGGTGATCAAACCAGTCAATCTTAAAGAAAATCAGTCCTGACTATTCATTGGAAGGATTCATGCTGGAGCTGAAGCTCTAATTCTTTGGCCCCCTGATATGAAGAACTGACACATTAGAAAAGACCCTGATGCTGGGAAAGTTTGAAGGGAGGAGAACAGGCCAACAGAGGATGAGATGGTTGGATGGCGTCACTGACTCGATGGATATGAGTTTGAGTAAGCTCCAGGAGTTGGTGGTGGACAGGGAAGCCTGGCATGCTCTGTACATGGGGTCACAAAGATTCGGACAAGACTGAGAGACTGAATTGAACTGATCCTATTATTTTTGATATGATGGCAAATAGTGTTGTTTCCTTAATTCCTTTTTCTGATTTTTTTAGTGTATATAACTATAACATATTTCTCTTTATTAACTTTGTATCTTCAACTTTACTTAATTCATTAATAAAATCTGATAGTTTTGTAGCATCTTTGCTTGCTTTTGTGTGCAGTAGCATGTCATCTGCAAATAGTAGTAGTTTGTGTTTTCTTTTTCAATTGGGATTTCTTCTATTCCTGTTTCTTCTGGTTGCTATGGACTCCCCAAACTACACTGAGTAAATGTGATCAGGGTGGGCATCCTTGTATTATCTCTGACCTTAGAGGAAATATTTTCAGCTTTTCACCATTGAGTAAGATGATAGCTTTGTTTGTCATATATTTCATTTATTATGCTGACATATGTTCTCTTTGGGAGAAGGCAATGGCACCCCACTCTAGTACTCTTGCCTGGAAAATCCCATGGACAGAGGAGCTTAGTAGGCTGCAGTCCATGGGGTCGCTAAGAGCCAGGCACGACTGAGCGACTTCACTTTCATTTTTCACTTTCATGCATTGGAGAAGGAAATGGCAACCCACTCCAGTGTTCTTGCCTGGAGAATCCCAGGTACGGGGGAGGCTGGTGGGATGCCTTCTATGGGGTCGCACAGAGTCAGACACGACTGAAGCAACTTAGCAGCAGCAGCAGCAGCATGTTCTCTTTGTGCCTGCTTTCTGGAGAATTTTTATGATAAATGGGTGTTGAATTTTATCAAGATCCTTTTCTGTATCTATTGGGAGAATTATATGATTTTTTTTCTGAATTTTGTTAGTGTGGTGTATCACCTTTATAGTTTTGTACATATTGATAAATCTTTGCACCCCTGGGATAAATTCCACTTGATCACAGTGTAAGTAAGATCTTTAATATATTGTGCAAGTTCGTTTGTTAGTATTTTGTTGAAGATTTTGCATCTATGTTCATCAGCAGTATTGGTTTGTAATTTTCCTTTTAGTGATTTCTTAGTCTTGTTATCAGGGTGATGCTGGCCTCATAGATTAAGTTTGAAAGTGTTCCTTCTTCTTCAGAATTTTAGACTAGTTTCAGAAGGATAGATGTTAACTCTTCTTTAGTTGTTTGGTAGAAATCACCTGTGACACCATCTGGTCCTGGATTTTTGTTTGTTAGGAGTTTTAAATTGGTTCAATTTCATTACTGGTAACTGGTTTGTTTATATTTTCTGTATCTTCTTGGTTTAGTCTTAGGAAAGTGTACCTTTCTAATAATTTGTCCATTTCTTCTAGGTTGTCCATTTTTTTTGGTGTATAGTTGTTTGTAGAAGTCTCTTATGATTCTTTGTATTTCTAAGGTGTTGACTCTAATTTCTTTTTCATTTCTGATTTTATTGATTTGAGCCTTTTTTTTTCCTTCATGTGTCTTGCTAAAGGTTTATCAATTTTATTTCAATTTTCAAAGAATCAGCTTTTAGTTTCATTGAACTTTTTATTTCTACCTGTATTTATATCTGAAATGATAAGAAATGTACCTCCAGATTTTTTAAGACCAGAAATTGCCCACAATTTCAAAAAAGAAATTAAGAAAAATATCATTTAACATTTACTTAGAGAAAAGATTGAAAAATAGCTATCCCTGTATACTTCAAGGATATACAACTTCATGGTATCCTTTATTTTATTGATAAACACAGAAATAAAGGTGCAAAATTATATACAAATAGAATATGGTAATGATAAGTCAAATAAATGGTATTATAAAGAACAATAGGGATTTAAAGGAGAGAATTAATGTGGGCTACACAGTTAAATGGGCTTCCGTGGCTCAGACAGCAAAGAATCTGGCTGTAATGCAGGAGACCAGGGTTCCATCTCTGAGTCAGGAAGATCCCCTGGAGAAGGGAATGGCAACCCACTCCAGTATTCGTGCCTGGATGAGCCTATGGACAGAAGAGTCAGGGGGGATATAGTCCATGGTGTCACAAAGAGTCAGACACAACTGAGTGACTAACACACATACACATGCGCGCGCGCACACACACACACACACACACATACACGAGTTAAATAAAATATTGCTGAATCAGTGAATGTGAGCCAGACTGGCTGGGTGGATGGGGTTTAGAATGCACTTGAATGAAATGAAATCAGGCTTTTCAGGCAAGAACAAATCTGAAAGGCAGGGCCTGACTGGGAATCTGACAAAAGCGAATTAGTTGGAGTAGCAGTTTTATGTATCTGAGGAAAGAGACAAAGATCAGTGCAAACTGTATACTGAACATACAGACTCCTGTGATATAGCCACAATTCCATTTAATTTTACATTCTACTATCCTTTTAAAATTCTATAGAGTATTTCTATAGAAATTTGTCATCTGGCTGAGCTGAGATGACAAAGCTAAAAAATCACGTGAAACCTAAAGTCACTGAACAGAATCCTGATACAGAAGTCAGAATGTTCAGAAACATTTAGTACACAAAACTTCAAACTTGATTGAAAGTTAAATCCTCTTTCCTTTCACATTGGGAATTGTAGACAGGAAGTAATGGGAGTGGATGTGGTCCTCATTGCCTCCAGCCTTCCCCATCTTACTAAATGTGTTTTCTGGTTCCAAGCCCTGATCCAGCATCAGAAGTGGTTGGGAACCAGCGGGGAATAGAGACAAGAGATGGGTCTCATCTGATTCACGGTTGCTAGATGAGTCAGGTTATCTTGGCTTAGCAGGTGTTCCAAGATGCCTCTTACCTTGGAAATATCTAAATTATATATTTTTTAATTTCTTTTTTGAAATTGTGGGCAATTTCTGGTCTTAAAAAATCTGGAGGTACATTTCTTATCATTTCAGATATAAATACAGGTAGAAATAAAAAGTTCAATGAAACTAAAATTTTGAGCAGAGACTCCCACAGGAAACGTGACTGGTGCCATGTTGCAGACTATTGCTTCTACCTTGATCTTAGTGACTGACCACCCCTCACAGATTCTGGTTACATGTCTGGTTATATCACTCCTCCTGTTGTTCATAGGATACTCATTTTTAGAGTTATCAGTCACTCAGAAAGGTTCATAACTTTACTTTCACAAGCCTAGGTTTCCACGGACCAAAAAGAGTTCCAGGGATGTGTGTTAAGTGTCTGTTATCAAGTAAGATATGTCATAATATCTGACATCTTTGGACTTCCCTTATGGCTCAGATGGTGAAGAATCCACTTGAAATGCTGGAGACTTGGGTTTGAACCCTGGGTTGGGAAGATCACCTGGTGAAGGGAAAGGCTACCCACTCCAGTATTCTGGCCTAGAGAGTTCCACGGACTGTATAGTCCATAGGTTCACAAATGCTGGACACAACTGAGTGATTTTCACTCACTCACTCTCTCACTGACATACTTAAAACACATCTTACATGGCTTTATTTTAAATGTCAATGTTTTTAGATACTATTGTTGCATCTAAACCTTTGAAAGTAGGAAAAATAATTCTTGAAAAGGCATGGGTTCATTATAGTGATCTGAAGAGCTCTATGCCTACATATTGAGGAACAGTGCAAACCTTAGAAGAACATCTTAGTGCTTTTGCCTAATGGATTTGCTTGTATAGGACACATGTTCTTAAGTATTTTGATGCCATGGACTCTGCAGTATGGTAAAGCCTCAGTTCAGTTCAGTTCAATTCAGTCTCTCAGTCGTGTCCGACACTTTGCAACCCCATGAATTGCAGCACGCCAGGCCTCCCTGTCCATCACCATCTCCCAGAGTTCACTCAGACTCACGTCCATTGAGTCCGTGATGCCATCCAGGCATCTCATCCTGGGTCGTCCCCTTTTACTCCTGCCCCCAATCCCTCCCAGCATCAGAGTCTTTTCCAATGAGTCAATTCTTCTCACGAGGTGGCCAAAGTACTGGAGTTTAAGCTTTAGTATCATTCCTTCCAAAGAAATCCCAGGGCTGATCTCCTTCAGAATGGACTGGTTGGATCTCCTTGCAGTCCAAGGGACTCTCAAGAGTCTTCTCCAACACCACAGTTCAAAAGCATCAATTCTTCAGTGCTCAGCCTTCTTCACAGTCCAACTCTCACATCCATACATGACCACTTGAAATACCATAGCCTTGACTAGACGGACTTTAGTCGGCAAAGTAATGTCTCTGCTTTTCAATATGCTATCTAAGTTGGTTATAACTTTTCTTCCAAGGGGTTAGCGTCTTTTAATTTCATGGCTGCAGTCACCATCTACAGTGATTTTGGAGCCAAAAAAAATAAACTCTGACACTGTTTCCACTGTTTTCCCATCTATTTCCCATGAAGTGATGGGACCAGATGCCATGATCTTCGTTTTCTGAATGTTGAGCTTTAAGACAACTTTTTCACTCCTCTTTCACTTTCATCAAGAGGCTTTTTAGTTCTTCTTCACTTTCTGCCATAAGGGTGCTGTCATCTGCATATCTGAGGTTATTGATATTTCTCCCGGCAATCTTGATTCCAGCTTGTGTTTCTTCCAGTCCGGCATTTCTCATGATGTACTCCATTCTGAAAGAGATCAATCCTGGGATTTCTTTGGAAGGAATGATGCTAAAGCTGAAACTCCAGTACTTTGGACATCTCATGCGAAGAATTGACTCATTGGAAAAGACTCTGATGCTGGGAGGGATTGGGGGCAGGAGGAGGAGGGGACGACCCAGGATGAGATGGCTGGATGGCATCACGGACTTGATGGATGTGAGTCTGAGTGAACTCTGGGAGATGGTGATGGACAGGGAGGCCTGGCGTGCTGCAATTCATGGGGTCGCAAAGAGTCGGACAAGACTGAGAGACTGAACTGAACTGGACTGAACTGAACTGGACTCTGCATTGAAGTTAAATAAGCAGGGTGACAATATACAGCCTTGACGTGCTCCTTTTCCTATTTGGAACCAGTCTGTTGTTCCATGTCCGGTTCTAACTGTTGTTTCCTGACCTGCATACAGATTTCTCAAGACACAGGTCAGGTGGTCTGGTATTCCCATCTTTTTCAGAATTTTCCAGTTTATTGTGATCCACACAGTCAAAGGCTTTGGCATAGTCAATAAAGCAGAAATAGATGTTTTTCTGGAACTCTCTCGCTTTTTCCATGATCCAGGAGATGTTGGCAATGTGATCTCTGGTTCCTCTGCCTTTTCTAAAACCAGCATGAACATCAGGGAGTTCACGGTTCATGTATTGCTGAAGCCTGGGTTGGAGAATTTTTAGCATTCCTTTACTAGCGTGTGAGATGAGTGTAATTGTGCAGTAGTTTGAGCATTCTTTGGCATTGTCATTCTTTGGGATTGGAATAAAAACTGACCTTTTCCAGTCCTGTGGCCACTGCTGAGTTTTCCAAATTTGCTGGCATATTGAGTGCAGCACTTTCACAGCATCATCTTTCAGGATTTGAAATAGCTCAACTGGAATTCCATCACCTCCACTAGCTTTGTTCGCAGTGATGCTTTCTAAGGCCCACTTGACTTCACATTCCAAGATGTCTGGCTCTAGATTAGTGATCACATCACCATGGTTATCTGGGTCGTGAAGATCTTTTTTGTACAGTTCTTCTGTGTATTCTTGCCACTTCTTCTTAATATCTTCTGCTTCTGTTAGGTCCCTACCATTTCTGTCCTTTATCGATCCCATCTTTGCATGAAATGTTCCCTTGGTACCTCTAATTTTCTTGAAGAGATCGCTAGTCTTTCCCATTCTGTTGTTTTCCTCTATTTCTTTTCATTGATCGCTGAAGGAGGCTTTCTTATCTTCTTGCTATTCTTTGGAACTCTGCATTCAGATGCTTATATCTTTCCTTTTCTCCTTTGCTTTTCACCTCTCTTCTTTCCACAGCTATTTGTAAGGCCTCCCCAGACAGCCATTTTGCTTTTTTGCATTTCTTTTCCATGGGGATGGCCTTAAGCACAGACGGCTGCGAGCAGGCGCACTTAAGCGCAGGTGGCCAAGAGGAGCTACCTCATGTCCGAGCTCAGGGACAGCGGCCTAAGGTGCCAGGCTGCAACGGTGCAGGAACGGCCGAGAGGAGCTACCCTGCATCCGAGGTCAGGAGCGGCGGCTGAGAGGAGCTACTCTGCGTCTGAGGTCAGTGGTGGCCGGGAGGAGCTACCCCGAGTCCGAGACCAGTGGCGGCCTGGTGGAGAAACCCCGCGTCCAAGGTCAGGGGAGGCGGCTGGGAGGAGACACCCTGCATCCGAGGTTAGTAGCAGCGGCTGAGAGGAGCTACCCTGCTTCGGAGGTCAGTGGCCGCGGGGAGAAGCCACCTGAGAAGCGGTGGCTGCGCAGGCACAGGAGGGCCTAGAGGAGCTATCCCACGTTGAAGGTCAGGAACGGAGGTGGTAAGGAGATACCCCTCATCCAAGGTAAGGAACAGCCGCTGTGCTTTGCTGGAACAGCTGTGAAGAGATACCCCACGCCCAAGGTAAGAGAAACCCAAGTAAGATGGTAGGTGTTGCAAGAGGGCATCAGAGGGCAGACACACTGAAACCATACTCACAGAAAACTAGTCAATCTAATCACACTAGGACCACAGCCTTGTCTAACTCAATGAAACTAAGCCATGCCTGTGGGGCAACCCAAGACGGGCGGGTCATGGTGGAGAGGTCTGACAGAATGTGGTCCACTGGAGAAGGGAATGGCAAGCCACTTCAGTATTCTTGCCTTGAGAACCCCATGAACAGTAGGAAAAGGCAAAAAGATAGGATACCAAAAGAGGAACTCCCCAGGTCATTAGGTGCCCAATATGCTACTGGAGATCAGTGGAGAAATAACTCCAGAAAGAATGAAGGGATGAAGCCAAAGCAAAAACAATACCCAGTTGTGGATGTCACTGGTGATAGAAGCGAGGTCCAATACTATAAAGAGCAACATGCATAGGAACTTGGAATGTTAGATCCATGAATCAAGGCAAATTGGAAGTGGTCAAACAAGAGATGGCAAGGGTGAACGTAGACATTCTAGGAATCAGTGAACTAAAATGGACTGGAATGAGTGAATTTAACTCAGATGACCATTATATCTACTACTGCGGGCAGGAATCCCTCAGAAGAAATGGAGTAGCCATCACGGTCAACAAAAGAGTCCAAAATGCAATCTCAAAAATGGCAGAATGATCTCTGTTCATCTCCAAGGCAAGCCATTCAATATCACAGTTATCCAAGTCTATGCCCCAGCAAGTAATGCTGAAGAAACTGAAGTTGAACGGTTTTATGAAGACCTACAAGACCTTTTAGAATTAACACCCCAAAAAGATGTCCTTTTCATTATAGGGGACTAGAATGCAAAAGTAGGAAGTCAGGAAACACCTGGAGTAACAGGCAAATTTGGCCTTGGAATGCGGAATGAAGCAGGGCAAAGACTAATAGAGTTTTGCCAAGAAAATGCACTGGTCATAGCAAATACCCTCTTCCAACAACACAAGAGAAGACTCTACACATAGACATCACCAGATGGTCAACACCGAAATCAAATTGATTATATTCTTTGTAGCCAAAGATGGAGAAGCTCTACACAGTCAACAAAAACAAGACCAGGAGCTGACTGTGGCTCAGATCATGAACTCCTTATTACCAAATTCAGACTCAAATTGAAGAAAGTAGGGAAAACCGCTAGACCATTCAGGTATGACCTAAATCAAATCCCTTATGATTATACAGTGGAAGTGAGAAATAGATTTAAGGACCTAGATCTGATAAATAGAGTGCCTGATGAACTATGGTAAAGCCTACAGACTCAGAAAAAAAAATGTTTTCAAATGCACAAAATAAAATACAAATGATTCCAAAAGGAAATCAATTTTATTGAAAAGCAGTTATGAAATCATTAAGAAGTGATATAATAATGCATGCATGTCTTTGTTACATAACCACAGATAGTGGCAGGTCCAGGAATATTATATTGAAATAGTGGTAGGTGTAAACAGTATTTCAAAGTATTTCTAAAAGTGAAATATGATTGATAATATTTGTATTTTCTGTTGGTGACACAGACAAAAGTATTGCAAATGTTGGTATGGCTTGTTTAATAAATTAATAGCTAAGTAAAGTGCTAAATTTCAGTAAAAGAATAGGGAAAATAAAGGTTTCCGAATTCTTTCCCCAATTAAAAGCAATCTATTTGCATTTTGTCACTACCCCGCTTAGTAAAATATTTCCAGTTGCTCTGTTGAGGATGGTTAGCCTGTAGAATTCAATGAAAGATGCAGGCTTTCCTTGAATCAATCCTTCTGTTGATTCGTAACATTCCTGCTTTCTTTCTGGGAGACTGTTACAGAGTTTTTGTGGCACTCAATTGGTCCTGGCTTCCCTCATCAGCATGGGCTTTCCAGGTGGCACTAGTGGTGAAAGAATCTGCCTGCAGTTCAAGAGAATTGCAGGAGATGCAGGTTCAATCCCTTGGTTGTGAAGATTTCCTGGATTAGGAAATGGCAACCCACTCCAGTATTCTTGCCTGAAAAATTTCATGGACAGAGGAGCTTGGTGGGCTACAGTCCCTTGTCAGCAAGGTGTGGTCCCTAGCTATTGAAAAATATTATCATTTTGCAGAAAGGTAGTTTTTTTTTTTTTCCTCAGAATTTTCCTCTACTTTGGGTACTCATTCACACTGGATATGACTTTTAAAAAAGCAGGAAGGATTCTATCAGAACCAACAGTTTCCCTCTTGCCCGATAAGATGATGATGGCATCACAAATAAAACTCCTCCCCTTCCTCTGGAAACGCAGTCCTCCTGAGGGATTCCACTTTGCCTCTTCAGCAGTGTGAAATGACCCAGGAAAAGACTTAATAAGTGCATGTCAGACACAAAGTAAACAGAAAAAAATGATAAATGGATCACTGGGCCACCCTATCTCAGTGCAGTTTGGCTGAGGACTATGCATTTGATTCTATAGGTTTTCTGTGTTAACTATGGTCAGGGATTCCCAGGTAGATTCAGCCTGAGGCTATTACTTATAATAATTGAGACTGATGAAAGGTCGTGGTATTTTTACAGCTAAGCTGTGACATGAAATATATCACTTTGCTTCAGTCAAAGAAAATATTATACACTTCACTGACAAAAGGTTGGGTACTTAGTTTTTCCTTCCCACACTGTCTACAATGTATTTGCTTGGATTTACCAATAAATTTTACATTTAAAATGTTTCAGAAAATTGCCTGGTGCTAGAATGAGGTTATTCAGGTATAAGACAAATGTTTCAGGATCATTAGGAAATTAATTGCACGAAATGATTGACACAGAAGAGGTGTTACATATAGCCTTGCACCTTTGAACACAACACCATAGATTCCTTGTGAAAAACTGCTTATCATGTTAAAATACCAGAATTGTTTAGAGTAAAAATCAACTGTTTAGAAAGTTGTACATTCATAACATTTCATGATGATTATTTTTTTTCTGCTTATGCTTAACATATAGCTACCAATGAATATTTGTGTAAGAGCTGGCACCGCAGTCATCAGTGCTTGGGAATTTTTTTTTAATTAGTGACATATTTCATTACTATTTGGACAAATAAAGAAAATCTGTAGTAGAATATGTTATTTATGATAAAGAAAATGTAAAATAAAACTGAAGAAATCAGTACCAAAAGGTATTAAGAGGAAAATTCAGTGTGCCAAATTCTATGTAAATTTAACTATCCAGTGATATAGAAAATACGTGAACTAAGCCTGTAAACTAAGAATTCGCTCAAAGTCTTAAAGATTTCAAGTAAAATTGATAATAAGGATAAAACTAAAGTTAAATATATTCTTTAAAAGGAGAAGTAGTTTAATAAATCTTAGAGTTATTTGTTTATGAAAATATAGAAAACAAAATTTTAACATAAAAAATAAGTTCAGTTCAGTCGCTCAGTTGTGTCCGACTCTTTGCGACCCCATGAATAGCAGCATGCCAGGCCTCCCTGTCCATCACCATCTCCCGGAGTTCACTCAGACTCATGTCCATCGAGTCAGTGATGCCATCCAGCCATCTCATCCTCTGTCATCCCCTTCTCCTCCTGTCCCCAATCCTTCCCAGCATCAGAGTCTTTTCCAATGAGTCAACTCTTCACATGAGGTGGCAAAAGTACTGGAGTTTCAGCTTTAGCATAATTCCTTCCAATGAACACCCAGGACTGATCTCCTTTAGAATAGACTGGTTGGATTTCCTTGCAGTCCAAGGGACTCTCAAGAGTCTTCTCCAATACCACAGTTCAAAAGCATCAATTCTTCAGTGCTCAGCTTTCTTCCCAGTCCAACTCTCACATCCATACATGACTACTGGAAAAACCATAGTCTTGACTAGATGGACCTTTGTTGGCAGAATAATGTCTCTGCTTTTCAATATGCTATCTAGGTTGGTCATAACTTTTCTTCCAAGGAATAAGCGTCTTTTAATTTCATGGCTGCAGTCACCATCTACAGTGATTTTGGAGCCCCCCAAAATAAACTCTGACACTGTACTGTTTCCCCATCTATTTCCCATTAAGTGATGGGACCGGATGCCATAATCTTCGTTTTCTGAATGTTGAGTTTAAGCCAACTTTTTCACTCTCCTCTTTCACTTTCATCAAGAGGCTCTTTAGTTCTTCTGCACTTTCTGCCATAAGGGTGGTGTCATCTGCATATCTGAGGTTATTGATATTTCTCCTGGAAATCTTGATTCCAGCTTGTGTTTCTTCCAGCCCAGCGTTTCTCATGATGTACTCTGCATATAAGTTAAATAAGCAGGGTGACAATATACAGCCTTGATGTACTCCTTTACCTATTTGGAACCAGTCTGTTGTTCCATGTCCAATTCTAATTGTTGCTTCCTGACCTGCATACAGGTTTCTCAAGAGGCAGATTAGGTGGTCTGGTATTCCCATCTTTTTCAGATTTTTCCACAGTTTATTGTGATCCACACAGTCAAAGGCTTTGGCATAGACAATAAAGCAGAAATAGATGTTTTTCTGGAACTCTCTTGCTTTTTCCATGATCCAGTGGATGTTGGCAATTTGATCTCTGGTTCCTCTGCCTTTCCTAAACCCAGGTTGAACATCTGGAATTTCATGGTTCACATATTGCTGAAGCCTGGCTTGGAGAAATTTGAGCATTACTTTACTAGCATGTGAGATGAGTGCAATTGTGCAGTAATTTGAGCATTCTTTGGCATTGCCTTTCTTTGAAGTTGGAATGAAAACTCACCTTTTCCAGTCTTGTGGCCACTGCTGAGTTTTCCAAATTTGCTGGCATATTGAGTGCAGCACTTTCACAGCATCATCTTTCAGGATTTGAAATAGCTCTACTGGAATTCCATCACCTCCACTAGCTTTGTTCGTAGTGATGCTTTCTAAGGCCCACTTGACTTCACATTCCAGGATGTCTGGCTATAGGTGAGTGATCACCATTGTGATTATCTGGGTCATGAAGATCTTTTTTGTACAGTTCTTCTGTGTATTCTTGCCACCTCTTCTTAATAGCTTCTGCTTCTGTTAGGTCCCTACCATTTCTGTCCTTTATCAAGCGCATCTTTGCATGAAATGTTCCCTTGGTATCTCTAATTTTCTTGAAGAGATCTCTAGTCTTTCCCATTCTGTTGTTTTCCTCTATTTCTTTTCATTGATCGCTGAAGAAGGCTTTCTTATCTCTTCTTGCTATTCTTTGGAACTCTGCATTCAGATGCTTGTATCTTTCCTTTTCTCCTTTGCTTTTCACTTCTCTTCTTTCCACAGCTATTTGTAAGGCTTCCCCAGAGAGCCATTTTACTTTTTTGTATTTCTTTTCCATGGGGATGGTCTTGATCCCTGTCTCCTGTACAATGTCATAAACCTCAGTCCATAGTTCATCAGGCACTCTATCTATCAGATCTAGTCCCTTAAGTCTATTTCTCACTTCCACTGTATAATCATAATGGATTTGATTTAGGTCATACCTGAATCAGCTGTAAGTAAATATATAATAATTTATTTAATAAGAAATAGAATGCTATAATAGAAGTGTTTAGTATCTGTTAAAAGGGTGGACTTGGATGGGCTGCTGGCTAGAATCTCCTGAGTCAATCTGGAGAAAGTACAGAAGCTTGTGGAAGACATGGGTAAGGAAGACTAGCAAAAATTGAGGAAAATAAAAAACAAAAACCCAAAACACCTTGAGAACACAGCACATGGAGGGGAGGGCCTTGTTGTGTTTGTAGCCAGAACACAGGGTAATAGGAGGCTGGTCAGGGAGAAAAGTTGTAGGAAAGTTTTCAGTTCTGCTTTTACATTCCAATGGATTGCCTTGACATAATCCCTCCCCTCGGCCCGCCCCCCCCCCCCCCGCCCCGTGGTGGCTCAGAGGTTAAAGCGTCTGCCTGCAATGAGGGAGACCTGGGTTCGATCCCTGGGTTGGAAAGACCCCCTGGAGAAGGATGTGGCAACCCACTCCAGTATTCTTGCTTGGAGAATCCCATGGACGGAGGAGCTTTGTGGGCTACAATCCACGGGTCGCAAAGAGTCGGACATGACTGAGTGACTTCACTTTCACTTTCTCTGCCATGAAAGATGTCAGGACAGCCCAGGCCACTGGAGGTATTGAGCAGTAAGACTGCAATTGATGAAGAGTCTGGCTTACTTCAACCCTTGGACATTCACTTCTTCAGTCTTCTTTCTCCAAACCCTCAAACAGGGTTTATAAACCAAACAGGATTCCTCTTTTGAAACTGCTTATTCAAAATAGCTTAAAAACAAATCTACAACTAGAAGACTTGTATGGAAGAGTTAACATGATTCTTGGGGGCCTGGGTCTTTCTGCTCTGGGGCCCATCCCTTCTCTTTATATAAAATAGAGGAGCTTAGCCTTTGGGCTTATCCTAATATGTATTGCTAGAAAGAACAATTGGTACTCTTAGCTGCTTGTGTTCCAAAATTCTTAAGAGTTAGTGGATAAATAAACTGTGATACATTCAGATGATGCAATATTATTCAGCGCTAAAAATAAATGAGCTATCAGGCCATGAAAAGGCATGTATAAAACATACATACACATTACTAAGTGAGAAAAAAAAATCTGGAAAGCCTTCGTACTATATTGTTGCTGCTCAGTCACTAAGTCATGTCTGATTCTTTGTAAGCCCTTGGAATGCAGCATGCCAGGCTTCCCTGTCTTTCACTATGTCCCAGAGTTTGCTAAAATTCATGTCCATTGAGTTGGTGATGCTATCCAACCATCTCATTCTCTGTCACCCCCTTCTCTTCCTGCCCTCAATCTATCCCAGTATCAGGGTCTTTTGTAATGAATGGACTCTACGCATCAGGTGGCCAAAGTAATGGAGTTTCAGCTCCAGCATCAGTCCTTCCAGTGAATATTCAGGGTTGATTTCCTTTAGGATTGACTGGTTTGACCTCCTTGCAGTGAAAGGGTCTCTCAAGAGTCTTCTCCAATACCATGTATATAACATTTGAGAAAGGCAAAGCTTGGAGAAGTGGTAGTCAAGGTTGGGCTAGGGAAGGGATGAGTAGATGGAGCACAGTGTAATTTTAGGATAATGAAACTGTTCTGCACAATACTACAGAATATAAAGCATAAATAAATATATGTGTAAAGAAATCAAGTACAATAAAATGCTAATTATAGAATTCAGTTGGAGGGCATTTGAATGCTGATTCTGAAATTCTCTCAATTTTTTTTGTATTTTGGCAAACTTTCACCATAAAGTGTTGCAGAGAGAGAGAGAGAACTAACAGAAAAGGACAGAAAAACTACTCCCACCTTATTTTGCATGGCCCTTGTAATAGATTGGAATCAAAGACATGGACCAAATATGAAGAACTAAGATGTATGGTTATTCATTTTTATTAAGCTATTAGTTTTTAATAGGTAAGCTATATTTTTTAGAGTAGCTTTGAGCTAATAGCCAGATTAAGCCAGAAGTGCAAAGCGATCTTATATACACAAACTTGCCGGTGAGGAATGTCTCAGACCACAGAAATACCTTTGTTAATACTGATGAGTCTGCAGTGACACATGTCTGTGTTCAGGGCCATAGTTTACACTAGGATTCACTTTTGTACAATTGCCAAAACACTAAAAGTGTAAACTGGAGATGGAACAACAGACTGGTTCCAAATAGGAAAAGGAGTCTGTCAAGGCTGTATGTTGTCACCCTGCTTATTTAACTTCTATGCAGAGTACATCATGAGAAACGCTGGGCTGGAAGAAGCACAAGCTGGAATCAAGATTGCCGGGAGAAATACCAATAACCTCAGAGATGCAGATGAAACCACCCTTATGGTAGAAAGTGAAGAGGAACTAAAAGCCTCTTGATGAAAGTGAAAGTGGAGAGTGAAGAAATTGGCTTAAAGCTCAACATTCAGAAAACAAAGATCATGTCATCTGGTCCCATCACTTCATGGGAAATATATGGGGAAACAGTGGAAACAGTGGCTGACTTTATTTTTCTGGGCTCCAGATGGAGATGGAGACGGAGATTGCAGCCATGAAATTAAAAGACACTTACTCCTTGGAAGAAAAGTTATGACCAACCTAGATAGCATATTCAGAAGCAGAGACATTACTTTGCTGACTAAGGTCCGTCTAGTCAAGGCTATAGTTTTTCCTGTGGTCATGTATGGATGTGAGAGTTGAACTATAAAGAAATCTGAGCACTGAAGAATTGATGCTTTTGAACTGTGGTATTGGAGAAGACCCTTGAGAGTTCCTTGGACTGCAAAGAGATCCAATCAGTCCATTCTGAAGGAGATCAACCCTGGGATTTCTATGGAAGGACTGATGTTGAAGCTGAAACTCCAGTACTTTGGCCACCTCATGGGAAGAGTTGACTCATTGGAAAAGACTCTGATGCTGGGAGGGATTGGGGGCAGGAGGAGAAGGGGACGACCAAGGATGAGATGGCTGGATGGCATCACTGAGTCGATGGACATGAGTCTGAGTGAACTCCAGGAGATGGTGATGGACAGGGAGGCCTGGCGTGCTGCGATTCATGGGGTCGCAAAGAGTCGGACACAACTGAGCGACTGAACTGAACTGAACATTTTACTATACCTGTTTTTATCACACATATATTTATCTGTGATTCTTATTTTTTAAATGCATTTCAAATTAAGTTAGTACATGTCATTTTGTACATAGTCTTGTTGTTATTTAGTTGCTAAGTTGTGTCCGACTCTTTGCAACCCCATGGACTGCAGCCTGCTAGACTTCTCTGGCTTTGGGATTTCTCAGGCAAGAACACCAGAGTGGGTTGCCATTTCCTTCTTCATCATTAGTATATACGTCATTAACTAGAATTCAGTGCTTATTTACGGTTATTCTTTTTTCTTTTTTGGTAATATTTATGCACAATGAAATATCAAATCTTATGGGATCATTTGAAAACCATTTAGTAAACAGCACATGACTATATCTCCAGAGAGTTCACTAATATTCTTTCTCAGTATATCTTCATCCTTATGCCCACCATAAATTAGTTTTATTTGTTTGAGACAACACTGAGTAAAGATGGAATATTTGAGTGTGTAATTTTTTGTGTAAGTTTTCATTCACTCAGCACACAATTTGTGAGATTCAGCCATGTCAGAATATCTATTAGTGGTTTGTTCTTCTTTATTGTCTAGAATCACACTATAGACATCCACTGTAGAAACACAGTGAAAAGTGTTAGCCGCTCAGTCACGTCCAACTCTTTGTGATCCCATGGACTGTAGCCTGCCAGGCTGCTCTGTTCATGAATTCTCCAGGCAAGAATACTGGAGTGGGTAGCCAATCCCTTCTCCAGGGGATCTTCCCAACCCAGGAATCAAATCTGTGTTCCCTGCATTGCACGCAGATTCTTTACCGCCTGAGCCATAGAAACAGATTATAATTTATTTATTCTTTTTCCTGAGCTTGATATGTAGGCTATTTCCTTTTTTGAGTTATTATTAATAAAGTTGCAGTGAGCAATTTTGCGCAAGTCTTTTTTGGACTTTTATGTTCCTTTGGAATCGCTGGGTTGTAATCTCTTTCTGAAGAAAGTAGAAAAGATTTTTTTTAAAATGGTAGCATGTTACCATACCATCACAGTATATTAAAGTTACAATTGCTACACATTCTTGGCAACATTAACATTATCTATCTTTTGATTTTAGATATTTTAGTGGATATATGGTTGTATTATATTGTAGTTTAAATTTGAGTCTTCCTGATGTCTAATGATATTCAGTGCTTTTTAATATACTTATTGTCCACTTGTGCATATTATCCTTTGTGAAACATATGTTTTAATTTTTCCCTTTTCCTATTGGGTAGCTATCTTTTTATGATTGTCTTATAAGAGTTGTGTGTATTTGTGTGTGTGTGTGTATAATATATTCTTATTACCAGGCCTAAGTCAGTCATATGAATTGTAAATATTTCCTCATAGTCTACAGCAAGCCTATTCATTTACTTAAAAAAGTCTTTGGATGAGCTGAAGATGTCAATTTTTATGAAGCATTGTTTATAATATTTTCCTTTTTTGGAGTTTTAGAGAAACTTTTACCTATTTTCAAATCACACACACAAAAAATCTTATGTTTTCCCTTGAAGGCTTTATAGTTTTAGCTTTTATGTTTAGGTTTGGGATGTATCTCCATTAATCCAAACATCCATAAGTATGTGTGGTGAGTTAGAAAGAGGGTGAAAGGGTCGTCACTCAGTCGTGTCCGACTTTGTGTGACCCCATGGACTGTAGCCTACCACGCTCCTTCATCCATGGGATTTTCCAGGCAAGAGTACTGGAGTGGGTTGCAATTTCCTTCTCCAGACGATCTTCCCAACCCAGGGATTGAACACAGGTCTTCTGCATTGTAGGCAGACGCTTTACCATCCGAGCTACCGGGGAAGTCATGTTTATTTTTTTATTTGAATACCTATTTGTTCCCGTACCATTTTGTTGAAAAAATTTTTCCTTTTCTTGTTAGCATGCCTTTTCACCCTTGTCAAATATTAAATGATCCCATAGTATGACTATTACTGGGCTCTCTATTTTATTGATCTAATTATTGACCTTTTGATAGTACCTACTGTCTAAATTAATATGTTCTTATAGTAACTCTTAAACACAGAATAAAAGACTTGAAGTTGACTTTTAGTAAAAATAGACATGTGGAAAATTAATATGACAACTAAGTTCACTTAATATAAATAATATTTATCATTTAAAAGTTGGAGGGCAAATAAAATGAACAAAAGGTGTTAGTGAATAAAGCAGAAAAAATTACACACATATAACCAATATTTATGAATACTTTACTTATAATAAAAATGATTCAGATAGCACTTCGCATAATCTAAAATGGCAGCATTTTAAGTGATTGTATTAGGAGCTGATAGACTACCTATATCTAATTTAGCCAATGCTCATTTATCTGGATAAAATATTGGAATATGCATATGACTGAAAAAATAATTTTGTCTTTTGACCCAGTAACTTAACCTTTTGGATTCCTTGCTAGAGGTGGAGAGCAATTAATATGCTCAAATATTAATACTCAAGAAATTTTCTTTATAATTTTGGTACATGAAATAATTTCAAATTTTATTATGTAATGAAAAATCTCAGGCTTTTGAGATATGTTCATAAATATAAGGAAATAATTAATATGTGGAAAAAGGCAGGATTAAACATCTATGTACAATGCAATCCTAGTTTTCTAAAATAAAACGTTTACACATGCAGGGCAAAAACAGTGCTGGAAAGGAATATTTCAAGAATTTGACTATTATTTATTTAACACCAGTACTTCTAAACAGTAAGATTTAAAGTAAGCTTTGTTATCTACTTTATACTTTTCTGTCCCTTCTGTATTTTATAATGGGTATTTATTTTTATAATTTAGTAAGATAAATCCTCTTTTAAAAAGTTAATAAGGAGCAACACAATACTGTGAGAATACACGTTCTCAGAATATGTCTGAAATAGAGAATGAGTAATTACTTACTCGTGAGAGAATGGCAGTGCATTGGAAATAGAAAGATCCCGCACTAGAGGGCTGTCCAAGGAAGAGCTTAGTTGAATACATAGGCTCTTGTCTCTTTGTCTGGGCTCCTCTACTGTTCAACAGTGTATCTTTGGATAATTTCCAGATGACTAGACTATTTAATCTACTGGGATGGTCATACCCAGTAACAAATGGTTAACAGTTCCTCAAAACTCCTTACTGTCCTATTTGAAGGCACAGAAGAGCAAAAGCTAATGATACCCATACCTACAAATTTGTTTCAGCTTCAGGTAACAGTTTTACTGTGTGTAAGACATTGTTGCATATCTGTATATTTATTTAATGCTTACTCTATATAAGGCATTTATATAAGACCTTACGGTCTTATGTCCTTATGAGGACAGGTAGAACCAATAAATAGATCTGTTTCCAGAATGACCATGGTGAGGCGCTTCAGCAGCCCCTGGAGGTGCTTCCAGTCTGTATGCCTGCTCTCAGAGCATCGGTTGACCAGCTGGATCTGAAATTTTAGCCGCCTCTTATTGCCAAGTGTGATGTAGTATATGCCACTGAAGAGAATTAGAAATAGCATTTAATTAAGTGTAAATTGTTTCAGCAAGGTCTTCCCTGGTGACTCAACGGTGAAAAATCCACCTGGGATACAGAAGATGCAGGAGACTCAGGTTCAATCCTTGGGTCAGGAAAATCCTTGGAGTAGGAAATGGCAACCCATTCCCGTATTCTTGCCTAGTGAATCCACGTGGACCGAGGAGCCTGGCAGACTGCAGTGCATGGGGTTACAAAGAGTTTGACATGACTGAAGCGACAGAGCACACACACACTAATTGTTTTATCAATAAGCATTCACTTATAATGCCCTATAAACAAAGCATTTGATTCATTTCCCGTCCAATCACGGAGTGCCTTGGTGGATAACCCATATTTTTCAAATTAGTGACCTGGACATATAATTAGGAGGGTGGAAAGTGCATAAATGTATCAGAGACTTCCTTGGAACTAGGCTGATTTCTATCAGATAGATGCTTCTTTATTCTAGAAACCTAACTGGTATGCCTGTTTTATAAGCATAAGCATGTGCATTTTAACTATAAAATAAGTAAATATTTTGGGAAAAAAGCGCCCAGGGGTAGCATGGATTTTCCTGGCAAGAATACTGGAATGGATTGTCATTTCCTCCTCCAGGGAAACTTCCAAACCCAGTAATCAAACCTGTGTCTCCTGCTTTGCAGGTGGATTCTTTATATCTAAGCCCACAGGGAAGCCTTGACAAGGTAAGCGAAACAAAATTTGGCTAACCTCTTCTCATTGCATGGAAGGTACTAAATTGCAGTAAGACTAGACTGAGGAGAAAACTATTGCAAAATCACTGTAGATGGTGGTGACTGCAGCCATGAAATCAAGAGACACTTACTCCTTGGAAGAAAAGCTATGACCAACATAAACAGCATATTGAAAAGCAGAGACATTGCTTTGTCAACAAAGGTCTGTCTAGTAAAGATTATGGTTTTTCCAGTAGTCATGTATGGATGTGAGAGTTGAACTATAAAGAAAGCTGAGTGCAGAAGAATTGATGCTTTTGAACTGTGGTGTTGGAGAAAATTCTTGAGAGTCCCTTGGATTGTAAGGAGATCCAACCAGTCTATCCTAAAGGAAATCGGTTCTGAATGTTCATTGGAAAGACTGATTCTGAAGCTGAAACTCCAATACTTTGCCACCTGATGCAAAGAGCTGACTCATTTGAAAAGACCCTGATGCTGGGAAAGATTGAAGGCAGGAGGAGAAGGGGATGACAGAAGATGAGATGGTTGGATGGCATCACAGACTCAATGGACATGAGTTTGAGTAAACACCAGGAGTTGTTGATAGACAGGGAGGCCTGGTGTGTCACAAAGAGTTGGACATGACTGAGCGACTGAACTGAACAATGAGAATATCATGAATAGCACAAAGTATGTAATACTAGTGAGATCTCATTTATAATTTAGTAAACAACTTCCAGTGAAAACTATTCATTTATTTTCTAACGCAGAATGGAATATATTAGGCAACGTATCCTTGAATGACTGTGTTTCTCAAATCATCTCATGCAAAGTATCATGTATTAAGTGAAAAGTGAAGTCACTCAGTCGTGTCTGACTCTTTGTGACCCTGTGGACTGTAGCCCACCAGGCTCCTCTCTCCATGGGATTCTCCAGGCAAGAATACTGGAGTGGGTTGCCATTTCCTTCTCCAGGGGATCTTCCTGACCCAGGGATCAAACCCAGGTATCCTGCATTGCAGGCAGACGCTTTAACCTCTGAGCCACCAGGGAAGCCCAAAGTCCTGTATTAAACCCCTGCGGCTTGAACAGTCAGATCCCACTCACCAGTTCGAGAACCTGGAGTTATCGTTTTCCTTGAAATGTTCACATGCTCCTTTGGTGCTGAGACCTTGGCAAAATCCAAAGCAATGACCTTCAACACTGACATTCTTTTATGTTTTCATCCTATTTCCATACTGGGGTTGACTTGTTCACTCCTCTCTCATCCCCTGCTAGAGCATCCCCTGCTCTCCTGATTTTGCAGACACCATCTCTTTCCCACTTGGTCATACCATCTGTCTCTACATTACAGTTTACTCTGCATGAATACCAGGTAGCAGACGTGATTTTGCCCAATAGCAAGTACAGTGGAAAGTCTTTCACAGGCGCCCCACAATCTGTGAACATATGATCAGTCTAGGATAACACGTTGTGCTAAAAATATACCAGAGAAATGTTCATGTGGTGATAAACAAGGAACCTGACTCAAGGCAAGATACGCGCATGTGCCACGAGCCTCTGAAATGTGTTTCCATGTGCACCCAGATGAGGATGGTCTGTCAATGGGAGACAGCAGGATCAACTAATGTCTGTTTCTTTATTGCAAGTGTTAACGTACATTTATCAGTGTCAGCATTGTGTGTTTGGCCTAAAACTCAAATTGCAAGTTAAATGAGTGGGAATCTAGAAGTACTTATGACGTGGTTGGTTTGATCAACAGAAATTTGTATAATTTCCCTGATAACTTCTGACACTGCCCCTTGACCTTAGGGGGGATATCCCAGCAGGTCTGAAAGAACAGCTTTCAGAGAAAGGATTGTGTCTCCTATGGTTTGTGCTGCATCGTTCAACCTTTATTGATCTATGCATGCATGCTGCATGCTAAGCTGCTTCAGTTGTGCCTGACTCTGCAACCCCATGGACTGTAGCCTGCCAGGCCATCTATCCATGGAATTCTCCTGGCAAGAAGAGAGTGGGTTGCCATGCCTTCCTCCAGTGGATCTTTCTGACCCAGGGATTGAACCCAAGTGTCCTGCACTTCAGGCACCACTTGGGAAGCCCTTATTTATCTACTGTTCAGTAGCTAAGTCGTATCTGACTCTTTGCAACTCATAGACTGCAGCATGCCAGGCTTCCCTGTCCCTCACCATCTCCTGGAATTTGCCCAAGTTCATATGCATTGAATCGGTGATACCATCCATTGTTTTTTATCTGTTTTGTCTTTAGTAGAACTTGGCACTATCCCTCAAATGTTAACTGCATAGAGATCTTTTGCAGAGTGATTGTCAGTTTATGCAGAGAAGACTTGCACAGATTTTTTATTTCATTTTACTGGATACCAAGGACTGCTTTTTTGAAACTTAGAACTTGTAACTTGCTTTAATTAACCTAGTAATCAATATCTATTTTTATTTAGTCAGCAACAATGGTTTGGAACAGTTTGGGAACCATTGATAAGATGCCCCTTATAATTTTTCTATGAATTTCACTTAAAAAAAAAAACAACATTAAATCTTTAAAGTGATAATTGCCCTGGTTTAGATGTGCATTGGACATTTGATTCCTTTTATTCTTGCTTTTTTGATTTTGTCCAATAGCTGCTGCCCAGAGAAATATGGACTCAAATAGTAGTTCAGATGTTAAAGAATCTGCCTGCAAAGAAGGAGATCTGGGTTCCATCCCTGGGTAGGGAAGATCTCCTGGAGAAAGGAATATCTATCTACTTCAGTATTATTGCCTGGAGAATTCCATGGACAGAGGAGCCTGGCAAGCTACAGTTCATGGGGTTGCAAAGAACTGGATATGACTGAGGTACTAATACTTTCACTTTTCACTTTCAAAGAAATACAAGTGCCTTCTGTGGACATTATATGTACAACATCACCCCCAGGAGACTGCAATGTAGTCAATCAGATTCTTTTAACAAATTATTTGGCTCTCATGTCAGCATATAATCTGTTTTACCAATTGAGAGGTAATCAATCATTATCATATCTGGAAAGATGAAATTGACACTAACCCATTATTTGCCTGACTAATGAAGCATAGATGACAGCTGAGGACTTTCCTCTTTCACACCCCACCTCCCAAGAAAGGAGTGACAGAGTGATGCACACAGTAAGACAGAAGTCTGACTAATTTCTGGGATACACACTATTTTAATGACTTTCTGTTTAAATTATATTTGGCCGTTAATCAGCTATTTCAACATATAGAAGAATGGGAATACTTTGGATCTGTTATTTTTACAGGACTAAATATAAGATTTCAAATAATTATACTGTAGTCACTAGAGTGAAGGCTGTGTTGATCCAACTAAGTGACCCAAAGAACAATAGTTTTGCAAAATAGAACTTTGTTTTGTATCTCCTATGGCAAAGGGCAGGAAGAACTTCCTGTTTCCAGAAGTCATCACCGGAAGGGTAGGGTGGTTCTGACATCCTCAATGCATAGCTTTCAAAGGAGCATTCTCATTCTCATTTTCAGCAAGCAGCCAAAAAATAAGAGCAATTGCAGAGCAAACGTTTTCTAAGCAAATGAGGCAGAAGTTCCGTATTTCACTTCTGCTCATCCTCCATTGAAGGGATTTAATAACCTGTGTATATGTTAGTTTCTCAGTTGTGCCCAACTCTTTGTGACCCCATGGACTATAGCCTGCCAGGCTCCTCTGTCCGTGAGATTCTCCAGGCAAGAATACTGGAGTGGGTTGCAATTTCCTGTTCCAGAGGTTCTTCCCAACCCAAGGATTGAACTAGAGTCTCTTGCATTGTAGGCAGACTTTACCATCTGAGCCACCAGTTAAGTCCAGGTGGCTACACCTAAATACCCCAAACAGGAAGATGTGGTATACCTGAGTAGTTATGTACCCAGATATGGCCTGTTACTCTGGAAGAGAACAATTTTTTCTTAACAAGTAGCAGTTTCTGTTGTATGGGTAGAATTAGGATTTAGACACATGCATCAAAGCTAGGCAAAACCAGCAGCTTTGGGGATATGATGAATGAGTTCTTTGTTTCTCTTTCTTCTGGAGGCACTCAATAATATTGAGTAGTGTAAATTCAAAATAGTCTCATTGTCTGAGAAGAGTGGGAGATTCACCAAAGGAAATGAACTGAACAGAGTTTTGGGTTTCAGCAGGATAGACAAAATAGGATGATCAGGATCCAGAGATAAGTCAGACCTGTTTGGACAAGATAGGTGATCCTGAAAGATCCAAGCACAAGGTAATAGAGAGCATGAGATAGGGCACTGGCAACAGGCAGCAGGAATACAGGCATGAAGACCAAGGCTGAGGTGTACATTGCTGTAGTTCTTTAGGATCTCAGAAGGGCACACCAGGACTGGAGCTGAGAACTAGAGCAACTGGCAGAAACTCGGTTCAGGAAAGTCATGCCCAGCTACTGAACCCTGATACACGGCCACCAAGAATAAAACAAGACTTCATTTACTGCAATCAGGATGAAAAGAAAACCTAGATCAGCTTACAAAGGATTATAATAAGGTGTGATCCAGCTAAACATGTAGGTTCTTGTTAAGCCTTATTCCTAGAGGCTTCAAGAAGTCCCACAGGCTAAGGTAAGTTATATTTGCGGGTCTCATTGAAATAAACACAGCTGCAGATTTAAGGAGCTATGAGAGGCCAAGGAGTTAAACCATCTCAGCTTCTTGAATAAAACAGTAACATTTGAATCTTTGGATTGTTTTGAAGAGTGAGTGATTGCTTTTTAGGCAGGAAGGCAAAGGTTATAAATTAGAAAATGAATCAAAAGTGAAAAAGATTTCTAAGCAACAAATGGTGTTGAAATAACTAGATACATGCAAAAAAATAAAGCTAGACATAGACTTTACACCTTTCATAAAAAGTAACTGAAAAATGGATCACAGATCTAAATTTGAAAAGCAAAGCTATAAAACTGCTAGAAGAGAACATAAGAGAATACCTAGATGAAACTGGGTATGGTGATAACTTTTTATATACAACACCAAGGGCATGATTCATGAGACAGATAATGGATAAACTGGACTTCATATAAATTAAAAACTCTGTTCTGTAAAAGATAATCTCAAAAGAGTGAGAAGGGAAGACACAGACTTGGGGAAAATACTTGCAAAAGGCATATTTGATAAAGGACGGTTTCCCAAAATATACAAAGACTTCTTAAAACTCCACAAGAAAATTAAAAATCTGATTTAAAAAAATGGCTAAAGACCTTAATATACCTCATCAAAGAAGATATATATATATAGCAAATAAGCATATGAAGAGCTATCCCGTGTTGCATGTCACCAGGAAAATGCAAATTTAAAAAACAATGAGGTAGCACTACATACTTTTTAAAATAGCCAAAATCCAAAACACTGACAACAGCAAATACTGGTGAAGCTGTAGAGAAAAGGAACTTTCAATCATTGTTGGTGAGAATGTAAAATGATAGGCAGTTTGGCAATTTCTTACAAAACTAAACAAACTCTTACTATATGATCCAGAAATTGGGCTTTTTGGTATTTACCCAAATGAATTAAAAAAAAAAAAAAAAAAACTTATGTCCCCATGAAAACCTGTACGCGGATGTTTATAGCAGCCTTATTCACGCTTGCCAAACTGGAAAGTAACCAAGGAACTTCCTTGGTGGTTCAGTGGTTAAGGATCTATCTTCCAAAGAAAAGGATGTGGGTTCAGTCCCTGATCAGCGAACCAAGATCTCACATGCCATGAGATATCTAAGCCTGTGAGCCTCAACTACATCCTTGAGCCCATGCATTCTGGAACCTGTAAACTACAGCAAAAGATCTCATGTGCAGCAACTAAGAGCTGACATATTCAGAAATTAATAAATACATAAATATTAAAAAAGGAAACTACCCAAGAAGGTGAGTAGGTGATCAAATAAATAAATAATGGTATATGAATACGATGGAATATTGTTGTTGTTGTTCAGTTGCTAAGTCATGTCCAACTCTTTGTGACTCCAAAGGACTGCAACACACCAGGTTTCCTTGCCCTTCACTATCTCCAAGAGATTGTTCAAGTTCATGTTCATTGAGTTGGTGATGCTGTCTATGGAATTTGATAAGGTGATGCTACCTATGGAATATTATTCAGTACTAAAAATATGAGCTCTCAAGCTGCAAAGATACATGAAGGAAACAATTACTATCAACTGAAAGAAGTTGATTTGGGAAGGCTACATAATGTATGATTCCATTGACACGCCATTCTAGAAAAAGTAAAACTATAGACACATTAAGGAGATGAGAGGCTTCCAGGGTTAGGGCAGGGAAGAATTAATAGGCAAGCAACAGGATTTTTAGGGGAATTAAAATATTCTGTATGATACCATCATGGTGGGTACACATCATTATACATTTCTCCAAAACCATAGAATGTACAAAGCCAGTTGGGAGCTGTCATGTAAACTATGGCCTTTGATTATGTGGTATTAACATAGGTTCATCGGTTGTATCAAATGTAACACTCTGCTTTGGAACTTGATAATTGGAGATAATTGGGGAAGATTTCACTGTTGAAGTTAAAACAAGTAAAAAAAAAAATAAAGTGATCCAGGGAAAAACAAATAAACAAACCAAAAACCCATGTAAAGAGGGTGATGAGTAGCCCCAGCCAGAAACTTCCTAAGACTGACTACCCAACGACCTGCTGGCTCCCAACCACCTCCTACCAGGAGTTCTCTTTCACTGCTGTTTGGAATAGAAAGTCAGTGTACAGTCACCTTCTTACACTCATGTTAGCAAAGTAAGCAGAATCATTTGCTTACCTATTTCTTAACACTAGAGGCTATAGATAAAGAGACTAGAAAGAAACACACCTGACTTCTTCTCCCTTCTCTGTTTATACCTGTGAAGGTAGTCCCCGGTGACCCCTGCCTTCTGATATTCATGTGCATGCAAGCTTAGTCGCTTTAGTCATGTACGACTCTTTGTGACCAGATGGACGGTAGCCCACCAGGCTCATCTCCGTATGATACTCCAGGCAAGAATACTGCAGTGGGTTGCCATGCCCTTCATCACACTTAAATGCATTTCTCCTCCCTTGAACAGAGGCTAGTCCTGGGAATGCTGCAAGTGAATCAAACATGACTAGAGTGCAGGATGAAACTCTCAAGGTTAGGTCTCAAAAGACTGTGGCACCTGTCCTCAGCTCCCTTTCTCATTCCCTTGCTGCTTTGTTATGGGGGAAACAGCTGCAGGGCCTTGATTTGCCCTGTGGGGAGGAACAGGTGGCAAGGGGCTGACCTCTGTCACCAATGGCCAAGAGCTGAGAGAACAGGCTTGGAGTAGACCCTTCCGACAGTCCCTGCTGGCATTTAAACAGGCATCCTATGAAGCCACACCCAGACCCTGACCCTCAGAAAGTGAGATGGGAAGTGTTCGCTATTTTAAGCCACCAAGTTTTGGGAAATTTTTCTTCACAGTGATAAATTACTAACACACACTTGAAAGGTGTACATCAATGATTCTCAAGCAAGGCAGGGAGAGAAATGCCCTGTTTATAAAAAGGTGAAAAGGCAAAGAAGGCTGGTGGCCCAGGAAAATCCGCAACCATCTCCTCCAGGGCAGGGATGTAGCTAATAAGCTGGGGATCTTAATAAGTCCAGCATCACCACATCGTCGGGAAAGAGAGGCTAAAGGAAAAGTTTTGTGATGTTCCTGTTTTTATCCATTGTTATCTTGTTTCTCCTTTTAAAGCTCATGTGAAGTGTAGGAGAATATAGGCAGTTTAATATTTTGAACTGACTCTCAGAAGATCAAAAAGGTGGGGGACAGAGACAGAAACAAACGGAATTTGTGTAGGGAAAACAGAGAACTGGAGAAAAAGGGGAAAGTGAAAGAGGAGATCATAATCTGGGTAAATGTTGCCCTGTTTTAGCAAGCTTAAATGCTTCATAAATTGTTTCTGCCAAACCCTAAACTCAAGACTATTAACTTAGGGTACGTAAGGCACTTCAAAGGGTTTTGAATTCTTTAACATTTTCTACAATAATCCAATTCTTACACACCCACCTGTTTTTTTCTGGGACTGGTGACCCCTCCAAAATTTAAGAATCACTTTTCTAGAGTTACTTTGATCAAATGATTTGGGGCATTTTGATTTCATCTTGTTCTTAATAGTTTTTCGCTTCCTTAAAAGTCTTCTTTAAAAGGTATGGCCTAAGGGAAATCTTATACAAGCCAGATGAAAAATGTATTTTTAAATATGTGTTTAAACAATGCTTGATCTGTCTCTGTTGCTCTCTTACATTATAAACTTGAATCAAACAGAAATCATATCTTTCTTGGATACCTTCTTTTATCAGACTCATTAGAAAAGACCCTGATGCTGGGAAAGATTGAAGGCAGGAGAAGAAGGGGACGACAGAAGAGGGCATGGTTGGATGGCATTACAAACCCAAGGGATGTGAGACTGAGCAAACTCTGGGAGATGGTGAAGCCTGGCATTCTGCAGTCCATAGCGTCGCAAAGAGTCAGACATGACTGAGAAAGTGAGAAACAGTACCCCAAACTAGGTCACAGGCAGGATGGAGCATAAAAAATGTGATTGGTTTCCACTGATGAAATATCTAATCAAGAATGTCTAATCAAGTTCTTCCAGGAATTAATGGAAGTACTAGAAATAAAAATTGTGTTTTCTATTCCACTGCCTAGTTAATAAATTCTGACAGACACATGTAATTATCTTAGATGCAGGAAGACAAGACGATGGATGAGAGGAAACAATTGATAAGACGGTATTGATTTAAATCAGGAGGCTAATCTTATATGATGGATGTATTGTACATAAAAGCAAGAGGTGAATATGATCATTCTTTTATTCTAATGGAAAGGTATCTATTTAAGAGGAGGGACAAGTATGGTGATTTAAGTCATGTCTTCTGTTCATGTTGCATGTAATGTCACTACTCCTAATCTAGCTTTTGTTCCACTGGCCTGAACATCTTCCAAGCTGACCTGATGAGGCCCAGAATAAACAGGACTATTGGTATTATTTCACTACCAGACTAATGCCAGTCTCTGTTCTCCTAGAGTAACTAAATGACACATTTATTGGTGATTATCAAGTAAGTAATATGAAAATTAACCAGCATTATTAATTTAAGATTCCTGAAGAAGATAATAAGAAAGGAAATAAACACCTAGATGGTGTTTCCCTGTATGGGAATTTTAATTAAAATCCAAGGAAACAAATTAGATACTAATGATTTTCTATGAGTGATTTTTTTTTTAAGTAACTTTTATAAATGAAAGAATTGTGCCACTTTGTTTTGTTAGGATCAGTTAAAGTTGAAAGGTTTGGAGCTAAGAGAGACCTAGAGAGACCATGAGGTATCAGATTTGGAATCCTGACCTATCTATGTCCATAACATGATTCTAGATGTCAGCAACAGGAATTCAGGTTGATCGTGGTTCCAGTGATTCTCTAAGCATTCTACCTGTAAAATTTGACCCAGAGAAATGACAGGGAAATGGAGAAACAAAGATGATTTTGTTTTTTTTAATCTTCTGCACATCAGTAACTAGGGTTGCCTAGTAAAAGAATCATGGTGAAAAGGAAGATCCTGTCTGCACAATGAGCTTTATGAAAGGAGGAGCACCTGTAGCTCGGCTCTGAGGTTTTGACACAAAGCGCATCCCGGTTGGAAAGAAACAGGCTCTTTTACGTCTGACAAGAATTCAGTGTGATCCAGCTGGAGCTGAGAGGATCAAAGAAGACACGGGGCTTCTTGCTATCTTGCATATTTGAGGACGCCCTTTGTTGTTGTTCAGTTGCTCTGTCATGTCTGACTCTTTGCGACCCCATGGACTCCAGCACATCAGACATCCTTAAGAATAAGGATGAACACTATCTCCCAGAGTTTGCTCAAACTCAGCATCCCCTGGGTTTGTGATGCCATCCAACCATCTCATCCTCTGTCATCCCCTTCTCCTGCCCTCAATCTTTCCCCTGGGAGATGGCATTCCTGGCAGAAGAGCAGTGAGCACAATGATGGCACCTCCAGCAACATCCTGGCAAAACACAACCCTAACATGGATGGCAGGCAGTGAATGTCCAGCTTGGAAAAGCAAGAGGGGCCTTTCTCTCAAGCATATGTGAAACTCTTCAGGGAGTGGAAGAAGCAGGGCAGACAAGGATGAGATTTCAGGAGATGATTTCACAGAGAGCCCTAATAACTGACAGTTTGTGCTGTCTCAAGGCAGAAGAACTGTGCTCTGAGATCCCTTCACTTGTTTGTCAAGTCAGGAGCCTCAGAGTCTCCTGGCAGTTGGTTAGCAGGTGCACCAGCTCATCAAGGTGATTTGAGGGGCTCAGAATAGAGCCTTACTGGGGTTTGCTGTATCCTCTGACCCAGAAACAGCTGGAGTTGACCTCAGAAAGAGTAATATGGGTGCTGAGGGCCTGTGAGTCTGTGGTCAAGGGCAGGTGAACATAAATGACTGCAGTGTGAGTGCCAATATGACCTCGCTTATATTTGCAGAGTGGTGAGCCTGCAAGGAGGTCCAGCCAGTCCATTCCAAAGGAGATCAGCCCTGGGATTTCTTTGGAAGGAATGATGCTAAAGCTGAAACTCCAGTACTTTGGCCACCTCATGCGAAGAGTTGACTCATTGGAAAAGACTCTGATGCTGGGAGGGATTGGGGGCAGGAGGAGGAGGGGATGACAGAGGATGAGATGGCTGGATGGCATCACGGACTCGATGGACGTGAGTCTGAGTGAACTCTGGGAGTTGGACAGGGAGGCCTGGCGTGCTGCGATTCATGGGGTCGCAAAGAGTCGGACACGACTGAACGATTGAACTGTACTGTACTGAACTGAAATGGGCCTGGATGGATTCCATATCAATCAAAGAGTTTCAGAGCTGGAAGAGACCTTTTGGGTCAAATAGTGAGAATTTTCCTGTTCCTTTTTGTAGCAAAGATCCCAAGGGACTAAGTAAAATAGGTTTTTTATCAAAGCCACATAGCTCAGTATTGGCAAAGCCAGGATTAAAATTCATGTTTTCTGATTTTAGCCCAGCTTTTTTTTTTTCAATTATACATGATACATTATTATATGGCACATTATAATGTGGAAGCATTTATAATTTGAGGATTTGCAATTCTTTCCCTGAAAATGTGTGAAAATGCTATGTTCTCCATACAGGATGATGAGCTTTGGCACCAAGGACTTATGAATCCTATATTTTGTCTATCTGTTCATATTTTATATTATTTAATATTATCCTGAATATGAACTATTTTAATATCCATCTACATATATCTGTCTAGCACCCTCATCCTATAGCACCAGCAACTTGAGTTTTGCATTTTCCCGTTGTCATATCAGAAGAAAGAATACAATATTCCCTGTTTCCCTAGGTCTGGCTTTCCTGGAATAAATCCATTTTACTTTCCTGGAAAATTGGGCAGCCCATCTCTGACCATCTGGCCCATTGGTTTCTTGAGATCTGATAGAAATTGTTGCACAGTTCATCAACTTTTACTTCCTTCAAAAGCAGAAGGTGACATACTGATGGTTTATGTAACTTCATCTGGAAGATAGAGAGAAAAAATAATGCTATAGGTTGATCAGGGAAAGGCTACAATGCCATGATGATGTTGAGTATTCAGGCCAATGGGATGCTTCAAGAGCATAGGTGCTCTCTGCAGTGCAGAGTAATGGCAGACCTGAGGCCAAGGAGGAAAGGGCTTGGAGGCAGGAAGGGCAAGAATCATCCTACTGAGTAACCCTGAGTGCAGAAATACATCCTCTCAAGGTGTATCTGGTTTTTCCCTGCCCCAGTTATCATATGGGCAGAGAGGGTGCTCTCTGTAGAGTCCAGACTATCCTTAGGCTGGATGCAAAGCAAGTATACAAAATCACAAAAAGCAGGTTTCAGATAAAGGACAATTATTCAAACACCAGATCTGTCACCGGCTCTATGACATTATCATTAAGATATGTTATATATATTATATATTATGTTGTTATTTAGTCACTAAGTCCTGTCCTACTCTTTGCGACCCCATGAACTGCAGCACTCCAGCCTTCCCTGCCCTTCACTGTCTCCCAGAGTTTGTTCAAACTCATGTCCATTGAGTCATTGATGTCATCCAACCATCTTGTCCTCTGTCATCCCCTTCTCCTCTTGCCCTCAATCTTTCCCAGGATCAGGGTCTTTTCTAATGAGTTGGCTCTTTGCATCGGGTGTCCAAAGTATTGGAGCTTCAGCTTCAGCATCAGTCCTTCCAATGAATATTCAAGGCTGATTTCCTTGAGAATTGACTGGTTTGATCTCTTTGCAGTCCAAAGAACTCTCAAGAATCTTCCACAGCACCACAGTTCAAAAGTATCCATTCTTTGGTGCACAGCCTTATTTATGGTCCATACACATAAACTCTTCCAGAACATTTCACACCATACACATTGCACACATGTTTATAGGTGACTCACTCAAACCTGGGAACCATTTGAATACTTGAAATGAGAATATAGTATCATATGATATTGCTTATATGTGGAATCTTCTTTCTTCCCAGAGTCACCCTTTTTTGTACTGGGGTGCTGGATTCATCTTTTTCTTTTACTTGTTTCCCCCCCCTTTTAGGTCTGCCACATCTAAGGTCTTCCTTTTATTATTAAAGTATGGAGAAAAAAATTCTGTCCCTAATAATCATCTTTGTTGAATCAACAAAAAATTTAGATCCTCAGTACATTTTATTAGGATAGATTGTTTTATAATAGCTTAGGAAATATTTCATAGAAATGATTACAATTAAATAAAATGTTGGAGCTTGAAATAGACACATTCAGTTATCTGAAAAATATGAATTTGTGTCACACTTGGATTCTATACCATGGCAGATAAATAATACTGTAAATATATTAAAATGTCTACTGTGGCTTTAGAAATAATGAGATTTTTAAAAAATACCATTAGGAAAAAATAGAGATATATATTCAAGAAGTAAATATCACAAGGAGAATGAGAGAGTTTAAAATGTTCTCACTTCTTAATTCAGCTTAAGAGACTCAAGTTTGTGGAGAGGTGGCCATTCTCCAGCATTCTGGCAAAAATACCTTGGACAGCGAATACCAGTGTAGAGCAGGCACTTTTTATCAGAATGAGAGCCAACTGGAAGGGTTTCAGAGAAGTCTTGGGGATGTTGGGATGGTTTACGGTAATCTCCAAAGAAATTGAGAAGGTTCCACTTATTCAGGTTTTAGGCTGGTCTGGTATTTAAGTTGTGCTTAAGTCAGGTGCTGGTGCTTAGTCACTCAATCATGTTTGACTCTCTGTGACCCCATGGACTCTAGGCTCCTCCGTCCCTGGGGATTCTCCAGGCAAGAATATTGGAGTGGGTTGTCATACTCTCTTCAGGGGATCTTCCCAACTCAGGGATTTAACCCAGGTCTCCTACACTGCAGGCAGATTCTTTACCATCTGAGCCACCAGGGAAGTCCAATCAGGTGCTTTGCTTGATAATTTATATTTAAGTGATTCAGACAAGTAATAAATACAAATAAATGAATTTAGAGTATGATTAATCCTCTAAAGGAAATAAATATAATGACATGATAGAGTGATTTGTTTGGTTAACAAGTGCTTCTTTCAATGGGATAAAATCTTTCTGAGGAGAAAGAGGTATTGGAGCTGAGACTTGAAGGAGAAGTTAGTCATGGGAAGAGTGAGGGAAAGATAATTTCAGAAAAAAGGGATAACACATGTTACATACTGTATTGTTAGGTGAGTGTACTCAAGCACTGTTTTTGTTTTTACACTTTCAGTTCTGGGCAGTTTGAAATCGTGGTAAACTTTCTGTTGATCCCTTGGTAAGAACTCTCACATCTCCTTGAAGGTACACTTTCAGATACTAGAATTACTGGATTATCCCTCACTAAACTGCTTATCCCTTACTTTACTGGATAATCCCTTATTAGAGCTGAATCCTATTCTCTGAGCAGCCAGCCCAGCACCTGGACATTGTAAGGGTTCAGGGCTGGTTGACCAAATGAATTAATGACTGGAAATTCATAAGGCTGTTATCCACCTAATAAAGACTGGTGGCTTGTGGAAAACTCAAGGACTCTGAGAAGGTGTAGTTAGGTTGCCATGGTCCACTGCTAGAAGTGCGTGTCATCCAACCATAGATCAAAACCCAAAGGTATCATTATGATAATTCTTTTTAGTAAATCTCACTCAAGGTACATTATTGTATAGAAAAACAGCTTGGCAAAACCCATATCAAATGTTAATGACAAATATCACTGGGTTAGGAGATGTTTTTGGTGATTTATATAAACTTTTTCATTGGAACATAATTGCCATACCATTTTGTGTTAGTGTCTTCTGTATGATGAAGCGAATCAGCTATACGTATACATATATCCCCTCCTTCTTGGGCCTCCCTTTACCCCCACCAACCATCCTGCCCCTCTAGGTCATTATCAAGAACCAAGCTGAGCTCCCTGTGGTATACAGCAGCTTCCCACTAGCTACCTATTTTTCTCCATTCCTGATTTTGTATATTTATACATATATTAATCTTTAAGAGATATCACTTCTGTGTTAGAAAAGGATCTGTGTATTGAGTGTCTCACTAATTCCTGAAACTACTTATGGAAAAACTTCTCCTGATTTCCCCTTCTTCTCTCCATTTCTGAATAATTGATTACTCTTAGGAGTTTCCACTGTACATGTAACATGCAATTCTGAAATGACAATGACTAAGTTTATTGCAGCCGTGCATTGGTTTGTGTCCCTCATTAAAATATGAAACTTTTCAATCCAAGGTGTAGGTTTTATTGTGTTTTTACTCCAGGGAATACTGCAAGGCCAGGAATCACTGAGGTCTCAATAAATCAAAATGAAAATAATGAAAGTAAAATTCTCTATAGAATCAGATTACTTATATTTATGCTCTTCACTGAGCCCCTCACTGTATGCACTGTTCTTTATCTCCATTATTCCAACAACTTTCTACCTATTTTCACTGACTCTTCCTCCTCCAGCCTAATTACCATTTGTAACTCTTTAGTATTATTGTACAATATGGGAGGGCTTTAGAGTTGGAAACTTGAATTTTAGCTGTAACATTTATTGACCTTGTGATCATTAGCAAATTTATTAACCTCTCTGAGTCAGAAGACGATGACTTAAATGGGAATTTAAAACTCTAAGCTGTACTTATCAAAGTGAAAGACACATATATATTGGCTCTGTGATCAGATTATTCCAATTCTTACTTTAAATACTTTATAATTCTCATTGTTGCCTAATTTTTTATCATTCTCATTTCCTATGTCAAAACTCATGGTAAAACTTCCAAAGTTCTCTGTCTTAATTTTCACTGAGTGAGAGCCTTCTTCATGAGAAGCCCTGTCCTTCAGTTCTGCCTAAAACCAAATGGATAAATCTGTCTAATCTTAGGATTTAACTGGCAGACCTACCTGGGCAATAGACTAAAACTATGTCTCCAATCTGATCTTTACCAGTAATGAAAGTGATTTTTGGTCTTTTAAAATTTTTTTTCACTTTTTTCATAAATGAGGTAGGGGAGAAGTATTAGTATTATTTATTTAAAGCTTTTTGAAGACTCCAACAAGAGCTGGTGGGTTTATCATTTACCTGGACTGATGATACATATTTAGATACTTTTATCTTCCCATAGATAATAATTATTTGAAGGACTGTTTAAAACCAACAAGCGATTTCCAAGTCCCAATTCAGACCTATGAATCGGATTTTCTGTTGTTAGTTGCTCAGTCGTGTCTGACTCTTTGTCACCCTGTGGACTGTAGCCCCCTGGGCTCATCTGTCCATGGAATTATCCAGGCAAGAGTATTGGGGTGAGTAGCCATTTGCTTCTCCAAGATTCCAGGGAATCTTCCTAACCCAGGGATCAAACCAGGGCCTCTCACATTGCAGGAAGATACTTTACCATCTAAGCCAACAAAGAATTAGATTTTCTAGGAGAGGCCCCATAGTCTGTTATTTAGAATATACTCTAGGACAGCCCTGTTTTCAGGGAGGGTTTTGAAAACACTGACATATATAATATGCACACCAAAATGAATCAGATAAAGATTCCTATAAGGAAAAAGAAAGGAAACTGTCAAGAACTGTGAAGGGTCTCAGAATGTATCCTGTTTGCCAGCTAACAAGTCCACCTTCTTGGGAGCTGGCAGAAAACACAAGACTACTGGGTTAGAGACAAAAGCCATTTATTACTCAGAGCAATAGCAGTAACAAAAGTATCAGAATTTTCTTCTGCTGGTTCCTACAGTTTGCAAAGGGAGCTATGGGTTGCCTGCATAGGTGGAATATATTGCAGAAGAATTCTGAGCTTGCTCCAGTAGACATGGTCTCTCTCTTCCTAGGCTGGAGGTTCCCCATCCAAGGACTGAACCCAGGCCCTCAGGAGCAAAAGTGTGAAGTCCTAACCACTGGATCACTAGGGAATTCTGAAACCTCTGCTCTTAAGATGTGTAGAAACACATGACAGCCACAGAGAATTGTCTGTGGGCAGACTATGATCAAGTTGTACTATTATCCTTCAAACAAGAGGAATAGTTTAAATAAAGATTTAGAGAGAGGAAAGGATGGAAAGTATAAGTACAACAGCCACAAATGCTTGAGTTTGCAGGAGGCTGGGGAAGATATACATCATGTTTAAGTTCAGAAATTGAATAATTTCTGTACAGAGCTTCTGATGACTGAATTTTGTTCCTACTGCTCTGACTTCCAACAACAACAACAACAACAACAACAAACTATCATAGAAGTTAAGGCCAAGGTTAGCTACCTGCAAAGTCTATGACCAAAATAAGTCTCTGTGCTCAGGCTTGAAGGACTTGTAGGTCTGTATTAATTGCCTGGCAACTCAGTGCATCAGATGCAGTATGCCTGGAGTTAAATTATTATATAAAGCTTCAGAAATAAAATGATGAATGGTGGGATGAAATCAGAAAATGAGTAAGACCAATAGCAATAGAAATATGTAATTGCAATCGAAATATGTAATTGCAATGTTTACCAAATTAAATGTATTAACTCTTAGAAAATAAGCATTTTAAAATAACTCCATGATAAAAAACAGATGCCTGGGCCTTTGATATTTCATTTTATTTTCTAGCAAAGGAACAATAGTGTAGATAAATTAGCTAAATGTGTTTTGGTATCTAATACTCTGAAGTTTTTGTTTTTTTTTTTTTTACTTAGAAACCTAAATGCTTCCAGTTTTGTTTCATTGGTAACTTTCTTTTTCATCTCTGTTTACTTCACATTTTATCTTGCCGCTACTCTGTGCCAAAAGTATTGCACATACACATTAATACATACCATCTGGAACATCCTTCTTGAGAAGAGAAGAATGTGAGGGCTGATGGATTCAATACAGCCTCCATCCAACATCTATAACACCCTCTCCCTGCAAAGAGACTTGCGGGGTGTAGCAGGTCTCCTTAGATTTAATCTGAGTGCCACTCACCATCTGCCTTTTTCACAATGAAGGAATAGTCAGATTCAGAAGGGTTCTTGGATATTTCAGGAAGTGGTGAGATTGCCACCAGACTTTGGAAGCTGAGTAGCATTGGAACTGAAGGGAAGCTTTGTCACAATCTGTGAAATGGGAAGGAAGATGTAATAGCAAAGAAGCACTGCTCAGCCATAAAGAAGTGATATTGACTGAATTTTTCTATCACTAGCAAAGGCTTAAATACAATTGGATATATCCTGCAAAGGACATAATATCTCAATTAGGTATATAAATACATCTCTTCATGTATTTAATTATCTTTGAAAAAGATAGCTCTTGCAAGGTCTGTTATAAATTCAGTTTTACTCCAAAGCACAGGTTAAGAAGGAAATACAGGTTTATATATTCCTGATAATGACAAAAGTAGTCGATTAAGAGCAGGGCCATATGGATTAAACTTAGTAGCCAAGAAAATCTTGTGTCAATAGAGGAACTGGCATTATAGAAATGAAAATCTTTGTCCAACATTGAGGAAAGACTACAAGACTAACACATGTTTTATTTATCAAAGAAATCTATACTCCAATTAATATTTGTATAGTTTTTCTTTAATAATTTTACAAATGGTTAAACAGATAAGTGAGTAATTTTCAGAAGTAAGAAAATATAAAAGAAAGTCTCTATTTTTTCCCCTCATATTTACTTGGATGTAGTTTCATAAAGTAACTGAATATACACATTATTTTGACAAATTTAGACAGAAAAAAATATGTTCTGAAGTCTAAACCTAGGCCCCTGACCAGTGCTGATTGATGAGGAGGGATATTTTACAGTCAAAATTATAGGCTCATTCTGTGAAACCTAGTTTTTAGTCATTTTACCTGTCTTCGATTAGGATTCAAGTTTTGGCAGGAAGATCGTTTTATTCATATCCACAAGCACTCAAACATTCCATTACTGATGAAGCAAGTATGAAAATAGTATAATTGTGACTCTTATTGGGGAAACGCTTAATTCCATGTCATAGATGGTGCTATCTCCCTTCTTAAAATGGTTGAGAAGAAACTGTCGGGTTGACAAAATGGGAAAAGGTGAAGGAAAGAGCTCATATTGAGGCAAAAGATTATTTCTCAAGATGAAAGAGTGTACTCAATCAATTGCTTTCTTGCTCTCACAACGCCGTGTATTTCATCTGTAGTAGCAGTTGGCACTATTTAAAGTACCACAAACAAGCATCATGACGCTTTTCTCATCGAAATTTTATTGCTTGACTGGCTCATTCCCAGGAAACAAAGACTGTTTGCATGGGTTAGCCATTACATTGACATTTGAATTTGAGAGGCAAGAGCCAGCTCAGTGTCTCTACTGTGCAGTAAAAGAATTGCACTGAGGCTATAAACACCCTCCTGCTAATGTCTGATTTGAGTAGATGTGTTATTAATACTTGTAGTCGTTTCTCTCTGCCTGTTCTTCCTCCTCCTCCTGCCCCTTCTTCCTCTCCTCTTCCATCTCCTTTTCTTCCTCTTTTTTTTTTTTTTTTCTATTTTGCACAGAAATCTACTGGGAAGCTAGGTACTCAAAACAATAGCGATCCAATCAAGGAGTGCCATTTTAAATCGGTTTCAATAGTGAGAACCTACATACAGTTAGTGGTAATGTCCCATCATGCCAGCTTCCTCCCCTTTCTCCTCCTCCTCACGTCTCCCTCCTCCTACGGCTTCTCCTTTCCCTTCTTCTATGTCTTCCCTTCTCCTTCATATTCTTTTGCAACAGCACTGAGGTGTAATAGTTACAGAGATTATTCAAAGGAGAAATGAGAAATGTGATTAGGGGAATCCGATCGGTTAAATTTAATTTTGATTCTGATTGCATGACCCCAGGCCAGTTTTACTTAACATCTATAACCTGCAGGGGTTGAGAATACTTATATCAGCATATTATGAAAGATTTAATGTAATGCTCTTTTATAAATAAAGATCTTAATATGACCCTAACCATAGGAATGTGGATTATATGTTAACTGTCATCATGACCCAATATTTCCTTCTGTTCTGTTTTTGTTTTTTATCCTGTCTCCATTGCCTTCTTAACATGAGCTTGGTCTAATTTGGTTTTCTGCAGTTTAATGGGAAAAATAACTTCACCAATATTGTCATATTTTTTAGAATAAGAAGGGAGATTTATTTTAAGGTTGGCATGAGAGAGATGCATTTTTTCCCTAATCTAAAGTTCTCTATTACACATAAATCTGAAATCTCTTTTTTTTGTCTAGTAACTACTAGAATATGATAGACTGAAATATATATCAGGAAACAGACATGGCATAAATATGTTCAGTGTTTTCAAAGATGACAGCTTTAAATGTGAAACTCGTGGAAGACATGAAATGAAGGAAATATGAAACTATTATGATGGAAGAAAGCAGGAAACATTTGGAGTTAATTCCATTTTGGACTTATTCCACCGGAGTTCAGCATAATGCAAGTCTTGAGAAAACATGACTCCTCTCCTCTGTCCTTGGTCTTTCAGTCTTTGTACTTTTGCATCGTAGAATTATGTTAATGCCACATATATTTTAAAAGATCATATCTCAGGCCAGGTAGTAATATTACTTATTCTTTGAGAGGTTTAAAAACAGGAAAAGAGAAAAACAACTTAATTTTAGACTCTAGACACATCTGGAGGGTTTTTTTTAAATCTTCAAAACATAAGAGAGCATTAAAGGGTCTTGTGCTGGCAGGATGCATTTCGATGAACTAACTCAGAACAGGAAAATGCTTTTGTATAACACGTAAGAATGGTTCTTCCATAAAAAACTGTTTGATCTAGAGTCAAAAATGTGCCCACTAGGAAATGGGTGAAGCCAATAAAGGGTGACTATTGGGGATGAAAATTTATTTGGTGATTATTACAGATAAGGCATTGATTTTATTTTAAACTATTTCTTTCTTTATGAAAAAAACAAACTGATAAAATCAGTTAGACACTGGATGGAGAAATGTGACCTGTATGAATCCATCATCTGAATTCCATAGACTTGCATATACAAAACAAGGATCATTTCAAATCGGAAACTGATGGCTCAGATGGTAAAGAGTCTGCCTGCAATGTGGCAGACCTGGGTTCGATCCCTGGGAAGATCCTTCTTTCCCTCCAGGAAGATCCCCTGGAGAAGGGAATTACAACCCACTCCAGTATCCTTCTGGGAAAATCCCATGGACAGAGGAGCCTGGCTTGCTACAGTCAATGGGGTGACAAAGAGCCAGACATGACTGAGCAACTAACACACACACAGAAAGATTCAAATCACAGTGAGAAAGAACATCCCCAGAAGATGAGTACACACTGTACTTGATAAAATGTGTTACTCTCTGAGTTTTACAAATGTTCAGGAAAAGATTTCTTAACAAAAATTGTAATATGTTCCAAATGACCTCATTTTAGAATGTTTTAAAATGTATCATTTTTATCTGAAAAGCAACTGTTTGCTTTAAAAAGTATCTAGAAATTATAGTTAAGATTAAGAAAAAAGTATGGAGTTACTTTATAGCAGATAGCATATAAAATCATATCAGCTATTAAAAGAAATTGAACAATTGGGGCCAAATTTCATTTGAGATCAAATATTCTTAAATTACCCAAGTAAGACTATTCATAATAAATAAATTTATCTTTTTGTTATGCTGGGACAGTGACAAACTATATGGAAATTTCATACAATAAGCAACTAATGTCTTAATGTGAACATTTTTCAAATGTGATAAATGTCAGTATAATAAACACTTTCAGAACTTTCTAGAAGTAATCAATTATCTTTTATGTTGGGTATCATGGATATGCTTGTGCGTGTGTGTGTGTGTGTGTGTGTGTGTATGTGTGTGCATGCTTGAATGCATCAACTTTGTGTAAAATAAAAATGGCTAAATGCAAGTCTAAGATTTAAGGGTTTAACTTGCTTTGCTTGTCTGCTATGTGTTTTTGTTTTTAGGTTGATAAGCATAGACAAATTGATGATCTTTGGTCTGCCCATAAGTAATGTAGTGTAAATATATTTTTCCAGTTTTATGAAAGGATTTTTCATGTGTTTTGAAAGTGGGCTTCAGGACAAAATATAATCTTTTAATTAAAGACAAGCAACTGGATTTGGCTATAACTGTAGGATATAAGATATACTTAACTGTGCCCATTAAGCTATAGTCTTATTGCTCTATCTGACCGTAAATCTACCCTGGATTCTCTTGTGAGCCCCTAAATCCCCACTGTCACTACAAACTCTCATTTATATAAACGTGAGCATGTGAACTAACTTAAATGATTTTTCTATAGAAGAAATCACATAGTGATTTTTAAAACTTTATTGTAGAATTAATATTATCTTATTTTGTATTGCTTTCTTATCTCTTGAACTAAGAAAATTTGACTCCCAATCAATGGAATCTTTATGACATTTTTAGTCAAATACTTATAATAAAATATCAATTTCGCAAACTTGATCACTGACACATCTGCCATCATCAGAGTTCCTTTTGTTGAAAGATTAATAGGCACAAAAGGTGACATTGAATATATGAGCATTTGACCATTAGGAAATCATAATATTTTACAATGTTTTTCTCCACCTATTTGTCAACTATATATAATTGATTATCCTCTGTAACATTTTATTCTGTTTGTGAAATCCTATCCTTAACCATCTTCCTCTTTCAAGGGCATATCATAAATTTTGAAATCGATGGCATCGCTTGTCTGGCACACATAAAATTGATAGCCTTCCTTTCTTATATTAGCATAATCTGCCAATTTATTACAAACAAGTGAATGACACGCTTGTGATTAGAACTGGTCATGACAGGTCACTTGAAAACTTATTGATGGCGTGTGAGACATGCTTTTTAATTAAAATGTAGGACTGGGTTGCCAGCCAAACACGGTTTTCTCTTTACTTATCACATTTATTGAGTCATGTATTTGCTTATTTATATTATTTTAAATTAACATGGATGAGTCAGGGTAGGTTACAGAAGGCTTGTCCCAGGGGGGATAAAAAAACCCACAAAATAGCACAATCTTTTTTTCAGGGTGAGCAACAGTGCATTGCCTAGAAAAATACTGTAAAAAATAGGAACACTAAAAATGTTAACTTGGATGAGATAAACTTTTACCAGCATTACCAGTCCTTTCATTCCTCACTACTAATGCCAACTCAGTTGTTTTAAATGAGATAAATTTTCTCACTTTCACCTGCTTTTCTTTCACAAAGTTAGGACCTTAAGCAAGAGATTTCTAGCCCCAATTGCACAATATCCTGGGGGTTATTGTGATCTCAAAGGATGTTGTGAAATTATCAAGGCAAAATTAATTGCAATGTGAGTTGGTTTTTTTCTACTGAAATGTGTACCATAAAGCAGCCCTGAGAGGAGGTTTGGTGGATGAAGAGGGAGGTTAGGAATCCAGCAAACGATTACAGGGTGTCAGCACTGCAGGACTCGGGTAGCTGGCAGCAACTCCTGCTTTCATCCCACAGACATCTGCGGTGAGGGCACGAGATGAAAAGCCATGCATCTTCTCTGTAATTTATATTACCACAACATTCCACCGTGGCCGTGCTATTCAGCCCCAGAGCGCTCACACGTACTTCTGTTTGTTCAGAAGAGTGCCCAAAAGACAGAAGCATGCACTCTTTTACTGTGAAAGAGGGTCGTGCTGTGAGTTAAGATCTGTTTTTTGTTTGTTTGTTTGCTTGCTTTCTTGCTTTGGCTTGTTGATTTCAAAATTCAGTATCTGACTTCTCGACACCTCCTTTTACTTTTGGGGCTTCCCTGGTGGCTCAGACGGTAAAGTATCTGCCTGCCAATGCAGGACACCCCGGTTTGAAACCTGGGTGGGAAAGATCCATTGGTGAAGGGAATGGCAACCCACACTGGTATCCTTGTCTGGAAAATCTCATGGATCCATGGGGTCACAAAGAATCAGACATGACTGAGCAATTAACACTTCCACTTTTTTATTTTTACTTTTAGACTTGGCAGACCTTGGCTTAAATCTTTCTCAGTAACGTGCATGGGATATGTTAAAGAATGCTTTCCTCATGCATAGAATGGGCCAGCACCTACCTGGTATGAGAAAAGAGTTTTAAACACTGTGACAAAATGCTGCCTGGAGAGAAGGAACTCCACAAAGAACAGTCTGTAATGGTTTACTGATTTTAATATCTCACAAAGAGCTGCCATTTCCACTTGCCTTTGCCATCCTAAGTCTATCTTCTCTCTGTTTTTATGACAAACTCTAGGTCATTCACAAAGGGAATCACTCATTTATCAGCTCTAACCACATATTTCATGAGGTGGCTTTGTTTTCATAGAAAGTAAAACCTGGAAAATGTCCTTTAGGGTCAACTGGTTCAATTTCCCCATTTAATGGCTGAAAGGAACTAAGTTTTCCAATTAATTTTTCGGGAAAATTACTGAAAACAAGAGAGTAACCTCCTACTCTCTAGAACAGACCCACTCTCAAGCCTTTGCTATATCACCCATTGCTTCTTTACATAATCATGTTTTTATTTCAAAGACCTATCAGAACACTTATGAATAAGTGAGAGCGGAACTTTGTACAAATGTAGAAATCCTTGTTTAATTGCTGTAACTAAATTTGAAATTTGCCTTCTTGTAGTCAGTTACTGTGAAGAGTTGATTTCGTACAGCAATAACACAAAATGTGTTTTGACACCACAGTCAGTGAGCTGTAAATTTGCAGCTTTAAACTGGGTGCTAAGCAGACAAATAGAATTGAATCACAAACAAGACAAAAAGTAGATCCAGTTGTAAATAAGACACACACACACACACAAAAAAAAAAAAACCAAAAACTAAAATTTCAGTTTTTCTCCTGGTACCATCCATCTCTGGCTTGTTTTAGATTTTAGAGAGTGACTGTCCCTTGAAAAGAATTTCAAAACAATTTTAACAATTTTTAAACAGAGGAGAAGGTATTCAGTCTTTAGTTATGATTAGCTAAGCATGATTTGTTGATGTTTTATGGAATGATAAAGGTAGATCAGAGCTATTTAATGAGGTAATAATGTTGCTCAGGTGGCTACCATGTCATGTTGATCTTTATCAAAACTCTTCTGTGTCTCTGTGTCCTGTGTCTTCTTATGAAGAGCAACTTCCTTGTGCAGGTTGATTATGTTGCATCATGTTATTACTGACATAGGTTCAATATGCCTCACAGGAATCCATTTATAAGATGTCACAGTAAAATGAAATCAGGACACAAGGCTCAGTTCAGGAAGGATAGATAAGGTGTGGTCAGGAAAGTCAATTTCATTCTTCCTGAAATTTTGCTTCGTGAATTCTTCAGGCTGAGTGAGTTTCTATCATAAGATTCCTCGGGTAGCTTTGCACCATTTCCAACAACCGCCCAGCTCTTCTGCTCACTTTCCTTCATTTTCTAAATTTCTAAATTCATAGATCTGAATGTAGGCTTATGAATTGTGGCTTATGCACTATGGTTTATGACTAAGTATGTAATGATTTTTGACTTTTTTTTTCCACTTGCACAAAATCAAATTACAGTGGTTCTCTCTTCAATTTCTCACTGAGGAAATATCTTATATGCATTCTATAAAAATTCTGAACTTTAGAAGTACTGACAGTTTGCTTAAGTATACTTTAGACCAAACTAACATGACTTCAAACTTAGTCTCTAGTTTTGCAATAAACTGACAGCAGTAAAAAATGTTAGCAAATTATGTGGAATATTGCTAAAATCATTGGGTTCAGTGTTTGTTTAGAAGACAGCCTGGAAGATGAGTTGTCTTTGAAAGACTCTTATGTAATATTGTATTTGTAATATGTAATTACATCCTATAATATTTCTTTCTTAGGTGCCTATAAATTTTTCCTTGTGAATTTCAATCTTTCCTACCTGATATCACCAAACACTCTTTCTTGAGGACAGATTGAATAGCAGGGGAGGAAAATGGACTTTGACACCAAAATGACCTGGATCTGATGCTAAGCTCTGGTCAGACTACTTTTGTGACTTTGGACAAGTTATTTAGCCTCTTTAAATTTCAGTTACCTAATCTGTGAGGTTGAGATTTGATTCTTCTATTTTAGGGCTGCTGTAATGTCAAGTAAAAATGATATTTGTGCAGCACCCAGGGAGAGACTCCACAATCAGTAGTAACATTAACCCTGTTATATTATTCAAGATCTACTGCACTAAAGATGTATGAACTTTTTACCATTTCTGGCCCCCAATATTTGTCAGTCTTTTATTAAATACTAATTTATTGAACAACTCCACATGTAACTATGGCTGTAGAAGGCTACAAGCCAGAATTAAGACAGATATGTTTCTTCTTTCTATTAATAGTAGAAAAGTAGTTTTAAAATTTTATTTATATTTTAAATAAGGATATAACATGATAAGCATTAGTCCAGGCATGTCACAAATAATAACTTATTTAAGTCTTATAATAACTCTATGTTCAGTTCAGTTCAGTTGCTCAGCCGTGTCTGACTCCTTGCAATCGCATGAACCACAGCACGCCAGGCTTCCTTATCCATCACCAACTGCTGGAGTCTACCCAAACCCATGTCCATTGAGTTTGTGATGCAATACAACCATTTCATCCTCAGTCGTCCCCTTCTCCTGCCTTCAATCTTTCCCAGCATCAGGGTCTTCACTCTGGCTGGTGGGGATTCTCAGCCCCACATGAATTTTGGACATTATTCAATGCATTCAGTTCAATTCAGTTCAGTCGCTCAGCTGTGTCCGACTCTTTCCGACCCCATCCAACCATCTCATCCTCTGTCGTCCCCTTCTCCTCCTGCCCTCAATCTTTCCCAGCAGCAGGGTCTTTTCAAACGAGTCAGCTCTTCGCATGAGGTGGCCAAAGTACTGGAGTTTCAGCTTCAACATCAGTCCTTCCAATGAACACCCAGGACTGATCTCCTTTAGGATGGACTGGTTGGATCTCCTTGCAGTCCAAGGGACTCTCAAGAGTCTTCTTCAACACCACAGTTCAAAAACATCAATTCTTTGGTGCTCAGCTTTCTTTATAGTCCAACTCTCACATCCATAAATGACCTCTGGGAAAACCTTAGCCTTGACTAGATGATGGATCTTTGTTGACAAAGTAATGCCTCTGCTTTTTAATATGGTATCTAGGTTGGTCATAACTTTCCTTCCAAGAAGTAAGTGTCTTAATTTCATGGCTGCAATCACCATCTGCAGTGATTTTGGAACCCAAAGAATAAAGTCTGACACTGTTTCCACTGTTTCCCCATCTATTTCCCATGAAATGATGGGACAGGTTGCTGTGATCTTTGTTTTCTGAATATTGAGCTTTAAGCCAACGTTTTCACTCTCCTCTTTCACTTTCATCAAGCGATTCTTTATTTCTTTTTCACTTTCTATCATAAGGGTGGTGTTATCTGCATATCTGAGCTTATTGATATTTCTCCCTACAATCTTGATTCCAGCTTGTGCTTCTTGCAGCCCAGCGTTTCTCATGATGTACTCTGCATAGAAGTTAAATAAGCAAGGTGACAATATACAGCCTTGATGTACTCTTTTTCTAATTTGGAACCAGTCTGCTGTTCCATGTCCAATTCTAACTATTGCCTCCTGACCTGCATACCAGTTTCTCAAGAGGCAGGTCAGGTCGTCTGGTATTCCCAACTCCTTCAGAATTTTCCACAGTTTCTTGTGATCCACACAGTTAAAGGCTTTGGCATAGTCAATAAAGCAGAAATAGATATTTTTCTAAAACTCTCTTGCTTTTTTGATGATCCAGCAGATGTTGGAAATTTGATCTCTGGTTCCTCTGCCTTTTCTAAAACCAGCTTGAACATCTGGAAGTTCATGGTTCACATATCGCTGAAGCCTGGCTTGGAGAATTTTGAGCATTACTTTACTAGTGTGTGAGATGAGTGCAATTGTGCAGTAGTTTGGGCATTCTTTGGCATTGCCTTTCTTTGGGATTGGAATGAAAACTGACTTTTTCCAGTCCTGTGGCCACTGCTGAGTTTTCCACATTTGCTGGCATATTGAGTGCAGCTCTTTCAAAGCATCATCTTTTAGGATTTAAAATAGTTCCACTGAAATTCCATCACCTCCACTAGCTTTGTTCATAGTGATGCTTCCTAAGGCCCACTTCACTTCACATTCCAGGATGTCTGGCTCTAGGTGAGTGTGAGTGATCATACCATTGTGATTATCTGGAAGGAGTAACCAGAGGAGTTAGTAACATGTCCAACTCTACAGAGGTAGTGGTGGTAGCAAAACAGACTGGCTTCTGAGTCCTTGCTGTTAATCACAACCATGCTGTTTCTCCATTAAGAGAAATATTTTAAAAGAAGTAATTGAATCTGCTTAGTTCAAGTTGTACTAAGTGAAATGACAGTGATGCACAAGGGGCTATAAAATGAGAACATCACAATCTATCAACAGATCACTTTTTAAGACCTTGTTTTACTTTATACTTCATGGAGTCCATGATTCCTTGAGTTTCCTTCACTGAGCTCTTCTGACAATTGAAAGGGGCTTCCCTTGTGGCTCAGCTGGTAAAGAATCTGCCAGAGACCTGGGTTCAATCCCTGCGTTGGGGAGATCCCTGGAGAAGGGAAAGGCTACCCACTGCAGTATTCTGTCCTGGAGAATTCCATGGACTGTATAGTCCATGGGGTCGCAATGGGGACCATTAAAAACTCATAATGAATTGGGAATTGAACAACTACTGTTCTGACAACTTACTTGCAGATTTTCTATAAAGAACAATAAGTTGCCTAAGTAATTATTTTTAAATATTATAATGTTAAATGTTAACACTAACATTAGATATAACAGCAACATTAAATGTTACATTAATTTACAAAAACATGGTCCAATAATTTAGAAAAACATGGTTGTTTGCTATTCAAAGTCAAAATCTCATTTATAACAATATTCTCTTTGTAACTTAATGTTACGACACTTCTAAGCAGCTATCAAAAAAGGCTAATCAGGTGAACTGGGACCATTGCTAACATATTCCATAGTACAGCCTTGCTCTAGTCTGATGGAACCATGGTCAAGAAAGAAATGTTGCTCTATATAGAATTACAGGGCTTACCTGATGGCTCAGTGGTAAAAAAAAAAAATCTGCCTGCCAATGCAGGAGACAGAGATTTGATCCCCAGTCAAGGAAGATCCCCTGGAGAAGGAAATGACAACCCACTCCAGTATTCTTGCCTAGAGATACCCATGGACAGAGAAATAGTCAGGGAAATTGTTTTCATTATCTTCTGTGTCTAAATAGTTATTCTGTTATTGCTACACTATAGGCGGCTTTAGCAGGATTGAAAATTGATCTTTGCCAGAAAGTAAACACCTTGACAGCAAAAATCCTGTCTATGGGATACATTGCCCTTTTGTACTATGCCTAAAGCAGTACCAGGCACATAGTGGATGCTCAGTAAATATCAGTGAAATGTTGACTTTGAAGAGGTATCTTTTTTGGTTACATCAATACTAGCCAATCAAAGAAGTCTCATTGGAATGCAGCATAATGTAGTTAAACATCAGGATTCTAGTTCCAGCCTTGCCACCAACTTGGCTTGTGATCTGGAGTGAATCACTTCATCTCCCTGTTTCTCTCCCTACCCAGCTGTGAAATATCTGTTTTACATCTTAAAGTACAGAGGAAAACACCCTTTTCATATTTTGTTCTTAATTTTAGCTTGCCAGAGGCTCATGACTTTATTTTCGACTGCAATTAATTTCTTTGTCTTGTGGTGGTGGGAAGAGAAATACAATGATGCACAGGCAAAACCAAATGTACCAAAAGAATGCATGTATATTCCTTCTGGAAAAAGCACTTGAAGGTTTCACATGGTGAGCAAAAAACCCCAACTGATTAACTCTGCCCTTGATTAGAACACTGACTCACCCTATGACTAAATACACATCAGATACTCGTCTTGGGCCAACCCTGCTTGACTCATAATCTATGGTTTGAGATGATCTGGCTACTTTGATCTTCTCTTTGTGAGAATATCAAAGAAGATAATACCCCCTGTGCAGAGCGAACAGAACCAACTTGACTACCACAGAGGATGTATGCAACACCCATTATTCTGATTCATCGGAGAAGGTACAACAATAGCAATAAGATCTAAAATATCACTTTCAAATTTGCACCTAGGACTGAAGAAGCCAACAGAAGTTATACTCAATCATGTAGCTTTGAAGAAATCATCATCTGAAAGTATAACATAAACTTTAAGAATATAATCCACATTCCCGTAGCGTTTGACACACAAAAAAATGAGATGTCAAAATGAAATCACTTCTTGTCCATTTTATAACCACTGTCCACTTCTGATTTTATATTGTTACAGATTATAATCTTTAGAAGCAGAAATGGAACAATAGCACATCAATACCCTTTGGTGTGAAGGATATTTATCAAGTATCAGCCCAGGGGAAGAAAGGCTCTGGCAGAACAACTGGGCAAAGAAAGAATTCAAACCTTGAGGCTACCCCAACAAAGCTTTGGCCAAGCACACGGAGAGCCCTGAAGTACATGTGGTCTGGCAGACTTGTCCCTCAGTGAGTCTTAAATGACTGGATTTTGGCCGCTCCTGACGTCAGTTCCTGGATATGGGCTACCGCAGGAATGATGTGACCTCAGGTGGGGACTCTGTGCTCTGAGGAAGACCTTGAAGATAGAGACCGCTTGCGGTCTGCACCACTATCTGCATGCTATAGTGCTTCTCTGAAGAGAATGTGGGAGGTGAGTCTTCCATATTATGCGTCTAATAATCTTTAAGGAGGAAAAGGCAAAATATGGCCAAATGACTGACTCAAATGATCATTTGAGAATAAAAATCCTATTAAATAATCAGAAGCCGGAAAGTGAGTATGAAGCTCACTTTCTCTAACAGACAGATCTCTTGAGGGCAAGGATTATAACTCTGAACTCTGTTTTCTTCTAAAATATATTAAACAATCATTGAACACTTACATAATAATAAGTGGTTCTTTTAACTGGTCATTTGTCCAGGATAAAGATATGACCCTATGGCTCCCTCAGTAGAATTTTCTATAGATGAAAAACTTAGCTTTCATTACTACCCTGTGGACTGTAGCCCACCAGGTTCCTCCATCTATGGGATTCTCCAGGCAAGAATACTGGAGTGGGTTGCCATTTCCTTCTCCAGGGGATCTTCCCAACCCAGGGATCGAACCCAGGTCTCCCGCATTGCAGGCAGATGCTTTAACCTCTGAGCCACGAGGGAAGCCCGTGTATACATTAAATACATACATATAAATAAATGTCTGTATATGAAATTACTCATTTCAACGCTAGCAAGGTAATGCTCAAAATCCTTTAAGTTAGGGTTCACCAGCATATGGACTGAGAAATTTCAGATGTACAAACTGGATTTAGAAAAGGCAGAAGAACCAGAGATCAAATTGTCAACATCCATTGGCTCATAGAAAAAGCAAGGGAATTCCATAAAAACATCTACTTCTTCTTTACTGGCTATGCTAAATCCTTTGACTGTGTGGATCACAACAAACTGTGGGAAATTCTTGAAGAGAACAGAATACCAGACCATCTTACTTGCCTCCTGTGAAACCTGTGCAGGTCAAGAAGCAACAGTTAGAACTGGATATGGAACAGCTGACTGGTTCCAAGGGAAAGTACATCAAGGCTGTATATTGTCATTCTGCTTATTTAACTTCTATGAAGAGTACATTATGCAAAATGATGGGCTGGAAGAAGCACAAGCTGGAATCAAGATTGCTGGGAGAAATATTAATAACCTCAGATATGCAAATGACACCAACTTTATAACAGAAAGTGAAGAAGAACTAAAGAACCTCTTGATGAAGATGACAGAAGAGAGTGAAAAACCTGGCTTAAACTCAACATTCAAAAAACTAAGATTGTGGCATCCAGTCCCATTACTTCATGGCAAATAGGTGGGGGAAAATATGGAAACAGTGTCAGATTTTATTTTCTTGGGTTTCAAAATCACTGCAGATGGGGACTGCAAGGAGTCATAAAGAGACAAGGCAGTGACTGAACAGCAACAACTTAAATACTATTTAAGCTTAATTTAATACAAATTTAAATACTCTTATTTTTGAGAAAATATATCTGTAATTTAATTATGAAGTTATAAAAATGTAAAGATCAAGAAAATGCTTGGATAATTGGCTGTGAACAGTTGTGTTCTCAATTCCATATATTGGAAAATAAAAAGTGAAAGTGTTAGTCACTCAAGTCTTGTCTGACTCTTTGAGACCCCACGGGCTGTAGCCCGCTGAGCTCCTCTGTCCATGGAATTCTTCAGACAAAAATACCTGGATAGGTAGCCATCCCCTTCTCCAGGGGATCTTCTTGATCCAGGGATCAAACCCATCTCCTCATTGCAGGTGAATTCTTTACCTTCTAAGCCACCAGGGAAGCTCATATGATGATAGTTACTAAAGCTCAATAAAGAATATGCTTTCTGTGTCAAATTGGGTACTTAAAATTGTTGCTTTATGCCAGTGGGGGGAAAATATATATGTATTTGTGTGTGTGTGTGTGAGTGTGTATGTGTGTGCTCAGTCACTCAGTCATGTCTGACTCTTTCGACCTTGTGGACTGTAGCCCACCAGGCTCCTCTCTCCATGGGATTTCCCAAGCAAGAATAGTGTAGTGGGTTGCCATCTCCTTCTCCAGTGGATCTTGTGACCCAGGGATTGAACTTGCATCTCTTGCTTCTCCTGCATGGGCAGGCAGGTTCTTTACTACTGAGCCACCTGGTAAGTCCACAAAATAGACACATAATTTTCTCCAAGTGAAATAGTTTTGCACTTATCTTGTTTTCCAACATCTCAGTCATTTTAACAAAACATGTCACACTTCATAACAAGCGTTCATTTTCAAAATCCTAACAAAAGATCAGGACCATTCTAGGGATAAAAGAAAATTAAAAATTCAATGCAGCCCATCAACATTAAAGCTGTTCCATTGACAACCTTTAAATTTGGAACAATGACCAAAGTTCTAAATGAAATTAGGGCAGAATAAAATGTTTTCTGTCTATGAAAACACATTATATGCAAATAGGTAAAAAATCAGAAATAAATTTTGTACCTTATGATACAAAGTTTGTACACTTATGATTCATTCCTATGTGTATTAAAAGTACTTACATTCCTTTATATAGAGTTTTGCTTTTTCAGCTGTATTGAAAAACAAACAAAAAAATGTATAAAAGTTTAAATTGGAATGTGTCAAACCAGTCTGCTATTAAACTCCAGAATTAGGTGTTTCTATCTACTCGATCACTGCAGGTTTGAACCACACTGCAGTGTTGAATCCAAACCTATAAGTTTGCCCAGATGAGAAGAATGCAGACTTCCTGCAGTTATTTTCTGCCCAAGAGTAACATATCTTGACTCCACATTCCCAATTCCTCTTTCAGACTTATCTGTCAGGTAACACATTGGTTTTCTTTAAGATTGTTTTGAGTATAATTTATTAATTAAGAATATATTTGCATTTTGGTTCTAATTATGACTTTGCATAATGGACAAACTTTGGATCTCATGTACTCAGTGACCTAATTATATGCTCTCATTTTAGATAATTGGCAGTTAAATTATGATATATTATTTTACTCTGACACTTTTAACTTGGGGATACTCATAATGTACTTTTGTCATTACTAACACTGCACATGAAAGCTTCATTTTTCTTTTTAAAATGGCTGTGTGTGTGACAGAGCCAGAGAAAGGGAGTAAGACAGAGTTACTTTGAAATTTTCTTTAACCTAGTTTAGTTGAAAATTGCAAAATAACGTTTCATGCCAAACGTTGATACTACTTTGCCTGACCATTAAATGACTCTTTTATTCACTTGGTAGCGTTTATAGAGTTTAACTTCAGAATATAATGGAAATTAACTCTCCTTTCCTTGTTTTTATGGTGTTAAATTGAAATCAATCATCACTCACATGCTTCCTAAAATTTTTAGAATAACCCTATTATTTTTATATGTTTTTTTAACTCTCAAATGGTATGGTTCATGTTCTGGAATCTCTTATGTTGATTTTTTAAAGTTAGTTTTGCCAAATTTTAGAAATTCAAAGCACTGATGGCACAGAATTATATGTGAGATAAAACAAACAAAAAATACCAGTTTTTTTCTTCAGTGCCTGAAGACAGAAGAATGTGTCATGCAAATTCTTTCTTATGAACAAACTTCATGCCTCATGCACTATCTTTTATGAGATGCATTAAAATGTTTTATGATAAGTATAAATTTATTATCAATGTAGTTTGGGCATCATGTATTTATGATTAAATTATAAGATATTATGTACCTGGTCTGAGTACTACTTGCCTCTATATTTCATTACAAGTGTCTTAAGTTATTGTTGGGAAGTTTCCCTTGAGAATGTTACACTGATGGAAATTTCAGCTATATGTGTTCTCTATTCTATTGTTGACGTGTCTCCCCCAAAAAGCTACCATTTCACTTTAAATTCTCTGTTCCACTTAACAGATGACTTCTTTGTAACTCAGAAACAGCTTAAAGTCTGGTTCATGTTTTACTGAAATAAACAACATACCAACTTTTATCATATATTATGAAATTCAAGAATTGATGTTTTTCGCCCTGTAGCATTTCTTTCTCACCCACTCATGTTCCCTTCAACATCCTCCCTTAACTTTCCAAATTATAGATGGCAACAGATCAATGAAAATAAGACTGTTTATATAGCAACACTCCTTCAGGCATAATCATCATTCAGTTACTAATTCACATAAAATAACAGGTCCAAGAAACAGCCGAGACCCGGCCACCACAAGGCGCTAATAAAGGCAGAATAATCTGAGAGATGTGAAAAGGGTCAGAGGGTGTGAAGTTTATGGAGAAGAAACAAAACACATATTGAAATCAGATGACATTTTTAAATGATTATGTTTTACTTACTGAGCTTCCCTGGTGGCTCAGATGGTAAAGAATCTGCCTGCAGTATTGGAGACGTGGGTTCAATTTCTGGATCTGGAAGATCCCCTGGATAAGAGAATGGCTACCCACCCGCTCCAGTATTCTTGCCTGGAGAACTCTATGGACAGGGGGGCCTGCAGTCTACAGATCACAAAGAATCGGACATGACTTAGCGACAGAACAATAACAACTGCATGAAGAGAAAGAAGAGGATGTTCAAGAGCCCTGAGCCTGCTAGAACACTGGGAGAAATAACATAAGCAGTAAATATACATTTCAGCAGTTGTTGTAATAATATATAAATAAAACACAATAAACAAAATAGGCATTCATTATTTTCCCCGAACAGAATTATTCATAGTTGAAACAGATGCCTCTTTGTAACCTAATTTTACTCTTAGGACATCATGAACACCTTGACTGATTTTCTACATGATACTTTAATATAGCTTGAAGGATGCATTATTTAATAGGGCAAAAATATTATTGAATATTTTGTATCTTAGCAATTTCTGTATTCTAAAAATGCTTCACTGAACACACATATACATATTGTTTTTCAGTCACTAAGTTGTGTCTGTCTCTTTGTGACCCTATTGACTGCAGCACAACAGGCTTTCCTGTCCTTCTTTATCTCTGGAGTTTGCTCAAATTCATGTCCATTGAGTCAATGATTCCAACCAACAAACTCATCCTGTCGTCCCCTTCTTCTCCTGCCCTCAATCATCCAGCATCAGAGTCTTTTCCAATGAGTCAGCTCTTTGCATCAGGTGGCCAAAGTTTTGGAGCTTCGGCTTCAGCATCAGTACTTCCAATAAATATTCAGGGTTGATTTCTTTAGGATTGACTGGTTTAATCTCCTTGAAGTCCAAGGAACTCTCAAGGGTCTTCTCTATTGCCACAATTCAGAAGCATCAATTCCTGAATGCTCAGCTTGCTTCATGGTCCAGCTCTCATATCCATACATGACTAGTGGAAAAACCATAGCTTTGACTATATGGAACTTTGTCGGCAAAGTGATGTCTCTGCTTTTTATATGCTGTCTAGGTTAGTTATAGCTTTTCTTCCAGGGAACAAGTGTCTTCTAATTTTGTGGCTGCAGTCACTATCCTCAGTGATTTTGGAGCCCAAGAAAATATCTGTCACTGCTTCCACTTTTTCCCATCTATTTGCCATGAAGTGATGCGGCAGAATTCTATCATAGTCTTGTGAATGTTGAGTTTTAAGCCAGCTTTTTCACTTTCCTCTTTCACCTTCATCAAGAAGCTCTTAGTTCCCCTTTGCTTTCTGCCATTAGAGTATTATTATCTGCATATCTGAGGTTGTCGATATTTCTCCAGGTGATTTTGATTCCAACTTCTGACTTATCCAGCCCAGCATTTACATGATGTACTCAGCATAGAAGTTAAATAAGCAGGGTGACAATATGCAGCCCTTTCCCAATTTTGAACTAGTCCATTGTTTCATGTCCAGTTCTAACTGTTGTTTCTTGACCTTCACACAGGTTTTGCAGGATATAGGTAAAGTGGTCTGCTATTCTCATCTCTTTAAGAACAGCTCCCATATGATATAGGCTTCCCAGGTGGCTCAGACAATAAAAAATTCACCTTCAGTGTGGAAGACCTGGGTTCAGTCCCTGGGTTGGGAAGATTACTTTGAGGAGGGAATGGCAACTCACTCAAGTATTCTTGCCTGGAGAATCCTCATGAACAGAGAATCTTGGTGGGCTACAGTCCATGGGGTTGCAAAGAGTTGGACACAGCTGAGCAACTAAGTACAGCACCGTATGATATAATACTAGGTGTCTTTAATAGAATTTCCAAAAGATATTGTGTATTACCACTTTATAAACAAATGACATATAACAGTGTGAGAAATTGCATTAAAGTTCCAATCAGCTAACCCCCATGAAGCATCAACTCCTCCTTACACGATTGTGGTCTGTGGCCCCCAGTCCCAACAGAAATAATACCATGGTTAGCCAAGTACAATGAGAAGGGAGCATGAAACATAAAACCAAAGCCACTGGTTTGCTTAGGGATTTGTTGATTTAATATACTGTCACGTATCTCAGTTGCAAGGCTCCCACACATGAAATGAAAGTGGATTAATGCACCTCTTCAGAATGCTGTGATTATGAGATCATCCAACTCACGATTCAAAGTCTTCAACATAATCTTAGTTTCTTGGGCAATTTATTCAGTATATAATACAGATATGGATGCTTTACTTCAAATCAGTTAGTTAGGATAGGTTTTAAAATTCCATGTGGTATATGAATTTGCATCTAACTATAGGGGACTTGGTCCAACTCTTCTCTTAAGAAAAGCATAAAAGCTTCTCCATTATCTTGGTTATAATTATGTTAAGCCCCTCTCCAAAATAAGTCTTTCTTCCCAATACCTCCTTATGAAGACAAGTTATGCTTAGGTAACTGAAGAGTTGACTTATTGGAAAAGACTCTGATGCTGGGAGGGATTGGGGATAGGAGGAGAAGGGGATGACAGAGAATGAGATGGTTGGATGGCATCACCGACCCGATGGATGTGAGTCTGAGTGAACTCCGGAAGTTGGTGATGGACAGGCAGGCCTGGCATGCTGCAATTCATAGGGTCGCAAAGAGTTGGACATGACTGAGCGACTGAACTGAAATGAACTGAACTGAAGTCCTTATATTTGGCCTATTTCCCTTGACTGTCTCTTCTAGTGTGGAACTATTCTGGAAAGAGCATGGGAATCTCCAGGTTTAAATCTAATCAGGCTTTTCATTTGTAAAAGATGGAAATAACTCCCTCCCTTCAGGGTTGTAATGATCAAATGTTTTCACATCTTCAAACAGCCATTATCACTCAGTATTTTAGCTAACATTTATGGAACTTTTACAATATTCTAAGGCCTGTTCAAATCACTTTACCTGTGTCATTCTATTCAACCCCCAATAACCCTAGGATATATATATATATATATACTATTATTATTCCCATCTTCAGATGGGGGAACTTTGGCACACAGTTATTATGAAAGGGGTCAGAAAAAAGAACAAAGGCAGTCTGATACCAGCGCCAGTGATCTAGGTTGTCATTGGCACATACAGAGGGGAGGCAATCAGCTGTCAGAGAAATGGAGATCACTTTCGAGAGGAGACATCAGCCTGAGTAGACAGATACAGCCAAGCTATGAAGGGGCAAGAAAGGGGATGTACTTATAAAGTGGGGCAGTTAAGCTGCCACATAGCATAGATGCCCCTGTGTTCTTAATTAGTCCAGTCAGATGGACACACAACTTACCATGAATTCAGTGCTTCATTGTGAGACTAGAATATAATTTTCAGGCCAAAGGTGAGGATATAGGCTAGGAGTAGAGTCCCAACTTTGGCAGAAAGAAGAAAGACTGAAAGTCAAGTATAAATTGAGCCAAAAGAAAATGTGTAAAGAACAAAATTTGGGTGGAGGAAGAAGTGGGATTCAGCTACTGCTAGCGGGATGCCAGGAAGAGATTATCCTGGGACTTAAGAACTGAATCCTTGCTTTGACTTAAGCACTCTTCTTCACATGTGCTGATGATCAGAGAAGCTTCAGTAGGAAAGCCATGACTTTCTTCATAGTCAAAAGCTTGGGTACTAGGTGGACATCTTCCAGGTTCAATGGAAGAAAATGCTAGACTTTGGCCTGTTGTTAATTGTCACAATGATTTGTATATGATGGAGAACAAATATCTTCATGACAGCACTAAGGAGCTAGGGTTCCCAGAACAAGGTGCCTCAGGCTGAGTGGCTTAAACAACAGAAATATATTTTCTCACGGTCTTGGAGGCTAGAAATCTAAGCTCAAGGAGTTCACCAGGTTGGTTTCTCCTGAAGCCTCTCTCTTAGGTTTATGAATGGCCTCCTTTTCCCTGTTCTTCACATTGTCTTCCCACCATGTGTGTCTCCTAATTTTTCTTCTTATAAAGACACCAGTCATCTTGGGAGAAAGTCTAACCTAATGACCTCCTTATAAATGTTTTTTAAATTAGTTTTTAGTGTAATATAGTTGCTCCAATAAAATATAGTACAGGAGAAGGGGCAGCGGAGGATGAAACGATTAGATGGTATCACTGACCCAATGGACATGAGTTTGAACAAACTGTGGGAGATAGTGAGGGACAGGGGGGCTTGGTGCGCTGCAGTCCATGGGGTTGCAAAGAGTCAGACACGACTCAATGATTGAACAACAACAAAGTAGTCACTTTACAATGCTGTGTTATTTTCTACTGTACAGCAAAGTGAATCAGCTGTACATTTGCATAGATCCCTTCTCTTTTGGATTTCCTTCCCATTTAGGTTACCAAGAGCACTGAGTCGAGCTCTCTGTGCTATACAGTAGATGCTTATTAGTTATGTGGGCCCCAGTCTCCCAATCCATCCCACCACCCTGCTTTTCCTCTTGATATCTATATGCTTGTTCTCTGTTTGTGTTTCTATTTCTGCTTTGCAAATAAGTTAATCTCTGTCATTTTTCTAGATTACACATATAAATGATATTATATATTTTTATATATTTATTTTTCTCCTTGCTTCATTATAGATTAATGAAGGTTCTTTAAAGGTTCTGTCTCCAAATGTTGTCATATTTTGAGGTGCTGGGAGTTAGGATACTGACATGAACATTTTAGAGGGACAGTATTCAGCTAATAAAAACATACCATTCAAATATGCTGATGAGTAGCTAAGAGAGACATTTTTTTATACCATTGTTTTGCAAACCCCTGAGACTCTGACAGGATTAGGCCACATAAATAGCATTAATCATATAATCATCTCTTCTATAGATAAGAATTTATAGTCCTAAATCATTTACCTTTATAACATTTTTTTATCAAGATGGTTTCCAATGCAATTTCAAATACCACACAGGATAGAAGACAATGTATTTCTGAGATTATTGACTTTAGACAAAGCAATTTTAGATCTGTTGTGGAGCCAACTTTATAGGATGCACAGATATAGACATAGCAAGGCATGCATATTTTAGGAAAACTTCGAACAGGAGATTTCATTCTCCATCCGCTTATCCTTAGATACTTCTGTTCTGAGGTCAGAGAAATCAGATGGAAAGGATCAAAGGCAAAGAAAATCATTGAAGATAAAGATGCATTTGTGTTAGTGGCCCTGAAATTTTAAGTCCTGAGCAGCATAGGTGAATGGCAGCGTCACTGTGAAGCCTGCTTGCTGAAACTTAAGTCTCTTCCATTAAAGAACAAGTAACTTCTACCTTTCAAAGAAGATTTCCTAAAAAGAGAGAAGAAACCTTCAGTGTTTGGGCTGAGGGACAGGACATAAGGTATCTCAAAATAAGTTTTGAAAAATTTACCACATTTTGGTTTTCATCAATTCCAAGTATAACTTACCAGGCATTCTCTTCAGCTTATGTTTAAGCCCATGTGTATCTCAATGGAAATCCAATCCATATGTTTCTGATTCATTTACACTTAGCTCATCAAAATATTGTTTTGCAAGAGCTATTTGAAGTCCAAAAAAGCTTTGAAAGCTTTTTTTCTTAGAAACAGGAAATCGGTTTTTGCCAAGTGTAAACAAACACATTCCCCTACTCCCTGTGCTCATATTTTAATTGGAAATTTAGAAGACAGAAGGTTAGAGAACTCTCTAAACCTGTCCAAAAACAAATTCATCCTCTACATGGTATGGCACTGAAATGTACTCCTGTTTCCTTTATCTTCATTTTTTAAGTGCCTTGTTTTTGTAAATTTCTCTATCAGCGGTCTACTGGCTTAGATTAAAAATTTTCCATCTGACTTTAATTTTAATTGAATAATATTTTTGTATCAGTTTTCCTAAAGTAAATCATTTTTTTCTAGGAGAATATTGTGCTTACTCATTCGCCTGGTAGAGTTTCAAATAAAATTGTATCCACTTAGGTTCTTCTAAACTTGTGAGTCAGATTGGAAAAATAACCCTGCTTTGGGGGCTTGTCTTAGGTAAGTGACCACAGTGATGCCACTCTTCGTCATATTATTGTTCTTGCTTATATTCTGTAGAGGTTCAGTCAAGGCATAGTGAACATCTCCAAGACATACGCCTGTTATGATGGGACCCAGGAAATTAAACTCAAATAAGGGCACCGGGAACCATCAGTCTCTTCTGAGAGCCCTGAATTGTGCAAATCAGCTCTGTCATTATTTGGCGTTTAGAAATGCAACTTCTGAACTTTACCAGTAATAATTTGGAAAAAGGCCACTCTCTGTCTTTCTTTATGAATATTTAAGATAAGCCTAGAAATCAATCCACCTGAATGCACCAATATGAGGGACTGGCCAAGTGAGCCGATGACTCAACCCAGGTGCTGATGCAGTAAGTGAGTAACCAAGAGCCAGAGTAAGAGCACTGGAGACCAAGTGCAGACTCTGACCTGGAAAACTGTCCAGAGACAAAGTCAAAGCTGGAGTGCAGGACCTGAATCAATAGATGAAGCTGAAAGTAAGCAATCATATTCAAAGGGCAGGAGTGGAGAGTGGAAGGCAGGAAAGGAGGATGAACTGAAGCAAGATGACTTCTGACTTTGTCCATGAACAGTCTAGGATGGAAAAGGAGGACCATTCCTTTACTGGTGGAGGCCAAGTGACATGTGAATGGATTACCGTTGTTTACAAATTGGGCAAATCATCCATGTAGGACCAATGCTTTCATTTTCTCCTAAGTGAGCCAAATGCAGCTTCTCCTACCTGCTCCATGAGAATCTCCTATGTTGAATGTGGCAGGAGTTTTGGGGAGAGGCCACTCTGTGTGTGTGTGTGTGTGTGTGTGTGTGTGTGTGTGTGTGTGTGTATGTGCGCTCAGTCATCTCTGACTCTTTGAGACCCTATGGACTATAGCTCACCAGCTCCATATGTCCATGGGATTCTCCAGACAAGAATACTGAAGTAGATTGTCATTCTCTTCTCCAGGGGATCTTCCTGACCTAGGGATGGAACCTAGTGTCTCCTGCATTTCAGGTGGATTCTTTACCATCTTAGCCACCAGGGAAGCCCTGGAGAGTGTGGTGCTGGTGTATAACTCAGCACCCTGGCCAAGGTTCAAATCAAAACCTGGTAATCAGATATACTGAGGACTTAGGGATTTAAATGGGAAACATACTAATCCCATAGAAACCCATACCATGCATAAGATCCAAAATTTTACATATTATTAATATGACACTTAAAAAAATAGCTGATGTATTGTTGTTGTTGTTCAGTTGCCCAGTAGTGTCTGACTGTTTGTGACCCCAAGGACTGCAGCACTCCAGGTCTCCCTGTTCCTCACCATCTCCCAGAGTTTGCCCAAGTTCATGTTCATTTCATTGTTGTTGCCATCCAGCCATCTCATCCTCTGATGCCCTCTGCTCCTTCTGCCCTCAATCTTTCCCAGCATCAGGAAATTTCCAATGAGTCATCTGTTCTCATCAACTACTGGACCTTCAGCTTCAGTATCAATCCTTCCAGTGAACATTCAGGTTTGATCTCCCTTAAGATTGACTGGTTTGATCTCCTTGCTGTCCAAGGGACTTTCAGGAGTCTTCTCCAGCACCACAGTTTGAAGGCATCAATTCTTTGGCTCTCTGCCTTCTTTACGGTCCACCTTTCACAACCGTACATGACCACTGACCTTTGTCAGTAGAGTAATGGGTATGCTTTCCAACACACTGTCTAGGTTTGTGATTGCTTTCCTGCCAAGAAGCAATCGTCTTATGATTTCTTGGCTGCACTCACTGTCCACAGTGACTTTGATGCCCAAGAAGAAGAAATCTATCACTACTTCCACCTTTTCCTCTTCAATTATCCATGTAGTAATGGGGCTGGATACCACGATCATAGTTTTTTTGAGTGTTTAGTCTTAAGCCGGCTCTTTCACTCTCCTCCTTCACCCTTATCAAGAAGCTCTTCAGTTCCTCTTCACTTTCTGCCATTAGTGTGATAACATTCATATATCTGAGGTTGTTGATGTTTCTCCTGCCTATTTTGATTCTGGCTTGTAATTCACCCAGCCCGGCATTTCTCATGATGTGCTTAGCATATAGGTTAAACAAAGTGAATTGTACCTAATATATGCTGGCTGTTCAGTCCCTCAGTCATGTCTGACTCTTTGCAACCCCATGGACTATGGTACACCAGGCTTCCCTGTCCTTCACCATCTCCCAGAGTTTGCTCAAACTCATGCCCATTGAGTTGGTGATGCCATCCAACCATCTCATCCTCTGTTGTCCCCTTCTCTTCCCGCCTTCACATTTCCCAGCATTGGAGTCCTTTCCAATGAGTTGGCTCTTCACATCAAGTGGCTGAAATATTGGAACTTCAGCTTCAGCATTAGTCTTTTCAATGAATATTCAGGGTTGATTTCCTTTCAGATAGACTGATTTGATCTCCTTGCCATCCAAGGGACTCTCAAAAGTCTTCTCCAGCACCACAGCTCAAAACCATTAATTCTTTGGAGCTCAGCCTTGTTTATGCTCCAACTCTCATATCCATACATGACTACTGGAAAAACTATAGCTTGATATTATGGACCTTTGTTGGCCAAGTAATGTCTCTGCTTTTTCTGTCTTGGTTAGTCATAACTGTTTTTGCAAGAAGTAAGCATCTTTTAATTTCATGGCTGCAGTCACCATCCACAGTGATTTTGGAGCTCAAGAAAATAATGCTTGTCATTGTTTCCATTGTTTCCCTATCAATTTGCCATGAAGTGATGGGACTAAATGTCTTGATCTTTGTTTTTTGAATGTTGAGTTTTAGCCAGTTTTCTCACTCTTGTCTTTCACCTTTGAGAGTCCTATAAAGACATACACTTAGGAAAAAAAGATGTGAAATTGTGAATGGTGATAGAATTATTTGATTTTACTAAATATACTAACCAAATGAGAGCTGTTCTTAATCTTCATTGCCAAAGTAGCTGAAGAAAGTAATGCTTTGTGGAATAGTGACACATCAAAAAGCCATGGCCCCATGACTGGGTTCAGGGTACACTCAGATGCTCAGACCAAGCCAGGGCTTTGCTAGTTCCAAGGGTTGGAAGGACCTTAGATGTCATGATATTGAATACTGCTCCAATACTTGATCACCCCCCTACATTCTGTAGACTTTATTTAGATAATTTCACTGGGACTGGAAACCACTGATGGTCACTCTGAGGAAACCAAAATGTTAGGCAGATGTTTCTTGTTTTGATTAAATAATATCTCACTCCAACTACTCTTCACTGATCCTGGGTTTATCTTTTCTTTTTAGGTCTCAGCAGAGCAATGCCTCCCTCCCCCACCCCCAGCCCCCAAAAAACCATTAATTTGTTGTTGTTGCTGTTTTCCCTTTGCTTATGTTCAGCTTTTCAGATTTTGGAGATGCTGTCACAAGTCTTTCCCCTCTGCCCAATTCCTTCAGCATTTCCTCATGTTTCCAGATTGCTTCTAGTCTTCTCATCTGGCCACCCTTCTGAGTTAGACATACTCCATTTGCTCCTGTAATCTTCCTAACTATCCATAGTACTCCCCCAATTTATATAACTTCCACGAATTCTTCCCACACCAGGAATGGCTTTGGATTGGGCCAGAGTTTCTTCTAATCTCATAAACCGAGTTCTTTGCAACAGAATTCCAGGGCTGACCCAGTCTCTACTGATTCCTAAAAAGACACGATGTATCCCATTTTCATCACCAGAATTTGCTTGCCCTGTATGCAGCATATGCAAGTGTGTGTGCTAAGTCACTTCAATTGTGCCTGACTCTTTGTGACCCTATGGACTATAGCCCGCCAGGCTCCTCTGTCCATGAGATTCTCTAGGCAAGAATACTGGAATGGGTTGCCATGCCCTCCTCCAGGGGATCTTTCCAATCCAGGGATTAAACCCATCTCTCTTATGTCTCCCACATGGGCAGGTGGTTTCTTTCCATTAGAGCCACTTGCTCAGCATTAAAGTTCTATGACTCACCAGTCACACTGAGGAAAGTGAAGCTGCTCAGTCGTGTCCAACTCACTGTGACGATACGGACTGTTGTCCACCAAGCTTCTCTGTCCATGGGGATGCTCCAGGCAACAATACTGGGGTGGGTTGCCATTTCCTTCTTCAGGGGATCTTCCCGACCCAGGGATTGAACTGGGGTTTCCTACATTGCCGGCAGAGTCTTTACCCTCTGAGCCACCAGGGAAGCCCATACTGAGGAAACCCCCTTCAAAACAACTTGCAATGGTACTTCAAAGACTCATCTTACTGCTTAGACCTGCATGTCACCTTGATAGTGGAGACAAAGTTTAATTATAAATCCATTAGATATTAGCCTTAGATTGAGCTCAGACTACAATGAATGGTGATGTAATAATTATATCCTTAAATTACTCTATGTCCAGATGTTTGTCTCCCATCTTTAACATGTTTTGGACAAGTTGTCAATAGGTCAGAATATCTTCCCATTATCACCTTTTCAAATTAATCATGTGAGACTCTACTTTCTTTTTTATACAGAGTTGGGAGGTGAGATTCTATGCAATAGTATGTACAAAACAGAATTTTATTACCCTTTTAGAATCTAGCAAATGTCATCTGTGGGTGCTTGCAAATAATTTTTCGATTGCTTGTATGGCTTATTTTGTCTTCTTTTGTTCTCTGACTGTGCTCAGAGAATATTCTCTATGGAAGTCTGGTAAAATGCCAAACTCAGAAGTTATTATGTAGCATTTTGGGTCATTTGTTGAAGTAAAGAAATTTATAATACTTTAATTTTATTATTTAAAAGTGTAAATAAAACATTTCCACTGCTCCTTCTATATCTCTTCTTTTCATTTCATCTGTATTGTTTTTTTGCTCTTGTTATTATTAAATTATTCACCCTCCCTCGTATGCAGATAGTTCAATTTGTCATGAGAAGTTTTCCTTGGAAAGTGATGTGTTTCTTTTAACAATGACCATATCATCATTTACTCCAAGGACTATTGGCTCAAATGACAGAGTGACCTTAAGAGTAACTTAAGAGTAACTTAGGATTGGTCTCATTGCAAATTCTGTTTTCTGTAAAATTTACAACATATGATTGAGGGTTTCTATGAAACACCCTTCTATTTTAAAATCAAGTATCTTTTCTTAAAAGAATTCTTGAAACAGATTAATGGTGACTTCATAACACTCATAATTGGGGCCAAAATAAAGACAAATGTCTCACTTAAATAAAATTTGAATGGATCCTTAAAAATTACAGAAAGGACCAAGACTCAATCTGGAAAGGATTTAAAAAGACTTGGTTTATGTTTAAGAAAAATGATCATTATCAGTGCCTTTCATCTCTCTCTCATTTTCTCCCTCACTCTCTTTCTTCACTTATGCATTTGGCTTCTTCCACCCTTTCCCAAGAAGCCAAAAAAACCAAGAAGATATAGGGAAAAATACTAAAGTGTACCACAGATGTTAAAAAAGAAACAGTGTTTTGCATTTTAGACAAGATTCTATTCAAGCCCTTTGAAAACATGCATTTTAAGTCTGGCTCGTCTCCAAGAAGTGAGGGAAGATTAAAGCAATATATATATATACTGAGTGTAAAATATGGAGCTAGGGAAAGGGTAACACTTGGATGTGATCAGATATTGGGCTTTGACATCTGACCTTAAATTTCCTGCTTAAAACCGAAAACCTCTGTGTTCTTCATGGAGAAAAAAAAAAGTAAGGGAGTTCTTTCATTTAAATAAAGAACCTGTGTTTTGTTAAATGTTTCCTAGGGCTTCAACTTCTCTGGGGATATACAGGTTTGAGATTTGTTTGTTTGTTTGCTCATTTGCAAAATATATTATTGTGGGTGTTGCATTTTCTATAAAACTTTAATATGTGACAAAATCATTAGATCTCAAAATTGCGCACGTTCTATAAAATTTGTCTTGATTCCATGAAGCCTTACATTGCTAAGAGGTCATTTAAATCTGCCAGTGCAAAAAGGAGGAAGTAGGCAGAAATTGGCTATTTTGAAAGAGTTGGGAAAGGGTAAGAAATTGAACAGGGAGTGGCTTTGCTTCAAGATGGCAGATTGAACATACACAGTTAGTTAAACTCTCTCCCCAAACTTTCTAAAATGATACAAAAATATATTAACTACAAAAGATATAAAACTGCAAGCATAAAAAGAGGGGAAAGGAGATAATAGAACAGGTTTTTAGGTGCTTGAAAGCAGATGGATGAATGATAAATGCCTAGGGAAAAGGAATACTAAGTCTATAGGAAGGAAAGTTCTAAGGAGTCTTCAAAAGATCAGATGACTCTGGAACTAGAAAAGAAGGTGTGTTTAAAAATAAGTGGGTCAATTTATATTTAAGAAATAGGACCCCTATTCCCTTGTTGATCCCCTCTCTCACTCTAAGTGTTGACATACATGCTTTTACTTAGTGACAGAACATTTCTGGAAAAGGGTCTCAGCTTTTAAAAATTTATGAGACTTGATTAGATTCACCTCAAAAGTCAAGGATGGTGGTGGTGGTTTAGTTGCTAAGTCACGTCCAGCTAAGTCTTGTGACACCGTCGTCTGTAGCCCACCAGTCTCCCCTGTTCATGGGATTTCCCAGGCAAGAATACTGGAGTGGGTTGCCATTTCCTTCTCCAGGGAATCTTCTCCACCCAGGGATTGAACCCACATCTCCTACAATGAAGGCAGTCTCCTGAATTATAGACATGTTCTTTATTGCTGAGCCACCAGGGAAGCTCTATAATCAAGGATATACTTCCCCATCTCAGGGTCCTAAATACACTTCCCCAGCTCAAGATCCTTAAATGCCACATTAGGTAACAAATTCATAGGTTCCGAGAATTAGGGCATGATATCTTTGGGGGGGTTGTTATTGTTCCTACCACAAGGGGTAAGAAAAAGATTATTTTTAGAAGGATGTAGTAATCCAGAAAATGAATCCTATTTGCCTAAAATAATCTGTAAAGAGAGGGGGCAAAAAGACTGACTTAGTAAATATTTTAAATGTTGTGTAGACATTATGAGGTAATTGACTGACTATAGAAAATATGGGGGACAGAATGTTCAAATATAATGCACAGACTTCCTTGTTGGTTCAGTAATTGGTACCACTATTCCTTAATAATTAAGATCAAAGGGAAAAGAACAAGGTTGTGGAAAGATGAATATATTGATAGTCTGGGGCATAAAAATGAGTAAGGGTCCAGGAAAACCTTTTGTTAAAAACCTCAAGGAAAATCTCAGTTTGTAGATTTTGGAATTTTTAGCCAAGGCATATGAAGTCATGTTATTTGATAATATCATCCATGAGAGATGTGTAGAGAAAGAATGGAAGTACTTAAAGCAGAACTCAGAAATATATTTATATTTAAAAGATGGGCAAAGTCAAGGATGGTGTGAAAAAAATTAAAGAGTTGAAGAATGTTAAGATGGAAATTCAGGAAACCAAGAGTGAGGAGGATGGTAAAATCCTGGTGAATGTTCATTCTTGGAGAGCTAATGTACCTGTTCTATATCATCAGGTATGTTATTTATCTTAGAAAGAGAATTTGAAATTCAATCAAATTAAACAATGTAAACACAAATCATATGTTTGCCCACAGAGTTGGGAAATAGCATTTATTAATTAGTCTCAGAAGTTGCAAGTTTTTTATACCTGTTTATTTGTCTAATATATAAGGGCCTTTTCTAGTCTTCTTACTGATTTTCTAAATTGGTTTTGTAAAAAGTTTTCTTCTATAGTCTTCTCTCAAATTTAAAACAGACACAGGAATAGATCTGTGCTAAGGACATAAAAAAAATGTGCAAATTGTACCAGAAATTTGTCTGCAAGAATTCAAATCTGTAGACTGAAAGACATAGTGGAAAATTTCTATTTTCTGGCATACATAATTGTCATTTTGTCTCTTCCAAATGAGCCAAATTTTAAATTTCTTTCCATAAATTATGTGCCAAATCACATTAGGATGCATCTACTTACTTCCTCTATTTCTGAAACCAACTGGATAATCTTCCATATAATGATCATTCTTTGGGGCCAAGACTGTGTTGAGAACCATGTTGACTGCTTCATGAAACTGGGTCTGTTGTGATGCCTAAGGCTGCTGATACCTGTAGGGACTAAACTTGATGTAGTATTTCTTTTCAACTGACTTACATACATGATCAAATATGGGTAGCAAGACATTGCTGTCAAAGCCAGCTAGTATGTAGTATCTAATCATACTTTCTCTCAAAACAGTGAAAATTAAATTGAGAGTTGAACAGACTATATTGAAACATCTCAAACAATTATTTTTTCCCAAATTATGAATGGCATTATTTCTAAAAATATTCTGATGCAGAAGCCCAGCCTAGTAGTAAGTTAATGTATGAGTTCTCATTTTAGCAATTAAACTATTTTAAGTGACAGACATAAAATGTGTTAGATTTTTGTCAAAAGACTGTTCCTATCTAAAATAGTACTTCACATTCTTTTTTCAATGAAAAAAGAAAATTCTACTTAGCTAAAACTCTTCTGTAAAGTTACATGGATTCCGTAGAGAAACTAACAACCCTGACATTTAAAATTTGTAAACCACGTGGTTAATACTGAAATACTTCAGATAAAGTAGTCAGCAATGGCACATATGCAATTGCCTTGATACAGGTCTAAATGGTAATGCACCTATATATGTTTTCATTAGATGTATTCTTGAATTTGTCACTGGATCCAAAAATCTTCCCGGGATTTTGATGACTACTCATCAGCTATTATCAAGTGCTTGGTACCTTGTTATGCTACCAACAATTCATAAAAATTTGTTATCTTTGACCCAAGTTCCTCATCCACGTTTGACAGTTACCAAAATGAAAAGAATGCTTGGATGTTACAATGTATAGTTTCTTCTACATTGGGATTATCAGCTTCTGTGTGAGGTTCTTTTGTTGTTCTGTCACTAAGCCATATCCCACTCTTTGCAACTTCATGGACTGTAACACATGAGGCTCCTCTGTCCTCTCCTCTTTCCCAGAATTTGCTCAAATTCATATTCATTGAATCGGTGATGCTATCTAATTATCTCATCCTCTGCTGCCCCCTTCTCCTTTAGCCTTCAATCTTTCCCAACATTGAAGTATTTTCCAGTGAGTCAGCTCTTCGTATCAGGTAGCCAAAGTAGTGGAGCTTCAGCTTCAGCATCAGTCCTTCCAGTGAATATTCAGGACTGATTTCCTTTAGGATTGACTGGTTTGATCTCCTTGCAGTCCAAGAGACTCTCAAGAGTCTTCTCCAGCACCACAGTTTGAAAGCATCTATTCTTCAGTGCTCAGCCTTCTTCAGATGTGGTCCAACTATCACATCAGTACATGACTACTGGAAAAACCATAGCTTTGACTGTAGGGACTTATATTAGCCAAATAGTATCTCTGTTTTTTAAGACCCAGTCTACATTGGTCATAGTATTCCTTCCAAGGAGCAAGCATCTTTTTTAATTTCATGGATGCAGTCACCAGGCATCCAGTGATTTTGGAAACCAAGAAAAAGAAAATCTGTCACTGTTTCCCCTTTCTCCACTGCTCCCCCTTCTATTTACCATGAAGTGGTGGGACGAGATGCCATGATCTCAGTTCTTTGCATGTTGAGTTTTAAGCCAGCTTTCCCTCTCTCCTCTTTCACCTGCATCAAGAGGCCGTTTAGTTCCCCTTCAGTTCTGCCATTAGAGTGGTATCATCTGCATATCTGTGGTTGTTGATATTTCTTCTGGCAATCTTGATTCCAGCTTGTGAGTCTTCCCCCAAGCATTTCAAATGATGTATTCTACAGATTAGTTAAATAAACAGAGTGACAATATACAGCCTTGACATAATTCTTTCCCAATTTTGAACCAGATTGTTGTCTCATGTCCCATTCTAACTATTGCTTTTTTATCTGCATATGAGTTTCTCAGGAGACAGATAAGGTGATCTGGTACTCCCATCTCTTTAAGAATTTTCCACAGTTGTGATCCATTCAGTCAAAGGCTTTAGCATAGTCATTGAAGGAAAAGTAGATATTTTTTCTGGAACTCTTGCTTTCTCCATGATCCAATGAATGTTAGCAATTTGATTTTTTGTTCCTCTATCTTTTCTAAATCCAGTTTGTACATCTGAAAATTCTTGGTTCGTGTATTGCTTGAGCATAACTTGAAGGATTTTGAGCATAACCTTGCCAGAATGTGAAATAGTGCAACTCTATCATAGTTTGAACATACTTTGCATTACACTTCTGAGGGATTGGAATGAAAACTGACTTTTTCTGGCCACTGCTGAGTTTTCTAAATTTACTGACATTTTGAATGCAGCACTTTATCAACATTGTATTTTAGGATTTTAAACAGCTCAGCTGGAATTCCATCACCTCCACTAGCTTTGTTCGTAGTAATGCTTCCTAAGGCCCTCTTGACTTCACACTCCAGGGTGTCTGGCTCTAGGTGAGTTACCACCTGGTTATCGAGGTCATTAAGATCCTTCTTGCATAGTTCTTTTGTATATTCCTGCCATCTCTTCTTAATCGCTTCTGCTTCTTTTAGGTGAAGGTGAAGTTGCTCAGTCTTGTCCGACTCTTTGCGACCCCGTGGACTGTAGCCTACCAGGCTCCTTGTGGACTGTAGCCTGCCAGGCTTCTCCATCCATGGGATTCTCCAGGCAAGAATACTGGAGTGGGTTGCCATTTCCTTCTCCAGGGCATCTTCCCGACCCAGGGATCGAACCCAGGTCTCCCGCATTGGAGGCAGACGCTTTAATCTCTGAGCCGCCCTTTATCATGCCCACCCTTGCACAAACTCTCTTGATATCTCCACTTTTCTTGAAGAGATCTTGTCTTTCCTATTCTATTTTTTTCCTCTATTTCTTTCCATTGTTAACATTTAAACAGGCCATCTTATCTCTCCTTGCTATTCTCTGGAACCCTCCATTCAGTTGGTATATCTTTCCTCCCATGCCTTTCACTTTTCTTCTTTCTTCAGCTATTTGTAAAACCTCCTCAGACAAACACTTTGCCTTGCATTTCTTTTTCTTTGTGATGGTTTTGGTTACTACCTGCTGTACAGTCTTGTGAACCTCCATCCTAATTCTTCAGGAACTCTGTCTACTAGATTTAATCCCTTGAATCTATCCATCACCTCTACTTTATAATCTTAAGGGATTTGATTTAGCTCATACCTGAATGGTATAGTGGTCAGCGAAAAAGCAAGTAGGGTACTACTATGTATAAAATAGATAACTAGTGAGAACCTACTGCACAGCAAAGGGAATTCTACTCAGTGCTCTTTGGGTACCTAAATGGGAAGGAATTCCAAAAAATCAAGAATATATGTACACTTACAGCTGGCTCACTGCTGTACAGCAGAAATGAAAGCAACATTGTAAAACAACTATATTCCAATAAAGATTTTAAGAAAAAGAAAGTAAGAGTGATGGCACAAAGGAGATTGAATTTCTACAATAGTCTCCATGAAATAAATATCAAAGCATGAAGTCTTTTTTTTAAAAGCTTTATTTAGATTTAGTTCACATACCATACACTTAATCCATTGAAAGTTTACAATTCAGTGGCTTTTAATGTATCTATAGATATGTGCAAGCTCACCATAATTTTAGAACATTTTCATTACCTCCAGAAGAAACCCCATGTGTTTTAGCTATCACTTCCCTAATCCTCCAACACTCTTCCTCTCCCTCTTCACAGGCAACCAACAATTTTCTTTCCGTTTTTATAGATTTCTCTTTTCTGAGCATTTCGTATGAATAAATTCATATTATATGCGGTCATTTGTGGCTGGCTTCTTTCACTTTGCCTGATATTTTCAAGGCTCATCCACGTGCACCATGTATCAGTACTTCATCAATTTTATAGATGAATACTTTTCCATTTTTTGTATATTTTGTATATCCATTCTATAGTTAACTGACTTTTGGGTTGTTTTTATCTTTTGACTATTAATAATAATAATTCATGTATACTCTCTTATGTGGACTTGTTTTTTCCAATTCTCTTGGGTAAACACCCATGAGTGAAATTGCTGAGGCATGAAGTCTTTAGCACTGTGATTGTGAAGGTTAGCAAGAAGAAGTGGTGCTTGTAAGCTATTTGTTTAATTAAGGTGGAGACAGTTTGGTTGAATTTGGAGGTTGTCTCTATTAGCTGCTGGCTATGTAACCCAAGAAAGATTACTAAACCTCTTTAGTCCTAAATTTCCTTGTTTGCTAAATGGAGATGATCATAGTAACTATCTCAAACAATTGTTGTGAATATTAAAGAAAGTACGTGTACAAAATTTTCACAGTGATCACTGGCACACAGTAGGCACCATATCAATGTAAAACTTGGCTAGGAATTTCTACCATGAACGACATGTTATTGTGTACCAGGACTCTTATGGACTGAATTGTGTTCCCCAACTTCATATATTAAAACCCTAACCTCCAATGTGATGGCATCTAGGGACTTTGGGAGGTCATTAGGTTTAGATGAGTTTATGAGGGTGAGGCCTTCATCATGGGATTAATGTCCTTCTAAGCAGAGACACCAGAGAGTTAAAAAGCTCTTTCCTCCCTCTAAAAACACAGCAAGGTAGTGGACATCTGCAAGCCAGGAAGAGAGTCTTCACTGCGGAATCAAAACACCTGGCACCTTTGTCTAAGAACAGGCAAACCTTCGATCTGTGAGAAATAAATCCTGTTGTTTAAGCACCCAGACTATGGTATTTTGTTATGGCTACCTGAGCAAGGACTCAAAGGCAGAGTAGCAAAAGCAAATGGGAAGAATGAGTTTGAAGAGACTTGAGAAAGATGATATATCTAGATGGTCTTTCACGGGCTCCCAACTTTTACTTTGCAAATCATAACTTATACTTTAATAAAGTTGGTGATCTCCTGATTATATATTTACTATATTGCATTAGAATTGAGTTCCTGGGGGTCACACATCTCAAATATTTCATAAAGGACAGATAACTAGTGGATAGAAACAGTCTTGTTTTGCTTTGCTTTATTCTGCATTGTTTAGAATGATCCTTTTGTATGTCTAACAAAGCAGCATCTTACTTTTAAAATTGTCAAATTGAATTTCCATCACCTGTTTCTTGTTACAATTATGATTTAGATTGGAGATGATGTCATGAAACATGGAAGTTGGTGTCATATATTTTGCATTTCTTAATGAACAATAGTTACCACTGTTTATCTAGTACCCATCATTGTATTAATTTTTCAGGGAGTATGCAAAAGAAAAAGCAGAAAATTATTTTAAATTTGAGGACATTACAATTTACATTGTGAAATAAGCCACAAATTCAGATTAATTTGATGTCTTTACAAAGCAACATTTCAACAGTTTTCAACAGCTATATTAACGTAAGAGGAACAGATACTAGAGACAAAAATTATTTAAACTTGTGAAAGAATAAAAAGGAGAAAAAAAATCTACATTGAAACATGTGAATGAGTTTATTTGCAAATAAGCTGTGGAGTTAATGCATCAGTGGATTGGCGAGAAATACAATTCCAGGCATTGACTATACAAAAAACAACATTAAAAAAAAAAAAAACAACAGAGGCAGCAACTTGAATATTACAGACCAACAATAGCACATTGTGCTGTACATACCACAGAAATATCAAGCTTGGGTAGCATTCACAAAGATCTGTCATTTGTAGTGATGTGGATTAACCTAGAGTGTGTTATGCAGAGTGAAGTAAATCAGAAAGGGAAAAACTAATATATATTAATGCATATATATGGAATCTAGAAAAATGGTACTGAAGAACATATTTGCAGGGCAGGAATAGAGACGGAGAAGTACAGAACAGACTTGTGAACAAGCAAAGGGAGGAGAGGTGGGATGAACTGAGAGAGTAGTGTTGACATATATATACTATCATGTGTAAAATAGCTAGCGGGAAGCTGCTGTATAACCCAAGGAGCTCAGCTTGGTGCTCTGTGATTATCTAAATGGATGGGACAGGGGAGTGGAAGGAGGTTCAAGAGGCAGAGTATATACACACACACACACACACACACACACACACACACACACACACACACAGCTGATTCACAGCATTGTACAGCAGACACTAACACAGCATTGTTCAGTTTAGTTCAGTTGCTCAGTCCTGTCCGACTCATTGCGACCCCATGAATCGCAGCACGCCAGGCCTCCCTGTCCATCACCATCTCCCAGAGTTCACTCAGACTCACGTCCAATGAGTCCGTGATGCCATCCAGCCATCTCATCCTCTGTCGTCCCCTTCTCCTCCTGTCCCCAGTCTCTCCCAGCATCAGAGTCTTTTCCAATGAGTCAACTCTTCTCATGAGGTGACCAAAGTACTGGAGCTTCAGCTTTAGCATCATTCCTTCCAAAGAAATCCCCGGGTTGATCTCATTCAGAATGGACTGGTTGGATCTCCTTGCAGTCCAAGGAACTCTCAAGAGGCTTCTCCAACACCACACTTCAAAAGCATCAATTCTTTGGCGCTCAGCCTTCTTCACAGTCCAACTCTCACATCCATACATGACCACAGGAAAAACCATAGCCTTGACTAGGCGGACCTTAGTCGCAAAGTAATGTCTCTGCTCTAGAATATACTATCTAGGTTGGTCATAACTTTTCTTCCAAGGAGTAAGCGTCTTCTAATTTCATGGCTGCAGTCACCATCTGCAGTGATTTTGGAGCCCCAAAAAATAAAGTCTGACACTGTTTCTACTGTTTCCCCATCTATTTCCCATGAAGTGATGGGACCAGATGCCATGATCTTCATTTTCTGAATGTTGAGCTTTAAGCCAACTTTTTCACTCTCCTCTTTCACTTTCATCAACACAAGATTGTAACACAATAATATTCTAATTTAAAAACATCCTCGTTGCCTGATACTTTGTAGTGTTTTCTCTCATGTCATACAGCTAGATATGTAGATTTTGAAGAACTTGGTGGCAGGGAGTCATGAACAGAATGGAGATTTTATTCAAAATAGCAATTTTCAGACTACTAGAAACACAAGATATTTCTGCATCTTATATGTCGTTATTTAATTATGTGTAAGTAAATACTTCCCTTTTTTCTCAGTGATAGCACTGAGAAGACAGAGATTTCAATAGATGGACTGAGCTCTGCTTTTGAAAATATGCTTCTGTTTTATGTCACTGAACTTTGAAAATAAAGAATAGATTTGATCTAAAAGATAGGAAGGTGGAGAGAAAGAAATCAGGAAAGAAGAAACAAGGGGAAAAAAAGGGGGGAGAAGATGGCCAGGAGAATACATGGTTTCTTTACATGATTCATCTTGAGTACTCTTTGCTATCTTTATCACTTCTGTTGTCATCTGCTTAAATAGCTCTGCCTCCCAGCACATGATGAAGTGGGAAGCTGTTAGGCTGGAAAGTCCCAAAGCACAAGTGGCTGCTCTGCATTCACAGGGTGTGCTCCCTGCTAGTTATGGCTCAGCTGAAAGTGACAGCGATTCTCACAGAGGCTATGGCTGCTAAATAAAAGCCCAGAGCACGTTCCCCTTCATGGTGCTGCTCTCTTTCTCTGGCTCCATCCCCCCAGATGGTTCTGGAAGCATACACTGAAGCTGTGTTTTAGAAGTAAAGGTGGATCTGCCTTCATCTTGGTGAGCACCTCCTGCCACCAGGAAGAAACCCATATTATAGGCTGAGATCCCGGGGCTGAATCCCATGTTACAGATGGGAAACTTGGTGAACAGAGTCCAGGCTTCATTAAAGGACCGTGTTTCCATCCAGGAGGAAACAGCTGCAGAGAGAACTGTGACATCTCATGTTAGAGTAATGCAGCATGCTGGAATACCCTAGAAGGGCTGGTTACCCCAGGGCTACACTTCGGGGACCAAAGAGGTAGGGGAAATCTCCATGTGTTCTCTCTTCTCACTCCACCTCCTCATCACTTCTCTGACAGTAAATACAGATCAATACAAGTATCAAAACCATTCTTAAAGGACAATTATACTAGGATGTAAGAATATTGCTAATAACACTACATAACAACTATTGCTGATTCAATATGTGAGCATGGACATAATGATTAATCATAAAGCCTTGAAAACAGGTAGGTGCATAGCAATTGGGGTGGAATTATGGAGATATATAGATATATAGTAGCATTTTCTATTTGTAAAAGCATAACCTCTTCTCATTGACTGCCTTCTTGAGTCACTGCCAATTTTGCTTGCTTGCTTCAACCATGAATCCTAGGGCATTATTCTCATTCACCAGATTCTGTAAATGGCACTGAGGTTCAAGGTTAGAGCAGTTCTATATATGTGCATGGTATATACATTTATCTGTAATATATATTACCTGTGTGACATCTCTATGGGACATGGTAATTAGACTTATTTCTTTAATATGCATTCTAAGCTGAGAGCTTACCTTGTCTTAATCTTTTTGAATTATTTTAAGAAATGGTTTAAAGAAATTATTTTTAAGAATGATCACTGGCTGGAATTTAAAATTCTGTGTGTTCCAATTGTGTGCCCTCTTTACCTCTTTTCCATCCTGCTGAATCAGCACTTGGATGATTGTGAAAGGAAGACTCAGTGAGGCTCCAGAATCCTGACAGGCATCAACTTGAGAGGGGTTGGGAAAGTGCAAAGGAGTCAAGGTATCACTTAATCATGGCTAGGAGAGGAGGATCAAGGGCAGTGGGATTCCAGTAAGATTATTTCAATTGCATGTTTTAACCATCTGAGACTCTAGGGTGGGAAGAATCTCTCAGAGATCAATCAACCCATCCCTCTGCTCTGGGCAGAACCACACCTAGGTAATTCCAGAGCGATGAGGTGATGCTTCGTTTAGAATGACTCCATAACTGAAGGCTGACCAAAAAGTACACCAACTGGAACTACCAATGACTCATGCACTTCAGTGTCTGCCGTTGTCATTTATAGCTTAATTAGCACCTTTTAAACCACACTATATTTTACTACATTTCTCATTGTCAGATATTACTAATAGCCTGAACCATAAGCAATTTCATTATTTAAGGCATTAAGAAGAATAAGGCAAACACATTATCCTGGCTCCAGAAATTATAGCAGTAGGATTTGTTTCAAATAGAGGCAAACTCTATAAAAATGAGCAAATATGAAATCTAGCCCAGACTATTTAGAAACAAGAGAGAAATGAACCAATTACTTTTTATTAGTAAATATTCAAAGACCCTAATAAGTAGATTTATTTTAAAAACAGATGTGGATTAAAAATAAAACAAAAATACTGTAACTAAATTTAACAAGGAAAAGCAAGACTTCCAATATTATTTATGCTAAATTTTTTAAGATAGGAAAATAAGATAATCAAGCTTTTTTAAAAAATTGCTGTTAACTGTATCTATCATCTTTACATGTATGTCTGTGTGCTTTTTATTCTAGGATAGCTATTGCTTTTCTCTCCCCCTATGACTCTGTCAGCATTCATTAAATAATTTATTTATTAAATAATTTTAATAAACTATTTTTTATGACCAGTTTTAGGTTTACAGGAAAATTGGCAGAAAGTATAGAGTTCTCACTTACTTGCTCCTGCTGACACTAACATTGTTAGTGTTTTGGACTGTGGCCATTCTAATAGGTGTGCAATGGTGTCTCATTGTTGCCTTAATTTGCAATTCCTTCATGATATATGATGTTCAGTATTTTCTTGCGTGCGTATTTCCTACCTCTTTGGTGAGATGTTTATCTTTTGCCTACTTCTGAACTGGGTTGTTACTGTTGAGTCCTGTGATATATAAGCCTTTAGTGACATGGTGATAAAGAATGTTTTCGGGAGCATTTCATGGTCCTGTAATTAGGTCCATGTCAGTGGACTAGGCTTCTCTGGGCTATTACCTTTACATTTCCCTTTCTCCACCCTTCTGTAGGTAAGATAGGTTGGCTAGAGGGGGCTGGAGTTAGCTCCTTCTATTCCTCCAGGTCTGTTAAACACCAATAAAACCTTGGTAGGTTCAGTTCAGTTCAGTTCAGTTGCTCAGTCGTATCCGACTCTTTGCGACCCCATGAATCACAGCACACCAGGCCTCCCTGTCCATCACCAACTTCCGGAGTTCACTCAGACTCACGTCCATTGAGTCAGTGATGCCATCCAGCCATCTCATCCTCTGTGTCCCCATCTCCTCCTGACCCCAATCCCTCCCAGCATCAGAGTCTTTTCCAATGAGTCAACTCTTCTCATGAGGTGGCCAAAGTACTGGAGCTTCAGCCTTAGCATCATTCCTTCCAAAGAAATCCCAGGGTTGATCTCCTTCAAAATGGACTGGTTGGATCTCCTTGCAGTCCAAGGGACTCTCAAGAGTCTTCTCCAATGCCACAGTTCAAAAGCATCAGTTCTTCAGCGCTCAGCCTTCTTCACAGTCCAACTCTCACATCCATGCATGACCACAGGAAAAACCATAGCCTTGACTAGACGGACCTTAGTCGTCAAAGTAATGTCTCTGCTTTTGAATATGCTATCTATGTTGGTCATAACTTTTCTTCCAAGGAGTAAGCATCTTTTAATTTCATGGCTGAAGTCACCATCTGCAGTGATTTTGGAGCCCCCCAAAATAAAGTCTGACCCTGATTCCACTGTTTCCCCATCTATTTCCCATGAAGTTAGGCTCTGGTAAAATAGTTCCTCTTGAGGAAAGGCCCTTTTTATGAGTAGAATACTCTTGACATTTTTTCAAAATGTCCTCTCTCCCTTCCCCCTGCTGAACAAAAGGGTTTTTTCTCTGATGTTCACTGTGAGAACCTAGTAGGCCTGTTGCAGGTAAAACTCACAGAAGCATGGAACCCCTTTAAGACGTGGCCTCCATGACCTGTTTAACTCTCAGGCTTGTCCATCCTGAGCTTCCAACAATTTGTCAATTGTAGTTTAGGTTTTCCTACCCCATTCTGATTTTCCACAAAGGCTTCTGCTCCTAGGTTTCTACCCTGGTAAGTTATGACTCTCTGCATCCTCCTGATTCTCCAATTTGGGACACAGTGGCATGGTTTGCCATGTGACCTCAATTCTCTAACACATCTAAGGAGAGCTTTTGATTTTCACATTGTTCAGCCCTTTTTCTTGCTGTGATGATTGAACTGAAAACCTCCAAGCTCCTTACATGCTGGACCAGAAATTGGAGGTATCTGAAATATTTGTTTTTGATGCTCACACTGAGAAGCTCAATCTGGTCTTCCACTGGTCTCAATTAGAAGTTTCCTACTCATACTTGCTGTTTTCTTTTTTCTCACAAAGCCTTTTAAATCCTGTGTTTCTTTCTGTTTGTTTGTTTTTGCTAATGATAATCATTTTGTTCTTAAATTACTTTACAACTATGACAGAGTTTTAAAATGTTCAGATTTTTATTAAATGTATCCATGCTTTTCCCTGGTGGCTCAGTGGTAAAAGATCTGCCTACAACTCAGCAGACATGGATTTGACCCCTTGGTCAGGAAGATCCACTGGAGAAGTGAAGGGCAACCCATTCCAGTATTCTTGCCTGGGAAATCCCACAGACAGATGAGCTTGGCAGGCTACAATCTATGGGGTTGCAAGAGTCAGACAAGACATAGCAACTAAAATAACAACAATAGCAATGAGTCCATCAAGGATATGGAAACTCTCATATCACACATAAAACTACTAGCTAACTTAAATTAGTGGATTTTTAAGTTTACAGGAATATCATCATCACTATGGAGTCAAAATAAGAGTGTAAGAATGTGTTCATTTCCTCTTGAGTTGTCATTATCTTCCCTATTTCTATGACTGATCACTTAGATTGTTGTGGCTGCTAATTGAATTGTATTTTAAAATAAGCACTTTGTTTGGTTTAGTGGAAACTGTGAGCTATGCAGTTGATGACAAAATTATGTGTCTAGTTTTCATTTTTTCACAAATAATCTTTAAATTTCAGCAGTCACATTTTTATAAACTGTAGTCTCACTGTCAGCACTTTCTCCTCAAGCAGCATGTTTTTCTCAATTGGAATTTCACACCTCTACACTCACTTACTTACTTCACCAGTGAGGATAATAAATATGATATAGAGCTCGAGGTTATTCCCTCACTTGGTTTGTCTTTTCATTTTTCATCAAAAAAGAAATAACAATAACTTTACCTAATATGTACTAAGAAAAAGCCTACTAATTAGTTGACAATGAAGTAATTAGGCCAAAAATATAGCAGTTCTCTGCTCCTTGCCTCCCACTTATGGCATTAGTAATCCACTTTTAAACATTTGATGAAGATAAAGGCATCTTTTATCTAAAATACTAATTTAGAAAGCATTTTTTAGAATGCTTGCAAAATGCTGTGTACATATTTAATCACTGACATTTCTAAAAGTTGCTATTTGTTAAGCTCAAGCACAAGACATTACAGAAGTTCTTCAAATGTATTTCTATGTTAGGACAAAATATTTAAATCACGTATTTTAAAAGTTGATGATGCTATCTCCCAACTTCTTTTTTTAATTGATTTTTAATTGGAGGATAATTGCTTTATAACATTGTGCTAATTTCTGCTATATATCAAGATGAATCAGCCATAGGCATGCATATGTCTCCTCCCTCTTGAATCTCCCATCCACCTCCCACCCCATCACACCCGTCCACCTCCCACCCCATCACACCCCTCTAGGTAGTCACAGACCACTGGATTTGAGCTCCCTATATGGAATCTAAAAAAGATGAATATATTTGCAGGGCAGCAGTGTAGATGCAGACATATCTTCCAACTTCTCTCAATAATTGTCATGTGGGATAAATTAACCAACAGCTGAATATATGGAACAACTAAAATTGCAGAAACATTAATACAACGCTATAAATATCCTCTCTTCTCATACAAAACTCCTTGAGAATCAATGCCAATAGCTTCAGTTGAAAACAAATCATGTCCTAGCATTGATGTGGATATATGTTTTCACAATTTAATGAATAGTTAACAGCTATGATTTTATTATTGGTAAAAGTAAGACTACCTTTGTGTGTGTGTGTGTGTGTGTGTGTGTGTGTGTGTGTGTGTGTAACATCAACACCTGTGAGATGGAAAACCAATAAAAACACTAGAGATGATAAAGATTTATAGTTTGTACCATAGAGTTTTGCCTTAGAGGGCAGTGACATAACGGAAATATTAATTGCTGAATATAACCTTCGTGCCCATATCACTTTGGTCTGTGGGTATTCGAAGGGCTCACTTTAAATGAAAACTTCATTCCTGGATCAAATAAATAGGTCTTGATATTGAGGCAGACTCAGCCAAAGGCATTCAGCTCTGCTAACCTTTAAGTCATGTGGTTCAGCATTGAATAAATTGCAGGTCAAATCTCGCCAGAAGCTATGCTTTGGACTTTTAGAAAAACAAAACTAAATTATTCTGTCCACCTTGCTGATGGCACTTCATGTCTGCCTGACCCAGGCACATGCCAAGCACTCAGTGGTCCATAAAGGTGAGTCCAAAGTCCCCTCTACTCCCCTGTTACCATGTCAATTGCCTGGTTTTCCTAGCCATATGCTTATGTCTGAATTGCTCCTGTGTCAATCTCATTTTTTATTATTTCATAGTAATAGTCGCTAAGGAGATCCAACCAGTCCATTCTGAAGGAGATCAGCCCTGGGATTTCTTTGGAAGTAATGATACTAAAGCTGAAGCTCCAGTACTTTGGCCACCTCATGCGAAGAGTTGACTCATTGGAAAAGACTGATGCTGGGAGGGATTGGGGGCAGGAGGAGAAGGGGACGACCGAGGATGAGATGGCTGGATGGCATCACGGACTCGATGGACATGAGTCTGAGTGAACTCCAGGAGATGGTGATGGACAGGGACACCTGGCATGCTGCGATTCATGGGGTTGCAGAGTCGGACACGACTGAGCCACTGAACTGAACTGAAGAGTCAGACAGGACTGAACAACTTCACTTTCACTTTTTACTTTCATGCATTGGAGAAGGAAATGGCAACCCACTCCAGTGTTCTTGCCTGGAGAATCCCTGGTGGGTTGCCATCTATGGGGTCGCACAGAGTTGGACACAACTGAAGTGACTTAGCAGCAGCAATAATAGCAATCAGAATGAATGTTTACTTAATATTTACCATAGGACAGTCCCCTAAGTGTTGTGTATGTATTAACTCCTAGTGTTTACTGCAACCCTTCGAGGCACATCCTATTATTTTCATCCTTTTGAAGGTAAGCAATCTTCTGAGGTAAATTATATTATTATACCCACTCCACAGATGTCAGTACTAGTAACATCTCCATTTTACAGATTAGCATACTTGTTGGGTGTCCTGCCAACCTTGGAATAGTGGAACTGTGAAACCAAAGAAAGAGCCCAGAGACAGCAACAGACATCAACAATTTATTGGACAGGGAATCTTACGAGTCTGAAGGAAAAAGTCCGGGAGTGATACCCCACCACATATGGCATGTGGCAGGCAGAACACGGCAACAGTCTTTGCTACTTGGGGGAGGAGGAGGCTATCATTTACAGGTGGAATTGATGTCAGGTTGACTCACCACTTACCAGGGAAACCAGTGGCTCCAGAAAGGGGCAAGCACATAGTCAGTTACTAATTAAGAGTTGGTTAACCATGTGAGTGAGTCAGGGGTTAACTGAGCAGAGATATACGGAGAACAAGGAGCCATCTTAAATGGCCTGATCATGCAGTACTTTAGTATAGAGAGGGTAACCTTCTCAAATGTCACACAGGTTGGTAAGTGACAAAATAAGAGTTTGAACCCAGGCATTCTCTTCCCTGAGTCCCTGCTTTAAACTCCTTCACTGTACAGCTTCAGTCTTGCTGCAGACCCTTGGATGCTGTTGATTCACGATCTTCGTGAGTTTGAATTTCAGCTACTTTAATCAATCTAACTTGACTTTGAGTGTTCTGTTCCTATTTGAAATACAATTAAAATCATTCTTTGGAAAAACACCGGTCTGTTTTCTCTTCATACATTTTAGTTGCTTAGTCATGTCCGACTCTTTGGGACCCGATGGACTGTAGCCCGCCAGGGTCCTCTATCCGTGAACTTCTCCAGGCAAAAATTCTGGAGTGGGTTGCCATTCCCTTCTCCAGGGGATCTTCCTGATGCAGGGATTGAACCCGGGTCTTTGGCACTGCAGACAGATTCTTTACCGTCTGAGCCACTAGGGAAGCAGAGCTCTCTCTTTGTGACATGATCAGTCGTCAGAACTGTCATGTGGATGAATGTGTGTGTTTGTATGTTCATGTGCATGGGAGCCAAAGACAGGATTCTAAAACTTGGTGCAATTTTGCCATAGTTTTCATGTTATTGAGCATGCTCATTCTTCTGGATCAGGCACTCCTGGCATTAGAGTAGTAAAATAAAATATTTGTGTGTGGCTTTAGGAGTAAGGTGCACAGCTCATTGGGCCTGTGATCTCTAGCTCAGGTAGGATTCCTGAATGATTCAGCTGAGCTCGACAGAGCTCTCCATGGGACTGCTAGCAGTGATGATATTCAAGTGGTCATTTTCTAGGAGAATTCTTGCCTTCAAAGTCCTTAAAGGCTTTGTCTGCTATATACTTCCTAACTCCCGGGATCCCTCTCAAGCTCTTTGAATGGCTTCACTGAAGCTTATGTTTTGGGATGAGGGGCAAATGTTTGCATGGAGAGTAAACTTGTAGCACTCCACTAACTGCCCAAGAATTTTTTTAGAAAGGAAAACAAAACAATCTCTTCTTACCATCACAATGGTGGTCATCTTATACATTTGATAGGGGTAACATCCTGTACATTTCAGTCTCACTCTTTCTCAGCCACCTGAGAAAGTTTGAATTAAGTGTGAAAATATGTGGTCTTATCACTTTCCTTTTTGACCTCTTGTTGATGAAAACATTCAAGTTAACAGCCAGATTCATGAACTTGCTGCTGAACTGCAAATACTTGCTTCTAGACTCCTCTCTGCAGGGGAAAAAAGCAAACTCTCATTTGTTTTAAGTCAGTGCCTGCTTAAGTCAGTTAGGCTGTATTACAGCCAAATCTGATTCCTAAATTCTATACGAGCTATGAGATTTGGGGCAGATTCAGTAATCCCTCTAAACTTGTTTCCTTATTTGTAAAATAGAGATCTTACCAGTACTATCTGAGAAATATTTTAAAGATTAAAAGTATCATGCATAGAATATATTTAGTACAGTTCCTGGTATAATGTGGTAAGTGTTAAAAAATGCAAGTTATCATTACTTATCTTCATATAAATATGAGCATTCCTTAAATCCAGCTTAGACTTTAAATCAGGAAAATATAGGCTATGATGGAGGGAAGTGCCATGTCTTAAGAAATTCCTGCAGCTACCTCAAAGTTTTCCTTGGTACTCTGATTTCTAAACTGTGGAAGAAATGAAGATGTATCCAAGTAATAAACTTTAAAGTCAGCCAAATCCATGTTAGATGGATAATTCTGTATAATAAGAGTTAGTTATTCAGATGAAAGGGGCTCATATCTCAAGTAAAAAAAAATATTGTAGGGGTTATTTGTATTCATTCTGATGCAAGAGGATTTTGTCATTTTTATATTTACTTTTGTGATTGCAGATGTGATGTTCCAAAACTTTATTTATAACCCCAAATTTCACCTTCCAACAAATATACACCTCAACAGATGGTAACTGCCTTGATTGTGGCCACTTAAATTAAAATATATGCGTGTGTACCCATGTGTGTCGATGAATATATGCCTATGGAATTTTACTTTGAAATGAGGTCCCTTTTCTATTAAAACTTACCCCTTATGAAAAGGACTCAAATACCAGGTAGGACAGTGAATTTTTATTAACTCTTCACAGTCAGATTTGACAATTTCTTTAATGTTTTTTAAAAATTTTCTTTGAATTCAAATTCTACCTAGAGTTCTACCATGGAAACTTTGGGTCCAATATTTATATGTTATATCATCTTGCAGTCAAAGCTTTTTAAGACTTCTTTCTGCAGAGCTCCCTCTTCCTAAGTACTTCTTTTATATATGACCTGGCCTCTACTTAGGAAAGTGTTGTTTTTAGTTGGAAAAGTTTACATATCGCTGCCAAGAGCTCGTGAATATTCCCATAATGTCTTCTGTTTCACCTCTAGACCACCTAAATATATGTGTAGATGCATGGTTCTTCCATAACACACACACGCAAAGAGATTCTAGCTCAGTTATTAAATCTTTAATTAAAGTAGGTGTCTGCTGTTGTTTAGTTGCTAAGTCATGCTGGACTCTGTGATCTCGTGGACTGTAGCCTGCCAGACTCTTCTGTCCATGAAATTCTACAGGCAAGAATATTGGAGTGGGTTGTCCTTTCCATCTCCAGGGGATCTTCTCGACCCAGGCATTGAACCCAGATCTCTTATATTGGCAGGAGGATTCTCTACCACTGAGTCCCTTGGGAAGCCCCCATCAAAATAGTACTTAAGTTCTTTTATAATGAAAATTTAAATTTTCCTTTGATGCCTAAGATACCATATAAAGGATCATGTTATCTGATTCTAGATAACTCTGATTGGGTTTATGAAGATGGTCCACGGCAGGACCCACTTCATAGTCATGCAACCTACCCAGTCACAGCGCCCTGAGTAAGGTTTATTAATATTCTGTTGTCTCCAACTCAAAATTCATCATAATTTTTGAACAAGGGGCTCAGCATTTTCATTTTACACTAGGCCCTGAAAATTATGTAGTTGGTTCTGGGCTCCACTGGGCTTCCCCTGTAGCTCAGACAGTAAAGAATCTGCTGCAATGCAGAAAACCTGGGTTTGATTCCTGGAGATCTGCTGGAGGAGGAAATGGCAACCCACTCCAGTATTCTTGCCTGAAGAATCCCATCGACAGAGGAGACTGGCAGGCTACAGTCCATGGCATCACAAAGAGTCAGACAGGACTGAGTGACTGACACTTCACTTCTGCGCTCAGTATTTGACTTCTACTCAGCTGGAACTATAATTTCTGGCATAAGTTGGTTTTCCAGAGGCAAAGCATTTGGCAGCAATGTATCTCAAAGAACTTTCCTTTTGATCTCAGGAATCCAATATTACATTAGCAAAGAAGTCCCTAGGGTTTTGGATTTGTACCAATGTTTTATAATTGACTTTGACTTATACAGTAAAAATAAAGTTTGTACTTCTTCATATCTTTTGAAACTATTATATTTGTAGAAACACTATTTTATAGATAAACTCAGCATACTGCTCTTGTTTCTTCTACATATTTAAGAGTTATGATTAATTGCAACTGATATCTTAACAAATAGCAATATAATCAGTGTTGCAAGAGAGATAATTGAACAATTTTCATGAGGTTTAATTATATCTCTTTGATTGAAACTAAAAATACATGTGAAAATTGATATTGAATTTTGATCTCATAAGCTTTATTTATTCTTGAATTACCTTAAGTGAAACATGATATTTGAAAGATAAGAATGGCTGCAATGCTGAAAATTTCTTTTTTGTGTATGGAAAACTGATATATGATTGCTAGATATTGAGATCAATTTTAAGGTTCTATTTTTCTCTCAACCAATTCCTAAGTGAGATAGATTTGTTTCTTGGGAAATATGTGGTATAAGTCAATATCACTAATACAGTACAAACCCACAGTGACTTTGTGTTTCCAATATTCTAAAGAATTCCAAGGAGTTCCAACAACTTAGTTTTGATAGAGTTATAATTCTTTTAAAGTCTCAGTAAATAGTGATTGATATGAACAGAAGTTAAGGTAATGTCAGTTATTTTAAATGACTACATTTATACACAGATCCTTCTGATAAAATTCATCTCACGCTAACAGGTAAAGGAAGTGATGAGTAATGCTTTATAAGAATATGCTATATGTTATTATTTTTTATTGAAGTATAATTGCTTTACAAAGTTGTGTTTTTTTCTGTTGCACAACAACATGAATGAACTAAATGTGTACATAAATCCCCTCCCTCTTGAAACTTCCTCTCACACACTCCATCCCATCACTCTAGGTCACTGCAGAGCACCAAGCTGAGCTCCTCATGCTATATAGCTGGTTCCCACTAGCTGTATACACATGGGTATATAAACACATGGGAGTGTATATATGTCAGGGCTACTGTCTCAGTGTGTCCCGCTATCCCTCCTCCAACCCTGTGTCTACATGTTCATTCTCTGTCTGCATCTCTCTTCCTACCCTGCAAACAGTTTCATCTGTACCATCTTTCTAGATTCCATACATATGTGTAAATCTATACAATAATTTTAAGAGTCAAGTGTTTTGTTTTATCCCAGTAAGGTGTTTACTTGGTTTTTGTTTGGTTTTATGTCAAAGTTTTTTTTTTTAACATATCTTTTAAAGTCTATTTTCTATTCTCTATCAACAGCATGTTAGTTTCTCCCATATATAGCAAGTTTTCATTTTTGTTCTTCCACATGTTTTTTTTCCTCTTCTTCTAGTGAGCTTCAGCCTTTTAGCTAATTTATCTCCTGATGATTTTCCATGCTTCCAAATTAATAATTTTTGCTCTCCCAGAAGAGAGGTAAAAGGCAGATGTTTTTCATTCATAAGACCATGATTCCCTTTGTTTTCTGTTTAGGAGTTTCATATTAGCTATCACTCAGAGATGATGCTAAACATTCCAAACAACACCCCTACATTAAGCAGGATTTTATTATCTTGTTCTGTGTGACCTCTAATTGACCTTTCTGATATGCTCATTCTCGAGAAAGTGTTCCTTTTTAGAGGCATAAATCCTTTTGAGAATCTGATGCAAATAAGTCTTCTTTCTCATTTACAAATAGTGCACATGATTTTGGGAGATGCATAGACTCTGGAGGCCCATACATGAACCAAATAATATGAACACCTGCTCTAACTGATCAATTTCTCTGTTAAGGATATTTCATTGTGGATAGTTTTTTCTAGAATTATTCACTTTTTGTCACCTATCTTTATTCTCTACTCTGCCACCTTCTTTATTGCATTTTGTTTTTTTTAAATGTCCCTTTCAGCCAATAATGTTTCTCTTAAAATTATCTGAACCTATCTGAAGCATTGCAGTGATGCATAATTTTCAAGTTCCATTTCTCTGATGTCATCCAAACAGCCCTTAATTCTGATCAAACTCTTGTCCTATTGATTTTTAGAAATGAAACGAAATCGATAAATCCATATTCAGTGAATGTGAGCTGAGTATATTGATTAGTACCTTATATCAGTTCAGTTCAGTAGCTCAGTCGTGTCCAGCTCTTTGCAACCCCATGAACCACAGCATGCCAGGCCTCCCTGTCCATCACCAATTCCCGGAGTTTATCCATACTCATGTCCATTGAGTCTGTGATGCCATCCAACCATCGCATACTCTGTTGTCCCCTTCTTCTCCTGCCTTCAGTCTTTCACAGCATCAGGGTCTTTCAAATGAGTCAACTCTTCGCATCAGGTGGCCAAAGTATTGGAGTCTCAGCTTCAACATCAGTCCTTTCAGTGAACATCCAAGACTTATCCCCTTTAGGATGGACTGGTTAAATCTCTTTGCAGTCCAGTGGACTCTCAAGAGTCTTTTCCAACACCACAGTTCAAAAGCATCAATTCTTCAGTGTTCAGCTTGCTTTATAGTCCAACTCTCACATCCATATATGACTACTGGAAAATCCATAACCTTGGCTACACAGATCTTTGTTCACAAAGGTCTTTTTAATATGCTGTCTAGGTTGGTCATAACTTTCCTTCCAAGGAGTAAGCGTCTTTTAATTTCACAGCTGCAACCACCACCTGCAGTGATTTTGGAGCCAAAAAAAAAAAAAAAAATCAGTCACTGATTGTTTGTCATGAAGTGAAGGGCCAGATGCCATGATCTTAGTTTTGTGAATGTTGAGCTTTAAGCAAACTTTTTCACTCTCCTCTTTCACTTTCATCAAGAGGCTCTTTAGTTCTTCTGCACTTTCTGCCATAAGGATAGTGTCATCTGCATGTCTGAAGTTATTGATATTTCTCCCGGCAACCTTGATTCCAGCTTGTGCTTCTTCCAGCCCAGTGTTTCTCATGATGTACTCTGCCTATAAATTAAATAAGCAAGGTGACAATATACAGCCTCGACGTACTCCTTTTCCTATTTGGAACCAGTCTGTTGTTCCATGCCCAGTTCTAACTGTTGCTTCCTGGCCTGCATACAGGTTTCTCAAGAGGCAGGTCAGGTGGTCTGGTATTCCCAATTCCTTCAGAATTTTCCACAGTTTCTTGTGATCCACACAGTCAAAAGCTTTGGCATAGTCAATAAGCAGAAATAGATGTTTCTCTGGAACTTTCTTGCTTTTTTGATGATCCAATGGATTTTGGCAATTTGATCTCTGGTTCCTCTGCCTTTTCTCAAATCAGTTTGAACATCTGGAAGTTCACGGTTCACGTACTGCTGAAGCCTGGCTTGGAGAATTTTGAGCATTCCTTTACTAGCATGTGAGATGAGTGCAATTGTGTGGTAGTTTTAGCATTCTTTGGCATTGCCTTTTTTGGGGATTAGAATGAAAACTGACCTTATCCAGTCCTGTGGCCACTGCTGAGTTTTCCAAATTTGCTGGCATATTGAGTGCAGCACTTTCACAGCATCATCTTTTAGGATTTGAAATAGGTCCACTAGAATTCCATCACCTCCACTAGCCTTGTTAGTAGTGATACTTCCTAAGGCCCACTTGTCTTGGCATTCCAGGATGTCTGGCTCTAGGTGAGTGATCATACCATTGTGATTATCTGGGTCACGAAGGTCTTTTTTGTACAGTTCTTCTGTGTATTCTTGCCACCTCTTCTTAATATCTTCTGCTTCTGTTAGGTCTCTACCATTTCTGTCCTTCATTGAGCCCATCTTTGCATGAGATGTTCCCTTGATATCTCTAATTTTCTTGAAGATATCTCTAGTCTTTCTCATTCTATTGCTTTCCTCTCTTTCTTTGCATTGATCACTGAGGAAGACTTTCTTATCTCTCCTTGCTATTCTTTGGAACTCTGCATTCAAATGGGTATATCTTCCTTTTTCTTTTTTTTTTTAAATTTTTTATTTTTTTTTAAATTTTAAAATCTTTAATTCTTACATGCGTACCCAAACATGAACCCCCCTCCCACCTCCCTCCCCACAACATCTCTCTGGGTCATCCCCATGCACCTGCCCCAAGCAAGCTGTACCCTACGTCAGACATGGACTGGTGATTCAATTCTTACATGACATTATACATGTTAGAATTCCCATTCTCCCAAATCATCCCACCCTCTCCCTCTCCCTCTGAGTCCAAAAGTCTGTTATACACATCTGTGTCTTTTTTCCTGTCTTGCATACAGGGTCGTCATTGCCATCTTCCTAAATTCCATATATATGTGTTAGTATACTGTATTGGTGTTTTTCTTTCTGGCTTACTTCACTCTGTATAATATCTTCCTTTTTCTCCTTTGCTCTTTGCTTCTCTTCTTTTCACAGCTATTTGTAACCTTATATCAAGGGAAGGGGAGTGTAAAACTTAACCTAAATGGTTTATTTCTAATAGTCACATTTATACTAATTAGTAATGTTCATATTGTTCATGATGGATATTAATTTAAGGGCTTCTCAGGTGGCATAGATTATCCACTTGCCAATGCAGGAGATGCAGTTTTGATCCCTGAGTGGGGAAGATTTCCTGGAGAAAGAAATGGCAACCTGTTCCAGTATTCTTGCCTGGGAAATCCCATGGACAGAGGAGCCTGGTGGACTACAGTCTATGGTGTCACAGAAGAGTCAGACACAACTGAGAACATACACATAATATTAATCTATTATTTTCCCAATAACAATGCTAAATATGTTATTACTATCTGTTTTCTTTACTGCCTCTTCCTCCTTCTATAACAAGTGACATAAATTCAAAGAGTGACATAAATTAATTAAACCTTACTCAGTCACTACTAGAAAACTAATAGAAACTGGCTTCAAACACAGATTTTTGTAACTTCAGAGGCACTTCACATCTTCTTTACCACTTATTTTAATAGTAGGAGGGGAATGTTAGGATCTATGAATTTACCCATCCGTCCGTCCGCCCACATACACATATAATTAGTAAGGTCAGAAGAGAGAAAATGTATGAGATACATATGAGATTATGTGGGAATTAGGGGGAGCGAGGAAACACTTGGACTTTTCTTCACGGAAAAAAAAGGGCATTAGAAACATGCTGTGAATGATACCTAAAACTGAACAGGAAATAGTCGAGAAGAGTTGTGAAGGCTGAGGAACTTGTAGAAATGTATACATAGGGCATGATTGACAGTTCTGCTTGGCTAGAGTAGAAACTGTGGAAAGTAGAATTAGGAGAGAAAATAAATATTGGAAGGAGTTGTAGGCCAGACACTAGAGAACTCTGAATTCCAGGAATAGGGGTATGAACTTGTTTTAGCAGGAGTGAACAATGGAAGATTTTAAACAGAAAAAGGTCATCATTAGGACAATGTTTGTACATGGCTCTGGTTGATAGGGAACAGGGAGATTTGTCTTGTGTAGAGATGGAGATATGTGGTCATTCTTTTGGCCATATTTATCAAATTAAGACATAAATGATGGCCTTCTCTCTGGAGAGCAGCCTTGTTATTGGAAAAATTATATAACTAATACAAAGAGAAACCTGACACTTCTCAGACTGCTCAGTGAGTTCTAGTCTTTTGTATAATGGCAGCTTCCACACTCATTTCTGTTCCCTTTTTCTCTCATCTTTGTTTTTAATTCATTTTTGTAGGAATTGCATTCAGAAGACTTTTTTTTTTTTAATATATAGGACCCTCTTCTGAGACATTACTTTGCCAACAAAGGTCTGTCTAGTCAAGGCTATGGTTTTTCCAGTGGTCATGTATGGATGTGAGAGTTGGACTATAAAGAAAGCTGCCACCTCATGCAAAGAGTTGACTCATTGGAAAAGACTCTGATGCTGGGAGGGATTGGGGGCGGGAGGAGAAGGGGACAACAGAGGATGAGATGGCTGGATGGCATCACCGACTCGATGGACATGAGTTTGAGTGAACTCCAGGAGTTGGGGATGGACAGGGAGGCCTGGCGTGCTGCAGTTCATGGGGTAGCAGAGAGTCAGACATGACTGAGCGACTGAACTGAACTGAACTGAATTGAACTCTGAAGAATTGATGCTTTTGAACTATGGTGTTGGAGAAGACTCTTGAGAGTCCCTTGGACTGCAAGGAGATCCAACCAGTCCATCCTAAGGGGATCTGTCCTGGGTGTTCACTGGAAGGACTGATGTTGAAGCTGAAACTCCAGTATTTTGGCCACCTGATCCGAAGAGCTGATTCATTGGAAAAGACCCTGATGCTGTGAAAGATTGAAGGCAGGAGGAGAAGGGGACGACAGAGGGTGAGATGGTTGGATGGCATCACCGACACGATGGACATGGGTTTGGGTGCACTCTGGGAGTTGGTGATGGGCATGGAGGCCTAGCGTGCTGCAGTTCATAGGGTCGCAAAGAGTCGGACACGACTGAGCGACTGAACTGAACTGAACTTCTGCTGTTGTACTTTTTATACTGTTTCTCTTCCACTCACTTTACCACCACTGCTCTGCTTCTATTCTTATGGTCCTAGATCTAAGAGTGTTGGTCCACATGTTAATTTCTTTTAGAAATAATAATAGGCTTCATCATTGATTATTCTTACTTCTATGTACTCCTCTCTTACTTCCTGATATCAGCCCACTTTCTACCATATTTTTCACCATCATATTCCATTTCCTCTCTGTGTGTTTCAGATTTCTTTATGTACTGTTGCACAACATGGGAGCCCTGATCTCTGATCTCTATCAAGCCTTTCTGTTTAAAGGATAGAATCCTGTTTAAGGGATAGAATCCCTGATTTCTGTTGAGCTTTCCTGTTTAAGGGCCAGAGACTATGTAGGTAGGTGCAAGGGTTTAGATCTACTGATGATTATGTTGGTGTAAAGAAAGTACCTGTCCTGGCCAGAGATGGAAAGAGTTGATGGATCCAAAAGTAGGATGCTCAGTTTAGTTGAGTTCAGTTCAGTCGCTCAGTCGTGTCCGACTCTTTGCGACCCCATGAATCGCAGCACGCCAGGCCTCCCTGTCCATCACCAACTCCCAGAGTTCACTCAGACTCACGTCCATCGAGTCAGTTATGCCATCCAGCCATCTCATCCTCTGTCGTCCCCTTCTCCTCCTGCCCTCAATCCCTCCCAGCATCCAAGTCTTTTCCAATGAGTCAACTCTTCACATGAGGTGGCCAAAGCACTGGAGTTTCAGCTTTAGCATCATTCCTTCCAAAGAAATCCCAGGCTTGGTCTCCTTCAGAATGGACTGGTTGGATCTCCTTGCAGTCCAAGGGACTCTCAAGAGTCTTCTCCAACACCACAGTTCAAAAGCATCAATTCTTTGGCACTCAGCCTTCTTCACAGTCGAACTCTCATATCCATACATGACCACAGGAAAAACCATAGTCTTGACTAGACAGACCTTAGTCGGCAAAGTAATGTCTCTGCTTTTGAATATACTATCTAGCTTGCTTATAACTTTTCTTCCAAGGAGTAAGTGTCTTTTAATTTCATGGCTGCAATCATCATCTGCAGTGATTTTGCGGCCCAAAGAAATAAAGTCTGACAGTTTCCACTGTTTCTCCATCTATTTCCCATGAAGTGATGGGACCAGATGCCATGATCTTCGTTTTATGAATGTTGAGCTTTCAAGCCAACTTTTTCACTCTCCTCTTTCACTTTCATCAAGAGGCTTTTTAGTTCCTCTTCACTTTCTGCCATAAGGGTGGTGTCATCTGCATATCTGAGGTTATTGAGATTTCTCCCAGCAATCTTGATTCCAGCTTGTGTTTCTTCCAGTCCAGCGTTTCTCATGATGTACTCTGCATAGAAGTTAAATAAGCAGGGTGACAATACACAGCCTTGATGTACTCCTTTTCCTATTTGGAACCAGTCTGTTGTTCCATGTCCAGTTCTAACTGTTGCTTCCTGGGCTGCATACAGATTTCTCAAGAGGTGGCTTAGGTGGTCTGGTATTCCCATCTCTCTCAGAATTTTCCACAGTTTCTTGTGATCCACACAGTCAAAGGCTTTGTCATAGTCAATAAAGCAGAAGTAGATGTTTTTCTGGAACTTTCTTGCTTTTTGATGATCCAGTAGATGTTGGCAATTCTGGTTCCTCTGCCTTTTCCAAAACCAGCTTAAACATCTGGAAGTTCACGGTTCACGTATTGCTGAAGCCTAGCTTGGAGAATTTTGAGCATTACTTTACTAGTGTGTGAGATGAGTGCAATTGTGCAGTAGTTTGAGCATTCTTTGGCATTGCCTTTCTTTGGAATTGGAATGAAAACTGACCTTTTCCAGTCCTGTGGCCACTGCTGAGTTTTCCAAATTTGCTGGCATATTGAGTGCAGCATTTTCACAGTATCATCCTTCAGGATTTGAAATAGCTGTACTGGAATTCCATCACCTTCACCAGCTTTGTTTGTAGTGATGCTTTCTAAGGCCCACTTGACTTCACATTCCAAGATGTCTGGCTCTAGATTAGTGATCACACCATCGTGATTATCCGGCTTGTGAAGATCCTTTTTGTACAGTTCTTCTGTGTATTCTTGCCATCTCTTCTTAATATCTTCTGCTTCTGTTATGTCCATACCATTTCTGTCCTTTATTGAGCCCATCTTTGCATGAAATATTCCCTTGGTATCTCTAATTCTCTTGAAGAGATCTCTAGTCTTTCCCATTCTGTTGTTTTCCTCTATTTCTTTGCATTGATCGCTGAAGAAGGCTTTCTTATCTCTTCTTGCTATTCTTTGGAACTCTTCATTCAGATGCTTATAGCTTTCCTTTTCTCCTTTGCTTTTCACCTCTCTTCTTTTCACAGCTATTTCTAAGGCTTCCCCAGACAGCCATTTTGCTTTTTTGCATTTCTTTTCCATGGGGATGGTCTTGATCCCTGTCTCCTGTACAATGTCATGACCTCATTCCATAGTTCATCAGGCACTCTATCAGATCTAGGCCCTTAAATCTATTTTTCACATCCACTGTATAATCATAAGGGATTTGATTTAGGTCATACCTGAATGGTCTAGAGGTTTTCCCTACTTTCTTCAATTTTAAGGATGCTCAGATTCTGCCAAAAATCAGGCAGGTCTAGACTACAGAATGAATAAGATCTTTAGGAACTTAAATGACCATGAGTGCATAGGTAATGATAAAGAAGAACATTTAGAAAAAAAATTTAATAAGGGTAACCATAACCAACAAGCATACTAGATGCTGAATGGTTTCCCAAGAGGGCTATAATTTATGTAGGGCTTCTTACTCGTTGATGGGTCAGAGCTGCTTAAAGTTAAGTTTTGGGATTATCAGTCTTATTTGTCTTGCTAAATTTCCCCATCTCTTCTCTAGCTAGACTCAGGCATATAGTTCATCATTTGAATGAAACACCACACTGGCATTATTTGCAGATCTTGAAACATTTTCAGATGCTTCCTAGGGAATACATCTCCTTGGCAGATCCAGAAGAAAAAAATTGTGTTTTCTCTAATCTAGATTTTCTGTAGCCAATGATAACATGATAACATAGATATCGCCATGATTTCTAGAAGAGTAGGCTATTACTTTCCTGATCAAACTTGATTTTAATAAAGAGGCTTATTTTATCAATGTGATTCACTGTTCCTTCTCACATGTTCTTTCCCTTTCAAATTGTTTTTTGGATTAACACCTGGACAATTGTCTGAAAAATCTCATTCATGTAGTGAGAATTCATTGAATGGTTTCAAAGAGTGAACTGTCATGAAATAGTACTGTATTATAAGGGGACAAAGAATTCTATAAGATGTTTCATCCCTTACTTGTTCTCTCTGTCCCAGCATCTTAAGTCTCATTTCAGGCAGGAGGGGAAAATGCAGATATACCACGAAGAACTTGAAGTCTCAGTGGTAGGAAACAGATGTTAATAGAAACCATAATACCTTCTTAGACTTTATAAATTCCTTTATCAGAAATTATAAGAACCACTCAGAAACTGGATGATTTACCTATTTTACTTGCAAATGAGTTAATAAACTAGGCACATGGATCAAATAAGCAATAAATTACATGAACTGCATTAGCTAATAGTTTTGGGGCCAAATGTACATAACTTCTCCTTCCACGTGGGTTCTTTTCTTATTTGGCTTTCTTTAAGATGGCATCCTTACTAATTCAGCAGCCTGACCACCACACTAATGAAAATATTCGGGGCCTCACTGGATGAGGCGATGAGGTCTATTTTTCCAAACAGATAAGATGGTGGAGCCATTGTCTGTTATCTTTATGAGTGAACAAAAGCCACATTTCCTGTGGTAACAGGCCTGATTAGGCCTAAAGGTATAAAACAGGAAGTTGAGGACTATGGTATATACAGTTCAGTTCAGTCACTCAGTCATGTCTGACACGTTGTGACCCCATGGACTGCAGCACACCAGGCCTCCCTGCCCATCACCAACTCCCGACCTTGCTCAAACTCATGTCCATTGAGTTAGTGATGCCATCCAACCATCTCATTCTCTGTTGCCCTCTTCTCCTCCTGCCTTCAATCTTTCCCAGCATCAGGGTTTTTTCCAATGAATCAGTTCTTCATGTCAGGTGGCCAAATTATAGGAGTTTCAGCTTCAGCTTCAGCATCAGTCCTTCCAATGAATATTCAGAACTGATTTCCTTTAGGATTGACTGGTTGGATCTCCTTGCAGTCCAAGGGACTCTCAAGAGTCTTCTCCAACACCACAGTTCAAAAGCATCAATTCTTCAGCGCTCAGCTTTCTTCACAGTTCAACTCTCACATCGATACCTGACTACTGGAAAAACCATAGCTTTGACTAGATGGACTTTGTTGGCAAAGTAACGTCTCTGCTTTTTAATATGCTGTCTAGGTTGGTCATAACTTTTTCTCCAAGGAGTAAGCTTCTTTTTATCTCATGGCTGTAGTCACTATCTGCAGTGATTTTGGAGCCCCCTCAAAATAAAGTCTCTCATTGTTTCCATTCTTTCCCCATCTATTTGCCATGCAGTGATGGGACCAGATGCCATGATCTTAGTTTTCTGAATATTGAGCTTTAAGCCAACTTTTTCACTCTCTTTCACTTTCATCAAGAGGCTCTTTAGTTCTTTGCTTTCTGCCGTAAGGGTGGGGTCATCTGCATATCTGAGGTTATTGATATTTCTCCCAGAAATCTTGATTCCAGCTTGTGCTTCTTCCAGCCCAGTATTTCTCTTGATGCACTCTGCATAGAAGTTAAATAAGCTGGGTGACAATATATAGCCTCGATGTACTCCTTTCTCCTTTTCCTATTTGGAAACAGTCTGTTGTTCCATGTCCAGTTCTAACTGTTGCTTCCTGAATTGCTCACAGGTTTCTCAAGAGGCAGGTCAGGTACTCCCATCTCTTGCAGAATTTTCCAGTTTGCACTGATCCACACAGTCAAAGGCTTTAGCATAGTCAATAAAGCAGACATAGATGTTTTTCTGGAAATCTCTTGGTTTTTTGATGATCCAGCGGATGTTGGCAACTCCATCTCTGGTTCCTCTGCCTTTTCTCAAACCAGTTTGAACATTTGGAAGTTCACGGTTCACGTATTGTTGAAGCTTGACTTGGAGAAATTTGAGCATTACTTCACTATCATTTGAGATGAATGCAATTGTGCTGTAGTTTGAGCATTCTTTGCTGTATATATAGAGTGTCTATATATTTCAATTTTTATGTGTTCATAGTTAAAATAGTACAATATTTGTATATTCTGATATTATGGGTCATATAGTCTATAAATATTTTTAATAATCTAAAAAGTATTTCATTAAAAATGTGTTTCTTTTTGAATAGTTTAAAGATATAGAAAAATTTACTGATATTAAGAATTGTTAGTTATTATTAATAATACCATTAGCAGTCTAACGTCATGGGAACCACAGGTTTTATGATTTTGTAACTCCTTCCAAATAATTACTTATAAATCATATATTTTAAACTCAAATAATTTGAACTCAGTTACTTCTAAAATTCTTTAAATCAAAATTCTATTTGATACAATTCTTTGATTCTGCTGATTATAAAATATCAGCTCTTAAATTTAGATAAGGATTTTAAGATTAAATCTATATTTAATTATATAGATTATATAATGATAAATAAAGATATAGTCTTAGATGAGAGAATTAATGATTATATTTTTGAGTAGTATGCTTCTTAATTTACTTCAGCTCCACTGTATTCCCTAATGGTAATAATTTTAAAAAAATCAAAACATGTTTCTAGATCCGATTACATTTTTAATGAAGGATCTCATTAAGAAAAAGTCTCATTAATGATATATCATTGGTAATTTTGAATATCTTATATTGGTAGGAGACATATTTCTTCTATATCTTCCTTGTTTTCTTACTATTATTATGCTTGTTTTTGTTACTCTCATTATTAGTTATCATAATATAGTCATTTTTTTAGTACATGCCAAGTAATTAAACCTTTTGGTAATCTTGTTCCTTATAGAGCACTTCAAAGTTTTAATGACTACAATATGCCCATATATTTTTTCCCATCCCAACCTTTCCTAAGTGCATAATTTTCTCAGCTAATTGAATAAGATGATTGCTTTGAATTATCTCCTTTGGGTTATAAGTTAGGTAAAATTGGCCCAATAAAATTTTCATAAACCCATCTTTCATTGTGAATTCACCTGAATTAAGGCCTGTTAGCTGTTTTCTGTCACTTTAGATAATGTGATTGTATACAACTCTTTGGTTTAGGATTTTCCCCATTACTAAATATATTTGATGGGCATTTCCACAGGCAATTTAGTTTATTTGTTTGTTGTATTTATTACTTTTCCACACAAGTCACCTGTAAACAGTCCCGATGCATGCAATTTTTTTCTGAAGTAAATGCTCCGTAAAGCCAAGTTGGAATGCCTACATTCCTTTCTCTTCTTGCTTCACTGCTCTCCTACGCTGGCCCCCACACCTTGGGCTATGGGAAGGGGTCAGAAGGACACACATTATTGAGAGTAATTTATTCCAGTCTACCTAGTCAGTTGAAATATTTCCTGAAGGAAGTTTTCATTCAGTTGATGCCCTGAAGGGTTAAGAAAACAGAAACCCATGGTATTACAGAGTTGCTGTTATGGATGTTTCCAAGGAAACCATACCAAAAAGGTTTAAGTGTCTTGTTTCTCCCCAAACCCACCAGCGTGTAGCTTGTTTGAGGTTTTGATGTCCTCTTAATTCTTGCCGTAGCAGCTCTGTGGTAGGGTTTCCAGCAGAGCAGGGATCTCGTGGCTGCCAGAAGTCCTGGCTCACAAACCAACCATGCTCTAGCTAAATTCAGTTCTGTGTCTTCCTCCTGAAGAAGTTAAGGACAATTCAAAATCAAACAGAGGTTGATTTTATTTTTTAAAGTTTCTTTAATTAAAAAAAGGCTCAATTATACATTATTTTTCTCCAACATGCACAGGAGCAGATTATTTAAATATTTCATCAAAAATTAATAATAAATGAATTTGAGTTGCCAAGACCATTAGAAGACTGAATGTTTGTGTAGATCAGATCATGCTGTTTCACAAGGTTTTTTAAGGATCACGGGAGATGGGAGGGACTTATTGTTCTGAGATTTCCTCTGCTTTAAGTGGCTATAAACAATTTCTAAGGTCATTGAATTTTTTTGGAAATTGTATACATCTAAGTGCTCCAAAGTAGCAATTTGATTGAACTTAAAATATTTTTATAATTAAATTCTACAAAATATTTAAGACATTCTTTTAAAATATTTTCTCAAATGACATGAAGTCAAAAGAAACTTGAGTCATTTTCATTCAAAGTGTATAGGGACAGAAAAATCTCTCTCACTCTCTCTCTCCCTCTCATAATGCATGCTAGCATACATATGTATATGTGTATGATAGTTCTTTTTATACATATTCAAAATACTTAAAATTATGCAAATATACACAGTGAGGTGAGTACTTGTATTTTTATTTGGAAATCAAAATCAGTTAACCAAGTGATACCACATACATACTTCTATCATTCTTAAATATTTGCAAAAATAGAAAGGCAAATTAAAAATAATGTTTAATCCTCTCTATTCTTAGAAACATGATAATATATAATTCTATGTTTACAACTGCAATTATATACTTTATCTTATTCCATTTTAGCATCATTTATTCTATATTATGTATAATGTAGATGTATATGTTCTATGTACATATACATTTTTGCATGTTTTATTCTATATTATGTTTTATTCTATATACATGTTTTATTCTATATTATATATTACATGAATGTATATGTTCTGTGTACAGAAGACTTCCCTGGTGGCCCAGACGATAAAAGAATCTGCCTGCAATGCAGGAGACTCAGGTTCAATCCCTGGCTTGGGAAGATCCCCTGGAGAAAGGAGTGGCAACCCACTCCAGTATTCTGTCTAGAAAATTCCTTGGACAGAGGAGCCTGGTGGGCTACAGCCCATGGGGTCATAAAGAGTCCCACATGACTGAGTGACTAACATTTTCACTTTCTTTCATATATTCTATATAGGACACATTTTAAATATATAACTGCACAATTGCTTTGTCTTCCATTTAATTTCTGTCTAATAAGATTAGTTTAACACTTGTAACATTTTCCTTTATTCCAGGTCTGATAAAAACTGCTGAAGAAACACAAAAGTGTTGAATTTAACTAGCTGTTGGTTGTATGTTTATCTAAATCATTGTGGCTGAAAAATTGTCACTAGTATGTTTGGGGCAAACATTGATAGTGTCTAATAATAAGAGGTAGTGAGCACTATAGGAATCCTTTTTATTCATATCTGATCTATTCTTAAAATGTGTTGGATAGAAAAAATTCAGAGCACTACAGCTTATATTCCATTATTTTTAATTGGAAAATAACTTTCTCTTATTCTTTAGAATCTCTGGTAAATATCACTAAACACTCAAACAAATATACAAACTACCCACTGAAGATATTACTTAAGTGTCAATTTTCCTATTATTTAACTCACTGAATTTGTATGCAGTACATTATGATAATTGACACTACTTGATACTAATTGTATTTCCTCTGCTCTTTAATGGAGCTTCTCTCTTGGCTCAGACACTAAAGAATCTGCCTGCAGTGCTAGAGACCTGGGTTCAATCACTGGGTTGGGAAGATGGCCTGGAGGAGGGCATGGCTACCTACTCCAGTGTTCTTGTCCGGAGAATTCCATGGAAAGAAGAGCTTGGAAGTATACAGTCCATGGGTCCGAGAGTCAGACATGACTGAGTGACATGTAAACAAGCAATGAAGTAAGATGCAAAACTTGTATATTGAATGCAAATAATGTGAATACACTGAAATAATCAATGTTAAGGAAATGAACAAGAAGCTTTGGAGGTTTTTTGAAATACCTTTTGCTTTTTCCTAGAACAATTTTCATGCAGATTGAAATGAGGCAAATTGGCCACCAGACAAAAGCCAACAACCATTACATCTGTCTTTTCCTTATTTTTATGGAATCACTGAAATGAGGGGCATTAAAGAGCTATGTCTCTTAATTTGGGTTCCCCAGAAAGCAAACCCTGAGATGAGGACTCGGGTAAAAGTAGTTTATCTGAGAGCTGATCCCAGGAAGAAGAAGTGAGGAAGCAGAGAAAATGAAAGAGGGAAGCCAATAGAAGACTGTGTTCTAGATACTACTGCTGTGGGGAAAATTATTTCATTCTCTAGAGAAGTTTGCAAGAATTGAATGCAGAATAATGGGAAGCAAGAGACTCATTTCTGCCACCTGTCAGGCTCCCTTGGCTGAGGGTGGGCTGTCCTGAGGTTATTTACTCCTCTGCATTTCCAGCTGCAGGCCTGCAGTGGGCCAATGGGCTTTTGTAGCTGCTAAGAAGCTCCTGGACAGAAAACCAAAATGCTAATGCAGTCAAGGCTGTGAGCAAAAGTGTCTGAATCAACGGTCAATGTCTGGGCCAGCTACAGCTGAGATCAAACGTGGCTATGGGTGCAGAGGTAAGAGCATCTCAAGTGGTGATTACAACTGCATTCTACCAAGGTTTGCACTCAAATCATGCTGCTCTGCAGACATTCATACTGTCTCATCTAATGCGTGAATTTGATTTCAGTTGACTTAATTTGCAATTGCAAGCATTCTCACGGCACCAAGATCTAAGTTTCTGGAAAACTTTCCACTTGTTGGTAACAAAGAAGAGAAGGGTGACAGTGTTGCTCAAGTTTGACTTTATGGAAAATCTTTGAAGGCTCACTTTCAAAATTATCTAAAATAGTTTCATTTCACCAATATTTCCTTTAACTACAATGAATTAAGAAATAATTGGTTCTCTTTAATGTCATATCATTTTTTAATATCAAATAACTTTGGCTTAACTAAACCATTAAAGAGAAACTTATGTACTTAAAGTTAGCAATAATTTTTATAGTTTTATATTTTAATCACTTTTTGAAATTTAAAAAGAATTTTTCACAAAATTCCAAAGCTTATTACTTATGGTTAGATTGAAAATGAATCTTTTAGTGAAGAAGATATCATTTTTCTCCCTAGGCCCTTGTATTTTAGGAACTTTCCTTTCCTTGGTTCTATATTACTTAAAGATGCCTTAGCCTGTGAATTTTTATTACAACAGGTATATTCTGCTGTTTGAAAATTTGCTTTATGCCGCTGCATTTTTATGAAAGACAGGTACTATATTAGTACCTGTTTTTGCTAACTTAAAGAAATCTAAAGAGTGGTTTCATCTTTACAAAAAAAAATAAAAAATAGAAAAAGAAAAAATAGCATACAGGATCTGTAACTGCTTGATTTAACCCATTCTGGTTTATGAAATGTTTCATGGGAACACTCTACTTTCAGATAGCAAGGAAATCCTGTATCCCAAGGCTGAACTTTTCTTGAGACTACAAAGTGCTATTAAAAAAATTTAAAAGTACAGGCAAACCTTGGAGATATCACAAGTTCAGTTCCAGACTACCACAGTAAAATGTTGCAATAAAGTGAGTCACATCAAGTTCTTGGTTTCCCAGTACGTGTAAAAGTCATGTTTATATTATACTGTAGTCTATTAAGCGTGCAATACTATTATGTCTAAAAATGTACATTCTTTATTTTAAAAATGCTTCATTGTTAAAATATGCTAGCCATCATCTGAGCCTTCAGCAAGCTGTAGTAGTAACATCAAAGAGTACTGGTCACAGACCACCATAACAAATATAAAAGCAATGAATAAGTTTGAAATACTGGGAGAGTTACCAGAACATGACACAGAGACACAAAGTGGGCAAAGAGTGTTGAAAAATGGGATCAGTAGATCTGCTTTATGCAGAGTTGCCACAGACCTTCAATTTATAAAAAATACAGTACCTGTGAAGCACAAAAAGCAAAACACAATAACACAAAGATGCCAGTATTGGCTTTAAGTTTAGTTTCTAAAATTTTTAGTTTCAAACACAGACATAAATAGTGTCATTCTCTTTTAACCAAATCATATTTAATCAAAATTTTAAGCACTAGATCAAGAAATATACCAAGTTCTTATGTCTAACTATCTGTCTGTACAGATATACAGGGCTTCCCAAGTGACTCAGTGATAAAGAATCCACCTGCCAATACAGGAAATGTGAGTTTAATCTCTGGGTCAGAAATATCCCCTGGAGTAGGAAATGGCAACCCACTCTAGTATTCTTGCTGGGAGAACCCCATGGACAGAGGAGCCTGGTGAGCTACAGTCCATGGGGGTCACAAAAAAGTCAGACATGACTTAATGACTAAACAGCAACAATACTTATATACAAGATATTTATAATATTGCATATAAATATCAATATATATTTATATATTATATTTAAATTATCTAAAATACAAATATATACATCTATAATATACATGTATTTTAAATAATTTTGACACATTAAAATTATAGGGACTTCCCTATTGCTCAGATGGTAAAGAATCTGCCTCCAATGCAGGAGATCTGGGTTCAAACCCTGAGTCGGGAAGATCCCCTGGAGAAGAAATGGCAATCCACTCCTGTATTCTTGCCTGAAGAATCCCATGGATAGAGGAGCCTGGTAGGCTACAGTCCATGGGGTCACAAAGAGTCAGACACAACCAAGTGACTAACACACAACAAATTAATAACACTACAAGTGTTTTTCACTTTGACAAATTCTCTTGTTGGTGAAATAGAAATTTCCTTACCCTTTAAAACATGGTAATAACAATTATACTTAATATAGTACAGCTTTTAAGAATCTAAATTCATGATACAGTAGCTTTGATTCTTCTTCTGTCTACCCCTTCATAATCAGATTTAATCTGGGGAGATTTACTATCACCTCTGTTAGTTACAGCACAAAAAGTCAAATGTTGGAAAGTGAAATATTTTCATTAAAACAGGTTTCTGCTGAAGAGAAAGCATTGGAACATTTAATTCACCACAGTCATATGTCTAGGAAGTCTCTGCTTCAGAACTGGAGTAGCAATGCCCTGGGGTGTGAGGTTGCACTGAGGAATCTGGTGGCTTCTTGCTCCCCTGAAGGGCAGGGTGAAACATGCAAGTGACTTCTTGTTACACAGATGGTTTAAAACTTATATAAAGAATAATTGGGTGTATTTCTTCTCAACCTCCCAAATGCCAAGCTTTGTGCTTTTGTTTGTTTTTAATGATAGCTATAATTTTTCCAAAGTACTGCTGGAGAGATTGAAGTCGACATCAACTCTGAGGAGTAACTGTTTGGTCTTAAGCTTTTGGGAGTTGTTTTACAGAAACCAGAGAAGAATTCCCCCATCCTCTACCCCAAAGGTTCTTATTGAGTCATCGGTATCTGATATTGGCAATAAAGGATTTTGTTTTATCTCATCAACGCAGTGACATCAAATCCCACTTTGGTTAGGATAGGATTTTTCATAGATAACTTAAGATAGCTCCTGGAGCCATAAAGAAAAACTATAATTAACATTCCAGCACAAAGGCTATGATTGATTTACTCTAGCTCAATGAATACATCTGTAAAGGTTGTGAGAAGAATTGATTATGTCATAGAGCAGAGTATATGTAATAAAAATATTTTACAGTTGATTTCACATAGAAAAGCAGTTCCTGGTATCACACGTTGAGGAAAATACTAGTCCATCCATCAGAGGAGATGTTGTTATATATGCCAGGGTCCAAGTCATACTTTGACCTATGTTTTGAGTGTCATGTAAAATGCCCAATCTATTTACAAAACAGTGCAGCACTTGTAACTCTGCTGAAATTTTAGATGTTTTGTCCAAATAACCAAACTTCAGACCCTTGAGACTTAAGAATTTTAATATGAATTTGTACAATTGTTTCCTGCTTTTAATGTCATATGGCACCCCACTCCAGTACTCTTGTCTGGAAAATCCCATGGATGGAGGAGCCTGGAAGGCTGCAGTCAATGGGATCGCTGAGGGTCGGACATGACTGAGTGACTTCACTTTCACTTTTCACTTTCATGCATTGGAGAAGGAAATGGCAACCCACTCCAGTGTTCTTGCCTAGAGAATCCCAGGGATGGAGGAGCCTGGTGGGCTGCCGTCTATGGGGTCGCACAGAGTCAGACACGACTGAGGCAACTTAGCAGCAGCAGCAGCAAATGCAGTTCAGTCTTCTGTGTGTGTGTGTGTGTGTGTGTGTGTGTGTGTGTGCACATGCACTAAGTCACTTCAGTTGTGTCTGACTCTGTGGGACCCTATGGACTGTAGCCTGTGAGGTTCCTCTCTGTCCATGGGATTCTCCAGGCAAGAATGCTGCAGTAGGTCTATATGCCCTCCTCCAAGGGATCTTCCTGACCCAGAAATCGAACCCATGTTTATTATGTCTCCTGCATTGGCAGGTGGGTTCTTTACTGCTAGTGACACCTGGGAAGCCCTCAGTCTTCTAGCAAAATGTAAAACTTTATAATATCTAATAGAAGAGAACAGGAAATTCCTTGCTCATTCAGTGGTTAGGACTGTGCTTCCCCTACAGGGGGCACAAGATTCATGACTGGTCAGGGAACTGAAATAAAATCCAGCATGCAGCCCAGCACAGCCCAAAACAAAAGAGATGTTTCTGATGGATGAACAAGTACCTTCCTCAAAATACAAAACAAAGTAAAACAAACAAAACCAACAAAATAAAACAAAAATAGATTAGAGCAGAGCCCTTTTGGACACAGATCCAATACTATGCTTGGTAGTCTCAAATGTATTGGTGGTTTATTCCCTAAATTGTGTCTGACTCTTTATGAAGACTTAAATCTGAGGAGTTATGGTGGTCTTTTTTTTTTTTCTTGCTTTATTCTACCTTCCGCTCACCCCGAATCTGCAAAGTATTTTTTTGTTCTTGGAAGCACAAATGGCTTCATCCATCCAAGCCCAGGAATGAAAAATACAGCAGCTGTTTATTTACTCCATACTATTGTACAAGCTTCTAGGAGGCCACCTGGAGAAGTTTTGAGCTACAGAGGGGACCCTGTCTATTCTATACAGGAATTGAGGGCAACTAGATCTTGCTAAACATCAAGGCCTCCTTTTTTCAACCCTGCTGCCTAATGGGGTCAGCCTTTATTCAGCAGGCCCCCAAATAGGTATGGGGCAGCTCTCAAACTTCCAAATAGCTCAGTCTCCCAGAGAGCAAAGTATGGAAAGAAGAAAGACTATAACGATTCCAGAATCCTCCCATAAACCTGCCTCCAACTTGTCTGAGTTCTTACTAAAGTCACTATCTTCTTTGGATTTGTCCCTATCAAGCAATTAGGTTGTTGAGGGTCGGAGTGTGTGAAGTCAAGTGGGCCTTAGAAAGCATCACTATGAACAAAGCTAGTGGAGGTGATGGAATTCCAGTTGAGCTGTTTCAAATCCTGAAAGATGATGCTGTGAAAGTGCTCCACTCAATACGCCAGCAAATTTGGAAAACTCAGCAGTGGCCACAGGACTGGAAAAGGTCAGTTTTCTTTTCCATCCCAAAGAAAGGCAATGCCAAAGAATGCTCAAACTACCGCACAATTGCACTCATCTCACACGCTAGTAAAGTAATGCTCAAAATTCTCCAAGCCAGGCTTCAGCAATATGTGAACCGTGAACTTCCAGATGGATTTAGAAAAGGCAGAAGAACCAGAGATCAAATTGCCAAAATCTGCTGGATCATGGAAAAAGCAAGAGAGTTCCAGAAAAACATCTATTTCTGCTTTATTGACTATGCCAAAGCCTTTGACTGTGTGGATCACAAGAAACTGTGGAAAATTCTGAAAGAGATGGGAATACCAGACCACCTGACATGCCTCTTGAGAGACTTGTATGCAGGTCAGGAAGCAACAGTCAGAACTGGACATGGAACAACAGACTGATTCCAAATAAGAAAAGGAGTATGTCAAGGCTGTATATTGCCACCCTGCTTATTTAACTTCTATGCAGAGTACATCATGAGAAATGCTTACTGGAAGAAACAAAAGCTGAAATCAAGATTGCCGGGGGAAATATCAATACCCTCAGATATGCAGATGACACCACCCTTATGGCAGAAAGTGAAGAGGAACTAAAAAGCCTCTTGATTAAAGTGAAAGTGGAAAGTGAAAAAGTTGGCTTAAAGCTCAACATTCAGAAAACGAAGATTATGGCATCTGGTCCCCTCATTTCATGGGAAATAGATGGGGAAACAGTGGAAACAGTGTCAGACTTTATTTTGGGGGCTCCAAAATCACTGCAGATGGTGACTGCAGCCATGAAATTAAGACGCTTACTCCTTGGAAGAAAAGTTATGACCAACCTAGATAGCATATTGAAAAGCAGAGACATTACTTTTCCAACAAAGGTCTGTCTAGTTAAGGCTATGGTTTTTCCAGTGATCATGTATGGATGTGAGAGTTGGACTGTGAAAAAAGCTGAGTGTCGAAGAATTGATGCTTTTGAACTGTGGTGTTGGAGAAGACTCTTGAGAGTCCCTTGGACTGCAAGGAGATCCAACCAGTCCATTCTGAAGGAGATCAGCCCTGGGATTTCTTTGGAAGGAATGATGCTAAAGCTGAAACTCCAGTACTTTGGCCACCTCATGCAAAGAGCTGACTCGTTGGAAAAGACTTTGATGCTGGGAGGGATTGGGGGCAGGAGGAGAAGGAGATGACAGTGGATGAGATGGCTGGATGGCATCACCAACTCGATGCATGTGAATCTGATTGAACTCTGGGAGTTGGTGATGGACAGGGAGGCCTGGCATGCTGCGATTCATGGGGTCGCAAGGAGTCAGACCCGGCTGAGCGACTGAACTGAACTGAACTGAGGGTAGGAGTAGAACCTTATGCTTCTTTCTTCCAGTCCCTAGGGGCTGGAAAGGATGAGCTTCTCCTTGCTATTCTTCCTATCTGGAACTCCCTTAAGTAAACTCCACAGTCTAGTTAGCTAAGTCTGACATCATCTTTCTTCCAGACCTTCCCTGTGAACCCATTTTCCTGTTAAGTCTCTTAACAACCTTTTCAGACTCTCAGGTGATAATCCACAAGGGTCTCTCTGGGAAGCAGAAGAATATAGATGTTCAGTGATTTAAAGGAGAAATAAAACTGCATTAACATAGTATAACATTTCAGCAATATCTTCTCTATTGCCTACTACAATTGACATGGATTCTGGTGTACAATTTCATCTACTATCAATGTTGTAACTTTCATTCCAGGTGGAGAAAAGATCAGCCTCCCCTTAGAGTCATATCAGAATATGGGCAACCACACAAGTGGCAGTATTTAATGGAAAAGATGAGAACAATCTTCTGACAAAGTGTATTTTCATATGGGGCAAGGGAATGAAAAATGAGTTCAAATTTAGACTTTTGGCATTGTCTTCAAATAAAATTTTACACATTATTAGACTTTCTCCCATCTTGAAAGATGTTCATCATCACCTTAAAGCTTTTGTCTCTAAAGCTAAGTAAATTACACTAAATGTTCAGTTCAGTTCAGTCCCTCAGTCATGTCTGACTCTTTGCGACCCCATGGACTGCAGCAGAACAGGCTTCCCTGTTCATCACCAACTCCCGAGCTTGCTCAAACTCATGTCCATCAAATCGGTGATACCACCTAACCATCTCATCCTCTGTCATTCCCTTCTCCTCCCACCTTCAATCTTTCCCAGCATCAGGGTCTTTTTCAATGAGTTAGTTCTTCGCATCAGGTGGCCAAAGAATAGGAGTTTCAGCTTCAGCATCAGTCCTTCCAATGAATATTCAGGACTGATTTCCTTTAGGATGGACTGGTTGGATCTCCTTGCAGTCCAAGGGACTCTCAAGAGTCTTCTCCAATACCACAGTTCAAAAGGATCAGTTCTTCAGCACTCAACTTTCTTTATAGTCCAACTCTCACATCTATACATGACTATTGGAAAAACCATGACTTTGACTAGACACACCTTTGTTGGTAAAGAAAAGTCTCTGCTTTTTAATATGCTGTCTAGGTTGGTCATAGCCTTTCTTCCAAGGAGCAAGCATCTTTTAATTTTACGGCTGCAGTCACCATCTGCAGTGATTTTGCCCCCTGCCCAAATAAATCTGTCACTGTTTCCATCGTTTCTGCATCTATTTCCCGTGAAGTGATGGGACCCAATGCCATGGTCTTAGTTTTCTCAAGAGGCTCATTAGTTCTTCTTCACTTTCTGCCGTAAGGGTGGTGTCATCTGCGTATCTGAGGTTATTGGTATTTCTCCCAGCAGTCTTGATTCCAGCTTGTCCTTCATCCAGCCTGGTATTTCACATGATGTACTCTGCATATAAGTTAAATAAGCAGGGTGACAATATACAGGCTTGATGTACTCCTTGTGACAGCCCACAAATGCAGTACACCATAAGGTGATAATTTTTATAATATTGAAATTTATCCTATGACTGAATATGCATATTGCATTATATATGTTAAAAAGTGTTAATGTATGTTTTATATATATACTACAATTTCACAACTCTGTCACTTTTAAAATACATTTGGAACTTCAAAAACTGGAAGTGACTCAGGCATTCTGAAACTCAGAGAGGACCTATTATCAGAAATCTTCAGATTGTAAAGGTGGATCAGTGACTTTGTCCTCAAATCCAAGTCACTTATATTTGATTTTTAAAATGTTTTAAAGGATAAATCATCAGGACCATTTCAGCTGAGTTATCTATTTTGATAGAGTGATAGGCACATAGAAAGTTATTAAAAAATGCATGTTGAGTAAATAATGTTAGGTCCATTTGCTTCTGCAGTTTGTCTGGAACAACACTGAAGAGTGAATTTTATTTTATATCATCTACTTGTTTCTAAAGGTTCAACTGAGCTTGTTACAATATTGCTTCTGTTTTAAGTGTGGGGAAGTTTTTTTGGCCTCAAGGCATGTGGAATCTTAGCTCCATGATCAGGAATTGAACACCAATCCCTGCATTGGAAGGGGAGGACTGTCAGAGAAGTCCCAAGAGTGAATTTTAAAATGTAAAAAGGGACTTTTTCATTCTAATAATGCAAATGTGACTTGAAAATGAGAAAAACACTAAATTTAAAATAAACTACATTAATCAGTTTAATAAAGTACAAATTTCCATTTTTATCTTTAAAAAAGTATTAAAGAGTGCCTTATAATTTTACTTCTCTGTTTCTATTAAATCCAAGAAATCCACTTTCAAATACAGTGTAGTAAATGGAAGAATAAAAGTGGGTGCATTGCTGAAATTTTCCAAAATTTTAAAAATTTCAGATATTTACCTCTTTGTCTTGGACACTAAAAAATTCAGCTGTGACCTTACTTAATATTGACTAAAGAAATGCCTATAAGGCTTATCAAGTTCAAGCAATCAGGTAGTCTTAAAAGCTTGCAACATCAAGTTCATTTTGTATGTTCAGTTGAATCTAAAATATTGAAAGATCTCAGATCTTTCTTCCCTAAAAAGACAGGAATAATAAAATAGTAAGAACTTTAGGTATGACAACAAAAGCGCAAGTGATAAAAGAAAAACAATTGGAAAATTGAATTTAATCAGAATAAAAATATTTGTGCTTCAAAAGACACCATTAAGAAAGTGACAAAACAACCTACAGACTGGGAAAAGTACTCTCAACTCATAATTCTAAGAGGCTCATTGCAGAATATAAGAAGAACTGCTACAAGTCAATAATAAAAAGAAAATAACCTAATTAAAAATGGACAAATTATTTAAACCACATTTCTTCCAAAAAGATGCACAAAAGTCTAAAAGCAGATGTAAAGACACACATCATTGGTCATTAGGAAATACTAATTAAAACCATGATAAAATTCCATTTTTCACCCATCAGAATGGCTCTAATAAAAAGGATATACAGTGAAAAGTGTTGGTTACGATCTGGAGCAATTGAAACCCTCATACATTATTGGTAAGAAAGTAAAATTATACAGCCACTTAAAAAAAAAAAACTGTTTGGCTATTCCTTTCAAAGTTAAGCATAGATTTACTAGATGATCCAATAATATCACACTTAAGTATCACCAAAAAGAAAAGAAAACATATGTACACACAGAGACTTGTATATAAAGATGCACAGTAGCACTATTCACAGTAGCCCAGAAGTATAATCAACTCTTATATCCATTACTGATGGATAAATAAAGTATGGTATACTTGTACAGTGAAATACTAGGTCACTAAAAAGGAACAACATGATGGACCTCAAAAACGTTATACTCAGTGAAAGCAACCACACACACACACACACACACACACACACACACACACACTGTACAATCTCATTTATATAATATGTTCCTAAATGGTACACGTACAAAGACAGAAACTAGGCCGCATTCATTTACATCAGAAGTGGGAATGGACAGTGATTGTAAATGATTGCAATATTTCTTTTTAGAGGGATGAAAGTGTTTTAGAAATAAAATTGTAAACAACATTGTATAAATCTAAATATATTAAGAACCATTGAATGAACAGTTAAAAAGTGAAATTTATGGTCTATGCATTATAATCTCAATAAAGCTCCTTTAACTTTTTAAAAGACAAACTGAACTGTTCGAAAGGACAAGAACATCTACATTTAATTATATTAACTAACATATCATTATTGTCCATCAATTATCGGCATTACTTTGGCAATCAGATGTAGTTTAATAATTGCCCCTGAATTAAATGGTAATTGCTATTTACATACCCAAGTAAACTTGAAATGCAAGGAGATACAGTACTTGAACTATACAAGAAATACAGATTTATTCCTTAGGTTTGTCAGCACATGAAATTTGACCACATACATTTAATAATTTGTAATGATTTTTAATTAAAATAACAAGGACTTCTTTGGTTGGTACAGCGGATAAGAATCTGCCTGCCAATGCAGGGGACGCGGGTTCGATCTTTGCTCAAGAAGATTCCACATGCTGTGGGCAATAATTAAAATAAATAAGTAAATTAGCTTAAAAATGGCAGAGTTGGCATAAATATTTTTCAATATAATTCAACAGTCAGTTAATTCTCAGACTATTATGGTCAGGGATTGTATTAAAAGTACCACCCAACACCCTCCTCCCACAACATACCCCACAGCCATTAAAGCAAAACAAGTTTTTTCAGGCTGTCTGTGTGTTGTAGGTCTGATAGAGAAAGGATTAGCATAGCAAATGAAGATCATTTGGACTGCTTTGTATGTGTACACATAGAACTTTCCGTGCATTTTCCCCCCTTTCATTCTAACAGAAGCTTTGCAAAACAATCAAAATGATGACTTCTGATTTGCCTCCGTTTTCCTCTACCAGGATAGGTTTAGATGACACAAAATATAATTCTAGTGGCAGGTGTAGGAAGATGCCTTCACATCACCTCTTGACTGTGTTCCCTCTTGCCTCTGCTCCCTTAACTACCAGTGCTTCTTGATCCAATCCAAGTTATCCTTTGAAGAAACCCCACTAACTTCTTACAGAGACCAGCCCTGACTAGTAAAATCCAGTGGACTCCCCTTGGGTGTTGAGGTTCTCTCTGTTCAAAAAAAGAAATGGAACCTAAACTGAAATCCTCAAGATGCCACCATCATTTTAGAATTCAGCCTGCAAAGTCAGCATGTGCCTGAGCACACATGTCCTCACATACAGGCTCCTCAGTCCTGCTCCTCTACCCTCAACCAGTACCTAAAATATCATCTCTTTCCTCTCAGGAGGCCTGGGGGACCAGGCAGGGAGAGCTGAGATTCAGCTTCTAAGTGAATGTGTAGCTCAGCCTTGTTATTCAAGGACAGGCACTATAAGAATGTGGTATGTTGGCTGAAACAATTTGTTTGCTTAATTTCTCAGAGTTCAGTGAGGTCATTTTGTCATCTTCCCTGTGTTTTCTGTATTTTCCAAAGAATTGCCAGCTTCCAACAACACCCTCTTTCTTCCCATTGGAAATGGAAACACGTCCTCCGCAGGAATTTTCCACTTAGCAGATCCAACTTCCCTCACTGGGGCCTCAGCACACCAGTCTGCAATGCTGTATTTCTTTCCACTGCAGTTTGACGTTTTTTGAGCCAGCACAATGAGTTGTATTCAGTCATTCTGAGTCCTCCCTCCCCTTTCTACATCATCATTTTTTTTTTAAATAATGCATACTTTCGAGCAATTTCAGAAACAGAGCAAAGGCTTTTAAGCAACATTGTTTAATTAGTTATGTCACTGTCGCAAAATCTGAATCCCTCGGAGTCCCCCTCCCCCCGTAATTTCCCCCACGTTCCAGCCCCCTTTCTTCTCCTGGTAAACACATTAGGACACACCTCACGGTCCATATACTCTGTGCTTGTAATTCTTTGCCTTCGCAAATTATTTCCTTTGAATAATATTTACAAACGACGTATCACTGCCTGACAGGATGATAAGAGGGGACCCAGATTGCTTATAATCGCAGCTGTAAACAAGAGATGGGAACACGCGCAGTAAAGTGTTCACTGCGCCGTCTGGAAGCTGCCGGCTTAGCAAATGCTCGCAGCTGAGCGCAAGCTGGGGCGCTGCCTCCCCAGCACGCAGCCGGAGACCCAAAAGCCGGCCAGGGGGAGTCCGCGGGGCCATCCCAAGTCCCGGGCGGGGGAAGGAAAAGGGAGGAATTTCGGGGGTCAGAGAAAGGCCGCCTCCATCGGAAAACAATGCGTGCCTTCCAGAAAGCAAAAAAAAAAAAAAAAAAAAAGGCAGCGCACGCGAACGCGGCTGCCCGCGGGAGCCTCTCCCGCGCGGGTGGGGCGGGGGCGGGGCGGAGCCTCCCCAGTCTGTCCGGGTGGTAGAGTCTCAGACAACCGGGGTCCCCGGGGGTCACCCCCGGCGCAGGGGAGGGTGTCTCCAAAGGAACCGGGCTTCTGCTGAGAAGGGAAGGAGGGAGGAAGAGGGGGATTTGTTCGAGCTGGGAGGGTGGGCCTCAGGAAGAAAGAAGCAAAAGCAGAAATAGATTGATGCTTTGCAGGACACCTAGGGTATTTCTTTCAGGGGGTATTACTTCCACTTTTAGGCAGGAACAAGAGCTGGGAGGAAAACAGCGGCACGGGCTGACAGCTCCGACGTGATCAAAGGAGAGAGCGTGAATGGCTTGCTCTGCCAGCCTTTTATTAAAAAAAAAGAGGGTGCTCCCGGGCCACTTGAGGCGGAGGAGAGGGGATTAGGATCAAATGGAGAGAAATCGGCTTCACTTCTTTTATTCAGAAAGGAAAAATGCGTGTATATATATATACCCACACACACATACATATATTTCTTTTCTTTTTTTTTTTATAAGAATGCCATCCATTACAGGACCCATTCTTTCCTAGAGACACAGTACCCATCTCTCTCTTTCCCCTCCTAACTCGCCCCCGCCCCCCGAAACGCGCACACACACATAAAGAAAGAAAATTCCATTCTGTTTCCAAATGTCTCTACCTCTGACTTGTATTATCAACGCTGGATGGTCCATTGGAGGGCATTTTTATGCGGAGACGCCCCCCTTTGGGGAAGGTAGCAAACTTTGTGTGAGTTTAATTAACCTCGGAAATAAAGTTTACAGCCCTCCCTGGGATTTGGGTAGAACTTCCCTTTCCAGGGATAACAGGGGAAACGGTTAAAATGAGCTTCACTGATGCAAGCGATCTCCTGTAGTAAAAGTGACGACCCCCAGCAGCTCAGGGGAGGATTGCAGGGGGTTTCTAACATGGAATGGACCACAGATGCTTAATTAGCATTAATGTGGCTGTTGATCTCACAGCAAAGATGAGAATGATAGGCCTCAACCCAGTATAGAAAGTGCACTCTCTTCAGTTAGAGAAGTATGATGTATCTAGAGATGCAGTGAAGCTGGGGGGCACACACGAAGTGGGAAATACTTTCTTATAGGATAATGATTTTATTTTGCCTGAGAATCAGTTACATATATGCTCAAACTTACAACAGCTTTTATCAGCTAATGCTTTGGGAAATGGGGGAATTGAACATGCAAACTAGTTTTTACTAAAATTCCCTTTTTGACATATACACACCTTAAACCCTTTATTTGATCGTAGATTAGTTACATTTTATTATTTTTTAAGAGAAAGATGCTTTTGAATTGTGGTACTGGATAAGACTCTTGAGAGTCCCTTGGACATTAGGATCAAACCAGTCAATCCTAAAGGAGACCAACCCTGAATACTCATTGGAAGGACAGGTGCTGAAGCTGAAGCTCCAGTACTTTGACCACCTGATTGCGATTCATTGGAAAAGACCCAGTTGCTGGGAAAGATTGAAGGTAAAGGAGAAGAGGGCGGCAGAGGATGAGATGGTTGGACAGCATCAGGGATTCAATGGAAGTGGACTTGGGCAAACTTTGGGAGAGAGTGAGGGAAGGGAGGGCTGGCGTACTGCAGTCCATGGGGTAGCAAAGGGACAGACGCTACTTAGCAAATGAACAACAACAATATCACGTGCTTTTTCTTTTAATTTATTTTTAATTGGGGGAAAATTGCTTTACAATGCTGTGTTGGTTTCTGCCCTACAGTGTTAGCCAGTCATAATTAGACATATATCACCTCTCTCTTGAGCCTCCCTCCACTCCCCCCAACCTACCCCTCTAGATCATCACAGAGCAGACTGGGCTCCCTACAATAGATCGCAACTTTTCACTAGCTATCTTTCTCACCAGTGTCTTTGTGCATTCGACCCGTTCTCTCCTTCCCCTTCTGTGTCCGCAAGTTCATTCTCCATACCTGAGTCTCCATTCTATCCTTGCAAATAGGTTCAACAATACTATTTTTCTAGATTCTATATTTATGCATTAACATTTGATACTTGTTTTTCTCTTCTGACTTCACTCTGTATAACAGGTTTTAGGTTCATCCACCTCAGTAGAACTGGCTCATTCTTTTTTAATGGTTGAGTAATAATCCGCTGCATATTTGTACCACATCTTCTTTATCCATTGATCTGCCTATGGACATCGAGGTTGCTTCCATGTCCTAGCTATTGTAAATAATGCTGCTATGAACATTAGGGTACACGTGTCTTCATCAATTATGGTTTTCTCAGGGTATACGCTGTGGGATTTCTGGGTCATATGGTAGTTCCTTTCCTTGTGTTTTTAAGGAATCCTCATATTGTTCTTCATAGTGGTTGTATCAATTTACATTCCCACCACCAGTGCAAGAGGGTTCCCTTCTCTCCACATCCTTTCCAGCATTTATTGTTCTCAGATTTTTTGATGATGGCCATTCTGACGGGTGTGAGCTAATATTTCTTGTAGTTTTAATTTACATTTCTCTACTAAGCAGTGATGTTGAATATCTTTTCACGTGCTTATTGGCCATTTGTAAATAGTTACATTTTAATATACCTTTTTAAACATAATACTAGATTCAATCAAAGATAAGCACAGCAGGGCAGTTCAGGGTTCTTTTTTTTAGTATTAGAATAGTGATAGTCAAGATGAGCTTTATGTTTAAGAGTTCTTTAACTTAATAGCTTTGCTCCAATATTAGGAAGATTAATAAATATATATTTTTTTTACTTTTCAGTCACACAAGGATATGTTTATATTATAAAAATATTTATACAGATTAAATTATGAAAACTTTCCATGAATTCCCACTTATTCCCTTCCCCTGAAGTAGCCACTGTTATGTTATATTCATCTAGACTATGTAAAATATTTTTCCATGCATATATGCATACATGCAACCATATAAATTTAAAAATAAATTCAATCATACTATATGTATTATTGTATGAATTTATTTATTTTTCCCTTAATATAGCAAGGAGATCTTTCTTAATTAGGACCTATACATCTATCTCATTCTTTGAACTACTAGAAAACATTTCATAGTTTATTATTGCTCTATTGATACATAATTAAGTTATTTCCACTTTTTTTAGTATTATGAATAAACCTGAAACTGACAATCTCAGAAATCTTTGATCATATATGCTAGCATTTTTGTAGGCTAGATTGTATTGGAATTGTCAGGCCAAAGGATATGGAAATTTAAAATTTAGAGATACTACCACATTATATTCAAAAAGGACACAAAACAATTTATATTCCCACAAGCCGACTATCATTTTCACACATTCTCAGTCACTGTTTATTGTGATTTTTAAAAAAAAGTTTTACCAAGAGGCTAAACAAAAATAATGTCAAATTGTTCCTCATTTGCCTTCTGTGATTACTTATGAGTCAGGACAAGTCTTACTTTCCTTGGTTATTTGTATTGTGTCCTGTTACTTGTCTGTTGAGATCCTTTGCCATCTCTCTTTGGATCTTTTTCTTATGATTCCTAGAAATTCTTTTTAATGAGAGGCTTTGTTTCTTTTATGCAGTGTAGTAAATGCCTCTTCCAGACTTCTGTTTATCTTTTAACTTTAATTATGGAGACTTAATCCTAAAGATGTCTGAAATCTTCTGTAGCCAAATCTGTCAGCCAATCCTTTTATGAACTCCAGGTGGTATTCTGATTAAAACTGAATAAAGAATATCTACCTATGTTTTGTATATTAGATGGCAGACTAACTCTCTAAAATAGCTTGTATTTCTTTAGGACCATGCTAGATTGAAATAAATGTACACTGTATCAACAAATCAAAAGGACTCTGCATTCATTTGTTCCCTCTACCAAAGCACTGTGTGTGTTTTCTAGTGCATTTAAGTGAAGAGCTTTCCAATAAATGGGTCCACAGAACTCTGTGGCATGAATGGAGGGTAAGGAAAAAACATCAAAATAATTAGCTATTAAATAAAATTCATCAGGCCTCATTGGGATTTTTGGAAAAGTTAATGTATACAAGATTGGTTTTCTCATAGGATTCTATGAGATAAGCTATTTGTTTTGGTGAATAAATGAAAATGTTATTTTTCTGTCTCCCACTGTAGTACCCATCTTCTCTATAAACAGGAACAGAGGTGCCCTTTGGTAGACTGGGGCTTGCCTTTCAGCTCAGATAGTAAAGAATATGCCTGCAATGCAGGAGACGAGGACCCAATCCCTGGGTTGGAAAGATCCCCTGGGGAAGGGAATGGAAAACCCACTCCAGTATTCTTGCCTGGAAAGTTCCTTGGACAGAGGAACCTGGTGGGCTACAGGCATGGGGTCGCAAAGAATTGGTTATGACTGAGTGACTAACACACTTTGATGGAATACGCTAGTGTCAACATCACTTGACATTTACTAGACCTGTTGCCGGGGTTGAAACAGGGAGGAATTACCAAAAATAAATAGCACATATATAAATAAACATTCTGGCATCACCCCAGATATCATGAATAACAATCGTGGAAACTGGGGCTCTGGAATTTCTATTTTGGGAATCTTGCCAGAGTGATTCTAATGCCTACAGAGTAACACTGGGAACTAGATTCTCCGACTTATCTGGAGAATGTAGATTTTTTTGGTTTCTCTCTGCCATAATGGTCTTCTAAATTATTTTCTAAATCTTTGTTGCTTGCTATATTATTCTATTTTTCTCAGGTTTAATAATACCACCACTACCTGAAAATCATCATCTGAATATCCACATTCTCATGAATTGTGTGACCATGTTTTGATCTCAGCCTAAGGACTTTCCCTGTGGCTCAGACAGTAAAGAATCTGCCTGCAATGCATATGACCCTAGTTCGATCCCTGGGTCAGGAAGATCCCTCGGAGAGGAAATGGCAACCCACTCCAATATTCTTGCCTGGAGAATTCCATGGACAGAGGATCTTGGTGGGCTACAGTCTATGGGGTCACAAAGAGTTGCACACAACTGGTTGGCTAACACTTTCACACTTTCACTTTGTCTTTACCGAATTATCATCCACTCTAACCTCCTTTTCCTCTGATTTGGTAGCCCCAGCTTATAGCTCAAGATCTCCATTCTAGTTTCCTATTACAGAAACTGTTAGAGTTTTCCCACCGACTAAAATTTGCCTTTCTTTTCATATATCTTCTTGCTTTTCACAATCATTTCTGCAGGGCTCTGAGTTTCTGAATTTCTACAAAGCTCTCAAGTCGTGCCAGTGTTGCTGGCCTGCGGACCATACTTTCTGAGTATGATGATGCTAGGGTGTTTCACAAGCTTTTCAGGCGAATATGAAGTCACCAGAGATAGCGCCAAGATTCCGAGGATAGAATTATACCATAAAGCAGGGCCAGCATCTTAGAAAAATGTGAGACAGTGACCAAGACATCATTAGTTTTTGGAAAGGAGGAAGAGTTTCAAAAGGCATCCAGAAGAAAAATTTTGGCAGTGGGGATGGAGGAGCATGTTAATCCATCTGAACTAACACATTCTGTTTGAGTGAAGGAAGATAAGTGGTTGTCACTAGAGATAAAGCCACAGCGTAGAGTTGGGTCAGGTTTCAGTGAAACTAAGGAAAAAGACAATGTTCTTTGGGAAATCTTGAGGATATTGGTAAGCTTGTGGAGGGAAGGTAGAGGCAGTGGTAGCTGAGTCTTGGAAACAGAAGCATACAGCAGAATGTTGATGAAAGTTTGGAAGAAATGGAGAATTTAGAGGTTTATGTATTTAAGAAGTCACCTAACAAGGTCAGTGTAGTGGATACTGTGGTGTATCTCCCAGATATACTCTACCTCTTAGGACCTAGGCCCTGTATCTCCTCTGCCTATCATCTATATTTTTCCTTTTTGCAGGGAGAGGATGAAGCCTCCAATACAGTGAATATAAAGAGATTTCAGGGTACACATAGGTCTTCTTTGCAAGAGAAAAAAAAAGGAAAGAACTGTAAACTTCTTAAAGATTCAAATGAGAAAGCAATGTAGCAATAGAGACTGGGGACTAATAGCAACACTTAGTATTTATTAACCCTTTATCAAATGTGAGGTACTGTTGACAAGTGCATTAGGTTCTTTAGTCTGTGTGATAACCGTTTGTAGTATGCTCTATTTTCCTAATACTTACTTCTAGATGAAGCTACATAAAGCGATCAAGTAAATTAACACCTAGTAGATAGGATAGCCAGGATTAAGCCTAGATTATCTTGCTTCTTGAGTCTGCATTCTTGATCTGGAGAGTACAGTCTCTGAAGGCCTTTGCCTAAAAGTCAACATCAGAGAGACAATTCCGGCACCAATTTTGCCCCAATCAAGATGCTTGTGATATTGCCAAAGTTCTTAATATTTCCCAGTCCCCCATTTCTCTGTTCAGGAAGAGAATGAAATTTATTTGCTTACTTTTTTGTATGTGCCTGTTGTTTTATGATAGTGAGCCCAGAGTTATATGTATTGCTATAGAAAATACTAGAGAAATTGAGAGGCTGCATAAACTGGGATTAGACAGAATGTTTTTAACCAGTGCATTTTAATAATTTTTGTAATTTTTAATCTAGTCTGTCTCTCATTTATAGTTTAACAATACCAGCTCAATCAGAGGCGTGAACTTGATATTATTCATTTTTAAACTTAAAGTAGGCAAGTGAACTTAATCAGATTATTGTTAAGATGTACATTTTCTGAAAGCAAACATAGTGATGAATCAAGTAATAATGTAACTGATTCAGTAGGGACAAAAAAGAGTTTGTACTGGTTTTAATTTAACTGGGGATCCGTATCTGAGGGCTTCCTGGTGGTTGAGAGGGTAAAGCGTCTGCCTGTAATGGGAGACCAGGGTTCGATCCCTGGGTCAGGATGATCCCCTGGAGAAGGAAACGGCAACCCACTCCAGTACTCTTGCCTGGAGAATACCATGGATAGAGTAGCCTGGTGGGCTAGTCCATGGGGTCACAAAAAGTCGGACACGACTGAGCAACTTCACTTATACTTTTACTTTCCATATCTGAAAGTAAAGCATATAGACAGGATGAAAAAAGTTCATGTATATTAATCTTATAGTTGCAAACCTGAAAAATCTGATGGTAATATTAAATAATACTCACTTACTATGTCATATTTGGTAAATTTGGAGGAATTATGTAGTTCCTCTCCCTTAGTTTATATATCCAAATCTATATCTATCTTTGTATTTTTTTTACTATGTGGTGTGTATTAAAAAATGAAAAAATAAACATATGTTCATATCCAGATTTTGATAATTTTGATAGAATATAGGCAGATATTTTAAAATGTGAATTATTAAAAATAATTCTGAGTCATTAGAAAAGATCTTCAAAAGTAATTATTCTTTATTTAATCAACTGTGCATGAAAAAATATAAAATCTATTTTATAAAGATTTTAAGAGCTTCCACTTTACAGTTTCAATTATTTCAGCGGGTGCAGACAACAGATTGTATAAAAGTGAAAACCAAGTCATGAAGACATTTACTGAGCAATATAGTTTACATTTGGGATATAAAAAAAGTATCCGGATCCAGAAAAAGTAAGAGAATAGGCAGATATTTTACAATAAGAAAGATGGTAAACAGATATAAAGAAGAACTGGCAAAATAGAGACAGATAATCACAAGCCAAGTGATTTCAGTTGAATAAATTCCTACCTTAACCAACTGTAAAAATAATAAATAAAATTTAAAGAGTTAAGTTATAGTGAGAACAAAGAATCATAAGAGAAACAGACTTAAAGAAAAACAAACCAATGTTGGGAACAGGGGTTGCAACATATAATCAAATGAAAGAATAATGTATAAATAAATACCAAGAACAGCAATGAAGCCGACATAAGGGATATTCATGGTGGATGAGGCACTATTTGGGGGTATCAGGTATGTTCTGTGTGACACGGGCAGCATTTGGGCAGAAACAGGAATGAAAGAGAGATGAAAAGCATGTTGATTTCTAGGAAAGATCATGTGCTGAGAGAGCTGAAAGTTCAACCTTCCTCAGTCAGGTGTGTCCTAATGCCTGGTGCTTTCATAGAGCAAATCAAGAAACCCATGGGTCTGATGTGGAGACCCTAACAAAAAGAGTTGTAAAGCATGAGATGGGAGATGAGACTGAGGGTAGACACTAGGAGATAATGATAGGACTTCTTATTTTATTCTCATGAACTGGAAAACAACTGGAGGGCTTTCAGGAGTGAAAAGACATTGTCTGAAGTAGGTTTTAACAGAAGTATTCTATTTCTAATGTGGAAAATGAAGCTTAGGAGATGAGGGCAAAGGCAGGGTGGGGAGGGATCAAGAAGTTAATGGAATTATCCAGACAAGAGATGATAGTGATGTGGCTGGGGTAGTAGTTGCAGAGGTGGTGGGAAGTAGTGAGATTAGGACATACATTTGCAAGTAGAATGGTCAAGTTTGGCTACTGGTTGTCTGAGCTGGACACGACTGAATGACTAACACTTCCACTTTCACCGTCTGTCTCCTGGACCAAATTGTTCACTTCATGAGAATATGGATTTCTTTATTGCTCACTTCTGAATCAAAGCACCTAGACCAGTGCCTGGCATATAGTAGATTTTCAATAAATACCTTAAATATAAGAATTGAATCCACGATGAATATAAATGAGTGATTAAGTAGAATTTTTCTCAGTTCATTCAGTTAGAAAAATAACTCAGCTGTGTTACTTGTGTAATCTATAAACGGAAGCCAGTCTACCTTGTTTATAGCCTTACTTTAACATTAAAATAACTTCGATGATTCTTTTGCTGGAGAATTTGTATAAAAGTTGTAAAGATTAGTTAAAAATATCAACATTAAAAAACAAAATATATAGTATTCTGAATAGAATATGTATATATTTATATGTATATGTATACATATATGTATATATATATGTGTGTATATATATATATATATGTAGAGAGAGAGACATGTATATGTATATGAGAGAGAGACATGTTGTGTGTGTGTTATTCACTCAGTTGTATCCAACTCTTTGCAACCCCCATGGACTGTAGCTCGCCAGGCTCCTCTGTCCATGGAATTCTCCAGGCAAGGATAGTGCAATGGGTTTCTATTCCCCTCTCCAGGGGATCTTCCCAACCCAGGGATTGAACCTGGGTCTCCTGAAGTGCATGCAGGTTATTTACAGTCTGAGCCACCAGGGAAGCCCATGTATATATACATACACATTTTTTCCCCCTCACTCACAATTGATATACAGGTATAATTTTCTGGCAAATCCATATTAATGACTATAGTTTCTTCTAATAGCTAACAGGAGAGTTTTCTATTCTTATCCATTCTGAATTAAGATCTTGGCCTTTGATTTTCCTATTACTGATTCTGCTGTTTCTGCACACCTGTTTGCAGGTCTCAGTCTGATTGGTATTGTAATGATGCAAAGGATATCTGTCTGTGTATATACAATTACTTCAACATCAATTGTTTGATTAGAGATTTTTTTCTGTTCCAATTGAAAGTTTTCATTAATGGTTATGTTTTGTTTTTAACATTGCTTGACATTTTAAATAATATTTATTACTTTTACAACATGTCTAGGTAGGCATTTATTCAACTGAAGGCACTTGGCTTGTGAATATCTGTCTCTATATAGGGACATATCTTAGTTCATCTCTTGATTTATAATTAAGAGGAGTTTTAAAGCACTGTTATATTTTAGGTGAAGGAAAAGCATGGAGGATTTTCTGGAAGTTTTGTTTCCTGTTTCTCTGACACCTCTGATTTACAGTGTGCCTTAGTTTCCAATATGTACAGCTTCCTCATCACCAATAGCTATTCTGCTTATAGCTGTGCTAGGCCTTTGTTTGGTCCTTTGTTTCATACTTGTCTGTATGAAAGTTGGATGTATATCCTTGAAAGATTTTTTTTTTAAACTAGAGTCATAATGATTCAGGAAAAATTAATGAAAGAATCCTCATTTTCTTTAAATGAAGATTATAAAGAACTGGATGATAATATTTGGAGCTTTGAGGATCATACAGCTGCTACTAAAACTACTAAACTCTGCCATTCCACCAGGAAATCAAACAAACAAAATAGAAATGAATGGCGTGATGGTGTTCCAGTAGGAGGACCAGGTTTGGTTCACGAGCCATAGATTGTTGACCAGTTATGGTTATAGGCTAATAAATTTGACATAGGCATTTTCACTTATTTAAATCATGTTCTATACCGTGAAATATGTTTTTATAATCCAAAAGTCACTCTTTTAATGAAAACTTTTTCAGTGCATAACTTGATAAGAAAACTGTGTTTTTTCTCGTTGAGTCAATGAATCTCATGTGACATGTAGAACGCCTTTTGAGTCTGAAAGTTGTAAGTTACAACTGCACCCCTGGTGGCAGACAATATCCTTATAGAGACAGAACACTCAAGAGGAAGTCATTCATCCCTGTGCTACTGACCCTCACAGGTCTAAGCAGTAAAAGACATGAGGTATTTTGAAAGACATCTGCAAGCTGAGCTTCTGTTCCTGTTAGGGATTCTTTTGTGTCAGTTATCCTAGTAATTGGTTTGGAACATCTCAGGAAGGTCATGCTAACAGTGAAAAAGGTCCCTACTGTTCTTCTGCATTTTTGTTTATTTGTTATATTTCTTCCTGTTTCCTAGGAGATCAATTGCCCCATGGATATCTTCATTCAAATTGAGTCTTCAGATATAATTTGGATATATATTTGGATATATTTTATTAAAAACATCAGTGGTGAAAAATTGTTGAATATTGGCAACTTCATACAGTTAATTTACAAAAAATAATTATCAGTGTTGGATTTCAGTTGCATGCGTTATAATTTCTCTAATGCTGAAAACATCCTCACTTGTATTATTGATATAAAGTAGAAATTCTCTCTTCACTTTGCCCAAAGCAGGAAAGGAAAGGAAAGAAAAGGAAAATAAAATAAGAGGGGAAAAAAAAGAAGTTTTAGAGGATGTGGTATAGATGTGATGAGATACTTACCCTGAGCTCTCAATACCTGAAAAGACTTAAGGACAAGGATAGTTAGCCACGCAGAAGCTATAGCAACATGCCCTTAGACAACAGTTGCATCCAGCTCAAGCCTCTTTTGACCCTTTCACATTCATATTTTCTGGTACAATGACGGCTACTCATTTTGTAAGTGCTACTGCTAATTGAAACCACGTCATGTTCAGATCAAAAATAAGCCAGTTGGGCATCCCTGCTGAAAATGTACCCAGAAGGACAATTTCTTTGTTCACCTTAAAAATTCAAGAAAGGCATTGCCTCCAGATTCCTAGTCATTAATGTATGCACCACACCCTCTATCTCACTCCTTCTTCTTTCTCCCTTCACCCTTCACTATAATTTTCTTGTGGAAAAATAAAAGAAAGCCAATTCTCTCGTAAACTGCATAATTGGCTTTAATATACAGACTTGCCATTTCTAGGCATGTACATTTTCTTCATTAATGGGAGTTACAAGGCAGCGTTTAGAGATCACCTGTGGATAGGCTTGTTAATTAACAGAGTTAGAGCCCTATTTTATTCCATTTAAACCAGAGTAATTGAAATCAGGGTAATCACCACTGCAGTATTCAGTGCTTTCATCCCTTTTCAAGGTTATTTTAGCAATTATATTCTTGGCTGAGCGTATTAGTAAATGCTGAGATTATGTGCTGTACCAACTGACTTTTCTCAATCCTGTGATCTATAGCGTATCTTTTTCATGATTACATTAGTTGAAAAAGCTTGAAATAGCCCATGCCATTCTTTAGTCTTTCAAAGAAATGATTAAATCTAGTTCAATCTATTTGTTTTCCAGGAAAAATGAATCAGAAAATTAGGCTACACTTAATCCCAAGATAGATCATATGTCACCTTGTTAAGGACTAAAATAAAACATATATGCTATCCAATTCAATATTAGTTGGATGCTAGGACATCTTCTGAGGTTCCTGAATATCATAGAATCATGGTACAAAGTTTTTGATTTTTTTATATATGAAAATTAGCAGAAATATCATCAGTTTTATCAGAAGCAAGGAACTAAACCACTTCAATCTACAGCAAAATAACAAAAAGGAAAGCTACCTGAAATTATGTTTTAGAACAGAGTTAGGTTCTTATATTCTATACTTTTTACTACTGATGGGGAAAAAAAAAGATAATTCCTATTGCTGTTTTGCATCATCCTAGGAAATTCAAACTATTATTATGAGGATTCTGTACCACTGACTTAGTAATAAATAAGTTCTTTTATCCAAAGTGACATTGCTTAGTAGCTCAGAGACTTTCCTCCTACTTATCCATTTTCCTGGGTAAAATAAAGGCCACCATAACATTTCCTTGTAATAGCAGATTAATATTAGAAGCTTGTAATGTGCATATAGTAATTTATCGTCACAAATTTAGTTCCTTCCTATTTGTGCTTGGCAAAATTAAAAAAAACTAATATTCACTAATGTTTTCTATTTGCGTATCTGTATAGACCTCTTCTCTGAAGACTGGTGACACTAGCAGTATATTTATATAGTGAATAATTTTGCCAGTTGAACATGTTCACAGTCTCACAGTTTCATCATAAAGCCGGTATATGTGTTGTGCTGCCAAGTATGTTTAAGGGATAAATGAATGTTGTGTACTTAGCTCTTTAAGATGGCAATGTGAATGTGTGCATATTCTATTCAGTGCTGTTGTTTGAATTGTCTTTTTATGACAAGCATATAAAAGCTACTAGAAATATAATTATCTTCAGATGTTCATATATCCTGGCCAAACGTATTTGAAGAAAATGTTGACATTTACATACATATTGAAACATTTTCCAATAGGTTAGCAAAACTTACAATTTCTATGTGCATTTTCTATCTATATTTAAGTAAATTTTCCTTTGGGGAATTCCTCAATGCTCTACTTTCTAATTAAAATCGTCTTTATCAACAGTTAAGAGCATTTTGAATCAGCTCAAGTCTATGAATTGCTGACATTAATACATTAATGAGAGACAGACAGAGAGAGCAGAGAGAGAAACCTTCAGTATTAAAGATAATTTAAATTCACTGTGTTTCTCAGTATAAATAAATTAAAATCAACCATCAGAAATGAGACATCCTTGGTATCTTCTGTGCAATTCTACACAGAAATGCTCAGCAATAAGCTACTTCAGCAATTCTAGCTCATCTTGCCTTGCAGATTTACCCAAACACATTTCTGTTTCATAGTCTATCCTGATTTGGTAATATGCAATTAGAGAAAATGACCATTTTAATATAGAACAATTTTCTTGTAAATTATACAGTAAAAAATATTTGAAACATATTAAAATCAAATGGATTTAGAATGATTATAGTTATGAATTACTGTAATTTGGTCTTACACAGCTAATTCCAAAGACTGCACAGCCGTTTAGCAATTTCCATTCTGTAAATTTCTCATAATGGGATTTAAGGAAAAAAGGGGAATCATCATCTTTTCCTCAAGTCTCCTCCTTCTTCTTTTATATCCTATTTCAATAAATGAGCCACCGCCCTTCCAGTCATCCCGGTCAGGGAGACCCAGGAATCACCCCAAACATTTTATTCATTACTTCAACAGTATGGCCATGGAATCCTATCCCTTGTAGATATCTAGGTGACTCAGTGCAGGGCCACCCATTTTCTCTGCCAACTGATCTTAATTGAGAGTCTTACTACTCAATCATCTCTAAGCTTTCTTGGCTAGGCATGCATCCCACTAAGCACTCATCGTTAAATTCTTGCTCAGCACAGCTGCCTCCGTGATCTTTCTAGAATGAAAATCCATCAGTGTCACAGTTATACTTAAAATCCTTTACTGCATAAAATAAAAATGTCATTTAGGGTAAATACAAGTTCCTTGGCTGGATAGACAAGCTTTTTCATGCAAACACAGTCCCTGGCCAACTCCAGCCTCAACTCACAGCACGAGGTCAGTTACATCCTCTTCTCCAGCCACACCCAAATCCATGCCACTCTAAACTGATCAGATTCTCAAAGTAGTCTGCTCTTACACGTGCCTTTCCTCTGCTTGTTTAGAAGAAGGAGTAAGGAATGTTCTTCACTGCTTTTTTTCCCCTGGTCTGCTGTTTCTTGTCCATGGTTTAGGTCTACTGTAACCTCTTCCGCAAACACTTCTGTTGAAGAAAAAGTATTCTATCACATGTTGGAATAGTAAGGTTTTACTCAAAACTACTGCAAGAGATGTATTACAATAAGAGAGAAAGATTAAGCTCAACTCTGACTACAAGGGCAAATGGAGATTTATAGTTAATGAGCGGGATGAGGGGGTCAGTGGATAGATAATTACTAATACTAGGGGACATCAAGGGTCAGGGGACTTTTGCTAAGATTCTTGCTAAAGAGTAGTCAATGACTTAGGCATCAAAGATGGGAGATGAGGAATTTGATGAGGTATCAAGTGTAAGCTTTTAGCAAGATTCTTTGCTAAGACTGGACTGGGCAGACCAACAACCACATGGAACCAAGGTTAGGGTTAATGGAGAAGAGAGCTCAGAGGAACCGAAATAAAGGGAGAATCTTTGTCCTTCCCTAAGTCCAAAAGAAGTTTAGATCTCCATTCCCTGCCTGCCCCCCGCCCCCCTCTCCCCGCACCTGCAATTTTCAAGGTTCCTACAGCACACTCAGTATCTACATAAGCCACTTGTCACTTTGTATTGAATTAGGAATGTTTGCCTTTCCCTGGATCTAATGTGAGGTTTCTCTGAAAGGAAGAACTCTTACTCTCACCTCTAGTTACTCCAGTGCATCACCTGTCACCTAGATGTTCAATAGTGCTTGCTAACTAAGAGCTGTGAAATACAGTGAAAATTTTAAGTTATCACCTAACTCTGTATCTTCTCTTTTCTTTCTCCCTTTTCCTCCAGAGACCAGTTTGCTCTTGATGAATTATTTTGATACTCAGCACAAGTTCTTTGCATAGTTCAGTTCAGATCAGTTCAGTCACTCAGTCATGTCCGACTCTTTGCGACCCCATAAATCGCAGCACACCAGGCCTCCCTGTCCACCACCAACTCCTGGAGTTTACACAAACTTATGTCCATGGAGTCGGTGATGCCATCCAGCCATCTCATCCTCTGTCATCCCCTTCTCTTCCTGCCTTCAATCTTTCCCAACATCAGGGTCTTTTCAAATGAGTCAGCTCTTTGCATCAGGTGGCCAAAATAGTGGAGTTTCAACTTCTGCATCAGTCCTTCCAATGAACACCCAGGACTGATTTCCTTTAGGATGGACTAGTTGGATCTCCTTGCAGTCCAAAGGACTCTCAAGAGCCTTCTCCAACACCACAGTTCAAAAGCATCAATTCTTTGGTACTTAGCTTTTGTTATAGTCCAACTCTCACATCCATACTGCTGCTGCTGCTAAGTCGCTTCAGTTGTGTCCGACTCTGCGATCCCATAGATGGCAGCCCACCAGGCTCCCACCATCCCTGGGATTCTCCAGGCAAGAATACTGGAGTGGGATGCCATTTCTTTTTCCAATGCATGAAAGTAAAAAGTGAAAGTGAAGTTGCTCAGTCATGTCCGACTCTTAGCGATCCTATGGACTGCAGCCCACCAGTCTCCTCTGTCCATGGGATTTTCCAGGCAAGAGTACTGGAGTGGGATGCCACTGCCTTCTCCTCACATCCATACATGACTACTGAAAAAACCAAAGCCTTGACTAGATGGACCTTTGTTAGCAAAGTAATGTCTCTGCTTTTTAATATGCTATCTAGGTTGGTCATAACTTTCCTTCCAAGGAGTAAGTGTCTTTTAATTTCATGGCTGCAATCACCACTTGCAGTGATTTGGGAGCCCCCCAAAATAAAGTCAGCCACTCTTTCCACCGTTTCCCCATCTATTTACCATGAAGTAATGGGACCAAATGCCATGATCTTAGTTTTCTGAATGTTGAGCTTCAAGCCAACATTTTCACTCTCCTCTTTCACTTTCAAGAGACTCTTTAGTTCTTCACTTTCTGCCATAAGGGTGGTGTCATCTGCATATCTGACGGTACTGATATTTCCCCTGGCAATCTTGATTCCAGCTTGTGGTTCTTCCAGCCCAGCCTTTCTCATGATATATTCTCCATAGAAGTTAAATAAGCAAGGTGACAATATACAGCCTTGACATACTCCTTTTTCTATTTGGAACCAGTCTGTTGTTCCATGTCCAGTTCTAACTGTTGCTTCCTGACCTGCATCCAGGTTTCTCAAGAGGCAGGTCAGGTGGTCTGGTATTCCCATCTCTTTCAGAACTTTCCACAGTTTTATTGTGATCCACACAGTCAAAGGCTTTGGCATAGTCAATAAAGCAGAAATAGATGTTTTTCTGAAACTCTCTTGCTTTTTCGATGATCCACTGGATGTTGGCAGTTTGATCTCTGGTTCCTCTGCCTTTTCTAAAACCAGCTTGAACATCTGGAAGTTCACGGTTCAACTATTGCCGAAGCCTGGCTTGGAGAATTTTGAGCATTCCTTTACTAGCATGTGAGATTAGTGCAACTGTGTGGTAGTTTGATCATTCTTTGGCATTGCCTTTCTTTGGGATTGGAATGAAAACTGACCTTTTCCAGTCCTATGGCCACTGCTGAGTTTTCCAAATTTGCTGGCATATTGAGTGCAGCACTTTCACAGCATCATCTTTCAGGATTTGAAATAGTTGCACTGGAATTCCATTACCTCCACTAGCTTTGCTCGTAGTGATGCTTTCTAAGGCCCACTTGACTTCACATTCCAGGATGTCTGGCTCTAGGTGAGTGATCACACCATCGTGTGGAAATTTGATCTCTGCTTCCTCTGCCTTTTCTAAAACCAGCTTGAACATTTGAAAGTTCATGGTTCACGTATTGCTGAAGCCTGGCTTGGGCATGAAACTCACAAAACTGAATTCAATATTATTCATTCTCATTATTCTCTTTATATTCCTAGATGTATTGTCTCGTATAGAGCTCTAGACAGGTCAAATCTTATTACAGCATATTCCACTAAGATGAAATCTCTGGGGATATCCCTGGTTGTAAAGTGGTTAAGATTCTGCCCTTCCAATGGATGGGGCACAGATTCAATCCCTGGTTGGGAAATACAGTGCCACATGTTGTTTGATGTTGCCAAAAAATAAATAACTTTTCTTTAAAAAATGAAATTTCTGAATCTCATATATATATTTAAGACCCTTTAAATGGTCTGTTTACTGTAATAGTTAATATAACTGTGACAATAGAGTCTCAGTTTCTTAGAGGTCTGTTGCTGCTGCTAAGTCGCTTCAGTCGTGTCCGAGTCTGTGCGATCCCACAGACGAGGTCTGTAGGAGTGAATAACGAATTACATCCTGAATAATACATCTAGAACAGTTTCTTTGTTCTTTACTTTTCTTATGACTTGATAGCTCTATTAAAAATTAAGCACATCTTAAGGCAAAGTCTGTGACAAAACATTATTCTGCATAAACTAAACAATTATTCTATAACAATAATCACTTCTTCCTGTGTGTGAAAATGGGTAAAATGCCCACATTTTATTAATCATTTAATCTTCAAGTGTGTGTGTTAAATCATTTACACTTTTCCTTGAAAAATATATCTCAGATTTGAAGGAGTGGTAAATTTATTTACATATTATAAACTCAGAGTTTGTTTATTTCTTTGGAAAAATGATGACAGTTATTGTGGTTGGTAGATTTATCATAATCACACAAGTAATATGTGCTCATTATACAAATAATTTTAAATGAACATAAAAAAGTCGTCCATAACCTCATCAATCATAAATACTTTCTATAGATGGATAAGAAATTGTTATGAAATAACAATTATTAATTCCAGTATTTTATGAGAAAATAATTATTTTACATTTCATTTATAAGCACTATAAATAATCTTTGAGGCAAAGAATGGTCTTTATTTAGTAAAATACCCCTATAGACCACTTTGAATAAAAAAGGGAGGCTCAGAAGGCATGATATCAAGAAAGCAGACAAAGAAACTAAGCAGCTCTGTTTAAATAATAGCAGGAAGATAAATATGGGCAAGTCTAGTGATAAGAGAAACTGGAAGTGAGAAAGCTATGAAGCTATTAGATTCTAGAAATCAACAGAAAATTCAGGGAACATGCTCCTTTTCCCAGGGTGTAAACAAAGTTACTTAAGCCAAGTTTATTTAAATATTCCAGGCCAGGGTAAATTCACTTGATGGAGAAATTTAGCATGAGATTCAAGAGAGTGGCTTCTACCTAGAAACCAGAAGAGGTATCAGCACTTTCTCTGTGTGTCCGTGTGTGTGAGGGTGTATTTCCACTAAGCAGCTCCTATCAGCACTATAGGCATGCTTAGGAAATAAAACCAGAGTAGCTGAATGTTATTTCCACTGGTGATAGAAGAATCCCAAAGCCAAATAGGAAACAATATGACAACCAGATAAAGCTATCGCCAACTTAGGCTAAAAGAACAAAGGGAGGAGAAAGAATTTGCAGGGCTCAAGGGTGAGAGTCTGTGTCAGAAGCTAGAATCAAGCCAAGGAAAAATGGGATTATGTTGGGCCTCTCTGATGGAAACTGGAGCCATCCAGAAAGTAGAACAGCTGTCAGAAACCCTGTCCCATGAGAACATCAGAAACTCTGCCTGGAAAAGACAGTTTGTCCATACACATGTATAAACTAGATGAAAGAGAAAGAAAATAATTCAGGAAATGTGAGTCAAGAATCTGAAAACAAAGAGACTCAAACCTGCTAATATATATGTATCCATGTATATTGTCAAATACACATGTATATGCATAGGTATGTACATACATATGTATTAATACATATCACACAAGTGAATGAAACCATCGTGCACATGTTTTGTAATCTGATTTAATACTAAATATAACATGGGTATTTTCTCATGGTACTAAGCATAAATTTTAATCCATATATCTAGCTTCATGGCTACTTACTTTGTAGCCTGTTACTTAACTACACAATTTATTTACTTGGTGCCATATTGGCCTTTCACATTTGTTTTAAGTTGTCTATTTTACATTTCTATTGAGAAAAGTAGAAATCCTTTTAAAAACCTCAGTGCTTGGGTGTTGGAAATTGTGTGTAATATATTTGCGAATGTGGCTTTTTTATTGAAACCTCATTGCTGTATTGCTTTCTTTCATCAAAACCTCTTAAAAACAGATTGCGTAATGTGTGTCAATAGCTTCAAAATAAATAATTAGCATCAGAGTTGGGATTTCATCACTTAGCATCTTTCATAGGCATCCAGAACCCTATTTTCTTTGAAGTTTCTTTTTTCTTTTTGCTGAAAATGATATATGCCATCTTGCTAAATCAAGACTAGTTAGTAATCAGAGCATGGCTAAGGTCACTTGAAGGTTTCTTTGATGTAGGCATTCCTCAATTCAGAGGTAAAATAATCCTGACCTTCCTAAGGGTACTTTACCTTACTGACAATTATGCAGGAAGCTGCATAATTGACTTATTTAGGTTTGCAGAATTGATAGCACAAATAGGAAATTTAGACACTAAATAATGTGAACTGTAAACCAAATGCAAATGGAGCATATTGAAGTGTGATCAATTTCATTGCACAATAGTTTAAACTGTTTCTCTTTTTTAATTTGTATTTTTTACTTTCATTTATTTTTTAATTGGTAGATAATTGCTTTACAATAGTGAGGTAGTTTCTGCCTTACAACAATGTGAACCAGCCATAATGTGAACCAACCACAAATGTATTTGTGTATATATATCTCCCCTCCATCTTGAGCCACCTTCTCACCTCCTATCCTACCCCTGTAACTCTTCCCAAAGCGCCAGGCTGGGCTCCTGTGTTATAGAGCAGCTTCTTGGTGGCTATCTGTTTTTCACATGACTGTCTATATATGTCAGCGCTACTTCCTCAGTTCATCCTGTCCTCTCCTCTCTTGCTTATGGTGATCCAAGACAAAGCTGGTAATATACACACCAGAAATTTAACATTTATTAACTTAGGAGCTGGGAATAATGGAAAGGAACTAATACGATTAGGTTTTCTTTTTTTGTGTAATATTTCACTTGCTTAAAAAAATACTCAAATGTCTAGAAAATTTAAAAAATCAAATATAGAAAGTTTGAAATAAGTGAAACAGTTCAGTTAAAAATATTATGTACAGAGTTATGAGGAAAAACTCACTTTCTTGGTGGCTGAGACAGTACAGAATCTGCCTGAAACATGGGAGACCCAGATTCGATCCCTGGATCAGAAAAATCCCTTGGAGAAGGAACTGGCAACTCAGTCCAGTACTCTTGCCTGGAGAATCCCATGGAGAGAGGAGCCTGGCGCGCTACAGTCCATGGTGTCACAAAGAGTCGAACACGACTGAGTGACTAACACACACACACCCAAGAGGAAAACTTATGTGAAGAAATATTATATGAGTTTTCATAAATGATGTATATTTATTGATATTTTAGTTTAGTTGGCTTTAGTGAAAACTTTTTGAAGATTTTGGAAAATGGGTACCAACCAAAAACACAAGTATGCAGAAACCTCTCTCAGAATATGCTTTAGAAACAAGAGGTATATTTTTATAGAAATATATATCCTTGTCTCAGATATTTGTTACTTAGAAATACACATTTTATTCAAATATCCATGAGTATTACCAAAACTGGCCTAAGTCTTGGGCTACAAAGACAATCTCAGGCAATTCTCTAAATTACACATTCAACAGGGCACATTTTCCAGAAAGCTAAAAATATACTTTTATATAACCTTTGGTTGAAAGCAAAAGTCAAAACCAAAATTAGAGATTATTTATAAATAAGTGACAATTGAAGTGTAACACTATGAAGCCAGTGAAAAGTAAAAAAGATGGTACAAAGTGGAACATTTATAGCTCTAATATACTTGCTTAAAAACAAAAAATAAAAGAAAGTGGTGAAGGCAAAGAATAAACAACAAAGTAAGCTTCAGGTTCGTAGAAGAAAAGAATTAGTGAAGATAAAAGCAGAAATTAATCAATGCAAACATGAATATATGAAAGTCACTCAGTCATGTACGACTCTTTCTGGCCCCATGGACTCTACAGTCCATGGAATTCTCCAGGCAAGAACACTGGAGTGTGTAGCCTTTCCCTTCTCCAGGGGATCTTTCCACCCCAGGGATTGAGCCCAAGACTCCCGCATTGCAGGTGGACTCTTTATCAGCTGAGCTATGAGGGAAGCCCTAAAATATGAGCATAAGAACTTCTTAATAAATCTTTATGGGATTAACAGGTAAACTACCTTCCTAAAATACATAAGCAACAAGGACTTACTGCATAGCACAGGGAACTATATTCAATATCATACAACCACAGTAGAAAAGAATCTGAAACATATATAATAATCACTTTACACCTGAAACTAACACAATAGTGTAAATGAAGTACACTTAGATAAATTTTTAAAAATTTATTAATGAACGCAAAAGTTGTTCTTTAAAACCTTCAGTGAATGGAAAAATCTTGGAAAAACCTGATCAAGCAATAAAAGAAAAAAGAAAGAAACAATACTATTGATGAGAAAGAAGTCTTAGCTAAAGCTATTAATACAGTACACAAAAGTTATAAGAAATCAATTCTACACATGTATATAGATCTATTTAGACATCTGAGGTTAAGCTGATACTTCTAAGAAAATACAAATTATCAAATGTGACTCAAGAAGACATTTGAAAGAAAAGAAGAATTAAACAGCTAGGTTAAATCAAGCTTTGTCAAAGAAGCACCAGACATCACTAATGAAAATTAAAGAAAAAACATACTAAAAACAGAAATTTTTAGAAAAGTTTGGAAGAGGAGAGGGGATAGAAAAAATGGTGGCTGTGGAGCAAGAAGAGATTTCCAGAATGAGTGCTGTGTGTGTTTTACCGAGGAAATGTGAGCATGTTTTAGGCTAATGAGAAGGCTACTGTACTACATCCATCTATGACCACTGGAGAAACCATAGCCTTGACTATTGAACCTTTGTTAGCAAAGTAACTTCTCTGCTTTTTAATATGCTATCTAGGTTGGTCATAACTTTCCTTACAAAGAGTAAGTGTCTTTTAACTTCATGGCTGCAATCAACATCTGCAGTGATTTTGGAGCCCCCAACAATAAAGTCTGACACTGTTTCCACTGTTTCCCCATCTATTTCCCATGAAGTGATGGGACCAGATGCCATGTCTTAGTTTTCTGAACGTTGAGCCTTAAACTAACTTTTTCACTCTCCTCTTTCACTTTCATCAAGAGGCTTTTTAGTTCCTTTTCACTTTCTGCCATAACGGTGGTGTCATCTGCATATCTGATTGATATTGATTGATTGATATTTCTCCCGGCAATGTTGATTCCAGCTTGTGCTTCTTCCAGCCCAGCATTTCTCATGATGTACTCAGCATAGAAGTTAAATAAGCAGGGTGACAATATACAGCTTTGATGTACTCCTTTTCCTATTTGGAACCAGCACTTTTCCATGTCCAGTGCTACCTGTTGCTTCCTGACCTGCATATAGGTTTCTCAAGAGGCAGGTCAGGTGGTCTGGTATTCCCATCTCTTTCAGAATTTTCCACAGTTTATTGTGATCCACACAGTCAAAGGCTTTGGCATAGTCAATTAAGCAAAATAGATGTTTTTCTGGAACTCTTTTGCTTTTTTGATGATCCAGCGGATGTTGGCAATTTGATCTCTGGTTCCTCTGCCTTTTCTAAAACCAGCTTGAACATTTGCAAGTTCACGGTGCATGTATTGTTGAAGCCTGGCTTGGAGAATTTTGAGCATTACCTTACTAGCATGTGAGATGAGTGCAATTGTGCAGTAGTTTGAGAATTCTTTGGCACTGGCTTTCTATGGGATGGAAATGAAAACTGACCTTTTCCAGTCCTGTGGCCACTGCTGAGTTTTCTAAATTTGCTGGCATATTGAGTGCAGCACTTTCACAGCATCATCTTTCAGGATTTGAAATAGCTCAACTGGAATTCTATCGCCTCCACTAGCTTTGTTCATAGTGATGCTTCCTAAGGCCCACTTGACTTCACATTCCAGGATGTCTAACTCTAGGTGAGTGATCACACCATCATGATTATCTGAGTCATGAAGATCTTTTTTGTACAGTTCTTCTGTGTATTGTTGCCACCTCTTCTTAATATCTTCTGCTTCTGTTAGGTCCATACCATTTCTGTCCTTTATTGAGCACATCTTTGCATGAAATGTTCCCTTAGTATCTCTAATTTTCTTGAAGAGATCTCTAGTCTTTCCCATTCTGTTTTTTTTCCTCTATTTCTCTGCATTGATCGCTGAAGAAGGCTTTCTTATCTTCCCTTGCTATTCTTTGGGACTCTGTATTCAGATGGGAATATCTTTCCTTTTCTCCTTTACTTTTTGCTTCTCTTCTTCTCACAGCTATGTATAAGACCTCCTCAGACAGCCATTTTGCTTCTTTACATTTCTTTTCCATGAGGATGGTCTTGATCCCTGTCTCCTGTACAATGTCACAAACCTCCGTCCATAGTTCATCAAGTACTCTGTCTATCAGATCTAGTCCCTTATATCTATTTCTCACTTCCACTGTATTATCATAAGGGATTTGATTTAGGTCATACCTGAATGGTCTAATGGTTTTTCCTACTTTTTTAGGAGGCGTCTGAAAAAGCGAGGATAAAGACCCAAAGCATGGCTATTGGATTGGCTTCAAATGGAAGGCAATCCCATTTGAATCCCATTTCTATTCTTCATCATAATAACAGGGAAGAAAGAAAAGATTCATACAAATTTTAAGTAGATTTGTATGCATTTTCATGGGAAGATGAGAAAATTTCCTTTGAATGCTTCCATTTTCTCTTTGGAGAGAAAGCAAGAGGAGATAGGGGCATTGAAGATCTGACAGCAACAGAAAGGATTCAAAAAAGCCACTGTGGAGTATTGGAGACTGAGGGCCAGGGAAAATTAAATTGTCATCTAGGGAGTATGGAGGTCCTACTTGAGTTTGTAATCATAAACTTAACAATTATTTTGAGACATTCTCCACCAGAATTCAGCAGTTTCAGTTGGGAAGAAGGGAATGGCAATCCATGGCAATATCTTTGCCTGGAGAATCCCCAGGGACAGAGAAGTCTGGTGAGCTACAATCCATAGGGTCACAAAGAGTCCGGCATGACTGAGCAACTAAGCACACACAAGTAGAAATGTAGTTACAATTCATCCAGAGTGGGGATGTATCCTACGAATAACAAGAAATGCAACAAGGGAGTTTAGAATGCTGTTACGTGACAAACCAAAATTCTGGAATCATTCATGAACCCTAAGTTGGATGAGGAGCAAAGCAAAGAAAGAAAAAGATTGAGAGATTGGAAGAACGGGACCTTCGACTGAAGTCAAAGCACAGGGTTGTAGTGGCTTTGTGGACTGAATCAGCATATTCCCTCCTTACAGGCAAATCTGCATTGGAAGTCAAACTATAATAGAAGATTGCTGTGTAAGCAGACAGTCAGGATCACAGGAGATAACTGGAAGACTCAGAAGAATAATCTTCCCCAAAGTGCAGTGAACAGAGTTTGAGCACCAGGTCACCATTTCCTCAGGTAGTATTTGAATGGGCTTTGCTGATTTCTGCCTTTGGTGGTTTCTTTTTCTTATGTACCAGGTTACCTTCACCCTTAGTCTGTTCCTCAATTGTCTTAGGTGCTCTGCAGAAAAGGATTTTTGTGAAATAATTGTGGGGAAAAATGTACACACTGTATTCTTTTCTGAGAGTACATTTCTGGGTTTTTCTTCAAGCATAAGGTAGCAGTGATTGTATGGTGGATCAAAGGCAAGAGTTTGCCCTTTAAGTGAAGTCACTCAGTTGTGTCGGACTCTGCGACCCTGTGGACTGTAGCCCACCAGGCTGCTCTGTCCATGGGATTCTCCAGGCAAGAATACAGGAGTGGGTTTCCATTTCCCTCTCCAGGGGATCTTCCAGACCCAGGGATCGAACTCAGGTCTCCCACACTGCAGGCAGACGCTTTAACCTCCGAGCCATCAGGGCAGACCCCATTGCTATGGACTGGCTTTAACAAGATGGTGGTCAAACACCAACAAAATTTGCCAATTTATTTTTGATGAATTACTCATTTGACAAAATTATTTTTGAACTAATTTTTTATCATATTGGTCTGCTTCTGAAAGAAGTGTGAGGCAGGTCTATGATTCTGATAAAATAAATCTGCTAAATCTGATGAATAAATCTGTTTTCAGACATAACTCTTCCCGCAGTTTTAGCCAAAATTTTAGAAGTCTACTCTAAATCATATTGTCACATCAAGCTTTGTAAGTGTGTCCTGCACTTTAGACCTATATGGATAGTTGTCTGATCTACTCAGTAAGCTGGTCCTCAGCTCTCGGGGACCCCTTCCATAGCTCAGTACTCTGATACGGAGAAAGGGCAAACGGTCAGCATCACAAATCTCAGTAGAACTATTTTATCATATAATCTTACCCATAACTGATCTTTCAATCACATATTTGCATGCAACTCCTTCAATTACTTCCACAGATGGCTAATGATCTATCATATCAAATGGCAAAAGATATGATCATCAATTTGAAAGTCTCTGAGAAGGAGTATTTCACTTATGAACTAAAAAGGAACAAAATATAGAATTTTAATAGTAGACTTGGATTTCATTTTATTTTGTTTCCAAGAAAGCAATTTTCCTTTGAAAAATAACTTACCAGTATTACTACATGTATTCTTTTCAGGAATCTCTCTGGTGACTTATGGACTGTGCCACATTTGCTAAAATTCTTATTCTAAAATGGCATGCTATCCAAATTTGGCAGGCATTTTAACATTCACTTGCCCATTCTTAGATAAGGGGAAAGATATTCAAAATGTATCCATAATTTTTACAAATATATATATTTGTCAAAATTAAAATAAATGAAAGAAAACAACAGTTACAGTTTTAATAAATTCATCCTAAGTAAAATTAACAGACAAATAAAATACAATGTAACAAATAATGTAAAAACCAATATAATACATATATGTGTGCATTTATATCCTAGATTTCAAATGCAACTATTCTGGTTAGAAATGAAGCTTTAATTAAAATTTCACATTTTTTCAAAAAAATTCATGTTTTAATGTACACAGGCATATCTCTCTTATATATGTATGTATATGTGTGTATGTATATCTTGTATGTGTGTATATATAGCATATATATGTATATCTGTATGTATACAGTATATGTATATATGTGTGTATATCTTCAGTTCAGTCACTCAGTCATGTCTGATTCTTTGTGACCCCATGAACCGCAGCACAACAGGCTCCCTGTCCAACACCAACTCCCGGAGCCTACCCAAACTCATGTCCATTGAGTCAGTGATGCTATCCAAACATTTCATCCTCTTTCGACCCTTCTCCTCCTGCCCTCAATTTTTCCCAGCATCAGGGTCTTTTGAAATGAGTCAGCTCTTCACATCAGGTGGCCAAAGTAGTGGAGTTTCAGTTTCAACATCAGTCCTTCCAATGAACACTGAGAACTGGTCTCCTTTAGGATGGACTGGTTGTATCTCTGCAGTCCAAGGGACTCTCAAGAGTGTTCTCCAAACCACAGTTCAAAAGCATCAGTTCTTTGGTGCTCAGCTTTCCTTATAGTCCAACTCTTACATCCATACATGACTACTGGAAAAACCATAACCTTGACTAGACAGACCTTTGTCTGTGCTTTTAAATATGCTGTCTAGGTTGGTCATAACTTTCCTTCCAAGGATTAAGTGTCTTTTAACTTCATGGCTTCAATCATCATCTTCAGTGATTTTAGACCCCCCTCAAAATAAAGTCTGACACTGTTTCCACTGTTTTCCCATCTATTTGCCATGAAGTGATGGGACCAGATGCCATGATCTTCGTTTTCTGAATGTTGAACCTTAAGCCAACTTTTTCACTCTCCACTTTCACTTTCGTCAAGAGGCTTTTTAGTTCCTCTTCACTTTCTGCCATAAGGGTGGCATATCTGAGATTATTGATATTTCTGCCTGCAATTTTGATTCCAGCTTGTGCTTCTTCCAGCCCAGCCTTTCTCATGATGTATTCTGCATAGAAGTTAAATAAGCAGGGTGACAATATACAGCCTTGATGCACTCCTTTGTTGTACTCATCTCTTGTTCCATGTCCAGTTCTAACTGTTGCTTCCTGACCTGCATATAGGTTTCTCAAGAGGCAGGTCAGATGGTCTGGTATTCCCATCTTTCTCAGAATTTTCCACAGTTTATTGTGATCCACACAGTCAAAGGCTTTGACATAGTCAATTAACACAGAAATAGATGTTTTTCTGAAACTCTCTTGCTTTTTCGATGATCCAGCAGATGTTGGCAATTTAATCTCTGGTTCCTCTGCCTTTTCTAAAACCAGCTTGAACATCTGGAAGTTCACAGTTCACATATTGCTGAAGCCTGGCTTGGAGAATTTTGAGCATTCCTTTACTAGCATGTGAAATGAGTGCAATTGTGTGGTAGTTTGATCATTCTTTGGCATTGCCTTTCTTTGGGATTGGAATAAAAACTGAGCTTTCCAGTCCTATGGCCACTGCTAAGTTTTCCAAATTTGCTGGCATATTGAGTGCAGTACTTTCACAGGATCATCTTTCAGGATTTGAAATAGTTCCACTGGAATTCCATTACCTCCACTAGCTTTGCTTGTAGTGATGCTTTCTAAGGCCTTCTTGACTTCACATTCCAGGATGTCTGGCTCTAGGTGAGTGATCACACCATCATGATTATCTGGGTAATGAAGATCTTTTTTGTACAGTTCTTCTGTGTATTGTTGCCACCTCTTCTTAATATCTTCTGCTTCTGTTAGGTCCATAGCATTTCTGTCCTTTATCAAGCCCATCTTTGCATGAAATGTTCCCTTAGTATCTCTAATTTTCTTGAAGAGATCTCTAGTCTTTTCCATTCTGTTGTTTTCCCCTATTTCTTTGTATTGATCACTGAGGAAGGCCTATCTCTCCTTGCTCTTCTTTGGAACTCTACATTCAAATGGGAATATCTTTCCTTTTCTCCTTTGCCTTTTGCTTCTCTTTTTTTCACAGCTATGTATAAGACCTCCCCAGACAGCCATTTTGCTTCTTTACATTTCTTTTCCATGGGGATGGTCTTGATCCCTGTCTCCTATACAATGTCACAAACCTCCATCCATAGTTCATCAGGTACTCTGTCAGATATAGTCCCTTAAATATATTTCTCACTTCCACTGTACAATCATAAGGGATTTGATTTAGGTCATACCTCTATGGTCTAGTGGTTTTCTCTACTTCTTCCAATTTAAGTCTGAATTTGGTAATAAGGAGTTCATGATCTGAACCACAGTCAGTCAGTCAGTCAGTTCAGTTGCTCAGTCATGTCTAACTCTTTGCGACCCCATGAATCACAGCACGCCAGGCCTCTCTGTCCATCACCATCTCCCATAGTTCACTCAGACTCACGTCCACCGAGTCTGTGATGCCATCCAGCCATCTCATCCTCTGTCGTCCCCTTCTCCTCCTGCCCCCAATCTCTCCCAGCATCAGTCTTTTCCAATGAGTCAACTCTTCGCATGAGGTGGTCAAAACACTGGAGCTTCAGCTTTAGCATCATTCCTTCCAAAGAAATCCCAGGGCTGATTTCTTTCAGAATGGACTGGTTGGATCTCCTTGCAGTCCAAGGGACTCTCAAGAGTCTTCTCCAACACCACAGTTCAAACGCATCAATTCATTGGCGCTCAGCCTTCTTCACAGTCCAACTCTCACATCCATACATGACCACAGGAAAAACCATAGCCTTGACTAGATGGACCTTAATTGGCAAAGTAATATCTCTGTTTTTGAATATACTATCTAGGTTGGTCATAACTTTTCTTCCAAGGAGTAAGCGTCTTTTAATTTCATGGCTACAATCACCATCTTCAGTGATTTTGGAGCCCCCCAAAATAAAGTCTGACACTGTCTCTACTGTTTCCCCATTTATTTCCCATGAAGTGATGGGACCAGATGCCATGATCTTCGTTTTCTGAATGTTGAGCTTGAAGCTCAACATTTTCACTCTTCTCTTTCACTTTCATCAAGAGGCTTTTTAGCTCCTCTTCACTTTCTGCCGTAAGGGTGGTGTCATCTGCATATCTGAGGTTATTGATATTTCTCCCAGCAATCTTGATTCCAGCTTGTGTTTCTTCCAGTCCAGCGTTTCTCATGATGTACCACAGTCAGCTCCCATTATTTCGTCATAAAAGGAGTGAAATATGGATCCATGCTACAACATGTGTGAATGCTGAAAATATTGTGCTATTTAAAAAGCCAAGACACATAGGCTATATTTTATATGATTATATTTATATGAAATGTTCAGAATAGGCAAATCCCTACAAACAGAAAGTCATTTTCAGGGGTATTGTTGTTATTATTTAGTTGCTTAGTCGTGAACCACTTTTGTGACCCCATGAACTGTAGCTCACCAGGTTCCTCTGTCCATGGGATTTCCCAGGCAACAATACTACAGTGGGTTGCCATTTTCTTCTCAACACAAAGCAGGGGTGAGGATGAAAGAATAATGATTGCTATTAATAATAGAGTTTGTCTATGGACTTTCCAGGTGGCTGCACAGGCAGAAGATGCAAGAGATACAGGTTCAATCTCTGACTCACGAAGATCCTGTGGAGTAGATGATGACAATCCACTCCAGTATTCTTGCCTGGAAAATTCTATGTACAGAGGAGGCTGGTGATTTACAGTCCATGGGTTACAAGAGTCAAACATGACTGAGCATGCATGTATAGAATTTAATATAAAAAAAAAGCCAATTTAAAAGATAGGCAGAAGACTTGAATAGACATTTTTCCAAACAAGACTCACAGATGGCTAACAAGCACATTAAAAGAATATTCAGCATTGCTAATTCTTACAGAAATGAAAATCAAAACTACAATGAGGTGTCACTCCATACCTGTGAGAATGGCTATAATAAAAAATTGCACAATTAGCAGATGTTGGCAAGAATGTGTAGAAAAAGGAGCCCTAGTATATCACTAGAGGAGAGTGAAAAGCTGGCTTAAAGCTCAATTCAGAAAACGAAGATCATGGCATCTGGTCCCATCACTTTATGGGAAATAGATGGGGAAACAGTGGAAACAGTGTCAGACTTTTATTTTGGGGGGCTCCAAAATCACTGCAGATGGTAACGGCAGCCATGAGATTAAAAGGCGATGGAAATGTTTTATAAACGATGGGAAGGTTATAAGATGTAAATAAGTCTTACCAGGGCCAGGAACTGAAGAGAAGATGAGTATTGTGATGACTTTATAAGAACTCTTTTCTTTCATGTGCTTGACAATCTCCAAAAGATAGACGTTTTAGTGGAGTTAGAATAGAATAAAAAATTGATGGGGAAGAAGGCAATTAGCAGCAGTAGTCAGTAAGGGAAGGTCATGCTTCTGAGTAGAGGTGGTAAAAGAGCAGAAATGGGAGCTATCTCCAGGGAATAAGAAGGCTGAAAGACTGTTTACTTCTGAGATGGATTAACAGGCTTTTTGCAACAAGAATACATCTCTGCCAAAAGACTGATGTCTGATAAAAGAGAGAAAAGAACATCGAGAGGACAAATACTGAGAGAAATGAAGAGAGAAGGGACTCTGACATTGGAAGATGAATTAGCTTTGGACTTGTATCAGTTAATATCATAGAAGCAACAAAAAATAAAACATGCCAGATTTGAAACTTGATTTTAATTAGAATTAAATGTCTTTATTTATTTAAATGATGAGTCTAGCTTCTTTTGAATCCTTCATGTACATCAAAAAACTCTTAGTGTTTACTTCATGGAAATAAAAGATAACATTTAAAATGTAGTTTCATGTATTAATATTATAAAGGTCTCCTGATGGTAGCTTTTAATTATTAAAAAAAATGTGCTTTTTTAATTATAAAAAGAGTAAGCAGAGAAATTTATTTTTTACTATTTTGAGATATTATATAAATAACAATAATTTTCCTATAGAAACTCTATGGGATTTATTCATTCAGTTAAAAATTCACTAAAGACTAGTATATATCCTTGCTTTCTGTGTTTTTACATATCTTAAAACAATCAGACAAGGCCCTATGGTCCTGGAGCTTACATCCTAGTCCAGAAATGAAGCAAAAATAAGCAAACAGATATTTCAATATTTTAAATGAAGAGGAAATATCAGAGTGATGACTGCTATGCAGAGAAATAGAAAGTGATGGTGTGGTAGAGAGTGAGTGACTAGTTGACTATACTGCATGGAGAGTTGTATGACTTCGGAAAGTTTTATGGCTGCGACAAGTAAATATACAAATTTTACTGGTTTGACATTTACATTCTAATCCAGTTAAGTTCCAGTACAGAGAAAGGGCCCCATCAAGAGACACAGGCTGATGCCAGTGCTGCCATAACCAGTGCTTGCCTTCCAAGCTTGCTCTGGATGATCATATACATGGAAAAGAACTCAGAAGATGGTACATAGGAGGCTTTCACATTTCTATTCAGGGAACCACATATATCACTTCTGCTGATACTCTGTGGCTCATGCTTAGTTGTATGGTTGCCCTAGCTCCCCACCTCAAAAGTACAAGAGACTATAAAACATAGCATAGCCATGTGCCAGGGAAAATACAAAACCAACTTTTGATGAAGAGTTAGTAGCCCTTCTGCAAACTGTCAGATCCCATAGGCCATGATTAGAAGCTGGTAGAGAGTCTTAGGAATAGAATGGTAAAATTTAATTGGCATATTTCAAAGAAACTTCTGACTGTGAATAATGGATCAGGAAATGACAAGAATGGGAATGTGGAGGCCAGTTTGAAGGCTTTCACAGTGAGAGACGATGGTGGCAATGGTGACTTGAAGCAGAGAGAAAGTCTAGTGAAGATGGAGAGAAGCAGGAAGACATAGAGAATGAGCTGGAAGCTCTTCAAATGAGAGAGGGAGAGATTGGAAGAGGGACTAGGCACATTTCATGAATATAAGGCTTCCACACACTTCTTGGCTGCTTCTTCTTACTTCTCATTCCTTATCAGAAATGTGTGCCTTCACTTTAAAATTGTTTTATTAATTTTATACCAAAATAACCTTATTGGCCAGCTTTAGTTTTACTCAACAATACTGAGTGTGTTTTTTTTTTTTTTTTTTCCCCAGCTGTCATTACTGGATGCATGAATGACATGCCCTCTGTAAACAAAAAAAGGGAAGGATTTCAAAGAGCTCACACAAGTCAAATCCACTCTCTTCAACCTCTGCAATAAGGTTGAAGCAACATCCAGAAGTGAGAACCTCCAGCAGCTGGGAGAGGGCAGAGAGAAAGGGAGTCTATTTCAAGCACATGTGACAATCATGATTCATAATGGGAATCTGGGTCAGAATCTGCAGCTGGGAAGCACTAGGAAAAGATTAGTTTTATTATAAAAGTATGTACATAATTAAAACTCAGATCTAAGGTAGGGGTGAATTGCACAGGGAAAAGCAAAGGGGAAGGCAAATTAATTTGTTGACTTTTAAAGCCCTGTTACAATGAAATATGCCCCCCTCCTGTTTTAGCATGAGTTAAAGCTAAGGAATTTTCAGAATAGTCACAGAGGAAGAGTGGGTATGATACAAAGAGCTTATATTAAGTTCTTCCTCAGCCTTGTCTACTGCAAAAGCTTTGGCCTGTGTTTTCTGTATACAAAGTAAATAAAACTTGACCAGGATTATTTTCCCTAACAGGCAATATCACCTCCAGAGAGGTCGATGTCCTTATAAACAATGTCCTTGATCTTATGCTACAGTCACTATTGACCTTTGGACCTCTAGAGAAACCCTGTTGACAGGAGCTGGCACCCAAGTACAAGGAAAAAAAGACATTCAAATACACAGTAAGTCAATATGCTAAAAAATGGAGGGAGTTGGATTAAAGTTTTCAAGACATTGCATGTGAAATATAAAATAACCCTAGTGACATGAAAATCTTTGCAAATTTCACAATAACTAGGCTGTCTAGAGAAGGCAATGGTAACCCACTCCTGTACTCTTGCCTGGAATATCCCATGGATGGAGGAGCCTGGTAGGCTGCAGTCCATGGGGTTGCAAAGAGTTGGACACAACTGAAAGCCTTCACTTTCACTTTTCACTTTCATGCATTGGAGAAGGAAATGGCAACCCACTCCAGTGTTCTTGCCTGGAGAATCCCAGGGACGGGGGAGCCTGGTGGGCTGCCATCTATGGGGTTGCACAGAGTCAGACAGGACTGAAGCGACTTAGCAGCAGCAGCAGCAGCAGCAGCAGGCTGTATCTTTCTTCACCATGCATTGAGCAAGGGGATGAAGTGCTAAATCAGACTTCTGTCATCAAAAGACCAGCAATCTAGGTGGAGCTAAAGGAAATGGATACATTAACAAATAATTAATAAGTCATCTGCAGGAAAAAAGAGAAAATAAGGGATGATAAGCATCTTAAAGGGAGTAGTATCTGATAGGAAAAGGCCAAAAAACCATAAGCAAGACATTGGTTGAAAGCAAGAGCGCAAAAGCGGTAGACACAAAACTTATCAATGGTATTTTCTTTAAACAGGAAGATTTAGAGGATCTTAGGGCTATCAAAAATTATAAATTAGAGTGCTATCACTGAATATATATGCACATTCAGAAAATATTTCAAAGAAAGTTAAAGTAATGCACTTGAAACTACTGTGATAAGCCATTTAATGCTACCTGAAATACACTTTGAATAGCTCTTTAAAATTTGGAACAGTTGTAAAAGAGAATATAAATAGGATAAAGGTTTTAAATTTAATTTTATTAAATTATACTAACTTTCTCTTATTTGATATTAGGGGCACTCAGATAGTGTTCAAATTATTATTATTCCTTTATGAGCATGCATTGAGAACTTGGTATACAAAAAACTCAGCTAAATGTTACAGCTGAATTCATACATGTCAGTACTTTATTGTAAGTGCTATATCATTAATTCAAAAGCACAGTATCTTTAAAAAAGCCTTAAGTAATTATTAATCATTTATATTTGGATTATCTGATGATTGATTCTGATATCTTAGATTTCTTAAATTGCTAATACATTATAATTATTTCAAATTAGTTACAAATATTTACAACATGAGACTCTTTGGTGTTGGTGTGAAATAATAATTCTGGAATAACAGAATTGACAATGACTGAGCAGTCAGACAAGTCCTTTCTGGACTTACTTCTTCTAAATTGTCTGTGTAAATTTTCACAATGGACTTGGTGTCTGGGCCTTTCTAGTCTAGAAAATGGGTCAATGCACTATTTTTTTTTTTCTTTCCATCTCTAAAAACTGTGATTTCTGTGTGTTCCAAAGTAGTGGTAGGGTATCATATGAATTTCTGGTCTCATCACATATGCAAGCCATTGCATCCTGGGGAAGGATTCTTCCTGCAAATATGACATCATACTTCTACTTCTAGATGTGATCAATGACAGACTCAGAGCTCTCAGACAATCACTGAAGTAGGCTCAGCCTTTGTTTTCAACCAGGACCCAGTGTCAGACTTCTACCAGGTAAGAAAGAAAACAAAAAATCCAACAATAATTTTAACTCCACCTTGTATGACCACCATCATCTCTAAAGCTAGGCATAGAGCTTGAAAAAAAGGGTTTGGACATAAAGACTTTTCATATATGAGATAAAATTAATTTCCAAGTTTTATATCTTCAACTTGGCTGGAATAAGCAAAACAAAAACCAAAAAACAGACAATTATTCAATTCATACTGTATTGGAATCTAATTTTAAAATCTAGTACTTAAGTTTCATCAAGAAGGTATATTTTTAAAAATATCAATACCAGGGAATAGTCTGAAATACCACAAATCACAAAGACTGTAATAAATGAATAACAAAATAATTAGAGTTAACATTGCATTTATACATATTGTATCTGGCCTTATTATAAGCATTTCACATATATGAACTCATTTAATTCACACACTCGTCCCAAAAACTATGAGGAAGGTGCTATTATTTCCCATATTTTGCAAACAATAGAAGAAACAGTTTAAATAACTTTCTCAGGATCATACTGTTGAAAAAAGGCAAGAAGCAGTTTTCAAATCAAACCAAACTGGCTATGGAACCTGGGCTCTTAAAATCATTTACTATACTACTCCTTTATGATTGTTGAGAAGAAAGAAAACAAAAAACAACAAACGGCCTGGGTAGTCAATGGGTTTTTGTTTGTTTATGTGTTTGTTTATTCTTTTGGCCCTGCTGCAGGGCATGCTAAATGTGGTCCGCTGGAGAAGGGAATGGCAAACCACTTCTGTATTCCTGCCTTGAGAACCCCATGAACAGCATGAAAAGGCAAAAAAATAGGACACTGAAAGATGAACTCCCCAGGTCGGTAGGTGCCCAATATTCTACAGGAAATCAGTGGAGAAATAACCAGAAAGAATGAACAGATCAAGCCAAAGCAAAAACAACACCCAGTTGTGGATGTAACTGGTGATGAAAGCAAGGTCTGATGCTGTAAAAAGCAATAGTGCATAGGAACCTGGAATATTAAGTCCATGAATCAAGGCAAATTGGAAGTGATCAAACAGGAAATGGCAAGAGTGAACGTCAACATTTTAAGAATCAGTAAACTAAAACTGTAATGGGTGAATTTAACTCAGATGTCCATTATATCTACTAACGTGGGTAAGAACCCCTTAGAAGAAATGGAGTAGCCATCACAGTCAACAAGAGTCCAAAATTCAATACTTGGATGCAGTCTCAAAAACAACAGAATCATCTCTGTTCATCTCCAAAGCAAATCATTCAATATCACAGTAATCCAAGTCTATCCCCCTACCAGTAATGCTGAAGAAGCTGAAGTTGAATGGTTCTATGAAGACCTACAAGCCGTTCTAGAATTAACACCCCCAAAAAATGTCCTTTTCATTATAGGGGACTAGAATGCAAAAGTAGGAAGTCAAGAAAAACCTGGAGTAACAGGCAAATTTGGCCTTGGAGTACAGAATGGAGCAGGGCAAAGGCTAATAGAGTTCTGCCAAGAGAACTCACTGGTCATAGCAAACACTGTTTTTCCACAACACAAGAGAAAACTCTACACATGGACATCACCAGATGGTCAACACCGAAATCAGATTGATTATATCTTTGCAGCCAAAGATGGAGAAGCTCTATACTTTCAGCAAAAGCAAGACCAGGAGCTGTCTGTGGCTCAGATCATGAACTCCTAATTGGACAATTCAGACTTAAATTGAAGAAAGTGGGGAAAACCACTAGACCATTCAGGTATAACCCAAATCAAATCCCTTATGATTGTACAGTGGAAGTGAGAAATAGATTTAAGGGACTAGATCTGATAGACAGAGTGCCTGATGAACTATGGATGGAGGTTTGTGACATTGTACAGGAGACAGGAATCAAGACCATCCCCAAGAAAAAGAAATACAAGAAAGCAAAATGGCTGTCTGAGGAGGGCTTTCAAATAGCTGTGAAAAGAAGAGAAGCTAAAAGCAAAGAAGAAAAGGAAAGATACCCATTTGAATGTAGAGTTTCGAAAAATAGCAGGAGAGATAAGAAATCCTTTAGTGATCAGTGCAAAGAAATAGAGAAAAAGAATAGAATGGGAAAGACTAGACATCTCTTCAAGAATATTAGAGATACCAATGGAACATTTCATGCAAAGATGGGCTTAATATAGGAAAGAAATGGTATGGACTTAACAGAAGCAGAAGATATTAAGAAGATGTGGCATGAATATACAGAAGAACTATACAAAAAAGATCTTCATGACCCAGATAATCACGATGGTGTGATTGCTCACCTAGAGCCAGACATCCTGGAATGTGAAGTCAAGTGGGCCTTAGGAAACATCATTACGAACAAAGGTAGTGGAAGTGATGCACTTGAGCTCTTTCAAAAAAGGAGAGGGAAGAGTACATATATTTTCATCATTGTCTCTGAGATGGTGCTTAAAAACCTTGAACGTGTCACTCTTTTGACTTAAGACACTATATAAAAATACAAATATCGTACAGCAATACTGTTATACTGAATTAGCATTGGGGATTTGTCAGCTTATTTAGGATGATTTTTTATCACCCATCATAGGTTGTCATATTATCAGACTTGGTGTTTCCATGGAAGATCAACAGAGGTGAGTTTTCATGGACATAGACCCACAGAAAAGCACGCACACCTGGCAAGAGTGTGGAAGGAAGATAAGCAAATGGGCTAAACATTATTATGGATTTTACAACTCATGTAGTACTCTTTTTCATTAATAATCAGGAAAAGACTCTGGGAATGCAGTGATTATGCAGTGCTACCTTTAGATTTGCTGATTCAAAACAAAATAGTTAAGATTTTATCTATTGTTTATTCTCCCTAAATGGAAAATAAGAGCTCTCAATGCACAGAAGAGCAAAGGCTTCTCCATTTCTTATTTTTTTCCTCCTTCAGTAAAATACCTTTTGGATATCTAGGCATGAATGTTCATTCTCTCAGACGTGTCCGACTCTTTGCAACCCTGTGGACAGTAGCCCGCCAGGCTCCTTTGTCTATGGGATTCTCCTGGCAAGAATACTGGAATGCCTCCACCAGGGCATCTTCTCCACCCTGGGATGGAACCCACATCTCCTGGGTTTGCTGCATTGCAGGCAGATTCTTTACCCACTGAGCCGCTAGGGAAGTGCTTGGGTATCTAGAAACCCTTATGAAATACTTCAAAGAGCATCACTGATCTTCTTGGCTACACTATTATCACAATTTCTCAGACTTAATTCCTTGTTTGTAGAGGTTCAGTGGATACCTAATGACCTGTTTTAGAAATCTATTCTGTTTAGACAAATCTGTTCTGTCTAGACAAATCTGTTCTGTCTAGATTTCCATTTGCTGGTTTCCTTTGCTATGTCTGAACTTATTCTAAGCAGTCTGACTTCCAGAAAGCAGATGACTGAGGTCTCCGAGAAAAAAAGCCTCATTGGTTAAGTGAATAACTTGCAGGTCTATTGTGCATTGTCTCAACAAACTGCTTTTGTGGGGTCATTTTTACATTTCCCACAAGCATTACTAAATGAGTGAATTTTAGGAAGAGTAGGAGTTGAAATGGTCCCTGCAATTCATTATTTGGAAAAAAACTTGTTTCTGATTTTCAAATGCAACTCTTCTGCTTAGAACTATAGCTTTAACAAAATTATAGATAAATTCTGTACACAGATCTCTCTCTCTCTCTATATATATATATATATATAGTTTAATCAAGAAGTGTAAGACTTAACACTAAAAAATATGAAATATTGTTGGAAATGATTTTTAAAAGGTCTAAGTAGAAGAAATAAAGGAAAGACGTTGGTTTTCATAGACTGGAAAGCATAATACTGTTAAGATGCTAAAAGTCCTCAAAATGATGTAGAGATATAACAAAACTTCTATTAAATTTTTCAGTGCTTTTTTTATAGAAATAGACAAGCTTATCCTAACACTTTAGTGGGATAGCAAGAAATATTATTTTAACATTTTAAAATAATAGATAAAGCATCTTGAAAAAGATGAACAAATTCAGAGGTCTTACACTTTCTGATTTTAAAATGTATTACAAAGCTACAACAATCAAATCTATGGTATTAATATAAAGATAGACAGAAATTAATGTAATAGAACTGAAAATCCACCAGCGTATCCCTCCATTTATGGTCAGTTTTTGCAATTGGCTATTTCTATGGGCAAAAAAATCTGAAATCAAGTTATCAGCAGAGTCATAATCTTTCTGAAAAGTGTATGAATATCCTTTCTAGTTTCTTTCTAGTTTTTGGTGGTTTTTCTGGCAATGTTAGGCTTTTCTTTGTTTGCAAATTCATAACTGCACTCTCTGCCTTCATCATCAAAGGACATTTTCCCTATATGTGTCTGTCTACATATGGCCACTTTACTATGAGGACATCAGTCATATTAGATTAGGGGCCCAACCTGCTTTAGTAAGAGGGCATTCTCATTAGTTATATATACACCAATTGTATTTCCAGGTAAAATTACATTCTGAGGTACTGGGAGTTAAGGTTTCAGCACGTTTGGGGAGGATAGAGACACGGTACAACCTATAATAGGTTTCAGGAGAATTTAATGGGAAATAAATAGGTCTTTTTAACAAAAGATGCTAAGATAAATGGATGTTTATATACACTTAAAAGCTAAGTTGAACCCATTACTTCACACTAAACACAAAATTAATTCAAAATTAATCAAATTATAAAATTCTTGAAACAGATATAAGTATGACTTGGATTAGTTAACAGTTTCATATATATGACACCAAAAGCACAAGTAATCAAGGAAAACAGATAAATTTGACTTTACCAAAACTAAAATTACTTGTCTATTGTTGTTGTTGTTCAGTTGCTCAGTTATGTCTGACTTTTTGTGACTCCGTTGACTGCAGCATGCCAGGATTCCCTGTCCAACACAAACTCCCAGAGCTAACTCAGACTCATGTACATTGAGTCCATGATGCTATCCAATCATCTCATCCTCTGTCGTCCCCTTCTCCTCCTGCCTTCAATCTTTCCTAGCATCAGGGTCTTTTCCAATGAGTCGGTTCTTTGCAACAGGTGGTCGAAAGTATTGGAGCTTCAGCTTCAGCATCAGTCCTTCCAATGAATATTCAGGACTGGTTTCCTTTAGGATTGACTGGTTGGATCTCCTTGCAGTTCAAGGGACTTTCAGGAGTCTTCTCCAACACCACAGTTCAAAAGCATCAATTCTTCAGGTTCTTAGCTTTCTTTACAGTCCAACTCTCACATCCATTCATGACTGCTGGAAAAATCATAGCTTTGACTAGATGGACCTTTGTTGGCAAAGTAATGTCTCTGCTTTTAAATATGCTGCCTAGGTTAGTCATAGCTTTTCTCCAAGGAACAAGCGTCTTTTAATTTCATGGCTGCAATCACCATCTGCAGTGATTTTGGAGCCCAAGATAATAATGTCTCTCACTGTTTCCATTGTTTCTCCATCTATTTGTTATGAAGTGATGCCATGATCTTAATTTTCTTAATGCTGAGTTATAAGACATCATTTTGCTCTCCTCTTTCATTTTATCAAGAGCCTTTTTAGTTATTCTTCACTTTCTGCCATAAGGGTGGTGTCATCTGCATATCTGAAATATTTGCTTATTTTGCATATCTTGTCATCTGCATATCTTGGTATTTCTTCCAGCAATCTTGATTCCAGCTTGCACTTCATCCAGCCCAGCGTTTCTTATGACGTACTCTGCATATAAATTAAATAAGCAGGGTGACAGTATACAGCCTTGATGTACTCCTTTTCCTATTTGGTACCAGTCTGTTGTTCTATGTCCAGTTCTAATGGTTGCTTCTTGATCTGCATACAGATTTTTCAGGAGGCAGGTCAAGTGGTCTGGTATTCCCATCAATTTTAGAATTTTCCAGTTTTTTTGTGATCCACACAGTCAAAGGCTTTGTTGTAGTCAATAAAGCAGAAGTAGATATTTTTCTGGAACCCTCCTGCTTTTTTGATGATCCAGTGGGTGTTGTCAATTTGATCTCTGGTTCCTCTGACTTTTCTTAAACCAGCTTGAACATCTAGAAGTTCACAGTTCACATACTGTTGAAGCCTGGCTTGGAGAGTTTTGAGCATTACTTTATGAACCTGTGAGATGTGCACAATTGTGTGGTAGTTTAAGCATTCTTTGGCATTGTCTTCTTTTCAACTGGAATGAAAACTGACCTTTTCCAGTCCTGTGGCCACTGCTGAGTTTTCCAAATTTGCTTGCATATTTAGTGCAACACTTTTTCAGCATCATCTTTTAGGATTTGGAAGAGCTCAACTGGAATTTCATCACCTCCACTAGCTTTCTTTGTAGTGATGCTTCCTAAGGCCAACTTTTCAGACATTTCACAATGTCTGGGATTTTATTTAGGTCATACCTGAGTGGTCTAGTGGTTTTCCCCACTTTCTTCAATTTAAGTCTGAGTTTTGCAATAAGGAATTCATGATCTGAGCCACAGTCAGCTCCTGGTCTTGTTTTTGCTGACTGTATAGAGCTTCTCCATCTTTGGCTGCAAATGCTTTTCAGACATTTCATGATGTCTGGCTCTAGGTGAGTGATCACACCATCATGGTTATCTGGATCATGAAGAATTTTTTGTACTGTTCTTCTTTGTATTTGCCACCTCTTCTTAATATCTTCTGCTTCTGTTAGGTCCATACTATTTATGTCCTTTATTGTTCCCATGTTTATATGAAATGTTCTCTTGGTATCTCTAATTTTCTTGAAGAGATCTCTAGTCTTTCCGGTTCTATTGTTTTCCTCTATTTCTTAGCATTGATCACTGAGGAAGGATTTCTTATCTCTCCTTTCCATTCTTTGGAACTCTGCATTCAAATGGGTATATCTTTCCTTTTCTCTTTTGCCTTTAGCTTCTCTTCTTTTCTCATCTATTTGTAAGGCCACCTCAGACAACCGTTTTGCCTTTTTGCATTTCTTTTCTTGAGGATAGTATTGATCACTGCCTCTTGTACAATGTCATGAACCTCCATCCATAGTTCTTCAGGCTCTCTGTCTATCATATCTAATGCCTTGAATTTATTTGTCACTTCCACTGTATAATTGTAAGGGATTTTACTTAGGTCATACCTGAATGGTCTAGTGGTTTTCCCCACTTTCTTCAATTTAAGTCTGAGTTTTGCAATAAGGAATTCATGATCTGAGCCACAGTCAGCTCCTGGTCTTGTTTTTGCTGACTGTATAGAGCTTCTCCATCTTTGGCTGCAAAGAATATAATCAATCTGATTTCAGTATTGACCATCTGGTGATATACATGTGTAGAGTCTTGTCTTGTGCTGTTGGAAGAGGTTGTTTTCTATGACCAGTGTGTTCTCTTGGCAAAACTCTGTTAGCCTTTGACCTGATTCATTTTGTACTCCAAGGCCAAATCTGCCTGTTACTCCAAGTATCTCTTGACTTCGTACATTTGCATCTCAGTCCCCTGTATTGAAAAGGACATCTTTTTTGGGTGTTAGTTCTAGAGTGTCTTGTAGGTCTTCATAGAACTGTTCAACTTCAGCTTCTTCAACATTACTGGTCAAGGCATAGACTTGAATTACTGTGGTCCTGAATGGTTTGCCCTGGAACTGAACAAGGATCATTCTGTCATTTTTGAGATTGCATCCAAGTATTGTATTTCAGACTCTTTTGTTGACTATGATGGCTACTCCATTTCTTCTAAGGGATTCTTGCCCTCAGTAGTAGATATAATGGTTATTTGAGTGAAATTCACCCATTTCAGTCCATTTTCGTTAGCTGATTCCTAAAGTATCGATGTTCCCTCTTGCCATCTCCTGTTTGACCCCTTTCAATTTGCCTTGATTCATGGATCTAACATTCCAAGTTCCTATGCAATTATTGCTCTTTACAACATCGGACTTTACTTCCATCACCAGTCACACCCACAACTGGGATGATAATGGCCTAATTTAGTTCCATCGCATATTTTTTACAGTATTCTGTTAAGTTCTTTTCATTTATATAATATCAGTAGTTATGTCTTCTATACTGATATGATACAAATGCGAAGGAAATCTAACTGTTAGACCAAGAAATGGAACAATGGGCTGGTTCAAAATTGGGAATAGAGCATGACAAGGTTGTATATAGTCATCCTGATTATTTAACATATGTGCAGACTACTTCATGCAAAATACTAGGCTAGATGACTCACAAGCTGTACTCAAGATTTCTGAGAGAAATATCAGCCATCTCAGATATGCAGATGATGCCACTCTAATGGCAGGAAAAAAGAGAAACTAAAGATCCTCTTGTTGAGGGTGAAAAAAGAGAGTGAAAATTCTGGCCTAAAACTCAGATACAAAATACTAACATCATGACATCTGGTCCCTTCACTTCTTGACAAATCAGTTCAGTTCAGTCACTCAGTCGTATCCGACTCTTTGCGACAACATGAATCGCAGTGCGCCAGGCTTCCCTGTCCATCATCAACTCCTGGAGTTCACTCAGACTCACGTCATCCAGCCATCCAGCCATCTCATCCTCTGTCGTCCCCTTCTCCTCCTGCTCCCAATCCCTCCCAGCATCAGAGTCTTTTCCAATCAGTCACCTCTTCTCATGAGGTGGCCAAAATACTGGAGTTTCAGCTTTAGCATCATTCCTTCCAAAGAAATACCTGGGTTGATCTCCTTCAGAATGGACTGGTTAGATCTCCTTGCAGTCCAAGGGACTCTCAAGAGTCTTCTCCAACACCACAGGTCAAAAACATCAGTTCTTCAGCCCTCAGCCTTCTTCACAGTCCAACTCTCACATCCATACATGACCACAGGAAAAACCATAACCTTGACTAGACAGACCTTAGTCGGCAAAGTAATGTCTCTGCTTTTGAATATGCTGTCTAGGTTGGTCATAACTTTTCTTCCAAGGAGTAAGCATCTTTTAATTTCACGGCTGCAATCACCATCTGCAGTGATTTTGGAGACCAAAAAAATAAAGTCTGACACTGTTTCCACTGTTTCCCCATCCATTTCCCATGGAGTGATGGGACTGGATACCATGATCTTCGTTTTCTGAATGTTGAGCTTTAAGCCAACTTTTTCACTCTCCTCTTTCACTTTCATCAAGAGGTTTTTTAGTTCCTCTTCACTTTCTGCCATAAGGGTGGTGTCATCTGCGTATCTGAGGGTATTGATATTTTTCCCAGCAATGTTGATTCCAGCTTGTGTCTCTTCCAGTCCAGCATTTCTCACGATGTACTCTGCATAGAAGTTAAATTAGCAGGGTGACAATATACAGTCTTGACGTACTCCTTTTCCTATTTGGAACCAGTCTGTTGTTCCATGTCCAGTTCTAACTGTCGTTTCCTGGCCTGCATATAGATTTCTCAAGAGGCAGGTCAAGTGGTCTGGTATTCCCATCTCTTTCAGAATTTTCCACAGTTTATTGTGATCCACACAGTCAAAGGCTTTGGCGTAGTCAATAAAGCAGAAACTCTTTTTTTGGAACTCTCTTGCTTTTCTGGAACTCTCTTGCTTTTTCCATGATCCAGCAGATGTTGGCAATTTGATCTCTGGTTGCTCTGCCTTTTCTAAAACCAGCATGAAAATCAGGAAGTTCATGGTTCATGTGCTGCTGAAGCGTGGCTTGGAGAATTTTGAGCATTACTTTACTAGCATGTGAGATGAGTGCAGTTGTGCTATAGTTTAAGCATTCTTTGACATTGCCATTCTTTGGGATTGGAATGAAAACTGACCTTTTCCAGTCCTGTGGCCGCTGCTGAGTTTTCCAAATTTGCTGGCATATTGAGTGCAGCACTTTCACAGCATCATCTTTCAGGATTTGAAACAGCTCAACTGGAATTCCATCATCGCCACTAGCTTTGTTCATAGTGATGCTTTCCAAGGCCCACTTGACTTCACATTCCAGGATGTCTGGCTCTAGGTGAGTGATCACACCATCATGATTATCTGGGTTGTGAAGATATTTTTTGTACAGTTCTGCTGTGTATTCTTGCCAACTCTTCTTAATATCTTCTGCTTCTGTTAGGTCCATACCACTTCTGTCCTTTATCGAGCCCATCTTTGCATGAAATGCTCCCATGGTATCTCTAATTTTCTTGAAGAGATCTCTAGTCTTTCTTACATTCTGATCCTTTATCTCTCTGCTTTATAGTCTGAGAGATATTTCTGACATTTTTTCCTTTTTTAACTTTCAATGAAAATCATATTTCAAGTTAAGATACATGTTCATGTTTTATGCTAATTTTTCATAGCTCACTCTTCTTGTTTTATCAATATAACATCTTGAATTTGACTATAGTCGTCAAAAACTTTTATAATTAGGTTCTCTTCTTTATCACTATTTATTTTGTCATATTTTGTATTCCTGTTTCATATTACTGGCACTCTTTAAAGATCTTGTAGTCATTTGTTGAATGCTATCATGTAAGAAAACGGCTATAAGAATGTTCCTTACAATCAGTATGGGTAAGGAAAGGGATTGTTGTCCAGTATGTTTTATGTTAAAATGACTGGACAGTGAATCAAGTATTATGTTAGGAACAGCAAATTCAACAATGTTAAAATTTATTTTGTAGATACCTCAATATCTCTGGTTGCAATAGAGATTTGGAAACTAAAAAACCAACTTTCTAGTTTCTGTAGCAGAAATTAATTAAAAAAAATAAAATAGCTGGCAGTGGCTGTTTTGTTAGCCAGTCACTTTTGTCTGTTACAGTCTCTTCTCTCCTCAAATTTATTCAATAACTCCCTATTAACTAAAAGCCTCAATTCTTACTTTTTAAACTAAGCAACAGTTAGAACTGGACATGGAACAACAGACTGGTTCCAAATAGGAAAAGGAGTATGTCAAGGCTGTATATTGTCACTCTGCTTATTTAACTTATATGCAGAGTACATCATGAGAAACGCTGGGCTGGAAGAAGCATAAGCTGGAATCAAGATTGCCAGGAGAAATATCAATAAATTCAGATATGCAGATGACACCACCCTTATGGCAGAAAGTGAAGAGGAACTAAAGAGCCTCTTGATGAAAGTGAAAGAGGAGAGTGAAAAAGTTGGCTTAAAGCTCAACATTCAGAAAACTAAGATCATGGCATCCAGTCCCATCACTCCATGGGAAATGGATGGGGAAACAGTGGAAACAGTGTCAGACTTTATTTTTTTGGTCTCCAAAATCACTGCAGATGGTGATTGCAGCCATGAAATTAAAAGACACTTACTCCTTGGAAGAAAAATTATGACCAACCTAGATAGCATATTTAAAAGCAGAGACATTATTTTGCTGACTAAGGTCCATCTAGTAAAGGTTATGGTTTTTCCTGTGGTCATGTATGGATGTGAGAGTTGGACTGTGAAGAAGGCTGAGCGCCAAAGAATTGATGCTTTTGAACTGTGGTGTTGGAGAAGACTCTTGAGAGTCCCTTGGACTGCAAGGAGATCCAACCAGTCCATTCTGAAGGAGATCAGCCCTGGGTGTTCTTTGGAAGGAATGATGCTAAAGCTGAAACTCCAGTACTTTGGCCACCTCATGCGAAGAGTTGACTCATTGGAAAAGACTCTGATGCTGGGAGGGATTGGGAGCAGGAGGAGAAGGGGACGGCAGAGGATGAGATGGCTGGATGGCATCACTGACTTTATGGGTGTGAGTCTGAGTGAACTCCAGGAGTTGGCGATGGACAGGGAGGCCTGGCGTGCTGTGATTCATGGGGTCGCAAAGAGTCAGATACGACTGAGCGATTGAACTGAAATGAAACTTCTAATGTAATCAATTTTGTTCAATGAATGAAAACCATATTATAGGGGTATTAATTACTTTAATCATGACAAGAAACCAAAAATTGGAAGATTCAAGGTGCAAAGAGGTGAAAAATGGAGCTGGGATATGAACCCAGACAGCCTGGTACCAGATCCAAAGCTTAATTCTACATTATGGATTAATAAATACAATGGCTTCTTAAAAACTTTTTCCTTTGGCTTCTGTAGTGTTGTCTTTCTTTGGCATTTCTTTCACCTTATTGGCCTTTTTCATATCTTTTTTTCTAAATGTGGGAGTGCTCCAGGCCTTGTAAATGAGCCTTCTTCTATTCTTACTTTAAACTTCCCCATCCCTATAGTTTTGTTTTAAGATTTTTGATGTGGACCATTTTTTAAAGTCTTTATTGAATTTGCTACAATATTGTTTCTGTTTTTTTATTTTGGGTTTTTCTGACCACCAGGCATACAGGATGTTAGTTTCCCAGATAAGGATCAAGCCCTCAGCCCTGCACTGGAAAGTGAAGTCTTAACCACTACACTTCCAGGGAAGTCTCTCTATTATTTCTAATAACATCCATATTCTGATGACTTCCAAATGTAATCCTCTCTTTTGAATTCCAGACATCCAAATTCAAATGTTTCACATTTCCTCTCCATCTGATTTAAATTTCTCTTAAATGAAAAATTGCTCTGTTTCTCTGGCTTTGCTCGTTGTCTATCCAGCTTATTCTCAGTGTTTGTTACTATTTTCCTCACAGCTCAATTCCACAACCTAGGAGTCAGTTTTAACACATCTCTCATAACTGTCACTTTCATTCATGCATTTATATGTCTTACTTACTCTAACTATGGAGCATATCTCATATCTGTCCACCTCGTTCCGTGGCCAATGTCCATCCCTGCCTGGACACTTATCCACCCAATACTAGGATTTCTGCCCACTCTTTAAGACCTTGGTCCCACTTTTAAGGAACATAACATTTAATTGAGGAGATACACATGTGTGTCCCTATTATATAATGCTAAAAAAATCTATAACAAGTATTTTCACAGATTAATGACAGACAAGGAAAGGATATATGAGTTAGCCCTTTGTGGGATTAGAAGGAAAAGTATCACAGTGTAGTGGACAGTTTAGTAGCAAAGTGACTTGGAACTCATGTAAGGGATATATTTTAAAAGACTCATCACTTGAAAACTGCAAATCTCTGCTTCCATCTTGAACACTACCGCTGTTTTTCCTTTATTAAAAGATTAAGAATATGTTATTTTTTCCAGTGAATATTTAGATAGAAAAGAAAAGTACCCCATGCCTCATTCAGAGACCATGAAGTATTATGGAATTCCAGGACAATGGTGTTGAAAGGGAGGTTATGATATTACATAGCCTTTGTTTTCAGGTGTATTAATTCTTATTTGCATCCACATATCCAAGCTCATTCAAACTAACTCTGCATTAGCATCTCAGCTTACATTATACTACCTCAGAGCAAGCAATTTGTTTTATGGCTAGCTGTTCAGGACACTCTGCTTCAGAGAAAAATTGAGAAAAAATTAAAAGCTCTTGAAGGGTAGAATCTACTAATAAAATAACAAAATTAAAAGAATGGATGAAGATAAGTAATAGTTTCATGTAATTTTAGGCTTATGTTCTTCATCATCCCACAGTGATTTCTAAACTTATTTTGTCCCTCAATAAAGTATTAATAATAGTTTCTAGTCTATTGTGAGGTATTGTTGGCAGTGTGAGTTTGGTATAAAGTTTTAAAACATTTCCTAATTGTAATTAAAATCAGTTTTTCAGTCATTAAAATAATTCTCTGCTGCGTTTAGTTGCTCAGTCGTGTCTGCAGAGGACCATAGCCCAGGCTCCTATATCCACAGGGATTCTCTAGGCAAGAATACTGGAGTGGTTTGCTATGTCTTCCTCCAGGAGATCATCACAACCCAAGGATCGAACCCAGGTCTCTTGTATTGCAGGCGAATTCTTTACTATATGAACTACCTGGGAAGCAGCATTGGGATCTAAATCACTTGTAGTTAAAGCCTTCCTACAGGAAGGTCTTTCTGCTATTTTAAAATATTTCCAGGTAATGAACCTAATCTATTTTATTAAACTAGTAAGCAATGCTAGATAATTTTCAATATTTATGTCAAAAAATACTGGTTGCATATAAACGCTGAACTTGAGCTCTCAGAAACTGGAATATACCAAACTTACGAGCAAACACAGAAATTCAGGACAGATAGTTTCACACATATAGTGTAAACACCTATTTTTTCACAATGATGACTCTTTAAATTATTAAAGTAATGCTTACAGTCAATGCAATATGATTATGTGTCATGAAATATAGGGTATCATCTAATATTCATGGAAATGGGGATTTAGTCCCATTACTTCATGGAAAATAGATGGGGGAAAAATGGAAACAGTGACATTATTTTCTTGGGCTCCAAAATCACTGTGGATGGTAAATGTAGCCATGAAATTAAAAGACACTTGCTCCTTGGAAGAAAAACTATGACAAACCTAGACAGCATATTAAAAAGCAGAGATATCATTTTGCCAACAAAAGTCCATCTAGTCAAAGCTATGGTTTTTCCAGTAGTCATGTACAGATGTGAGAGTTGGACCATAAAGAAGGCTGAGCACCACAGAATTGATGCTTTAGAACAGTGGTGCTGGAGAAGACTCGAGAGTCCCTTGGACAGCAAGGAGATCAAACCAGTCAATCCTAAAGGAAATCAATTCTGAATATTCCTTGGAAGGACTAATGCTGAAGCTGAAGCTCCAATACTTTGGCAACCTGATGCAAAGAGCCAACTCATTGGAAAAGTCCCTGATGCTTGGAAAGATTGAGGGCAGAAGGAGAAGGGGGAAAAAGATGATGAGATGGTTGGATGGCATCACTGACTCAACAGACATGAGGTTGAACAAACTCCAGGAGATAGTGAAGGACAGGGAAGCCTGCTGTGATGCAGCCCATGGGATCACAAAGAGTCAGACATTACCAAGTGACTGAAAAACAAGGAACAACAAAACCTCCGAAAGAGTACCTCCTTTGTAAATGTAACAGCAATAACAACAACAACAACAACAAAAACTGGCAAAAAATTGTCAGAAACATTTTTTTTTTTCAAAATTATGAGAATTAACCAAAGGCTTGCCACAATTAGGGGAGTATTTAATTAAGAGAAATTTTTGGATCTCAATAAGAACAGAAGTTCTGTGGAATTTTGACTTTAGTCTTATCCCAATCTCCCAAACTCAGTAGTAGCCTTGGAAACTAACAACTTGTATTTAGGGAATCAAGGCTGTATATTATCACCCTGCTTATTTAACTTATATGCAGAGTACATCATGAGAAACGCTGGGCTGGAAGAAGCAGAAGCTGGAATCAACACTGCCGGGAGAAATATCAATAACCTCAGATATGCAGATAACACTATCCTTATGGCAGAAAGTGAAGAGGAACTAAAGAGCCTCTTGATGAAAGTGAAAGAGGAGAGTGAAAATGTTGGCTTAAAGCTCAACATTCAGAAAATGAAGATCATGGCATCTGGTCCCATCATTTCATGGGAAATAGATGGGGAAACAGTGGAAACAGTGTCAGACTTTATTTTTCTGGGCTCCAAAATTACTGCAGATGGTAATTGCAGCCATGAAATTAAAAGACGCTTACTCCTTGGAAGGAAAGTTATGACCAACCTAGACAGCATATTAAAAAGCAGAGACATTACTTTGCCAACAAATGTCCATCTAGTCAAGGCTATGGTTTTTCCAGTAGTCATGTATGGATGTGAGAGTTGGACTGTGAAGAAAGCTGAGCACCAAAGAATTTATGCTTTTGACCTGTGGTGTTGGAGAAGACTCTTGAGAGTCCCTTGGACTGCAAGGAGATCCAACCAGCCCATCCTAAAGGAGAGATCAGTCCTGGGTGTTCATTGGAAGGACTGATGTTGAAGCTGAAACTCCAGTATTTTGGCCACCTCATGCGAAGAGTTGACTCATTGGAAAAGACCCTGATGCTGGGAGGGATTGGGGGCAGGAGGAGAAGGGGACGACAGGCGATGAGATGGCTGGATGGCATCACTGACTCGATGGACATGAGTTTGAATGAACTCTGGGAGTTGGTGATGGGCAGGGAGGCCTGGTGTGCTGCGATCCATGGGGTCGCAAAGAGTCAGACATGACTGAGCTACTGAACTGAACTGAACTGAAGAGAAAAAAGATCTCATTTCCAAACAATTGCCATTTTTGACCTGTCTGGTGGTTCCCTGGAAAACTTCTTCCAAAAGAGTTGTTTTTATTCAAACTTGAACTCTCCCAGTTCTAAGCGCCTGGAGTGAGGAGGCTTCTGTCTAGTGTTTTAAAATTACAGCTGTTTGAGGCAGTGGATAAAAATTGCAGCAAATTATAGATCAGCTAAAAAATTTTAACATGGAAAGCTGCAGAATGAGATGCCCCTAGGGTGTTTGGAAAGCTTCAACATATTCCTAAAAACCTAGAATGCAATGCACATGTACAGGCCATATGCAGCTGGATGCATTCTCACAAAAGACATGAGAAGCCTTAAGTTCTCATCCTGCCTGACCTTGAGGTTCAGTTAAAGGACATTGGACCATAACACAAATCTACATAAAAAATTGAAAGTACTAATAAATGATAACATATAGGTAAATATAAAATACAGCATAAGTGTTTCTCTTTGTATTTCCTTTTTATTTCACTTTCTGATTTAAATCACAGCTTCATAACATAATAACTATAAATCTAAGGTAAAGGGCACACAGTGAGTAAGGACGCATTACATTTTGATTGTAGCATAACGGAAGGGGATGAAGCTATATAAGACTGAAATTTTTGTATACTGTTGAAATTAGGTTAATATGAATTTGGATGTTAATGGTAACTCCAAGGGCAATCTCTGATAATTCAAAAATATAATACAAGAAACTGCCAGAGTATTAAAATGGCACACCGGAGCATATTTATTTAACAGAAAACAACACAGTAAAGGAAGAACTGAAGAACAAAAATAATATCTAAGACATAGAAAACAACGAAAGATCAGAGGCAAATCACAGCTTATTAGTAAGCATATTACTCGTAACTGATTAAACTCTTTAATTAAATGTCGCACGTTGGGAGAATGCTGAAAAAATGAACAAAGCAGAATCCAACTATATACTGTATATGAGGCTTCCTAGGTAGTTCAGCGGTAAAGAATCTGCATGCCAGTGTGAGAGACTTGAGTTTGACCCCTGGCTCAGGAAGATATCCTGCGAAAGGAAATGGCAACCCACTCCAATACGCTTAAAAGCTTGCAAAATCCCAGAGACAGAGGAACTTGCTAGGCTATTGTCCATGGGGTCACAAAAGAGTCCTACGCAACTTAGCAACTAAAACAGCACATATGCTCTATATGAGACACACTTTAGATTCAAAGACACAAATAGGTTGAAAAGAAGAAGATGAAAAGGCATACCATGTAACCAGTAACTAAAAAGAAGCTAGAGTAGATATATTAATGTCATACAAAATAGATTTTATGGTATGCATTGTTACCAGAAGCAAAGAAAGAGATTTTATAATGATAAAAGTCAACCCACCAAGTTCAGTTCAGTTCAGTCGCTCAGTCGTGTCCGACTCTTTGCGACCCCATGAATCGCAGCACGCCAGGCCTCCCTGTCCATCACCAACTCCCGGAGTTCATTCAAACTCACCTCCATCGAGTCTGTGATGCCATCCAGCCATCTCATCCTCTGTTGTCCCCTTCTCCTCCTGCCCCCAATCCCTCCCAGCATCAGGGTCTTTTCCAATGAGTCAACTCTTCGCATGAGGTGGCCAAAGTACTGGAGTTTCAGCTTTAGCATCATTCCTTCCAAAGAACACCCAGGGCTGATCTCCTTCAGAATGGACTGTTTGGATCTCCTTGCAGTCCAAGGGACTCTCAAGAGTCTTCTCCAACACCACAGGTCAAAAGCATCAATTCTTCAGTGCTCAGCTTTCTTCACAGTCCAACTCTCACATCCATACATGACCACAGGAAAAACCATAGCCTTGACTAGACGGACCTTAGTCGGCAAAGTAATGTCTCTGCTTTTGAATATACTATCTAGGTGGTTATTATAAACGTGTACATAACAACAGAAATTCAAAATAAATGAAGTAAATATTGATTGAGTTAAAGGGAGAAAAAGGAAATTTAAAATAGTAGACTTTAAACTTTGAGTGCATGCATGCTAAGTCGCTTCATTCATGCCCAACTCTTTGCAACTCTATGGACTATAGCCCACTAGGCTCCTCTGTCCTTGGGATTCTCCAAGCCAGAATACTGGAATGGGTTGAAAGAATGATAAATTTAAAAAATGGAATAATTACAGATTTATACTAGTGTCTAAGGGCTTCCCTTGTGGCTCAGATGGTAGAGAATCTGCCTGCAATCCAGGATACCTGGGTTTGATCCCTGGGTCAAGAAGTTACCCTGGAGAATGGGATGGCCACCCACTCCAGTATTCTTGCCTGGAGAATTCTATGGACAGAGGAACCTGGCCAGCATGGCATTGCAAAGAGTCGGACAAAACTGAGGAACTAACAGACACACACACACACACACACACACACACACACACACACACACACACATATTACTGCTTAAAGGAAGTTTAAGTAAATTGTCCTGATTGCAGTAGCTATGTCACTCTTGAAATCAGGTAAATTTACTTTTATTTTAATTTTTCCTTTTCAAAATTGCTTTCCCTTGTGTAGTGTCTTTGTCCTCCATATAAACTTTAGGATAATCTTGTCTATATCTATAAAAATCTTGTGAGGGTTTTGATAGAAATTTCACTAATTTTATAGAACACTTTGGAAAGAACAACATCTTTACTCTGTTGAGTCTTTCAATATACGGACATGATATCACTCTCCACTAATTTATATATTTTACATTTTCATAGTTTTTCACAGTTTTCAGTATAGAAGTCCTGTAAATGTTGTTAGACATACATTATTGCATTCTTATGCAACTGTAAGTGGTATGGTATTTTCAATTTCAGTGTCAATTGCTACCGAAATAAAATAGATTTTTGTATAGCTCTCTTGTATGCTTGCAATATTGCTGAGCTAGTTAGCTCCAGGAATGTTTTTGTTTGTTTTGTAAAATCATCGGAATTATTTTACATAGATACTTATTTCATTTAAGAATAAGGAGAGTTTTATTTCTTTTTTGTGTTCTCTGTGTTTTTATCTTTCTTTTCCTGCCTTAATATGCTAGATAGAATTTCTAGCACTATGTCAAATAAAAGTAACATAGTGGACACCCTTACCTTTTTCTCAATCTCAAGGGAAAGCATTCACTCTTTCACCATTAATTATGTTGAAAGCATAGGTTTTTGTGGTGCTCTTTATAAAATTTAGGAAATTTTCCTCTAGTCCTATATTTTAGGGTGTTTTTAATCATTTACGGGTTTTTTTTTAATTTTTCAAATGCATTTTCTGCATGAACTGCTGTGGTCATGTGATTTTTCTTCTCAGCCTGTTACTGTGTTTTATATTGGTTGCTTTATGAGTATTGAATGACTCTTGGGATAAACTACCTATTGACAATAAACTATCATTAACAAAATTGTACTGTTATTGCATTGGATTATAGTCCAGTGAGAATAATCTCAATATTGTCATATTATCGTTTTTTATATCGATGGATTTATTTAGTTAATATTTCTGCATGGCATGTTACAGCTGTGTTTTTGTGTGGGATTGCCTTGCAATTTTCCTTTTAAAATTTATTGGATGTCAGATATTTTTATCAAGGTTATGGTGACCTTATAAAATGTGTTGGAAACCATTCCAACTATTTCTAGTCTCTGAAAGAATCTGTGCTTGTTTCTCTTTCTTCCTGATATGTTTGTCAGAATTCACTGGTGAATTATCTTCAGTTTTGGTAATCTGTATTTTTAAGGAATTTGCCATTTTTCTAGATTTTCATTGCTTTAAAGTTGATCATGATAACTTTGTGTTATCTTTTTCATGTCTGAGATATTAACAGTGATGTTACTGTTTTCAGTCCTAGCTGTATAATTTCTCTATCTCTCTCTGTTTCATTCTCTCTCTCTTTGTTTATCAATATTGTAAGGGATTTATTAATTGAATTAGCCTTTTAGAAGTGCTAACTTTTGGTTTTGTTGATTCACTATATTGTACATTTGCTCTCTTTTCATCATTTTTATTCTTTATTTTATTTTCTTTCTACTTTTTCTTTGATGTTAACAGAATTTTTTTTGAAAAGGATTTTTAGATAATTGCTTTTGTCTTTAAAAAATCTAGTTGATTAATTTAAGGGTAAAATTTCCCTGTAAGCACAGGTATGCTTCAGGTCACTGTTGACATATATAATTATTTTATTAATATTGAGTTTAATATGCTTGCTAATTCTCAAGGAATTTATTTTATGACATATAGTACTCTATTTGGAAAAGTGCTTCTTAATTTCCAAATATATGGATATTTTCAAGATTTTTTTTTGTTTTAATTGATTTCTAGATTAGTTCTATTCTGAATTGGGAATTAATTATACATCATTTAATACTATAATGTATTGAAATAGCTTTATTGCTAGTAAATGATCAATTTTGCTAAGTATTTCATGGTTACTTATAAAGAAAAGAAATTATTTTGCAATTATTAGGTGGAGTATCTTTATATGTTAAGCCAAGTCTAGAGCTCTGTTTTCAGATTTTCTATATGATTACTACCTATTAACCTTCTAATTCTATCAATTACTAAGATGTTTATTAAAGTCTCAATTTTTAAAAGTTGAGTGATTTTTCTTTTAGTTTTGTTAATTTTTTTTCTTGAAGTATTTTAATCTAGATTGTTGGTGAGCTTATAGTTGTTCTATTTTTGCTGGATGACTCTTCGTATTAATGAAATATCCCTTTAATTTAGATTAATTTTCTTGTGAAAGTATTTTTTAATGCTCATATAACAACTTCTTTTTGGTCATTTACATGGTATCCCTACATGATATTCATCCTTAAATTTCACCATTTTAATCTTTATATTAAAGATTATATATTTAAAAGACTATAATAGGAAAGTATACAAATTGCCAATATAAAGAATAAATGCAGAAATATTACTGTAGATCTTACAGACGCTTAAAGGATGATAAGAGGATATGCCAAACTATTTATGTTAATAAATTAGATCGCTTAGATGCCATACACAAATGACTTGAAAGACCCAAAGTGCCAGAGCACACTCAAGGAGAAATAAATAACTTAAATAGCATCACATTTCCAACAGAATTTGAACTCTAATAAATAACACTCCAAGATTAAATAGCTTCGTTGCCTTCTTCTATCAGGCAGAGTGTTGTCAGATGAAGTGTTCTGTGGATGTCAGTTACAACCATTTAACTGATGATAGTGTTAAGTTCAGGCTTCCCTGGTGGCTCAGAGGTAAAGAATCCGCCTGCAATATGGGAGACCTGGTTTCAATCCCTGGGTTGTGAAGATCCCCTGGACGAGGGCATGGCAATGCATTGCAGTACTCTTGCCTGGAGAATTCCATGGATAGAGGAGCCTGGGGTCTCATAGAGTCCGACACGACTGAGAGACTAAGCAGAAACAGGAGGGTTATGTTTGATTATGCCCTTACTGGATTTTCTGCCTAATCGATTTGTCCATTTCTTAAAGAGACATGTTAATTTCTTCAGCTAAAATTGTGGATTCATATATTTCTTCTTGAAGTTCTATCACATTTTGCCTCACTTATTTTGATACTCTGATGTTCAGTTTGGTTCACTCACTCAGTCCTGTCCAACTCTTTGCAACCTCATGGACTGCAGCACACCAGGCTTTGCTGTCCAACACCAACTCCTGTAGCTTACTCAAACTCATGCCCATTGAGTCGGTGATACCATCCAACCATCTCATCCTCTGTCATCCCCTTCGCCTCCCACCTTCAATCTTTCCCAGAATCAGTGTCTTTACCAATGAGTCAGTTCTTTGAATCAGGTGACCAAAGTATAGGAGTTTCAGCTTCAGCATCAGTCCTTCCAATGACTATCTAGTACTGATTTCCTTTCGGATGGAAGGTTGGATCTCCTTGCAGTCCAAGGGACTCTCAAGAGTCTTCTCCAACACCACAGTTCAAAAGCATCAATTCTTTGGTGCTCAGATTTATTTACTGACCAAGTCTTACATCTGTACATGACCACTGGAAAAACCAAAGTTTTGACTAGCTGGACCTTTGTTGGCAAAGTACTGTCTCTGCTTTTTAATATGCCGTCTAGGTTGGTCATAACTTTTCTTCCAAGGAGTAAGCATCTTTTAATTTCATGGCTGCAGCCACTGCCTGCAGTGATTTTGGAGCCCAGGAAAATAAAGTCTGTCACTGTTTCCATTGTTTCCCCATCCATTTGTCATGAAGTGATGGAACTGGATGCCATGATCTTCATTTCTGAATGTTGAGTAAGCCAGCTCTTTCACTCTCCTCTTTCACTCTCCTCTTTCACTTTCATCAAGAGGCTCTTTAGTTCTTCTTCAATTTCTGCCATAAGGGTGGGGTCATCTACATATCTGAGGTTATTGATGTTTCTCCCAGAAATCTTGATCCCAGCTTGTGGTTCATCCAGCCTGGTATTTCACATGATGTACTCTGCATAAAAATTAAACAAGCAGGGTGACAATATACAGCCTCGACATATTCCTTTCCTGATTTGGAACCAGTCTGTTGTTCCATGTCCAGTTCTAACTGTTGCTTCTTGACCTGCATACAGATTTCTCAAGAAGCAGGTCAGGTGGTCTGGTAGTCCCCTCTCTTTCAGAATTTTCCACACATTTTTTGTGATCCACACAGTCAAAGGTTTTGGCATAGTCAATAAAGCAAAAGTAGGTGTTTCCTGGGAACGCTCTTGCTTTTTCGATGATCCAATGGATGTTGACAGTTTGATCTCTGGTTACTCTGCCTTTTCTAAATCCAGCTTGAACATCTGGAAATTCCACGCTTCTGAACTCTGGTGTTAGGTTAATACATATTAACCGTTATTTTGTCTTCTTGAGGTACTGGCCACATTATCATTATGTAATACCTCTCTTTATCTCTTATAACTTTCCTTGGCCTGAAGTCTACTCTGTCTGAAATTAATATAGCTACTCTTTCTTTTCATTAGTGCTACTGTGGTATAGCTTTCTCCATCCCTTTAGTTTTAGTCAATATGCAAAGTCATCTCAGTCATGTAAGACTCTTGGCAACCCTATGGATCATAGCCCACCATAAGATTCTCCAGGCAAGAACCATTCATGTTTAAGGAGACCATTATTGCTTAAGAATATTATTGATTAAATATAATTCCAATAGCATATACCTCATTTGATAATTTTTATTTGTCATAGTTTTTTTTAATCTATTTTTATTCCATCTTTTTTTTTTTTGCCTTTTATGCAAACTGAAATTTTTCTGTGATTCAGCTTTCTCTCGCTTTCTTATATCAACAATGTTGTTGTTGCTACTGTTCAGTCACTAAATCATGCCTGACTCTTTATAATCCCATGGACTGCAGCAGTATTCTGTTCATCAGTCTCCCAGAGTTTGCTCAAATTCATGTCTGTTGACTCACTGATGCTATCTAACCATCTCATCCTCTGCCTTCCACTTCTCTTTTTGCCTTCAGTCTTTCCCAGCATCACGTTCTTTTCCACTGAGTCAGCTCTTCACAATAGGTGGCTGAAGCGATTATTACTATTATTTTATCTTTTGAAGTGATTGCCCTTGAGTTTGCAATACACAATTATAACTAACCCAGGCCCACTTTTGAAAAATAATGCACCTTCATCATTGTTACCATTCATTTCACTTTACATAAATTTACATAACCAAATATACTTTTGCCATTATTTTAAAACTATTATCTTTTAGATTAACTAGCTTTTATTTTACCTTCACTTATACATTTTTGATGCTCTCTCTCTTTTTTTCTTTTTAACAAAACACTAGTTTTTTTTAATCTGTCATTGTCTTTCTGATGAGCTGCTTTTAACATTTCTTTCAAGGCAATATGGTCCTTGGTCTCATTTTGCATTTATATTTCTTGAACTCTAAATCTAAAACTAATGGGCATCACTTTGTCAACAAAGGTCCATCTAGTCAAGGCTATGGTTTTTCCGGTGGTCATGTATGGATGTGAGAGTTGGACTGTGAAGAAAGCTGAGTGCCAAAGAATTAATGCTTTTGAACTGTGGTGTTGGAGAAGACTCTTGAGAATCCTTTGGACTGCAAGGAGATCCAACCAGTCCATCCTACAGGAGATCAGTCCTGGGTGTTCATTGGAAGGACTGATGTTGAAGCTGAAAGTCCAACATTTAGGCCACCTGATGTGAAGAGCTACTCATTTGAAAAGACCTTGATGCTGGGAAAGATTGAGGGCAGGAGGAGAAGGGGACAAGAGGATAAGATGGTTGGATGGCATCACTGACTCAATGGACATGGGTCTGGGTGGACTCCGGGAGTTGGTGGTGGACAGGGAGGCCTGGCGTGCTGTGGTTCGTGGGGTCGCGAAGAGTCAGACACAACTGAGCGACTGAACTGAACTGAACGGATGAGCTGCTTTTAATATTTCTTTCAAGACAATATGGTCCCTGCTCTCATTTTGCATTTATATTTCTTGAACTCTTTGAATCTAAAAATAATATCTTTAAAAATATATGATTATTAGGATGTCAATTCTTCAAATATTGTGTGTTCTTCTTTCTCTATATCCTCTCTTTCTAGAACTGTAATTACACATATCTTGGAATTTTTTTGTACTGACTCACAGGTTTTTGAAATCATGTTAATTTTTTTTATCATGTATTGTTTCTGCTAATATTTCTACATGTTCATTGATTTTCTTCCATTGTCTTTATTCTGTGTTTATATAAACCCAATGATTCTAAACATTTCTTATATTGTAGTTTTTTGCTAAACATTTCTTATACTGTAGTAATTTCTTATATTGTAGTAAATTTCCCATTTAATTTTAAAATTGATTTTACTTTACTGATGCAACTGTCTATAATTTTATTTATTGTAAGGAGATTCTCTTTATGATTTTTACATAGTTCTGTTAAAGGTGGTGTTTTCCTGATAAATCCTGCATCAACTTAGCAGTTGCTTTCTATTGTCTTTTCTCCTCTAAGTGGTCACATTTTCCTGAATCTTCAAATATCTACTAATATTTGATTTAATCATGAGTATTGTGAAAGTTATATTAGGTATCCTTTTAATGTAGTTAAGACCATGTGGTTTAGTTTATTTATTTTCTTTCTTTAACATATAATTAAATTGAATAGACTCAAACTATAAATTCTTTTTTTTTTGTTTTGACTGGCAACTCAAACTCAGACAAAGTTATTTTATATTTTGAAAGATGTCTTCTACATGACTATTTAGAGATCAGCCTGAGACTGTAAAATATTTGCTAACGAATTTTGGATTTTATCTCTTTGATTCACTCCTTTCTAGAACCCCTTCCAAAACTTACCAGCAGCTATAGCTTACCAAATCTTTGTGCTGTGGTTCTTCAGGCCAGAAATTCTGTAGGTTTTTCAATGAGGATTTTAGACAACCCATGTACAGGTTTTACCAATGTCAACTTCCATCCACAATTATGTGCTTTAATTCACTCTCCAATACCTTCAGGTCATAATGGAGCTTTTTACTTATGTTTATTTGTTTATATTTTTCAAAATATTAAGTGTCAGGGTAAGATCCTCTAATAGCTGCTTGGTCACATCAGAAATAAAAACCTCTTGTCAAACTACTTTACCCAGTTTTCTTGAGGTAAATAAAAATAACAATGATTCCAATGATTACTTAACTGTATAAAATATTTTAGAAATCAATTTATATCATTTTATGTTTGACTTTATAAGTATAATATCCCTTAGAAAAAAGGTTAAATCAAAATGACAATTGCTAATAGCTTAATTTTTTCTAGTATGTTATCTAATTTTGACATTAACTAACAGTGTTTGTCTAATCATAATTGATATTTTAATCTAGCTATGAATTATCAGTCATTATAAGTAAAAAATACACATGGTTTTGCTACTTACTCATAATTAGTCTTTGAAACTCTTGTAATTAAATCCAATGTTATTAGGGTTTTTTTGTTTGTTTGTTTTCTTTTGTTCTGTTTAATGGAATTTAACTCAGATGACCATTATATCTATTACTGTGGGCAGGAATCCCTCAGAAGAAATGGAGTAGCCATCATAGTCAACAAAAGAGTCCAAAATGCAATACTTGGATGTAATCTCAAAAATGACAAAATCATCTCTGTTCGTTTCCAAGGCAAACCATTCAATATCACGGTAATCCAAGTCTATGCCCAGACCACTAATGCTGAAGAAGCTGAAGTCGAACAGTTCTGTGAAGACCTACAAGACGTTTTAGAACTAACACCCCCCAAAAATGTCCTTTTCATTACAGGGGACTGGAATGCAAAAGTAGGAAGTCAAGAAACACCTGGAGTAACAGGCAAATTTGGCCTTGGAGTACAGAATGAAGTAGGGCAAAGGCTAATAGAGTTCTGACAAGAGAACGCACTTGTCATGCAAACACCCTTTTCCAACACACAAGAGAAGACTCTACACATGGACATCACCAGATGGTCGACACCAAAATCAGATTGATTATATTCTTTGCAGCCAAGATGGAGAAGCTCTATACAGTCTGCAAAAACAAGACCAGGAGCTGACTGTGGTTCAGACCATGAACTTCTTATTGCCAAATTCAGACTGAAATTGAAGAAAGTGGAGAAAACCACTAGACCATTAAGGTATGACCTAAATCAAATCCCTTATGACTATACAGTGGAAGTGAGAAATTGATTTAAGGGACTAGATCTAATAGAGTGCCTGATGAACTATGGATGGAGGTTCATGGCATTGTATAGGACACAATCAAGACCATCCCCATGGAAAAGAAATGCAAAAAAGCAAAATGGCTGTCTGAGGATGCCATACAAATAGCGGTGAAAACAAGGGAAGCAAAAGCAAATGAGAAAAAGGAAAGATACCCATTTGAATGCAGAGTTCCAAAGAATAGCAAGAAGAGATAAGAAAGCCTTTCTCAGTGATTAATGCAAAGAAATAGAGGAAAACAATAGAATAGGAAAGACTAGAGATCTCTTCAAGAAAATTAGAGATATCAAAGGAATATTTCATGCAAAGATGGGCTCAATAAAGGGCAGACATTGGAGGTACTTAACAGAAGCAGAAGATATTAAGACGAGGTGGCAAGAATACACAGAAGAACTGTACAAAAAATGATCTTCACGACCCGGATAATCACAATGGAGTGATCACTCACCTAGAGCCAGACATCCTGGAATGTGAAGTCAAGTGGGCCTAGGAAGCATCACTACAAACAAAGCTAGTGGACATGATGGAATTCCAGTAGAGCTATTTCAAATCCTGAAAGGTGATGCTGTGAAAGTGCTACACTCATTATGCCATCACATTTGGAAAACTCAGCAGTGGCCACAGGACTGGAAAAGGTCAGTTTTCATTCCAATCCCAAAGAAAGGCAATGCCAAAGAATGCTCAAACTACTGCACAATTGCACTCATCTCACACGCTAGTAAACTGATGCTTAAAATACCCTAGTCAGGCTTCAGCAATACATGAACAGTGAAATTCCAGATGTTCAAGCTGGTTTTAGGAAAAGCAGAGGAACCAGAGATCAAATTGCCAACATCCACTGGATCATCGAAAAACCAAGAAAGTTCCAGAAAAATTCTATTTTTGCTTAATTGACTATACCAAAGCCTTTGACTGTGTGGATCACAATAAACTGAAAACCTCTGAAAGAGAGGGGAATACCACACCACCTGATCTGCCTTTTGAGAAACCTGTATGCAGGTCAGGAAGCAATAGTTAGAACTGGACTTGGAACAAGAGACTGGTTCCAAATAGGAAAAGGAGTACATCAAGGCTGTTTATTGTCAGCCTGCTTATTTAGCTTATATGCAGAGTACATCATGAGAAACGCTGGGCTGGAGGAAGCATAAGCTGGAATCAAGATTGCCGGGAGAAATATCAATCACCTCAGATATGCAGATGACACCACCCTTATGGCAGAAAGTGAAGAGGAACTAAAGAGCCTCTTGATGAAAGTGAAAGAGGAGAGTGAAAAAGTTGGCTTAAAGCTCAACATTCAGAAAACTAAGATCATGGCATCCAGTTCCATCACTTCATGGCAACCAGTCCATCCTAAAGGAGATCAATCCTGGGAGTTCATTTGAAGGACTGATGTTGAAGCTGAAACTCCAATACTTTGGCCACCTGATGTGAAGAGCTGACTCAGTTGAAAAGACCCTGATGCTGGGAAAGATTGAGGGCAGGAGGAGAAGAGGACAACAGAGGATGAGATGGTTGAATGGCATCACCAACTTGATAGACATGACTTATGTAAACTCCGGGAATTGGTGATGGCCAGGGAGGTCTGGCGTGCTGTAGTTCATGGGGTACAAAGAGTCGGACACGACTGAGTGACTGAACTGAACTGAACTGAACTGAATACCATTACATAAATGAGAATGGATGACTGCACCATCACACAAGGATGAAAATTGAAAACATTTAAGTAAACATTAATTACTGTTTACATAATAGGCATATGTTATTTATGATTTGAGAAATGAATAGGGTGTTTATCCTTCAGAAGGGCAGAAGTGCCCTGGAGACATATTAAGGGTCTTTATGGGGTGCCAGCAATATTTTGGTTTTTGATCTGGGTTTTGGCTGAGCAGTTGGGTTCAATTTATAAAAAATTTATTGAGCTCTACACTTATGATTTATGTACTTTTCTGTAAGTGTGTTATATATGAATGAGAAATTTACTTGAAAAAACTGAGGTACAAACTGAAAAGGCCTGACTGTTCTCTCATCTAAATGACCTCTCACATGGATATTAAAACCAAATTATATTTGATTTTGCTTTTCTTAAGAACATCATGTAAACAGTTTACTTGCTTACAGAAGTTTCTCTTTCATTGTCACACTGCTATCAATGATTTTTCCATGTGTTTCTAATTACGTTTAAATAATAATTCATTCATTTTTTTACAGAATGTCAAAATAGCTTCTAGTACAAAACAAAGTTACAAGACAGATGGCAAAAAATAAAATTACAAACAAGAAACAGGTGAGGAAGAAAAGTGACTGCCCTAGAAAATTTTTCTCAAATACTTAAATTCTATTTTAAATTGTTAGTAACAGGATTTCTACATATAAATCAATATTCCATTAAATGTTGACCCTGCTAAATCACTCTCATATTGTGCTACACATTAAGAGTATAATTTAATGACCCTTCATTACTTTTATGAATGGCTAGTTAAGCATTTTTACTTTTTAACTCAGATTGAAAGGTTCATTAGGGCAGCAATTTTGTGTGTGTAACTTTTGTATTTTTTTGTTTGTTTGTTTACTCAAAATTTAGCACTATGTTGTTCAACAAAAACAAAAAATAGTGGACTCATTCTCAAATACTGTAATTTGTATTTATCTCATTCTCTTAGATTTATGAGACAATTTTGGGAATCAAATGGGATATCCTTAGGTTGAAAAAAAAAAATGAGTGTTTGGAATCCATCTTCATGATTTCCCCTCTCTCTGAATACTGTTCTTGGTCTATGACCCTGTCTACCATATCAGTCTTTATAGATTTATAGCTGTTCAACCATTATGGTCAACAAGAGTCCATAATGCAGTACTTGGATAGAATCTCAAAAATGACAGAATGATCTCTGTGCATTTCCAAGGCAAACCATTCAATATCACAGTTATCCAAGTCTATGCCCCAATCAGAAACACTGAAGAAGCTGAAGTTGAACAGTTCTGGGAAGACCTATAAGACCTTTTAGAAATAACACACAAAAAAGATGTCCTTTTCATTATAGGGGACTGGAATGCAAAAGAAGCAAGCCAAGAAACACCTGGAGTAACATGCAAATTTGGCCTTGGAATATGGAATGAAGCAGGGCAAAGGTTAATAGAGTTCTGCCAAGAGAACTCACTGGTCATAGCAATACCCTCTTCCAACAACACAAGAGAAGACTCTACACATAGACATCAACAGATGGTCAACAATGAAATCAGATTGATTATATTCTTTACAGCCAAAGATGGAGAAGCTCTATACAGTAAGCAAAAACAAGACCGGAAGCTGACTGTGGTTCAGATCATGAACGTCTTATTGTCAAATTCAGACTTAAAGTGAAGAAAGTAGGGACAACAACTAGACCATTCAGGTATGACCTAAATCAAATCCCTTAGGATTATACAATGGAAGTGAAAAATAGATTTAAGGGACTAGATCTGATAGATTGCCTGATGAAATTTGTATGGAGGTTCATGACATTGTACAGGAGACAGGGATCAAGACCATCCCCATGGAAAAGAAATGCAAAAAAGCAAAATGGCTGTCTGGGGAGGCCTTACAAATAGCTGTGAAAAGAAAAGAAACGAAAAGCAAAGGAGAAAAGGAAAGATATAAGCATCTGAATGCAGTTCCAAAGAATAGCAAGAAGAGATAAGAAAGCCTTCTTCAGCGATCAATACAAAGAAACAGAAGAAAGCAACAGAATGGGAAAGACTAGAGATCTCTTCAAGAAAATTAGAGATACCAAGGGAACATTTCATGCAAAGATGGGCTCGATAAAGGACAAAAAATGGTATGGACCTAACAGAATCAGAAGATATTAAGAGGAGGTGGCAAGAATACACAGAAGAACTGTACAAAAAGATCTTCATGACCCAAATAATCACGATGGTGCGATCACTCAACTAGAGGCAGACATTCGGGAATGTGAAGTCAAGTGGGCCTAGGAAGCATCACTATGAACAAAGCTAGTGGAGGTGATGGAATTCCAATTGAGTTGTTTCAAACCCTGAAAGATGATGCTGTGAAAGTGCTGCAATCAAATATGCCAGCAAATTTGGAAAACTCAGCAGTGACCACAGGACTGGAAAAGGTCAGTTTTCATTCCAATCCCAAAGAAAGGCAATGCCAAAGAATGCTCAAACTGCCACACAATTACACTCATCTCACATGCTAGTAAAGGAATGCTCAAAATTCTCCAAGCCAGGCTTTAGCAATACATGAACCATGAACTTCCAGATGTTCAAGCTGGTTTCAGAAAAAGCAGAGGAATCAGAGATCAAATTGCCAACATCTGCTGGATCATGGAAAAAGGAAAAGAGTTCCAGAAAACCTTCTATTTCTGCTTTATTGACTATGCCAAAGCCTTTGACTGTGTGGATCACAATAAATTGTGGAAAATTCTGAAAGATATGGGAATACCAGACCACCTGATCTGCCTCTTGAGAAATCTGTATGTAGGTCAGGAAGGAACAGTTAGAACTGGACATGGAACAACAGACTGGTTCCAAATAGGAAAAGGAGTATGTCAAGGCTGTATATTGTCACCCTGCTTATTTAACTTATATGCAGAGTACATCATGAGAAATGCTGGGCTGGAAGAAGCACAAGCTGGAATCAAGATTGCAGGGAGAAATATCAATAACGTCAGATATGCAGATGACACCACCCTTATGGCAGAAAGTGAAGAGGAACTAAAAAGCCTCTTGATGAAAGTGAAAGTGGAGAGTCAAAAAGTTGGCTTAAAGCTCAACATTCAGAAAACGAAGATCATGGCATCTGGTCCCATCACTTCATGGCAAATAGATGGGGAAACAGTGGGAACATTTTCTGACTTTATTTTTGGGGGCTCCAAAGTCACTGTAGATGGTGACTACAGCCATGAAATTAAAAGACGCTTACTGCTTGGAAGGAACGTTATGACCAACCTAGATTGCATATTGAAAAGCAGAGACATTACTTTGCCGACTAAGGTCCGTCTAGTCAAGGCTATGGTTTTTCCTGTGGTTATGTATGGATGTGAGATTTGGACTGTGATGAAGGCTGAGCACAGAAGAATCGATGCTTTTGAACTGTGGTGTTGGAGAAGACCCTTGAGAGTCCCTTGGACTGCAAGGAGATCCAACCAGTCCATTCTGAAGGAGATCAGCCCTGGGTGTTCTTTGGAAGGACTGATGCTAAAGCTGAAGCTCCAGTACTTTGGACACCTCATGCGAAGAGTTGACTCATTGGAAAAGACTTGGATGCTGGGAGGGATTGGGGGCAGGAGGAGAAGGGGACGACAGAGGATGAGATGGCTGGATGGCATCACTGACTCGATGGACGTGAGTCTGAGTGAACTCCGGGAGTTGGTGATGGACAGGGAGGCCTGGCGTGCTGCGATTCATGAGGTCGCAAAGAGTCGGACACGACTGAGCGACTGAACTGAACAGCTACATATGGACAGTAGTTGCATAGATGGACAGCAGTCAAAGAGTTAATGAATAAAGAATTCATAGTTTAATAACTTCCAAATGAGGAGAGTAGAAGGATGATAAAGTAATTATATATTGACATCTTTAACATTCTACACTCTCGGCACAGTCTGGTCCCCTCTGGCCATTTGGAAAAACCATGCTTTGTCACTGGGTATCTTCCATCCCTACTGCTCTCCCTTTAGTTTGTGTTCACATGTCCTCATACATGGATAAGAGCTGACCTCCATGACAACAGTTTCTTCTCTCTGTAATCAATGGTGCAGATGTCCACTCAAAAACTTTCTATAAACATATTTTTTCTTACCACCATGTCACTTATTTCGCAATCAAGTATCTAATAAGTCCAGTGGAAAAGCCTGCACTTGAGTGAACTTGGTTTTTTCCTCCATCAAGCTTATCTTAATGCTTCTTGGGCTTCCTTTGTGACTCAGCTGGTAAAGAATCTGCCTGTAATGCAGAAGACCTGGGTTCTATCCTGGGGGTTGGGAACAGCTACCCACTCTAGTATTTTGGCCTGGAGAATTCCATGGACTATACAGTCCAGGGATCACAAACCGTTGACCAGACCTAGTGACTTTCACTTTCACTAATGCTTCTTAGGCTTCCCTGATGGCTCAGATGGTAAAGAATCTGCGTGCAATGCAGGAGATGGGGGTTCAGTCCTCGGATGGGGAAGATCTCCTGGAGGAGGACATGGCAACCCACTCCAGTATTCTTCCCTGGAGAATCTCATGGACAGAGGAGCCTGGCAGGCTACAGTCCATGAGGTCGCTAAAAGTCGAACATGACTGAACAACTAACACGCTTTTTAAATATCCAGTATTCTGTTTTTCATGCTTTAGCCAATGTTTTTCTGTCTCCTTAAATGACCTCACACTCTCAAATCACCTCTTATGCCTACCCCAATCTTATCTTAATCTTTCGAAGTCCCTTCTCCTCCAAAGGCATTCATAGAATATGGTATTATTCCTGAGTATCTCTGGAGTATCATGGTGGTAATGGTGACTCTATTCGTTATCTATATTGCTGCATAACAGATTACATGAAATATAGTGATTTAAAAAACAATAGACATTTATTATATCATAGTTGCTGCAGATCACAATGCACAATCAATATATCAACCAAGTCTGTATTTTAACTGAAGGCTTGATTGGAGATCTGCTTCCAAGCCTACCTACATAATTTTTGAATATACTTTCTCATGGAGCCTCTGTTTGGTCAGAGGCTTTAACATTTCCTTACCACCAGACTTCTCCATAGAATATTTTAAGGCCTCGTAGGTCATTCCTTCAGAGCAAGCAAGTAGAAGGGCAAGAGAGATTAACAGCAAGAGAGGAAGCGCTAGCAAAATAGAACTCATGGTCTTGCTTATCCTATCGTATTTCATCACTTTGCCTGTATTCTGTCTATTAGAAGCAGGCAGCTAGATACAGCCAGCACTCAAGAGGAAGGGATTATACAAAGGCTTAATAAATACTAAGATGCAGAATCATTGAGATCCTTGTTACAAGCTGCCTACCAAAATGATAATAATAATGACAGTACCAATTATAATTATAGTTAATATTGAGAAATAACTATTTGGCAACATTGTGTCTTATGCTTTGTATACACTATTAATTTAATGTTGGAGCAATTTTATAAGAGATACAATCACATATCCCTTTTCATTGAAAACTGTAAAAAGATTATGTAACTTGTCAAATGTCCTACTTATTAGAGCATATAAGATCCTGTTTCTAATGAATGTGGCATATATCAATGAGCACAAAGTGATTTGCAGACTATCAATTCAGTAATTAATTCTATATTCTACCATCATATTATTTATTACTTCATGCAATCTGGTTACATTTTTCTGAAGGTAATGTAATCTTTTGGAAAGAAGCAAATTATATATATTTATTCTTCATTTCATGTACGCACTGTCCTGTGCTAATCAAATCTTTTTGGTTGTGCCTAGTTTTGTCCAACTCTTTGTGACCCCATGAATGCAGCCCACCAGGCTCCTTGGTCCATGGGAATTTCCAGCAAGAATATTAGAGTGGGTTTCCATTTCCTCCTCCAGAGGGTCTTCCAGACCCAGGGATTGAGCCTGCATCTCCTGCGTCTCCTGAATTGGCAGGTAGATTCTTTACCACTGAGCCACCTGTTGAGCCCTTTATTGGGTTGCCAGTAACAAAAATTCAACTCAAAATTATTTAAGTAAAAAGGAAATTTTGTGACTCATGTAACATATTCTCCATACATCAGATCACTCTGCTTTCTTCATTGTTTGCTTCATTCTTAAACAAGATCTCCAGAGTTAACTGAGATGCTAGTTTGTGGTCTAAATTTGTATACACTGGGTTAGTCATTTGCAGCCTCGTTTGAGTCTGGGATATAATCCTGCGGCTGAAAGATCACTTGTATAGATACTAATGGGAAAGATTTAGGTCACATTTTAAACACTAAAATGAGCTAAACAAGATGAACAATTCTATTATTAAGTCTTAATAAGACTTGTCTTTATTATAATAGTATGATATTATTGTTATTTAGGTTAAAATATCTTAACTGTATTCATATTACTGGTCTTTTGGTATTAATGTTGACCTTTCATATGAGTATTTGCAATCTCTTGTATTAAGATGTGTTCATTTAACACAGTCAGGTTCCTCACTTGGTGCATCATTTGGAATGCAAGACAAGATAAATTTAAGGGCTGCACCTGTTATGAAATTTTTAGTCACCACTGACTCATAATTTGGTTTCAGTTTCACAGCTACATTTCTATTTGTGAATATGTAAATACTAAAATTCAACTAGGCTTTTGATAAGGCTTATCTAAAATGAACCATGTATGACTTATAATTTACTCCCTGGATTATTACATTTCCCTGATCTTAGTGTCCTAATCTGTAAAATAAAGGGGTATGGATTCTCTCCATCTTAGATCCTCTCCGTCTAAGAGTCTCTGGATTTATTAAGCAATGAATTAAATTATTAACTACAAGAGTAATTGACAAGTTGGTGACAATAAAGTTCATTTTTCTTTTCTTCTTTCTGAGTAGTTGCTCTTGTATACTGGGAAATTATTACCACAGTAGAGTATGTTAACAGCTCCATCATCTCCCACAATAACCACCTCTTTTGTGATGAGATTTCAGAACCACTCTCTTAGCCACTTTCAAAGTGGACAATGGAATATTGTTAACTACCGTTATCATGCTGTGCATTATATCTCTAGCACTTATTTATTTTATAACTTGGTATCTTTGAATGGATCTCCTCACTTCCCCCACTTCTAGTGCCTGAAAACCAGTATTCTCATCTCTGTTTCTTTTTTAGATACACATATAAGTGATGTCATGCTATATTCATTTTTCTGTATCTAACTGCCTTATTTCACTAGCAAAATGTGCTCAAATTTCATCTACCACAAATGGTAAGATTTTCCTTTTTTCTTGTGACTGAATATTTCATTTAAATATATAATCGTTTTATGTTGTATATCATATATGTATCATACATTCTTTATCCATTCATCCATATATGAACACTTAAGTCGCACATTTAGGCTATTGTGAATAACACTGGAATTAACATGCAGGTGTAGATATCTCTTTGAGATTCTGTTTCATTTTCTTCAAATACATACCCAGAAGTGAGATTTCTGCATCATATAGTAATTCTATTTTCAGTTTTCTGAGAACCTTCCATGCTGTTTTCTACAGTGTATTTACCAATTTTTAGTCCTGACGACAGTGCACATGAGTTCCCTTTTCTCCACATCTTCACCAACACTTATTATCTCTCTTTTTTTCTTTTATTGGAATATAGTTGATTCACAATGCTGTGAATATTCTGCTGTAGAACAAACTGAATAATTTATATATATACATACATTCACTTTTTTAGATTATATCCCCATATAGGTCATTGCCGAGTATTGAATAGAGTTTTTGTGCTATACAGTAGGTTCTTATTAGTTATCACACACACACACACACACACACACACACACACACACACATATAGAGTAGTGTGTATGTCAATCTCAGTTTCCCAATTTATCCCTCTCCATCTCTTTGTCTGTTTGATGCTAGCCATTCTGACAAGTGCAGGGTGTTAACGCATTATGGTTTTGATTTGAATTTTCCTGATGCTTAGTGATGTTGAACACCATTTCTTGCACTTGCTAGCCATTTATTTTCAGAATAATGTCTAAGTAGTTCTTATGCCTATTTTTAAATCAAATTTTTTGCTATTAATTTTTTATGAGTTCTTTATAATTTGTGATATTAACCCCTATCAGATATATGGTTTGCAAATATTGCCCACATTCTTTAAATTGCCTTTTAATTCTGTCAATTGCTTCTTTTTCTATGCAGAAGATATTTAGTTTGATTTAGTCCCACTTGCGTTGGTTCCCTGGTAGCTCAGTTGGTAAAGAATCTGTCTGCAATGGAGGAGACCCTGTTTCGGTTCCTGGGTCAAGAAGTTCACATGGAGAAGGGATAGGCTACCCATTCCAGTATTCTTGGGCTTCACAGTTGGCTCAGATGGTAAAGAATCCACCTGCAGTATGGGAGACCTGGGTTCAGTCCCTGGGTTGGGAAGATCACGTGGAGGAGACCATGGCAACCCACTCCAATATTCTCACCTGGAGACTCCCATGGACAGAGGTGCCTGGTGGGCTGTTCATGGGGTTCCAAAGAGTTGGACACGACTAAGAGGCTAAGCTCAGCACAGCACATTCCCACTTACGGATTTTTTAAATTTTGTTGTTTGTGCCTTTGGTGTCATAACAAAAACACATTGCTGAAACCAAGTTAAAGGAGGTTTTTCCCTTATGTTTTCTTTTAAGAGGTTTAAAATTTCAGGTCTTACATTTAGTCTTTAATCCATTTTTTTTAATTCCAAAAATTGAGTGTCCAGTACCATATTTCTGCAAATGATTATCCAGGTTGGCAACGTAATTTATTGAAGAAACTATCTTATCTGCATTGAGTACTCTTAACTCTCTTGCCAAATGTTCAATTCAGTTCAGTTCAGTCGCTCAGTCGTGTTTGACTCTTTGTGACCTCATGAATCACAGCACGCCAGGCCTCCCTGTCCATCACCAACTCCCGGAGTCCACTCAGACTCACGTCCATCGAGTCAGTTATGCCATCCAGCCATCTCATCCTCTGTCGTCCCTTTCTCCTCCTCCTCCCAGTCCCTCCCAGCATCACAGTCTTTTCCAATGAGTCAACTCTTCACATGAGGTGCCCAAAGTACTGGAGTTTCAGCTTCAACATCAGTCCTTCCAAAGAAATCCCAGGGTTGATCTCCTTCAGAATGGACTGGTTGGATCTCCTTGCAGTCCAAGGGACTCTCAAGAGTCTTCTCCAACACCACAGTTCAAAAGCATCAATTCTTCAGTGCTCAGCCTTCTTCACAGTCCAACTCTCACATCCATACATGACCACAGGAAAAACCATAGCCTTGACTAGACGGAGCTTTGTTGGCAAAGTAATGTCTCTGCTTTTGAATATACTATCTAGGTTGGTCATAACTTTTCTTCCAAGGAGTAAGCGTCTTTTAATTTCATGGCTGCAATCACCATCTGCAGTGATTTTGGAGCCCAGAAATATAAAGTCAGAAAATGTTTCCACTGTTTCCCCATCTATTTGCCATGAAGTGATGGGACTGGATGCCATGATCTTCGTTTTCAAAATATTGAGCTTTAAGCCAACTTTTTCACTCTCCTCTTTCACTTTCATCAAGAGACTTTTTAGTGCCTCTTCACTTTCTGCCATAAGGGTGGTGTCATCTGCATATCTGAGGTTATGGATATTTCTTCCGGCAAACTTGATTCCAGCTTGTGTTTCTTCCAGTAAGCATTTCTCATGATGTACTCTGCATAGAAGTTAAATGAGCAGGGTGACAATATACAGCCTTGACATACTCCTTTTCCTATTTGGAACCAGTCTGTTGTTCCATGTCCAGTTCTAACTATTGCTTCCTGACCTACATACAGATTTCTCAAGAGGCAGGTCAGGTGGTCTGGTATTCCCGTCTTTTTCAGAATTTTCCACAGTTTATTGTGATCCACACAGTCAAAGGCTTTGGCATAGTCAATAAAGCAGAAATAGATGTTTTTCTGGAACTCTCTTGCTTTTTCGATGATCCAGTGGATGTTGGCAATTTGATCTCTGGTTCCTCTGCCTTTTCTAAAACCAGCTTGAACATCAGGAAGTTCACTGTTCACATATTGTTGAAGCATGGCTTGGAGAATTTTGAGCATTACTTTACTAGCGTGTGAAATGAGTGCAATTGTGCAGTAGTTTGAGCATTCTTTGGCATTGGCTTTCTTTGGGATTGGAATGAAAACTGACCTTTTCCAGTCCTGTGGCCACTGCTGAGTTTTCCCAATTTCCTGGCATATTGAGTGTAGCACTTTCACAGCATCATCTTTCAGGATTTGAAATAGCTCCACTGGAATTCCATCACCTCCACTAGCTTTGTTCATAGTAATGCTTTCTAAGTCCCACTTGACTTCATATTCTAGGATGTCTGGCTCTAGATGAGTTATCACACCATCGTGATTATCTGGGTCATGAAGACCTTTTTTGTACAATTCTTCTGTGTATTCTTGCCACCTCTTCTTAATATTTTCTGCTTCTGTTAGGTCCATACCATTTCTGTCCTTTATCGAGCCCATCTTTGCATGAAGTGTTCCCTTGGTATCTCTAATTTTCTTGAAGAGATCTCTAGTTTTTCCCATTCTGTTGCTTTCCTCTGTTTCTTTGTATTGATCGCTGAAGAAGGCTTTCTTATCTCTTCTTGCTATTCTTTGGAACTCTGCATTCAGATGCTTGTATCTTTCCTTTTCTCCTTTGCTTTTCACTTCTCTTCTTTTCCCAGCTATTTGTAAGGCCTTCCCAGACAGCCATTTTGCTTTTTTGCATTTCTTTTCCATGGGGATGGGTCTTGATCCCTGTCTCCTGTACAATGTCAAGAACCTCATTCCATAGTTCATCAGGCACTCTATCTATCAGATCTAGTCCCTTAAATCTATTTTTCACTTCCACTGTATAATCATAGGGGATTTGATTTAGGTCATACCTGAATGGTCTAGAGGTTTTCCCTACTTTCTTCAATTCAAGTCTGAATTTGGCAATAAGGAGTTCATGATCTGAGCCACAGTCAGCTCCTGGTCTTGTTTTTGTTTACTGTATAGAGCTTCTCCATCTTTGGCTGCACGGAATATAATCAGTCTGATTTCAGTGTTGACTATCTGATGATGTCCATGTGTAGAGTCTTCTCTTGTGTTGTTGGAAGAGGGTGTTTACTATGACCAGTGCATTTTCTTGGCAAAACTCTATTAGTCTTTGCCCTGCTTCATTCCACATTCCAAGACCAAATTTGCCTGTTACTCCAGGTGTTTCTTGACTTCCTACTTTTGCATTCCAGTCCCCTAGAATGAAAAGGACATCTTTTTTGGGTGTTAGTTCTACAAGGTCTTGTAGGTCTTCATAGAACCGTTCAACTTCAGCTTCTTCAGCGTTACTGGTTGGGGCATAGACTTGGATAACTGTGATATTGAATGGTTAGCCTTGGAAATGAACAGAGATCATTCTGTCGTTTTTGAGATTGCATCCAAGTCCTGCATTTCAGACTCTTTTGTTGACCATGATGGCTACTCCATTTCTTCTGAGGGATTCCTGCCCGAAGTAGTAGATATAATGGTCATCTGAGTTAAATTCACCCATTTCAGTCCATTTTAGTTTGCTCATTCCTAGAATGTTGATGTTCACCCTTGTCATCTCTTGTGTGACCACTTCCAATTTGCCTTGATTCATGGACCTGACATCCAGGTTCGTATGCTATATTGCTCTTTACAGCATCGGACTTTGTTTCTATCGCCAGTCACATCCACAACTGGGTATTGTTTTTGCTTTGGCTCCATCCCTTCATTCTTTCTGGAGTTATTTCTCCACTGATCTCCAGTAGCATATTGGACACCTACTGACCTAGGGAGTTCCTCATTCAGTATCCTATTATTTTGCCTTTTCATACTGTTCATGGGGTTCTCAAGGCAAGAATACTGAAGTGGTTTGCCATTCCCTTCTCCAGTGGACCACATTCTGTCAAACCTCTCAACTATGACCTGCCCATCTTGGGTTGCCCCACGGGCATGGCTTGGTTTCATTGAGTTAAACAAGGCTGTGGTCCTAGTGTGATTAGATTGACTAGCTTTCTGTGAGTATGGTTTCAGTGTGTCTGCCCTCTGATGCCCTCTTGCCACACCTACCATCTTACTTGGGTTTCTCTTACCTTGGGCATGGGGTATCTCTTCATGGCTGCTCCAGCAAAGCACAGCCGCTGCTCCTTACCTTGGACAAAGGGTATCTCCTCACTGCCACCCTTCCTGACCTTCAATGTGGGATAGCTCCTCTAGGCCCTCCTGCGCCTGCACAGCCACTGCTCCTTGGACGTGGGTTGATCTTCCTGGCTGCCATCCCTGGCCTTGTACGCGGGGTGGCTCCTCCAGACCGTTGCCCCTGACCTCGGACGTGGGGTAGCTCCTCCCGGCCACCACCCCTGACCTCAGACACGGGGTGGCTCGTCTCGGCCGTTCCTGTGCCATTGCAGCCTGGCGCTCTAGGCTGCTGCCCCTGACCTCGGACATGGGTTATCACCTCTCCGCCGTGCTGAGTGTGCTGGCTGTCGCAGCCACTTGCTTAGTTAACCATATACGTGAAGGTTTATTTTGGGGCTTCTAATTTATTTCATTGGGATGTGCTGCAGTCCATGGGGTCATAAAGTGTCAGACACGACTGAGTGACTGAACTGAACTGAATGCTGGTAACATTGTTTTGCTTACTGTAGCTTTGTAATATAGTTTAAAGTGTGCTGCCTCCAGCTTTGCTCTTTGTCAGAATTATTTTGTATATTCAGGATCTTTGTGATTCCATATGCATTTTAGGATTCTTTTTTCCTGGTGAAAATTGCCATTGGAATTTTGATAGTGATTGCATTGAATCTATAAATGACCTTGGCACAGACATTTTAAAAATATTAATTCTTCTGATCCATGAAGAGGGGACAGTTTTTCATTTATTTGGGTCTTCTGCAATTTCTTTTATCAAAGTCTGTAGTTTCAATGTGTAGATCTTTTAGCTCTTGAATTAAATTTGTTTCTATGTATTTTATTGGTTTTAATAAATGCTATTGTGAATGGGAATTTTAAAATTTCTTTTTCTGATACTTCTTAATTAGTGTAGAGAAATGCAATTAATTTCTGTATGAAGATTTTATACTCTGCAACTTTACTGAATTCATTCATTGGTTCTAACAGTTTTTTGGGGGAGGTGGAGTCTTTACAATTTTCTATATTTAGTATACTATGTTATTACATAGGTAAATTTATAGACAGTTTTACTTCTTTTTGTTGTTCATTTTTTCCCCTAGTTGCTCTGACTAAGACTTTTAGTATCATGTTGAATGTGAGTGGTGAGAGTGACTCTCTTGTCTCATAACTAATCTTACTGGAAAACTTTTCAGACTTTCAATGTTGACTATGGTATTATCTATGGGCTTGCCGTATTTGATCTGTATTATGTTGAAGTATGTTCCTTCTATACCCAATTTTTTGAGGGTTTTCATCATGAATGGATGTTTTATTTTGTCAAATGCTCTTTCTGCATCTAAAAAAAATCAGAAAATCACATAATTTTTATCTTTCTGTTAATGTACATATCATTTTTATTGATTTATATATGTTGAAACTTCCTTGTATCACCAGCATAAATCTCGCTTGATCTTGGTGTATGATCCTTTTAACATACTGTTAAACTCAGCGTGCTAATAGGTGGTTGAGAAATTCTACATCTATTTTCATCAGGGATATTGGCCTATAGTTTGCTCTTCCTGTAGTGTCCTCATATTGCTTTGTTATGAGGGTAATGCTAGCCTTGTAAAATGAGTTTGGAGATATTTCTTCTTAAACGCTTTTTGGAAGAATTTAAGAACTATTGGCATTAATTCTTCTTTGAACATTTGATCCAAATCACTGGTGAAACTAATCTCATCCTGCACTTTTCTTTGTTGAGATGTTTTGCATTATTGATTCAATCCCCTCATTTTTAATTGGCCTGCACATATAAATGTATATATTTATTTCTTCATGATTCAGTCTTGATAGGCTTTTTTTTTTTAGGAATTTATTCATTTCTTCTAAATTACTCAACATTCTAGTGTTCATAACGGTAACTTATGAGCCTTTATATTTATTTCTGTAGTTTGCATTGTAATATCTTCTTTCTTATTTCTGATTAACTTGAGTCTTTTGTCTTTTCTTTCCTTCATTTAGTCAATTTTATTCACCTTTTACCTTTTTAAAAAACTGGTCTTAGTTTTTTGATCTTTCTATTTTATTTATTTTTTGATTCTTATCTATTTCAGCTCTAATCTTTATTCCCTTCTTTCTTCTAACTTTGGTTTCCAATTGCTCTTCTGTTCACAATACTGGAGATGTAAAGTTAAGTTGCTTGCTTGAGAACTTTATTTTTTTTTCTTATTGCAGACATTTATCACAAGTTTCTGCTTTAGAACTGTTTTTGCTTTGTCCTATAAGTTTTAATATGTTGTATTTCAATTTTCACTTTTTTGTGATTTTGAAAACTTTTCTTTTTAGATTTTTAAAAAAATTCGTTAATTACTTCACACATTTGTGAATTTTCAGGTGTTCCTCCTGTTACTGGTTTTTAGTTTTAAACTACTGTGGTCAGAAAAGATATATGGTGTGATCTCAGTCTTCTTATATTTACTAGGATTTGTTTTGTGACTTGTCATATGATCTATCCTGGAGAATGTTCCAAGTTCACTGAGGAATAATGTGTATTCTTCTGTTGTTGGATGGAATGTTCTGTATGTGTCTGTTAGGTTCAGTTCATCTAAAGTATAGTACAAGTTTAAAGTTTCTTAATTGATTTACTGTCTGGATAATCTATATATAGCTGAAAGTGGAGCACTAAAGTCCTCTACTATTACTGTATTGTACTGTTTTCTATTTATCCCTTCAGATATGTTAGTATTTCCTTAATTGTTTTAAAATTTCTGATGTTGGATATGTTGTTGATGAATTTACCCTTGATCATCGTATAATAATCTTAGTCTCCTGTTACAAATTTGAGTTAAAGTCTATTTCATCCATTGGGTCTATAGATACCCCTGTTCTCTTCTGGTTTATACTTGTATGAAGTATCTTTTTCCATCCCCTCACCTTGCACTTTTATGTGTCTTTAAAGTTGAAGTCTCTTATAAACAGCGTATAGCTAGCTATGTCTTGTTGTTAATGTTGTTGCCGTTCATTTGTTTTTTTTTTTTTTTCCATTCAGCCATTCTGATTTTTCATTAGAAAATTCAAGTCATCTAAATTTACAATAAATATTGGTAGGTAAGGACTTATCAAAGTCATTTAATAGTCTCTGGATATGTTACAGTTCCCTTGTCCTTTTTTCCTCTCTTGCTGTTTTTCTTCATGAAGTGTTGACATTTCATAAGCCATGCTTTGATTTCATTAGTCAAAGTATGGTTTGATTCCTTCCCTTTATTTTTGTATATCTACTGCAGGTTTTTGTTTTATGATTACCATAAGGCTTGTACAGAGCTTCTTTATAACCATTTTGCTCTTTTTAATGATTTCTTTTTTTTAATATTTCTCATTTTTTTTACTGTATTGTTTTCATGATTTCTCTGAATTGTCTGTGTTTTCTTGTAGCTCATCCAGCTTCTTTAAAACAGCTATTTAGAATTCTTTACCAGGTATACCACTTATCTCCATGTTTTTTGAATGATTAGTGTCATCCCATAGTGGTATTTATGTTTTCTAGATTTTCAATGTTGATTCAAATTTTGTATGGTGGTCATCACATTTCAAATATCAGTCATCTCTTCCAGTCTTTACTAATTGACTTTGGGGGAGAAATACTTTCCATAAGCCTTACTAGGGATTCTGAAACTTTCTCAGGCCTTATACCATGTGCTTGCCCCATGCATCTTGCTCCCTCCTGTGGCAGAATTCTTAAGCTTGTATGGCTTTTCTTCATCCTGGCAATGTACCTGGATGGGTCCTGACAGCCTCTCTTTTGTGTTTCTAAGTGTGGGCTAATGTTGAAATGTGGTCTTTCCTTGACCTGCAGAAGCAGACTGACTTTCTATGCATGTTCACTATTTGCCTGCTAAAGGTCACTCTCATCACCACTGGGAGCCACAGGAAGCCAGCTACAGGTTGGGATGTGAGGGTGTGGACGAGTTATGCAGAGCACTGAAAGTGCCCATGGGACAGTAAACATATCTACATGCCAGGCATCCCAAGTGACTCATGGATGGACTTCCTGATTGAATCTGCAATGCAATTAGTGGATCCTTTTCCCTTTAATATCCTCTGAGAATCCTATTTGCCACTCTCCCAGCTTCCTTCCGCTCCCCAGTCATGCAGCACATTACTTGGTACTCTGAATGAGGTGAGAGAGAAATAAGCCTCTTTGGAAACCTCCCACACAGCTGAGGAAGCTAGACACTCACTCATACTTTCTCACTTTCCCTCTCAAGAGAAATCATGAACCAAGAGGGCTTCTTGGCACTGAGCTGTGCTGTCCAGTGAGAGGCACAATATGGGTAAAGCAAAGATGTGTCTCTCACCCTCTTGCATGTGTCCAAACTCATCTTTATTTCCTTCAACATTGTGCTAGACACTTGTCTCAAAAAATCTAAATTTCCACTACTGCTCTAACATCTGTCATGGTTGTTTTAGACAATGTTTCTCTGGGGCTTCCAGACTGTGGCCAAGAGAGGTCAGAGCTGATTTACAGTCCACTGCTGGGGCCATAGTCAAAACAATTATTCAGTGCATGGATGGGAATGAGTCTTTCTGGATCCATTGACATTTGACGCTGGATTTCACAGCTTCCATAAAGGTGTCTTTGTCCATGGATAGATGCCAAATTATTGTTGTTGAGAGGGAAATATAAGCAAGGGTATCTTTTATTTAGCCACATTTTTATATCATCTGATATTTTTAAGTCATTACTAATAACTCAGTCTATCACTAGATGCTCTTAATAAGTTAGTCATGCTAAAATGACTGGAGTTCATATATACTAAAAACAGTAATTTTTATCCTTTTCCAGATTAGCAAACTATATAAAATTTATAACAAATTATACTATCAAAAATTGAAATGCTCATTAATTATTGATAATTAATTATATTTGTATATACAATTACATTATAATTGATAACTGTGATACAGACACTACATTTCTTTTGGAAAAATATATCAAGGACTCCAGAGTTCTTTCAATTTTAAGAAAAAGAAAACCAGTCCCAACTGACATAAGAAAAAAAAGAGGAGGTATTACTAAGGTCATCATACTTCTCATCATGTCTGTGTTGGACTATTGATTAGGCTGACTTCTTATGGGTCTCATTGCTTTGATGTGCTGTTTTTCCTGTAGTGTCACACACAGATTTATTGTGAGAATATATCACTTGTTTGATGTAGGTTTCATGGCCATTCTTGAAGCATCACTTTGGCTAGGAATGATGATATGATAGAACAGATAAACCTAGGTCATAAGTCAATATTTGTATCTGAATGATGGGACCGTTCTTCCATTCTTTCTCCCTTCAGAAATTTACTTAACACTTATTTATTGTACAGTAGCAATGTGTCAGGTACTGTCCTGGGTGCTCAAACATGGCATTGAACAAAATCTTTATTGTCAAGTAACTCAAATGTTATGAGTAAGGAGAAAATAAACTGCCGGGCTTCAGCCCCGGTGGATCCAGGGTAATTCAAACGTGGGGATGGAATCGGCGTCCTAGGAAAAAACTTATCTAATTACAGATACAGAGAGAGATTAGAAATGGATAGTGTAGTAGGAAATATTAGTGGAGAAAAAGAGGCTGAATAACTTGGTTTATGTGGGATACCAATAAAATTCCAAGACAAGGAATTTGCACCATCTATGTTGGGCCACCAGCACCACTTGAATATCAGAAGGTGCCTCTCCTTGGGCTCCTTCTTGCATGGAACTTAAAAGCCGGGGCAAGTAAGTAGACGTGCTGAGCACCCACGCTCCAGATGGGAATTCAGCCAGAAAAACGGGGAGCAAGAAAGAAACGACATGGGGGAATCAGTCTTTCCAGAAACTGATCCGATTTCTTTATTTTTTAGGTTTGCTTATATACCTATTGTTATACATAGGGATGAATACAGAGTCACGTGGGGGTCAGCAGTCCTGACCTTTATCAAAATCAGGTGCTTCACATAAATGTATAAAAAAAGGTCTTAGGGGTTTTATATCATATTCTGGCCATAAGGCCTGCTGACATTTTATGATCCTTTCTTTCTGATAACCAAAAAACTTATTTTTTCCAAGGGTGTTTTTTCTTAAACCAGGCGCCACCCTCTGAAGGTAGCAGATAAAGTTGCATTCCTATAGGGTGAGGGTGTAGTGGGTTACAACTAAGAAAGGAATTTATTTAACCTAAGGTTAACATGATTAATCCTAAAGGTTAATACTTATTTCTCCTATATGCTAGTTATATTCATTATAAGGGCAGGGAATATGGAAATTTAGCAGCAAACATCAGCCCAACAAATGAAAACCCTTCACCATTGTTCCCCTTAAGATTTATTTAGTCTTAAGGTAGTGATAAAGTTACATTTTTGCATAGTAAGGACATAGTGATTTATAACAAAGTACAGTGATCTATAACAAAAGAGAAAATTCATTAACTCAAAAGGTCTAGTATTGCTAATATTAATATATTCCCAGGTGCCTAAGGATATGGAGGCCTGGCGGCAATCATTGACTCAACAATGAGAAAAGCCCTATGCTAATTAAGACTTTCAAAATACTCCAAACTCTCTGTGCTGTTTATGGTTGAGAGGTTGTCACACAAGGTAGTCTGTCAGCAGAGAGGTTTGACCTGAGACACCCTTGTCACACCCAGGGCAGGGAATTAGCAGCAATTATTGGCACAACAAATGAAAAACCCTTCACCAATATAATTCCTAACCAATCCACTATACTAATAATTTCTAACTTCCCAAAACGAATCTGCCTTTAGTAAGTCCAAAACATCTTGTGCCTTTAATGGCTGGGAGGCTGCAAACAATCACATGTGGCCAGAGGAAGCTGTACAGGCAGGCTAGATAACCTTCAGAGGAGTTTGTAAGTTGAAACACTCTTGTCATGCCCAGGAATTTTTATTGACTTGGAGCTGTAAGTTAACTCCTTCTCCAAGAGAACCGGTGGGGAACAGCCCCCCATAAAGTCAGAGGTGTAGGTGAGAGCATGAAACAGTAAAGTACATAGACTCTGGTTTTAGGGGTAGATGCTCGGAAACAGGGGGTTTCCTGAGGCTCGATCCGCCTTTGCATATGCCAAAGCCTCCTTCCTCATGACCTTTGCCATGGGCAGAGTTCCTCACCCTGGCTCCTAGCAATAAACAAACAGAAATATAACATGCTGGTTGGTAAAAAGTGCTCTGGAGAAAATTAGAGTTGCTAATGGGATATAGAAGGTTTTATTTATTTGTTTTAAAGAGACTAATTTAGTACTCCCTGAAAAGAAGACAGTTAAGTGAATAAATTATGTGAAGAAGTAAGCCATGTGTCAAGGGGAGGTGAGTGTTCCGTGAAGATAATAAATACATGCAAAGACCCTGAGATGAGTGTGTACTCGGCAAGTTTGAGGACTATAAGAAAAGGCCAGTGTGACTTGGAGTAGAGTAAGTGGATTATGACCAACCCAGATAGCATATTCAAAGCAGAGACATTACTTTGCCAACTAATGTCCATCTAGTCAAGGCTGTGGTTTTTCCTGTGGTCATGTATGGATGTGAGAGTTGGACTGTGAAGAAAGCTGAGCGCCGAAGAATTGATGCTTTTGAACTGTGGTGTTGGAGAAACCTCTTGAGAGTCCCTTGGACTGCAAGGAGATCCAACCAGTCCATTTTGAAGGAGATCAGCCCTGGGATTTCTTTGGAAGGAATGATGCTAAAGCTGAAGCTCCAGTACTTTGGCCACCTCATGCAAAGAGGTGACTGATTGGAAAAGACTCTGATGCTGGGAGGGATTGGGGACAGGAGGAAAAGGGGACGACAGAGGATGAGAAGGCTGGATGGCATCACTGATTCGATGGTCATGAATCTGAGTGAACTCCAGGAGTTGGTGATGGACAGGGAGGCCTGGCATGCTGCAGTTCATGGGGTCGCAAAGAGTCGGACACAACTGAGTGACTGAACTGAACTGAAGTGAATTAAAGAGAATATGAGGTTAGAGAGGTACTGGGGCAAGGTTTTATAAGTCCTATAGATATTTTGCTATGACAAGTGCATTTTCTTGGCAAAACTCTATTAGTCTTTGCCCTGCTTCATTCTGCATTCCAAGGCCAAATTTACCTGTTACTCCGGGTGTTTCTTGACTTCCTACCTTTGCTTTCCAGTCCCCTATAATGACAAGGACATCTTTTTTGGGTGTTAGTTCTAAAAGGTCTTGTAGGTCTTCATAAAACCATTCAACTTCAGTTTCTTCAGTGTTACTGGTTGGGGCATAGACTTGGATAACTGTGATATTGAATGGTTTGACTTGGACATGAACAAAGATCATTCTGTCGTTTTTGAGACTGCATCCAAGTACTGCATTTTGGACTCTTTTGTTGACCATGGTGACTACTCCATTTCTTCTGAGGGATTCCTGCCTGCAGTAGTAGATATAATGGTCATCTGAGTTAAATTCACCCATTCCAGTCCCTTTTAGTTCGCTGATTCCTAGAATGTCGACGTTCACCCTTGCCATCTCTTGTTTGACCACTTTCAATTTGCTTGATTCATAGACCTGACATTCCAGGTTCCTATGCAATATTGCTCTTTACAGCATCAGACTTTGTTTCTATCACCAGTCACATCCACATCTGGGTATTGTTTTTGCTTTGGCTCCATCCCTTCATTCTTTCTGGAGTTATTTCTCCACTGATCTCCAGTAGCATACTGGGCACCTAATGACCTAGGGAGTTCCTCTTTTGGTATCCTATCATTTTGCCTTTTCATACTGTTCATGGGGTTCTCAAGGCAAGAATACTGAAGTGGCTTGCCATTCCCTTCTCCAAGGACCACATTCTGTCAGATGTCTCCACCATGATCCATCCGTTTTGGGTTGCCCCACAGGCATGGCTTGGTAACATTGAGTTAAACAAGGCTGTGGTCCTAGTGTGATTAGATTGACTAGTTTTCTATGAGTATGGTTTGAGTGTGTGCCCTCTGATACCCTCTTGCAAAACCTACCGTCTTACTTGGGTTTCTCTTACCTTGGGCATGGGGTATCTCTTCATGGCTGCTCCAGCAAAGCACAGCCACTGCCCCTTAACTTGGACGAGTGGTATCTTCTCACCACTGCCCTTCCTGACCTTCAACGTGGACATCACCAGATGGTCAACACCTAAATGAGATTCATTATATTCTGTGCAGCCAAAGATGGAGAAGCTCTATACAGTCAACAAAAATAAGACCAGGAGCTGACTGTGGCTCAGATCATGAACTCCTTATTACCAAATTCAGACTCAGATTGAAGAAAATAGGGAAAACCACTGGACCATTCAGGTATGACTTAAATCAAATCCCTTATGATTATACAGTGAAAGTGAGAAATAGATTTAAGGGCCTAGATCTGATAGATAGAGTGCCTGATGAACTATGGAATGAGGTTCATAACATGGTACAGGAGACAGTGATCAAGACCATCCCCATGGAAAAGAAATGCAAAAAAGCAAAATGGCTGTCTGGGGAGGACTTACAAATAGCTGGTGAAAAGAAGAGAGGCAAAAAGCAAAGGAGAAAAGGAAAGATACAAGCATCTGAGTGCAGAGTTCCAAAGAATAGCAAGAAGAGATAAGAAAGCCTTCTTCAGCGATCAATACAAAGAAACAGAGGAAAACAACAGAATGGGAAAGACTGGAGATCTCTTCAAGAAAATTAGATATGCCATGGGAACATTTCATGCAAAGATGGGCTGGATAAAGGACAGAAATGGAATGGACCTAACAGAAGAAGAAGATATTAAGAGGAGGTGGAAGAATACACGAAAGACCTGTACAAAAAAGATCTTCCCTACCTGGATAATCACAATGGTGTGATCACTCATCTAGAGCCAGACATCCTGGAATGTGAAGTCAAGTGGGCCTTAGAAAGCATCACTACAAACAAAGGTAGTGGAGGTGATGGAATTTCAGTGGAGCTCTTTCAAATCCTAAAGGATGATGCTGTGAAAGTGCTGCAATCAATATGCCAGCAAACTTGGAAAACTCAGCAGTGGCCACTGGACTGGGAAAGGTTAGTTTTCATTCCAATTCCAAGGAAAGGCAATGCCAAAGAATGCTCAGACTATCACACAATTGCACTCATCTCACATGCTAGTAAAGTAATGCTCAAAATTCTCCAAGCCAGGCTTCAGTAATACATAAACCATGAACTCCCTGATGTTCAAGCTGGTTTTAGAAAAGGCAGAGGAACCAGAGATCAAATTGCCAACATCCACTGGGTCATTGAAAAAGCAAGAGAGTTCCAGAAAAACATCTATTTCTGCTTTATTGACTATGCCAAAGTCTTTGACTGTGTGGATCACAATAAACTGTGGAAAATTCTTCAAGAGATGGGAATACCAGACCACCTGACCTGCCTCTTAAGAAATCTGTATGCAGGCCAGGAAGCAACAGTTAGAACTGGACATGGAACAACAGCCTGGTTCCAAATAGGAAAAGGAGTACGTCAAGGCTGTTTATTGTCACCCTGCTTATTTAACTTCTACGCAGTACATCATGAGAAACGCTGGATTGGAAGAAGCACAAGCTAGAATCAAGATTGCTGGGAGAAATATCAAGAACCTCAGATATGTAGATGACACCACCCTTATGGCAGAAAGTGAAAAGGAACTAAAAAGCCTCTTGTTGAAAGTGAAAGAGGAGAGTGAAAAAGTTGGCTTTAAGCTCAACATTCAGAAAACAAAGATCATGGCATCCGGCCTCATCACTTCATGGGAAATAGATGGGGAAACAGTGGAAACAGTGTCAGACTTTATTTTTGGGGGCTCCAAAGTCACTGCAGATGGTGATTGCAGCCATGAAATTAAAAGACGCTTACTCCTTGGTAGAATAGTTATGACCAACCTAGACAGTATATTCAAAAGCAGAGACATTACTTTGCCAACTAAGGTCCGTCTAGTCAAGGCTATGGTTTTTCCTGTGGTCATGTATGGATGTGAGAGTTGGACTGTGAAGAAGGCTGAGCGCCAAAGAATTGATGCTTTTGAACTGTGGTGTTGGAGAAGCCTCTTGTGAGTCCCTTGAAATGCAAGGAGATCCAACCAGTCCATTCTGAAGGAGATCAATCCTGGGATTTTTTTGGAAGGAATGATGTTAAAGTGAAGCTCCAGTACTTTGGCCACCTCATATGAAGAGCTGACTCATTGGAAAAGACTCTGATGCTGGGAGTGATTGGAGACAGGAGAAGAAGGGGACGGCAGAGGATGAGATGGCTAGATGGCATCACGGAATCGATGGATGTGAGTCTGAGTGAACTCCGGGAGTTGGTGATGGACAGGGAAGTCTGGCTTGCTGCGATTCATGGGGTCACAAAGAGTCAGACACAACTGAGCGACTGAAGTGAACTGAACTGAGATATTTTTAAGGGTTTAAAATTTCATTCTCAGTGAATTGAGTCACCTGGGGTAGGAGATGTTAAAGATTAAAGTTTAGACTGAAAATTGTGTAATAGTGGTATCCCAGAAGATAATTTAATACTAGAAGAGAACGAATAAATGTTGGGAAGGAAAAAACAAACCATAAAACTCACAACTTTTGATCCACTAATACATGTGAACTTATTCTTAAACACATGTGATGTGAGAACCAATACAATTTTGTAAAGTAGTTAGCCTCCAATTGAAATAAATGAATTAAAAAAAAACTATGGTAATTGCTGTTTAATTTAAGAGCCATCAAAATTTGGCACGTTCTCAAAGGATTAGTTACATTAGTTATGCAGTCTATACATACTTTTCCTATTTGTTGGAATTTAAGTGGTTTTCTGAAATTTTCAGATATCTGTCATAGTTGTTGTTTAAGTTTACAAGGCCACACCCCAGAATTGAATAATTTTTTAAAAGTCTGAAGTTTGGACTTTTCTAAATATAATTGTTTCCTCTTAATAATGATTTCCCATCTCCCTTTGGAACTATTTCCTCCATTTCATATAGTTTCCATAGGGACCTCAATCAAGGCTCTGTACCCTAATCTTCCATCTCTTTTAGCTCTGCCACTATTGCGGTGTTTTATTTAGACTGGGCCACACAGAGAACTATAGCTGTATAGCAGACTTTTGGACTCAGAGGGAGAGGGAGAGGGTGGGATGATTTGGGAGAATGGCATTGAAACATGTATACTATCATGTAAGAATCGAATCACCAGTCTATGTCCGAGGCAGGATACAGCATGCTTGGGGATGGTGCACGGGGATGACCCAGAGGGATGTTGTGCGGAGGGAGGTGGGAGGGGGTTTCATGTTTGGAATCGCATGTACACCCATGGTGGATTCATGTCAATGTATGGCAAAACCAATACAGTATTATACAGTAAAATAAAGTAAAAATAAACAGTTTAAAAAAAAGAAATGTATATTACCATATGTGAAATAGATGACCAGTGCAAGTCTGATGCATGAAGCAAAGCACTCAAAACCAGTGCTCTGGGACAACTCAGGGGGATGGGGTAGAGAGGGAGGTAGAAGGGTAGTTCAGAATGATGAGACCCATGTGCACCAGTAGTTGATTCATGTCAATGTATGGCAAGAACCACCACAATATTGTAAAGAAATCATTCTCCAATTGAAATAAATTAATTAAAAATAAGTAAAATGTGATAATTTTAGAAAAAATATTATTTAAAAAAATAAATAAAATAAAAGATAAGAATAAATCCAAGGGAGATTTTCTCTCTTCAAATTTCTGTTGGAGATAAAAAACATAACTTTTGGATTTTAAGTTTATGGAATATTGTCTTGGAATCATTATAATGCAGAAATTTAGTCTATCTGACAGGGAAGCAGATAAGTAGGCCAGCACAGAAAAGATGCAATGCTGAGAAGCTATGAGTGAGGCAAAGAATGAGCACAGCGTGATTATATCATCACTGCTCAGGATTCAACTAATGCTGAAGATAATCATCCTTTCAGCTCCTAGTTGAGGTAACACTTTTCCTTTTATATGGTTTTACAAGTTTGAGTGGATTTCTTACTTTCAATGAAGAAAGTCTTGACTAAGATAAGCCACCAGAAAGCAAACTAAAGAATTTATTGTAGGTAGTTTCCAAAATTTAAAAGGAGTATATTAGTTTTCAAGGGCTTCCCTAGTAGCTCAGTTGGTAAAGAATCTGCCTGCAAAGCGGGAGACTGGGTTCAGTCCTTGGGTTGGGAAGATGCCCTGGAAGAGGGTATGGCAATCCACTCCAGTATTCTTGCCTGGAGACTCCCCATGGACAGAGAAGCCTGGGGGGCTACAGTCCATGGGGTCGCAGTCAGACATGACTCAACGACTTTCACTTATATTAGTTATCACTGAGAGAAGATGCCAAAGAGTACAAGTGTATTTCTCAGCTAGTGCTCATGTTTCTAATTATTTGGAAATAGCCAAAATTATAGCCAGATACACGCTGGAAACATTAATAAGCAGGACCCAACAGCATCTGAGGGGTTGGAACAAAACTCTTTGGGGATATGAAATGGGATTGAGAGATCATTTCCTTACAGTGCAAACTATCAGGTCCTGATGATGGCTTGGAAGAGGGATAGGCAATAGTGACAACTTGGAGGTGAAGGTGACAACTGAGCTATCAAGAACGGGATAAGACATTTACTACATCTTCTTTATCCATTTTCTGCCAATGGACATTTAGGTTCTTCCATGTCTTGACTATTGAAAATAGTGCTTCAGAGAGTCGAAAGAAAAGTGGCTATACGTACACACGTGTGTGTGTGTGTGTGCGATTTAAGTTGCTACACACTTGAAACTAATACAACATTATAAATCAACTATACTCCAATAAAAAGTTTTAAAAAAGAATGGGATAGGATGAATCATGAGTATCTTATCAAGATTTTTTAAGACTTTAACAAGGAGAAGAAAAGTGGCCCATTCTCTTTTCAATGGTAGTTTTTTGATGCTGATCAGAAACATTAGGAAATAATAATTAAGAGAAAAATGGGGAATAGGGTGATTGGAGAGAAAATGAGGGAGAAAGGGATCTAAAGGAGGAAATAAGATTTAAAAGGGAGAATGTGCAATACAGGGGAAATACAAGATGATATGTATTTTAAAAGGTGTAATGAAACAGCTAAACTAAGAGAAATTGTGGATTGAAGGAGAAGACAGATAATGGGAATAAAAGTTTTGATAAAGTCAGTTTTACACATTTTTTAAAAAGTGCTTTAACTCTAAATATTTGGGGAACTCAAAACTATTCTCTCTTCTTATCTTCCATCTAGGTCTAATTATGGCTTGTCCTACACTATAAGTTTAAAAAAAATTTCAGATAAACATTTTTTAAATGAATTTTCTCTTTGCTTCAAACCTTGTCTCATAAATTTTTAAAAAATCCATGCATATTTCTAAAATTCACTATAAAAAGTTGTTTGGCAGTCCTGTTCATTAAAGCGTTTACTTAATAAATTCATTTTTTACAATTATTTTTTCAACTCTGACTTTTACTAAAAACATTTTGATCATTTTATGTTAAAATTATTTTTAAAAAATCTTCTTTAGCTGTATATTCTTAGGATATTTAAAGAATACTTAAAGAAGTTCTGATTTTTTTATTATAGGAACTTAAATTTTGAAATCCTAGGATGCCAATTTTTGTAGGTGCAGAACATACAGCTGTCAATATTCAACTGCCTCAAACATACCTTGTAATGATTTCTAGCAGATAGATAAATGCTATTTATACAGGAAGGGATAGCAAATTTTAAATTCTGCACACTTTTTCTGTTTATCTGTGTATCCCAGTTGCCCATACAAAAGATTTCTCAGTATTTTTCCTTAATGACTAAATTTATTCCAAAATTTCATTTTATACTTATGGAAATTGAGGCCCAGGAAATAGAATAATTAGTCCAATATAACACTCCTTTAGGGAAAAAGTAATAATACGATTTAAAATTTTTTGACTCTTCATCTAATTCTATTACAGTTCCTTCTCTCTATCTTGGTTAAGAAGGGAAAATAATGTAAAAGTATCAAAATTTCTGTTTCTTTAACACCAAAATATGTATTTTAATCATGAAAAATTCCGAGACCATTTTGATTTTTCAAATGTTCAAAGTTTTCAAATGTTAATTAAATAGATTATGCATTGAAGAAAACCAGGATTAAGTGTTTAATAACCTCTTATGATCTATTCCGATTAGTTAGCAATGAACACAGTCTCAAAGGGCTAGATAATTAAATTTTATAGAGAATCCTATTTATCATTACTTAACACTTGTCACAGTGTTAGTACTTTACTCAAAGATCTTTAATTGTCTTTGTTATTCTAATAAGGTTTTAAGACTGAAATGGATACTTTGCATTGTTTACTTTTTTCCCCACCAGTTTTTAGTAACTTGAAAAAAAAAAAAAAGTCTTCATTGTCCCTCCTAAGCATTTGAAATCACTACAATGGCCTCTATGCTGGAAAAAAAATTCCCGTCTACACTTACATAAGTGTTGTTTTAGTCCCTAAGTTATGTTCCACTCTTTTGCAACCTCATAGACTGGAGCCCACCAGGCTCCTAGTCTATGGGATTTCCCAGGCAAGAATACTGGAGTGGGATTCCACTGGAATCCCTGGAAGAAGATCCCTTCTCCAAGGGATCTTCCTGACCTCAAGAATCGAACCCAGGTCTCTGGCATTGACAGGTGGATTCTTTACCACAGAGCCCCCAAGGAAGCCTAGATAAATGTTACTACTCCAAAAAAATAAAATTTAAAATGTGCATGTCGTTTTCATGACTGTTTGTCAGTCATCCGAAGCTCCTATTAGTCTTGGTGACTGAGACTGTCATTCTTAACACAGTGTTGGTGTGTTGAAGCATGAAACTTTATACAACAATGGAGCTGAAATTGGAAACAAGTGATGGCGGAAGCTTGCAGATTAGCTTGAATTAATGTGTTGCTTAAGCCGGATGCAGAAACACCAATTCCAAGAATTTCATAAGTGGGAGTAAAGGAAAATACATATGAAAATAAATATAAACTGCTATAAATCAGAACCTGCAAAGCAAGAAGCATAACATGGAAATAGAATCTGATTGGGTTGGCAAGTTTACCATCTCCTCAGTGTTAAATAACACTCTCAGCTTGTGACCCAATCCAACTCTGTGTCAGACTTTAACTTGACCTTTCAAGAGACTGACTGGTTATGATTTATTCTGCAATCATAGGCGTGAGAGTATAGAAGAAGTATAGGTGTATAGAAGGACTTCCCAAGAGAATCTAGTTCATTTCTCAGTTTCCTGGCAAAATTGTATTCAAGCAAACCCAAGTACAGGAGACACCTGTCTTATTTATTTATTTTTTTTTAAGGAATTTTATTCTGTTTCCTCAAATCCTTACATTCTGGAGACTGAGTCTCATTTCCAATAAAATTCCCATGTCCTTTTATTCAGGGGTGATTATAGTCTTCTTTTCTTTTTCTTTTTTTGGTTGTTGGTTGAAATTAAGAACATCTGATTCCTGTGATATTTTTACAGTACTTTCCCAAAGACTTAAATAGTAGTGGCTTTCAGGTCTTTTCTGATCATACAGCAAATGAGATGATCAATACACAACAGATATATTAGTTTTGTGTTATATCTGTAGAAAATTACTGCAAACATATGGTTTAAAACACAAATTTACTATCTTCGTTCTCTAAGTGAGAAATTTATCATGGGTCTCACTATGCTACAATTATTGTGTCATTGCAGCTGTGTTCTTTTTTGGAGACTCCAATTGTGAATCCATTTCCTTGGCTTTCTCAGCTTCTGAAGATCATTCACATTCCTTGGGTTATGCCCCACTTCCTCTCTCTTCAGAGCTGGTAGAAGTGGTTGAGTCTTTCTCACATCAGAACACTTTGACACTGACTCTTCTTCCATCCATTTCTACAGTTGAGGGTCGTTGTGAATACCTTTGGACCATCCAGAAAATCCAGGATAATCTTTCCTATTTTAAGGTCAATGGATTACCAACCTTAATTCCACGAGCAATCATAATTTCCCTTTGCCATGTAACATAATATACTCATAATTTCTAAGGTCTAGGAGATGGCGATCCACTCCAGTGTTCTTGCCTGGAGAACCCCAGGGACGGCGGGCCCTGGTGGGCTGCCATCTATGGGGTCGCACAGAGTCGAACACGACTGAAGCGACTTAGCAGCAGCAGCAGCAGGATGTGGGCAATTTGTGAGAGGCGTATTCTGCCTTCCTAACACACGACTGAAAAATGTGTGTTCCTCTTTTCTATCCTGGGTCTTCCCTGGTGGCTCAGGCAGTAAAGAACCCACCAGCAATGCAGGAGATTCAAGCTCAATCCCTAGGTCAAAAAGATCCCCTGGAGAAGGAAATGGCAACTTTTGCCTGGAGAGTCCCATGGACAGTCGAGTCTGGTGGGGTATAGTCCATGGGGTTGCAAAAAAGTCAGACACCACTTAGTGACTGAACCACCACCACCACTTCCCTGTTCTACACGTAAACACACACACTCAGGCATTTGAGGAAAATAAGATAAAACAAGGTAATAACAGTCCCTGCTTTTATGTAGTCAATTTCAGAATGTCATTATTCCCACCTAGCAAGATTTGATGAAGGGTAAAGATAAAAGGTCAAGAGTTAAAGATGATGCGAATGCAGATAAAATGTCAATTAGAGTTTCTCAGTTATATCATTACCTCAGAACTTTTCAACAAATAGGTTTTTAACAAGACATTAAGAGAGTCAACCAAAAATATTTTCTTCTTCAGACAAAATAACTCAAAGTAATAACAAGTTTGGTATTTAAAATTCTTCTCCTATGGCTTTTGCAATTTGCCAAATTCCCTAAAGTTATCATAAGTGTAAATGCTCACAAATGAAGAAAAATTCTATAAAAAACTCTTCTTTGAGAAATGTGTCATTCTCAGGAAAGGAAAATTTATTTTTCAAAATTTGCTATTTTAAAAAGTACTAAAAAGTGACTTGAACATAAAAAATCAAATTCTGCAAAAATTCCCAAGGATTGCTGGCATGGAATGGGTTTCCTTTGGCTGTATTTGTTACTTCCTGCCCTCCAGAAATAAGACACACAAACATTGCCCTCAGGGTTTTTATTCAAATCCCTTTGCCAACTATAAAACCCTGTAAATCAGAGATGCTGGCTGCTATAGAATATTGACATAGTAAAGTATACTGCTCACAAATGCTCTGTTTAAATGAGAAGGAGATTTTCACTAAGAGAAAGATAGCTGCCAACCTAATATTTGTAGAAATAACCCTCGGGCACCATCTTTATAACCCTCCAAATTGTTGCAGCAAGGTACAACTCCTATATTTGGCTAACTTTAGTCATGTTGTTCACTTTCATTATTTAATTTTATCTCAGCTTCTGACAAGCTTTGGAAAATTAAATTTAATACCATATCAAAACACAAATACTTTTACATTAGATTCTACATGGAAATATCATGAAACAAAAAGTTCTATGTAAAGTCGTATTTGTTACTACATGCTAAGTGGTGCTGAAATCTTGTGACTCCAAATTACAGAGATATATTTCTAGCTCATGTTAAGTCCCCTGTGCATCCAAGTAACTCTCTTCAGGCAACTGTTCTCCAAATAGCGATCTGCTGATCCATGACCCTTCAAATGGTTTTTCTAGCATTAGAACATTTTTTTTTTTCCATGACTGTTATAGACAAGAAAAAGAATACTGGGGAATTCATATCAACAATTAAATGCTTTAATCTGGAAGTGACCCATGGTCACAACTCCTCAACCAAAATCAGTTGCACAGTGATACCTAGTGCAAAGATGTGTGTGTGTGCTCAGTGTTGTCCAGCTTTTTGTGATCCCATGGACCCTAGACTCCTCTGTCCATGGAAATTTCCAGGCAAGAATATTGGAGCAGTTGCCATTTCCTACTCCAAGGGTTCTTCCTGACCCAGGATTGAACCCACATCTCTTTTGTCTCCTACATTGGCACGTGGATTCCTTACCACTGTGCCACTTTGGAAAGCCCATTGCAAAGATAACGAAAACTAATCCTTTCAGAAATCAAAAAAGAGAGGAGAAACTCATATGTGTGAATACTCAGTCTCTCTACCACAGCTGTCAAAAGACAAATAAAAATAACTCATCTCTGTTTTAGTTCCTTTAAATGTCATCTTTTTTTGTTTGTTTGTTTTTTCACATAGAATAGTTATATTGAAGACAAACTTCCAGTAATCCCATTGAAAAGAATCCTTTGCCTCAAATGTCATAAACCACTCTTAGGTGCTTTGCAGAAGCATAGCTCAATGTCATTTACAACCAATAAAACATGCTTTTGATTTAGTGAGACAAAATTGCTATTCAATTCCCATTTAATCTGGCAAAACAACAACCAGCATTGACGAGGATATGTATAAATTGATTCCTCCAAACTTACAACTCCAGTAGCCACTATGGGCAAAGGAGCATAACCTTTTAGTGAATACTATTTTTCACAAAAGCTATAAAGAATTTGAACTTTCCAGAGAGAATTCATGTTATAACCCAAATCTGTCTACTTGTATGATGAACATTATTTTCATTAAAATATTTTGTTTGAAACATCTCATATTTAGGCTTAAACTTGCTCCTGTAAAATGGCTCACATAAACTATATGTCCTGGGTGGAGGCCCTCAAACACAATAATCACTCTATGATACAAGTAATTTTTTCTAATATTAAGCTTAAATGCATCATACAAAAAGGTTAATTAAACTATTTCACTTTTCTTCCAGGAAGTGCAATCTGCTCTATAGCATTGTGCTAAGTTGCTTCAGTTGTGTCTGATTCTTTGTGACCCCAGGTGCTGTAGCCCATGAGGCTCCTCTGTCCATGGGATTCTTCAGGCAAGAATACTAGAGTGGGTTGCCATGCCTTCCTGCAGGGAATATCCTGACCCAGGGATCAAACCCCTGTCTCTTGAGTCTCCTGTGTTGGCAGGCGGATTCTTTACTACTGCACCACCTGGGAACCCTGAGTTTAAAATACTCTAGAGACAATTTTTTCTTTTTTCTTTTAATAGATATTTCCTCACAGTTTTTTTTTTTTAATTATTTATTTTTTATTTTTTGGCAGTACAGCATGTGGGATGTTAGTTCCCCAACCAGGGATTGAACCCATGCTACTCACAGCGAGAAATGAGTCTTAACCACTGGACAGTCAGGAAAGTCTTTCACAAAATTTTGTTTGTTTGTTCTTTAAGATAATTTCCTCCTGTGTTCTAGTTCTTGGGCCTATATTCAGTTTGCAGAATATTAGCTTAATCACTCAGTCTTTGTTTTAAACTACTATAGGGGAATTGGTGACATAAATCTGGGCAGCAGGGAGTGTTTTCTTAGAGAAAGGGATGGAAAGCCTGATTGAGACTGTGTACTAGTGTTTCATTTCACTCGCTCCAGTGGCTGTCTTCTCGTAGCTCATTCCATGGTCCAGTTTCATTGAGTGAACAGGTTATACTCATGCCCTATAACTGGTCTCCATTACTCTCTGCTGATTATTAGATCTTCTGAGTTACAGTATATTACATTTTTCCTAAAACCAGATAGAGATTGGGGCTTAGAAAAACACTATCAGAGTCCCCATCTCTGTAGGCTATACTTTCCCATCTGAATGGAACAGGCATAGAAACGAAGTTAAGCCTAACTATTGGGGCACTCCACACAGAAGCCTTGTTCCCAGTACCAAGCATGTTTTGTAAACATTTTCAATCATCCTCACCATAAAAAAAAAAAAAATGAGAACTTATGGTAACAAAGCACTTGTTTGTCCTCTTAAGTGTTTGTCTGTAATTTAGTTTAATGATGCTACACTTTCTTATAGTCTCTTTAGACCTGAAGGGCCATTTGTATTGATTTAGCCATTCTGTTTGTCTCGGTAACAAACAGCCACATAAAACACAGACTTGAAAAAGGAACTTTCCTGAAGTGGAAAATCACATTTATCAGTGTAATAAAACTTTGAATTCTGGGTTACATCTGGGAAATAATTCTGATTCTTTATATATAAATCTTGGACATGCATTTAAGAGAACCACATTTTAGGATTGCCAATTTTACATTTTTAAGATCATTAAAACATCAATTCATAATAAATTTTGTTGAGTTATTTTGCCCTAGCAATCTAGGTTTGTTCCAAATGTTGTATGATTTTGGTTAGTATATAAGATAATGAGTGAAAGCTGAGTCAAGACAAAAAGAAATAAGCTGACCAAAGGAGAGAAGAAGTTAGGAAAAGAAGGAGACTGAAGATTATACTCCATGGTTTCTGGTGCAGTTGTCTAAAAAATAGTATTATTTTAGTATTTTAAGATAAAGTGATGGTTTCAGTTTTGATGCTGATCATAATATCTACTAAAATTATTATCATTTATTTTTCTTAATGCATACCATCCTTAGCTTAGTTAACTATGTAACTCAAATCCAGGAGAAATGAAGTCTGAAATCATAAAGAGCCTGCCATTTTAGGTTCTCAAGCACATTATTGCAACTTCTTACCCATGATAGGTTTTCCATAACATTTTAAAAATTTTTTTAAATTTTTATTTCTACTTAATTTTACTTTACAATACTGTATTGATTTTGCCATACAATAACATGAATCCGCCGCGGGGGTACATGAGTTCCCAATCCTGAACCCCCTCCCACCTCCCACCCCATATCCTCTCTCTGGATCATCCCCGTGCACCAGCCCCAAGCATCCTGTATCCTGTATCGAACATAGACTGGTGATTCATTTCCATTACATTTTTAAGGTGTTGAAATATTAAAACATTCATTTGAATCTAGGTATCTAGCTGGAAAATGAATCCAACTATTAATCATGGACAGTTGCTACCAGACTATTGCATTACAAAGAAAACATGATATCAGAAAATAGTATTCTTTCAAAAGGTATAGTACATTATGGATATATGTGCCATATGGAAATACATGCTTGCTTGAAAAAAAATCACCTCATGCTTATTTTCAAATGGCCAGAGAACCATTTTTAGTCATTTTAAGTCGTTAAGACTATTAACCATGACTTTAATTAAGAACATGGAATTCAACAATCATTCATGGTATGCCTGCTATGTACAAAGAACTATGCCAAGAAACTGAAAATAACAAAATATGGCACCCTCACTCCCATCAGCTAACAGTCTATTGGGATAGACAGACATGGTGAGTACTTAATACACTCTTGTCTTCATGGGAACTGACAGAGCTCACCTTTATTTTGAAACTCAGTGTTCTGTGTGGTTCACCAACACAGCCAGTTGATTTCCTTTGCCATTATCAACATCCCTTAAAATTGTGTGCTGCAGATTCTGGACAGAAAAGAGTTTCCAAAAGGTTTTTCACATTAGCAGCAAACTTGGATTCACAGACAAGCAAGATTGCTCTATAGTACCTATAGTTCATTTCAATGTGTGCATTCTGTGAGTTGTCTCTTTTTTTTTTTTATTTTTAGTTTTACTTTATTTTACTTTACAATACTATATTGGTTTTGCCATACATTGACATGAATCCACCACGGGTGTACATGCGTTCCCAAACATGAACCCCTTTCCCACCTCCCTCCCCATAACATCTCTCTTGGTCATCCCGGTGCACCAGCCCCAAGCATGCTGTATCCTGCATCAGACATAGACTGGCGGTTCATTTCTTACATGATAGTATACATGTTTCAATGCCATTCTCCCAAATCATCTCACCCTCTCCCTCTCCCTCTGAGTCCAAAATTCCACTCTACACATCTGTGTCTCTTTTGCTGTCTCACATACAGGGTCATCATTGCCATCTTTCTAAATTCCATGTATATGTGTTAGTATACTGTAGTGGTGTTTTTCTTTCTGGCTTACTTCACTCTGTATAATTGGCTCCAGTTTCATCCATCTCATTAGAACTGATTCAAATGTATTCTTTTTAATGGCTGAGTAATACTCCATTGTGTATATGTACCACAGCTTTGCTTCCATGTCCTGGCTATTATAAATAGTGCTGCGATGAACATCGGGATACACGTGTTCCTTTCAGTTCTGGTTTCCTTGGTGTGTATGCCCAGCAGTGGGATTGCTAGGTCATAAGGCAGTTCTATTTGCAATTTTTTAAGGAATCTCCACACTGTTCTCCATAGTGGCTGTACTAGTTTGCATTCTCTTTTAAAAAAATAAGAAAGAAAAAAAAAAAACTACCAAGTCCTGTTATCAAAAATAGTATGGTCCAAAAAGAAAATTAAAATTTCAATAAGTAGGTCTGCATCATGTTTTTCTCTAATAATGGTTTTCTGTGCAATAGTGAGAAGACTTCTTAATATTTTGCCTGTTTATACCAAAACTTGTGTTTTACATCTTCTTTTAAGATTTTAAAGCTGAGGTACTTGTAATTAGTCCATGAAAATAATTTTTTTTAATGTTAGCAGGATTCTTTAAGGCAGGCACCAATAAATATGTGGGGTTTCATCTAACCCAAAGTTAGACTCTAAAACAAGAATGTGAGGCAATTATTGGGTGTGCTTAAATCACGCCTGAAAAGTTATTAAAGATTGGTTTGTGTTTCATATGGTTGCTATAATTTTGTAATTTATTCATTTTTTTAACCCAGAAGTGGAATACGTAGATATTTTTAAGAGGAGGTGATTTCTCATGTGATGCTAGTGATAAAGAATCTGCCTGCCAATGCAGGAGATGCAAGAGACATGGGTTTGATCCCTGGTGTAGGAAGATCCTCTAGCGAAGGAAATGGCAACCCACTCCAGCATTCTTGCCTGAAAAATTCCAAGGACAGAGGAGCCTGGTGGGCTGCTGTTCAGCTGCTGTTCATGGGGTCCCAAAGAATTGGACAAGATTGAGCAACTGAGCATGAGATAGATAAGAACTTGAAAAAAAATGTATCTGTAAGTATTAAAATTGCTTACTAAGAGCAGCACAAAAGGAAAAAACAACTCAGAAAACACTCCAGTCTTTGTATGTATCTCTTCGTATCCTACCTCCAGTCACAGAGGAGGAAGTGTATACATGTAAGTTCAAGATTATCCTTTCCACTTCCTTCAAGAAATCCTTTAATCAGTCTTCACTCTCTGTGTCTGTATTGTATGTTACCTCTGTTTCTCTATGGAATTTTCCCCTGTAGTACATGAACATAAGACTCCTCTAGCAAAGTTTATGATCTTGGCTTCAGAAATTTTTCTTAATATAAGAAAAGAATCTGTAGAGAAAACTTTCAGAAAAAGCAGAGAAATGTGTTATCACTTGTAATTCAAAGAGAAGTTGTCAATCGAGGAATTGAAGTCCAGTAATGATATTCATGGGCTTCCCTGGTGGCTGAAAGGTTAAAGCATCTGCCTGCAATGTGGGAGACCCGGGTTCAATCCCTGGATTGGGAAGATCCCCTGGAGAAGGAAAGGGCAACCCACTCCGCTATTCTTGCCTGGAGAATTCCATGGACGGAGGAGCCTGGTAGGCTACTGTCCACGGGGTTGCAAAGAGTCAGACATGACTGAGCGACTTCATTTTCACTTTTTTTTTTTTCAATGATATTCTTTAGGAATTAAGCAGAAATCAAGATATTCATGGAAGAAGAAAAACTAACAATTTTTTTTTTTTTACCAGCAAACCAGTCTCTAAAGAATGACTGAAGAAAGTTCTCTAAACAGAAAATAAATGATAATAGAAGGATACTTGGAACTTACAAAAAGGAAAGAAGAACATAGGAATTTATAAAATAGGGAAGAGAGTCTATCTTTCTCATTAGCTTCTTAAATCATAGTTGATGGTTGGGAAAAAGTATAGCATTGTCTGATGGAATACTCAGTGTGACTATAGAGGAAATACTTGAGACAGTTATATTTTTTAACTGCTGAGAAAATTAAAGTATTGAACAAAAGTAAGTTTTCAACACTTTAGTCAAAGTGGTATGATGTTGATGTTAGTAAAATATGATGTTATAAAAGTATAGAGAAATCACAAATAAAACTATACAATATGACATACTCAAAAATCCTATGTATTAATTAGAGATTGCTAAAATATGTTTAAGAAGCACACTGGAAGACAATAAAAGAGAAACAAAGCAATTAGAAAGAGAGGAAACAGAAAAAAATGACAAAATATAGGCTTATTCCTTGCTTTATGAGAAATTGGCTAAATATAAATAATTTAAATATGCTGATCAAAAGATAGACTTCAGATCAAAGAAAATAGCTAGAGGTAAAGAGGGACTTGTGTGTGTGTGTGTGTGTGTGTGTGTGTGTGTGTGCACACATGCGCATTCAGTCATGTGTGACTGTGAACACATGGACATAGACCACCAGGCTGCTCTATCCATGGGATTATCCAGGCAAGAATACTGGAGGGGGTTGCCATTTCCTCCTCCATGGGATATTCCCAACCCAAAAATCAAACCCACATTTCTTGTGTTGCCTGCATTGGCAGGTGAAATTTTTATCACTGAGCCACCTGGGAAACTCATAAAAGGGACATTAAGTGACAGTTAAAGGACCAGTCCAGCAGAAATATATAAAGATCCTGAATGTGTCTACAACAAGCTTATTAGGCAAGAGAACTGTTACTATTGTAAGAAAGAAAAAAAGCATTATAAAATAATTAATACAATTTTATATTATGCTCCAACAGTCAACAATATTATACTGCATCTAGCACAGTATCTAAAAAAGTAGATTTGAGTCACCTGAATTAGAGTTATCTGAGTGCTTATCAAAAATGCTAAGATTTCATCCACATTTTGAAAAGGTCCCCAGATAATCCCTTTGCAGGCTAAAGTTTTAAGAGTGACGAATCATGTATTTCACTCATTACTGAATAGGACTTATTATCTGTGAAAAGATAGTTGGTATTAAAGAAAGAAAATCAATGTATTCATGGCTGAGGTCATGAAGACTTGAGTGTAGATTCCAGCTGAAACAGGCTTTTTTGGGTCATATTGGACATACTTATGAACAGGGAAGGACAGAGAGAAGCTGGTGAGCAAAGAAGGTTGTACCAGGAGCCTTGGTACATGGGAGGATCCTTCAAGAAGAGACCACTCATAAGCTGCAGAAGGAAAAATCAGTGGACTTGGATGTGGCATGCCTTTGCTGTTTTTGTGCCTCCTTGTGATGAGCATGACAACGACAGACCAGAACTGACCCAGTGAGACAGGAGGCAGCAAAGGGGCTTTACCCTTAAGGTCTGTTTTGTAAACCCTGGTAATGTTGTCATTGGCATGCTCATCACCAGTGTCACAGAGGACCATAGAAGTGATGAGAAAAAAAGGAGTCATCATAGGCAAAGAAAACCTCTGATGATAGGCAAGGGAAATTATCTTTTAAAAGACAAGATTCCTCCTTAAATCATATAGGGAGGTTCGTTTGTGGGATCACAAAATTAACATGATATATGTAGGTTAAGACCTGTAATATTTGGCTCACTTGTTAATGTGAACTCTTGTTTATTGACAGATACAGACATCTGGCCATCAAATGACAGAAAAAAAATGAATTCTAATGTGACAGAAATGATTTGTGAAAACTTACAGCTTATCTTACAGAAGACTCTATATTGTAGTTCACAAAATTCAGTAAATGAAGCGTATCATGTGTCTGGAAGGTCAGCATTTCTTTTTTTTCAGATTTTATTTATTTATTTTTTTACTTTACAATACTGTATTGGTTTTGCCATACATCAACATGAATCCGCCACGGTTGTACACGTGTTCCCAATCCTGAAACCCCCTCCTACCTCCCTCTCCATACCATCTCTCTGGGTCATCCCAGTGTACCAGTCCCAAGCATCCTATATCCTGCATCAAACCTAGACTGGTGATTCATTTCTGATATGATATTATACACGTTTCAATGCCATTCTCCCAAATCATCCCACCCTCTCTCTCTCCCACAGAGTCCAAAAAACTGTTCTATACATCTATGTCTCTTTTGCTGTCTCACATACAGGGTTATCATTATCATCTTTCTGAATTCCATATATATGTGTTAGTATATTGTATTGGTGTTTTTCTTTCTGGATTACTTCACTCTGTATAATCAGCTCTAGTTTCATCCACCTCATTAGAACTGATTCAAATGTATTCTTTTTAATGGCTGCGTAATACTCTATTGTGTATATGTACCACAGCTTTCTTATCCATTCATCTGCTGATGGACATCTAGGTTGCTTCCATGTCCTGGCTATTATAAACAGTGCTGCAAAGCATTTCTTAATGAAGAAAGAAAAGAAACTATATTTTTAGAGCACACAAAGGTACTGAGGAGTTATCTGTTTTACAAAGCAGTATAAAGTCAAAAAATATTGAAAATAATGAAAAGTATTATGCTCTTTAAGCTCTCTTCATAGTCTCTGAGCAAAGTCAGTGACTTCAAAAATGGTCTCCAGTGTAAAGATCCAAATCCCCAAAAGTGCGATAAGAGACTAGTTGATGAAGGCTCTGCGGCCCTACTCTGCTTTTGAATATACTTTTCTTCCAAGGAGTAAGCGTTTTTTAATTTCATGGCTGCAATCACCAGCCCCCAGAAATAAAGTCTGACACTGTTTCCATCGTTTCCCCATCTGTTTCCCATGAAGTGATGGGACCCGATGCCATGATCTTCGTTTTCTGAATGTTGAGCTTTAAGCCAAGTTTTTCACTCTCCTCTTTCACTTTCATCAAGAGGCTTTTTAGTTCCTCTTCACTTTCTGCCATAAGGGTGGTGTCATCTGCATACCTGAGTGAACTCCGGAAGTTGGTGATGGACAGGGAGGCCTGTTGCTGCTGCTGCTGCTAAGTCACTTCAGTCGTGTCTGACTCTGTGCGACCCCATGGACTGTAGCCTACCAGGCTCCCCCATCCCTGGGATTCTCCAGGCAAGAACACTGGAGTGGGTTGCCATTTCCTTCTCCAATGCATGAAAGTGAAAAGGGAAAGTGAAGCCACTCAGTCATGTCCTACTCTAAGCGACCCTAAGGACTGCAGCCTATCAGGCTCCTCCATCCATGGGATTTTCCAGGCAATAGTACTGGAGTGGGTTGCCATTGCCTTCTCCAAAATGGCAATGGAGCCAGTCAATACTTACCTGTAAGATTTCTAAAAAATTTTAGGAATGACTCTTATGGAGTTCACAAAAATATGCCCCCAACTGTACAATCATATTTCTAGAATTTAATTTCCAAAGTTGTTCTGCTTTTTGCAACATGAGTAGTACATATTCATTTAGATAAACAGTTAAACCACTGCAACTAACTTGTCAACAGTCTTTTTTCTGCAACTTTGCTTTAACAAGTATAGCTATTTGGCTTTGGTCAGTCCAACTGTTTGAGCCGTGTATGAATTTTAAACTAGATACAATTCTACAGTTCTGTATTTAACAAGTTCTCTGTATCAGCAGGTAAAGGAACAGGAGAAATGCCCACCAAATCAAACAAAAGAGGAAGAAATAGGGAATCTACCCGAGAAAGAATTCCAAATATTGATAGTGAAAATGATCCAAAATCTTGAAATAAAAATGGAATCACAGATAAATAGCCCGGAGACAAGGATTGAGAAGATGCAAGAAAGGTTTAACAAGGACCTAGAAGAAATAAAAAAGAGTCAATATATAATGAATAAAGCAATAAATGAGATCAGAAACACTCTGGAGGCAACAAATAGTAGAATAACGGAGGCAGTAGATAGGATTAGTGAAGTAGAAGATAGAATGGTAGAAATAAATGAATCAGAGAGGAAAAAAGAAAAACGAATTAAAAGAAATGAGTTCAATCTCAGAGACCTCCAGGACGATATGAAACGCTCCAACATTCGAATTATAGGAGTCCAAGAAGAAGACAAAAAGAAAGACCATGAGAAAATCCTTGAGGAGATAATAGTTGAAAACTTCCCTAAAATGGGAAAGGAAATAATCACCCAAGTCCAAGAAACCCAGAGAGTTCCAAATAGCATAAACCCAAGGCAAAACACCCCAAGGCACATATTAATCAAATTAACAAATATCAAACACAAAGAACAAATATTAAAAGCAGCAAGGGAAAAACAACAAATAACACACAAGGGGATTCCCATAAGGATAACAGCTGATCTTTCAATAGAAACTCTTCAGGCCAGGAGGGAATGGCAAGGCATACTTAAAGTGATGAAAGAAAATAACCTACAGCCCAGATTACTGTACCCAGCAAGGATCTCATTCAAATATGAAGGAGAAATCAAAAGCTTTACAGACAAGCAAAAGCTGAGAGAATTCAGCACCACCAAACCAGCTCTCAAACAAATGCTAAAGGATATTCTTTAGACAGGAAACACAAAAGGGGTGTATAAACCCGAACCCAAAACAATAAAGTAAATGGCAACGGGATCATACTAGTCGATAATTACCTTAAACGTAAATGGGTTGAATGCCCCAACCAAAAGGCAAAGACTGGCTGAATGGATACAAAAACAAGATTCCTATATATGCTGCTTACAAGAGACCCACCTCAAAACAAGGGACACATACAGACTGAAAGTGAAGGGCTGGAAAAAGATATATCACACAAATAGAGACCAAAAGAAAGCAAGGAGTGGCAATACTCATATCCGATAAAATAGACTTTAAAACAAAGGCTGTGAAAAGAGACAAAGAAGGCCACTACATAATGATCAAAGGATCAATCCAAGAAGAAGATATAACAATTATAAATATATATGCACCCAACATAGGAGCACCGCAATATGTAAGACAAATGCTAACAAGTATGAAAGGGGAAATTAACAATAACACAATAATAGTGGGAGACTTTAACACCCCACTCACACCTATGGACAGATCAACTAAACAGAAAATCAACAAAGAAATGCAAACTTTAAATGATACATTAGACCAGTTAGACCTAATTGATATCTATAGGACATTTCACCCCAAAACAATGAATTTCACCTTTTTCTCAAGTGCTCGTGGAACCTTCTCCAGGATAGATCACATCCTGGGCCGTAAATCTAACCTTGATAAATTCAAAAAAATTCAAAATCATTCCAAGTATCTTTTCTGACCATAAAGCATTAAGATTAGATCTCAATTACAGGAGAAAAACTATTAAAAATTCCAACATATGGAGGCTGAACAACACGCTTCTGAATAACCAACAAATCACAGAAGAAATCAAAATATGCATAGAAATGAATGAAAATGAAAACACAACAACCCAAAACCTGTGGGACACTATAAAAGCAGTGCTAAGAGGAAAGTTCACAGCAATACAGGCATACCTCAAGAAACAAGAAAAAAGTCAAATAAATAACCTGACTCTACACCTAAAGCAACTAGAAAAGGAAGAAATGGAGAACCCCAGAGTTAGTAGAAGGAAAGAAATCTTAAAAATTAGGGCAGAAATAAATGCAAAAGAAACAAAAGAGACCATAGCAAAAATCAACAAAGCCAAAAGCTGGTTCTTTGAAAAGATAAATAAAATTGACAAACCATTAGCCAGACTCATCAAGAAACAAAGAGAGAAAAATCAAATCAATAAAATTAGAAATGAAAATGGAGAGATCATAACAGACAACACAGAAATACAAAGGATCGTAAGAGACTACTATCAGCAATTATATGCCAATAAAATGGACAACGTGGAAGAAACTCTTATGGCTGATAATACTTAAAATTCAGAAGAACAATGCATTTGATCTTCAAAAGTATCCAAAATCATTTATTTAAATACATGATCTTTCTACATGATCTACCTTAGTAAGAAGAGAAATTAACTGGATTTTTTTTCCTCTCAAAATTATACAGCATCCCTCTTTTAGGAATATATATATATATTAATAGAAGGGCTGTGCCAAATAGTGTAGATAAACGCCACTCACGGCTTTGTTTGGATCAGAGGTGGGGTTGAAAGTGTAAGTTCAAGTTACGTAGTCGTGTCCGACCCTTTGCAACCCCAAGGACTATACTGTCTGTGGAATTCTCCAGGCCAGAATACTGGAATTGGTAGCCATTCCCTCCTCCAAGGGATCGTCCCAACCTAGGGATCGAACCCAGGTCTACCACGTTGCAGGCAGATTCTTTATCAGGGAAACCAAAGAATCATCTATGTGCCTGCATAAACATATATTCATTTAGTATGTTTGTGCATAGACTATGTCTATCCCTACCTCCAAAGAGAAGATCGAACACTCAGACAGAACAGATTGCATGTTGTACAAAAACTGCACCCATCTAAATCCATTTTTACTAGTGGTAGGTTAAATTGACTTTGCCTTAATGTATAATGCATTATCTGATTCATTTTAGTGACTGATCTACCCAATGAGTCTCCAGATCAGATTTATAGTAATATAGAGGAAATATTTAGAATGAATCAATTTAAATGCAATATTGAAGAAAAAGCAACCTTTGTGCAAAATTCAGATTTTATGAATGTTCCTTGTTTCATGGGAGCAGAAATACCAGCAATAAATAGAACATTAACATAAGGAGTCACACCGAACATTAAAAGCTTTAACAGGAAGAGCACTTGAAATAATTTACTGCTGATAAACAGCACTGCAGGCAAGTTTGGGCAATTTGTGATAAACCACAAATTTTAAAGGAGTCACAGAAATCCTTCTAAATGTGCATTATGCTGGAGTGCCAGTGAGTTCATGGGGGTTTTCAGAAGAGTATTTTCAGGACTGAACATTTTGCCACGGTTAACAAGAAAGTCATTTCAGTAAACAGTGGGAAGTCTACACACTTGAACAGTGTTCTAAGTGTGGATGGTGGTAAACCAAGACAGTGACAGCTCAGTCAAGCAAGGTTCTGATTCTTGATCATGGCGAACTATGACAAGTAGCAATTCTCTCTGCTACAAAAAGGTGGGGAGATGAGTTTAAGTAATAAAAAAGAAAAAAAAATTAAATGATGGATATTATTGATTATTTTTCTCAACACTCTTGTTCTCTTGTGTGTGTTTACTGCTTACCTTGAACAATACAAGACATATTTTTATTCCATGTGTTAAAAATAGTTAAGATAATAATTGAAAATTATTAGAAAACTGAAAAGTATTCATAAGTACCTTTGGATGATGAATACTATTGAGCTTTTTGAATTTTTTTTTTTTTTATATTGGAGTATGGTGGTTCGGTGGTGATTTAGTTACCAAGTCATGTCTGACTCTTGCAACCACAAGGGCTACAGCTCTCCAGGTTCCTCTGTCCATAGGATTTTCCAGGCAACTATACTGGAGTATTCGGAGAAGGCAATGGCTAGTTGGTTAACAATATTGTGTTAGTTTCAGCTGTGCAGTATGTACACAGTGCTGTATTTTTTTTTTAAGAACTGCTTTATTTGAAAACTGGGGGATATGTCTTAATCCAGTGGTTCTCAAATGTCAGTGTGTGTCAGGAACACTTGGTTTTTGCTGTTGTTTAGTCTTTCAGTTGTGTCTGACTATTTTGTGGCCCCATGGATTGTACTTTGCCAGGCTCTCAGAGGGTAAAGCGTCTGCCTGCAATGCGAGAGACCCAGGTTCAATTCCTGGGTCGGGAAAATCCCCTGGAGAAGGAAATGGCAATCCACTCCAGCACTCTTGCCTGGAAAATCCCATGGACGGAGGAGCCTGATAGGCTACAGTCCATGGGGTTGCAAAGAGTCAGACACGACTGAGCGACTTCACTTCTGTCCATGAGATTTCCCAGTCAAGAATACTGGAGTGGGTTGGCATTTCCTTCTCCAGGGCATCTTCCAACTCAGGGATCGAACTTTAGTCTCCTGCCCGGCAGGCAGATTCTTCACTATTGAGCCACCAGGGAAATCCCACATTGCTGTATTCAAAATAAATAGATAACCAACAAGAACCTACTGTATAGCACAGGGGATTCTACTACTGAGTTTTTGTGTGAGGAATTTGCCATGTAAACCTGAATATAATGTCATGGTTATTAGGTAAATGGTGCTTTTTTAGGAATAACGCTTTTCAAATTTGATGACGTAGGTTTCCAAGATACATAGCATTTTCTTTCTGTTAGGACAACACAGAAAATAACAATTCATGGTCCCAAAAAGAATTAGGTAATGTCTAACAATTTTAGATCTTTCTTGCTTCTTTTTTTTATTTAATATTTAAAAATATTTTTCTTATGGGAAAGATAAGATGAAATTAATTGCATTGAGACTTTGGCACATTTGGACTTGTGCTTGTTTTTGTAGCAATGACTAGGTTAACATTTTCTCTAGCTACGCATTTAACAATATAGACAAAATTCAATTACTGAAATTCAAGGAAAGCTATGAAAATAGAGTCAGCCAGTTCACACTGATCCCCAAAGAGGAGAAGAAAGCAGATTAAGAAATGTGGATGGGCACTCTTTTCAGGGGAAAGCACAAGTTAACAAGGACAATCCATTGCCAGCACAGCTCTGAGAAGGCGGTAGAACATGAGTACAAACCTAGAAGGCTAACAATAGGGTCCAAAAGAGAGAACTCCAGCTATCAGAGAGATGTTGGGATTAACCAAAATGTTTAATGGAGTTTTTGTTCCATGTTTTGATGATTTGGCTTCCTACTCTTTGATCACTTCTTAAGATAAACTTATAATATCATTTTCTATAAAGAGAATAGAAAGAAAACCCAGCAATCTTTGTGGGTGGGTAAAGTTTGTTTTTATTTTTAAGTATCATGCAAATTTAAAAACTGTTTTCAGATTCAGATTAAACTGTCAAGTTTCTGTCATATCTGTACAATTTCAGGAATTTTCAAGTTTTCCTTTTCAGTGTCCAGTGTTAATTACTCTTGTGCTTATTATATTAATGTTCATTTTTAGCAGTATTTTGTGTAAAATCAGCGAAAAAAGTTTGTTTTCTTATAGTGTTTATAATGACTAAATTCTCTTCATTAACTAGTCTATCAAAATTCTAAGAAGTGACTACTAATTATATTAAAATATAACTTTTCCTTTTAATAAATTATCATATTTGGTATAATCTGCATGTGTTTTGGCTATAATTTGGTTCTCAATATAGGAATAATTTCTATTAATTTTCATTGCTCATCTTTATCACTTTTGTTTCATATTTCATTGATTTTTCAACAGAATGTTCTTTTAACTCTTTAATCAATATATTTAAATTTGACAAAAAAGATATCCATCATACATCCCCACACCAAATGCCTGTAATTTCACCATAAAATTCTTATAAATATTTCAAAATGGAAATACAATTATATATTAATTATATATATTATATATATATACACACACACATATATATATGTATATACAAGTTTAAGTTCATGGCAAGTGTATATGCATGGCAAATAGCAGAAGAATCAAACAGGCTTTTCCCAACCAATGCACAGAAGTGACTGGGCACCACATAAAAATTCCCCAGTATAAGAAATTAAAAGTGTTTGTAACTTCCCCTTAGCTGGATTTCCAAAATACCACAGCCAAACAAAATCAAGATAATTTAAAGTGAAAAGTGTCTGTTGTCTTAATTGTGGGCAAAATATATTACTTTTGAGAAAATTATAAAAATATATGTCTATGTAAAGATGCAAAGAGAAGCAAAGGACTCTCTCCTAGAAGTCCTGGAGAAAGCCGTGCAGGTGAGGGATCTTTAAGTGATTTTTTATTCACTTCACTGTAACTGTGTCTGTGGTACACAGAATTCTAAGACGGTCCCACTAAGTTTCCCAGCCAACAGTGTGTTCACCTTCTCCCAGTTAATTCCTGCAGTAATTTGGATACTGAAGTTAAGGGACTATATATATATATATATATATATATATATATATCAGTTCAGTTCAGTTCAGTTCATTCGCTCAGTCGTGTCCGACTCTTTGCAACCCCATGAATCGCAGCACGCCAGGCCTCCCTGTCCATCACCATATATATATATATATACATAGCACACACACACGCACACACACACACACACACACACATATATATATATCCTTATGAGAATTTTAGGGTGAAATTACAGACATTTGGCTAAAACCAATGCAATATTGTAAAGTAATTAACCTCCAATTAAAATAAATAAATTAAAAACAGAAAAAATATATATATGGAGTATACATATATATATATATACTCCAATATTTTGACCACCTGATGTAAAGAGTGGACTCACTGGAAAAGACCAATGCTGGGAAAGACGGAGGGCAAAAGGAGAAGGAGGTGGCAGATGATGAGATGTCTAGAAAGCCTCACCAAATCAATGTCCATGAGTCTGAGCAAACTCTGGGAGATAATGCAGGACAGAGAAGCCTAACGTGCTGCAGTCTATGGGGTTGCTAAGAGTCGGACATGACTTAGCGACCTAACAGCAACAAGAATGAAAGGACTTAAATCAGTAGAGCTTGGGGTAGGGCAATTATCCAGGTGGGACTGACCTTATTTCATGGGCCCTTTAAAAAAGCAGAGGTCTCTCTGGTAAGCCACAGGAAAGAAACTCTGAGAGACACGTACTGGGTCACCTGGAAGAAAGCAAGCATCCATTGTAAACTGCCTGTGAGAAGCATGAGGACAGGAAATACAGGCAGCCTTTGCTTCGCAGGAGCTCTCTCTAGCCATTAGCTAGGAAGGAAAATGGAATCTCCATGCCACAGCTTTAGCAAAATAAATTCTACTAGTAGCAGTGATTTCCGAATAGAACCGTGAACCCAGGTGAGACTGCAAAATCAACTGACACCTCATTTCAACCCAGTGAGATCTGGAGAAGAGGACCCAGTCATGCTGTACTCAAATCCTAGACCTACAGAAACTGGGAGATGATAAATTTAAGCTGTCAGGTCTGTGGCGATGTGTCATGCAACAGTAGAAAACTATTAAAATGCCTCTCTTTATAGGAGTCAGATATACGAGGTAGACTGTGAATTGGGGAAATCCCAGTTCGCGCAAGCAAAACCTGGATGTGAGAGAGGGTATGCATAGCAAGATGACACAGAGAAGTTCTCATTCATCACAAACACATTTGGTTTAGGTGATGTTGACATGTCTGAAGGTACACACAGGGCGACAAGAACATGGGACTCACCTTCCCAGGGATGTGGTAACAGCTCAAGGGTAGCAAGTCAGGAGTGCTTATTTTCAAAAGGAGGACCATTGTGAGGACTGAATCCAAGGAGAAGGTATCTTGGGCACGTCGAAGTGATCGCAAATAATGACCAGGCCCAAATAAGTGTTTTCTTCTATATGGTTTCACATAAGACTCTCCAACTTTCCCCTACAAAATCTCTGCAAAAATATACATTATTTGCAGATGATTTTGCTGTAAGTAGATGCTTCATGGTGAGAATGAAGACTGAATTTGGTTTCAAGGCAGAAAGAGCCAGCTTCACCTGGGAAAGAACTGTTCTTGGATAAGGATGCTCTACGATTCCGCTGACTTCAATCACGACTTCAGATGAAGAGGGTAAGAGAACCGTGAGTAAAATATTTATGATAATCACATATAACTATAGATGTCTAAAAAAGGACACGCTGTGAGATCAGAGGTGCCATTGGAGAAACAAGGTGGCATTTCCTTTGATGAATTCTCCAAGGTTTAGGGTCTGAAACTCCGCTTTCATGGCTTTTATCTCAGGAGCTTGATTTATTCAGCAGCTGAAAAACGGATGTATCTCTGGGAAGGAGCAGGGGAGGGCATACAGAATAATTAAACCCTCTGGAAATATATTTACACAAGAATGCAAATTTAAAATAAGAAATATAATGTCAGGAATACTGGGATGTTTCTGTTAACATGGCCAGCATTACTTTTTCTTTTACCCTATAAGCAGATCTACACAAGAATTTGAATTGAAAAGCAAGGTACCATGAGAAGTTTGGAATTAGAGAAAAGAAGACCAAGGTGATATTTCCAGTGTTTAATAGCATTAGGATCTGACAGCTATTTATGATCATCTACACATCAGCAGTACACCTGGAGTTATACATTATTGTTTCAAATAGTTCTCATGCTTAAATTGTTATACACTGGCTTTGGAAGTATACCTCCAGTATGAATTTCTTTCTCATTATTCATCTAGCATAATTTATCACATCATATTTTGTATATTTATATATTTTGCTTATTTAGACCATAAATTATTTGAGAAACTTGATAGGTTAAGCAGCAAAATGGTAATAAAAATATAGAAGTTTCAAACAACACAATGAATAAGCTTCATTTAAAGGAAATACACCAAATTTGCACATAGGTTTTAAAGAACACAAATTATTTTTAAAAGTGCATGGAAACTTTAGCCAAAAAAAAAAAAGGATTTTAATATGCTCTCTCAGATACTTGACAAATCAAGCAGTAGCCAAGCTAACAAGGATATAGAAATTTTGAATAACATCATCAATAAACTTGATTTAAAAGAAATATAAAAGTCAATTCATCTGACTGTTAGGGAACCCTGATTATTTTCAAAGACATGTGGAGCCTATACAAGATCTTACTGTACCTAATCTAACCAGTGACCACTGATTTCTACTATTTTTACCCTTGCAGACTAATATTAAAATACCTTTGGTTACAAAATATGGCCATTTGGAGATCCCACTGTCAATGATAATCCAGAATCAATAATTTGTTATTTGGTCGACACAAATCATCTCTTATACTTAGCTTCCCATATTCTGTTTGTTTTGTAATAGTTCTTCCAATTGTTGTAGCTTCTTTGCCTATTCCTTTCCCTTACCATGTATCTCCAGCTATAATTCCCATTAGTTTTTAATATTTTATTATATTTCACAATGCATATAACATTCCTTTTTATTTCAACTACCTCTACCCTGCTTATGGAATTTCAACAGGTTCCTCACATCTCCCTCCAGACTTTGTCTAGTCAACCAATCTTGCACTAAGCTGCCAACTACATCTTGGTAGAACTTTTTCATCATGCCACTTGCTTGCTCAAAACAGGGAGTGTTTTTGAGGGCTTATGAGTCAGAGGTTGGACACTAGCATTCAAAAACATCCAATAATCCCACAAATGACTTCTTAATGCTCATACTTCATGATGTTCCTATAAGAATAAAAGTGAAAGTGAAAGTTGTTCAGTCATGTCTGATTCTTTGTGACCCCAAGGACTGTATAGGACATCGAATTCCCCAGGCCTGAATACTGGAGTGGATAGCCTTTCCCTTCTCCAGGGGATCTTCCCAACCCAGGAACTGAACCGGGGTCTCCTGCATTGCAGGCAGATTCTTTACCAACTGAGCTATGAGGGAAGCCATCTAGAAGAATATTTTCTCTAAAATGGAATAACCATATAGAACTACCTCTGTTATTTGCAGAATATCTATTTTTCTCTTGGATTTTTTCATGCTATTTTTTTCTCTACTCCTCTCTGCATCCATTTTTTCAGACTCGAATTTCTACTTGATTATCCTCTAAACAATTACCAAGGGATCATCCTACCCACTCAACTTTTATGGCACCTATCATTTATGTTTTATCTATGATTTCATCTGAGCCTGGTATTTGATTTCTTACATTGTGTTAACTGCAATCTTATTCCATAAGTTTTCTTATTGATTATCTATTCGAGAAGACCCTGTAAATGATAGTGTTAGAGCTGAAAGTGGATCCTTCCTTCATTTAACAAATACTTATACCAGCTACTCTATAAACCTATAATGATGAAGTTGATAGACATTGTTCATGCTTTTATGGATCTTACAGACTGGTGGCAGAGAAATATAAAACTGTACTGAACAGAATCATAACAGCTCGGGGTGAAAGCTCTGAAAGACTAGTGTGATCAGAGAGTGCAAAGGAGAGGGCTATTTTATTTTGAAAAGGAGATGAGGTGATAAGAAAAAAAATCTCTGAGAATATGGCATTTAAAGATGCTTTGAGCATGTGTAAATCTCCTAAAATCTAACTTTTTAAAACATAAGAGTAAAATAATGTTATTTTAATATAACAGTAAAAAAAAAACATAAGAATAAGAAATATGTTATCAGAAAGACAGATGATACAACCAATTTAAGAACTCTGAATTTGTGTGATTTTGAACAGAATGCTATTAAAAAGAGATTAATAGCTATTAGTTTCAAAATTATTTATCTTATGTAAATACAACAAAGTATAGGAAACAATATTTTTCTATTCTGGGATTAGTAACCAGCTATTACAGGTAATTATTACATAATAGTTCTTGCATTTTTTCCCAGAAGAGATGAACAGTCATATTGGAAGTAGGTGTTCGGTAACAAGTTTATCAATGTTGATCTTTGTTTTGGTTCAGTTACTAGTCAGAGGAACATGAAGGGGATTTCCACAGGTGACCAGCAGAGATGGACTACTGCAATTTCTTCTTTTCCTACTCCTCAGCCTTTTGTGGAATACTCAGATGTCACGTAGTCATCTATGCAAAGGCTGTTCAATGCATATCCATCAAGTCAGTTGGCAACTCTGAAGTCAGACAGCACTGACAGTCCAGTGCCCCGGTTACAATTAAAGTCAGGCCCCTGGGAATGTTTTCAATCTCAAATTTCCTCTGTCACAACATTTGGGATTTAGGTCAGGATGATCATTAAAGTCTTATTCAGCCCTAATATATTATCTTGTGGTCAACCAAGTACTCACAATCAACTTTGGTCTAGAAGATAAAACAAAAAAGAAAAGCATTAAAAAATTAGACAGAAAGACTGAGAAAAACAAGCTTCAGAAAAGTAACACTTATAAAAAAATTCATTGCAATCAAAATTATCAGAAATATTTGTTGAAATTGTTTTTGTATTTGTTGCCTCCACAGAGATTATTCAGAAGAGGGTCTTCTATAAGAATGGATGATTCTCTTCCCCTAATATTTCAAGTGATCCCTAATATTTCCTGATCTCTAAGATGATTCAAAATTGACACTAGTATGTAGGATGCTGTGACATTCTTTGCCAACACTTGCAAATAGCGTAGGAGTTTGCAGTTCAATCACCCTTCTAGACCTAGGAAGTCTAAGTAATTTGCTTATATTTCCTTGCAAATAAATATTAAATTAACCTCCTTTCCTGAAATTGCAGTTCATCTCTAGGGCTTCTTTACTCTCATATGTGGGTCTTAAACTTGAATGACTTGAAGAGTTCTGGGCTGGAAGAGCTAGAATGCCTTGGACAGAATTCCTCATCTCTGTGTTGTTTCTCTATGCATTCTCTCCAGCATGACTCCTTCAGGATGGTTGAATTTATGTGTTGGCATTGTTGTTGCTTAGTCTGTAAGCTGTGTCCAGCTCTTTTACAACCCCATGGCCTATAGCCCACCAGGCTCCTCTGTCCATGGGATTTCCCAGGCAAGAATACTGGAATGGGTGGTGATTTCCTTCTCCAAGGGATCTTCCTGACCCAGAGATTGAATCTTCATCTTCTGCATTTGGAGGTGGATTTTTTTACCAGTGAACCACCAGGGAAGTATATATGTTGGTATAAGACTCATAAAAGTGCAAGAAGAGAGATAAAAACAGATTAACTGAGGGGGCCAGGCAAAAGCTAACATCTGAAGTCATACTCTCCTACAAAGCCCATCTGTATTGTTCAAGGGGAGGAAAGCTAGACCTAGTCTTCTGATAGAGGAATATGAGTGTCATATTTTTAGCAAAAGCCTTCTTTTGAAAAGATAAGCTGCCATACTCACAGCTCTTTGGCCATACCTGGACACATGGCCTCATTCATTCATAAAAAGCTGAAAAGGAAAACTAGAAATAGACACTGAGTCATAGTAATTCTGTCCATAGAAGCCACCTCATCCCATAGCCTTTTTTATGCTCTGTTCAAGTGCTAGCCACAGAATGTGTCTTATTTGTTAGCTTGGGAAATTGTGCATCAATAGTTTGCTTTTGGATTTGTGAGTAATAGTCACAAAGAAAAGTAGCCAGCTAAATAAAATCTGTGCTTGCTTTTGCTATAGAAATGTTAGCTCAGAATGTTAACCATTACCCCAGTATGGTCTGTGTAAAAATTTTTCTGAGTTATTTCTTTTAAATTTAACATCAGCAGAAAAAAGTTCTTTTCACCGAAGAACTGGCAGGCATCCTCTTTTCTAATAATGAGTGCTATTCCATTTATCATGTTTTCCTTTTCACCCTGGATGCTAGGAATTTCATCGTCAGTTCTGAAGCTTAAACCGAGAGACTATGTTATCATTCACAAAGCTTAACTTGCTTTGTCTACTTTGTATGCTCCCGATTTTGTGTTTGTGTTTCTTCAGCTTCATTATTGCATGTATCTTGATAGTGGTGGTGACTATACGTCTCTACATGTGATAAAATAACATCAAATGATATACACATTTCATAGTAACACAGTTTTCCTGATATAATTCTTTAAGATGTAACTGAGGGCACTTAGATGAACAGTAAATGGGACACTCTGTACTACCATTGCATCTTTTTTTGTGTATCTATTATTCTTCCATAGCCTGGCTCAAAATTGGGAAAGGAATAATTCAAGGGTGTATATTGTCGCCCTGATTATTTAACTTATATACTCAGATGGTAAAGAATCCACCTGCAATGCAGGAGACCTGGGTTTGATCCCTGGGTTGGGTAGATCCCGTGGAGCAGGGCATGGCAACCCACTCCATTATTTTTGCCTGGAGAATCCCCATGGACAGAGGAGCTCGGTGGGCTACAATCCATGGGGTCCCAAAGAGTCAGACACAACTGAGCGACCAAGCAGCAGCAGCGCAGAGTACATCATGCAAAATGCCAGGCTGGATGAATCACAAGCTGGAATCAAGATTGCCAGGAGAAATATTTGCAACCTCAGATATAGATACCACCCTAATGCACATGATACCACCCTAATGGCAGAAAGTGAAGAGGAATTAAAGAGCTTCTTGATGAAGGTGAAAGAGGAGAGTGGAAAAACTGGCTTAAAGCTCAACGTTCAAAAACTAAGATCACAGCATCCATTCCCATCACTTCATGGCCAGCCAATTAGATGATGGGGAAACAATAGAAATAGTGGCAGACTTTACTTTCTCGGGCTCCAAAATCACTGTGAACAGTGACTATTATTCTTTCAAAATAAGAACATGTCACCAACCTGTACATTTCACATGGGGATGTTTTGTATGCAAATTACACCTTAAATAATGCTGATTACAAAAAATAAGCATCATATTTATTAAATATAATGAATAAGCATACAAAGTGATCCCAGGTTTGAGTTCCCTAAAGAAACAACAAATAGAAATAAATAACTTGTCATTTGGTTGGTGAAGCCATCTCAGGAAATGACCTCAGAATATTTACACTCAGCCCACTTGTATAAATGAATATAGTGCTGACAGCATCGAGTTGTAAGCAGTCAGTCTGAATCAGATGGGGTACAGAGTGATAAAACTGCAAATAAGCAGAAAGGAAAGCTCTCAGAGTGAAAACAAAGTGCTTTATCTGCCCAGGCAGCCACAGCAAGGCCAGGAGCCAAGCAGAAATGTGGGTAGACACAGGTCATTGAGACCCACAGACCATGGAAGCATGCAGATACTTCTGAAATAAGAGAAGCACTATGGAATCTTGCCCCAACCTTCATCCTCCCATGTCTTTGGTTGTTCCCAAGGCATGAGGGCACAGCATGAGAAAGATCAAATGAAGTCTGTCATCTATCTGGGCCTCAGGTTTGGGGTGGGGGATGCTCATAACCAGGGTTTTCTCTACATTGGTATCATCAAGCCAGCCAAATGAAGAGGCGGTATTAATACGTAATTTGTAAGTCACCCCTCTTCACTTCTTTAGATCATTAATTGTTAATAGGCTTTTAGAGGGATTACTTGGAACTCTTGAGGGCCAGAGCTGTACCAGCAGCTTTGACGGGACTGAACCACTGAGCAGCAGTGAAATGATGCTTCTAGAAATTTCTCAGTTAGCATAGATGAAAATCTATTGGCTTGACTTGATGTCTAAAGATCAGGCTTCTGATAGAGGAACATTGTAGTGCTGGGTTCCTCAAAGTGTAACCCTCAGGCCCACAGATTCCCAATAAAAATTAGAGATCTCAAAGGTACCACAGCTGGAGCTCAGGAAGCAGGACACAGGAATCTGCATTTTAATAGGCACCAAGGTACGGCTTATGCTGAGACTCACAGGTAGAGTATAGCTGAAAGCAGTGGCTTAATCAAAAACTTTTTTGTTCCCCAGTAGTGTTTTTATCATCCTTTGTAGAAAGTTGTAAATGCCTGGCAGAACAAACCAGACAGATTTGCCCTTCTTCTCCTGTATCCCACATTGCAGAGCCCTAAATCAGAAATAATCAGGAGATACCAAGATGAGAAGAGGTGGAATAGCAGGAAGCCTGGAGCTTCTACCCGCGGGGTAATTGGGCCCTGCGTAACATAGCATTACTAGATTCTGAAAAATCTTTGAAGTGCACACTGCTCTAAAGAAACTAATAATGTAATACTAGAAGTCCACACACTTGTTCCCTTAGATACATAACACTGCACAAACAATTTGGTTGCGATTTCAAGGCAGTGGTTTCACAGTTATTTGATTAAACTATGGTGCCTTTTCCAAAGAAGGAGATGGACTGATAGCACTTCAGGGTTCTGCAAGTGCCACAATTTAAAATTATAACTTAGCCTGCTTGTAATGATATTTTTAGCTGATTCCTCCTGTTTATAAATACATTTCCATAACATTTTCCTTATGATCATAGAGGCTTCTTTTTCAAGGAAGTCAGCACATAGCCTTTCAGAGACCAAATAGTAATAATAATGAGGAAAAGAAGCAAAGATAATAACATTTAGCTCCTGAGAAAGACACTGCCTCTAAATTATTGAAAAGAAGTATTTTCACAAACTATGGGCTTTCCTTAAATCTTAACATCCTTCTCAAACCCCAGGACCTTCAGTTTAGTGATCTAACCCTGGGGGCAAAAGAGAAAGGGACAGAACTGTGAGATTCAAAGCAAGCAGGCAAGAAAGCTGGAAAACGCTGATGAATCACTGGGTATTCTGAAAGAGTGAGGTCATGCATTTTTCCCATGAATAGTTATCTCCCTTTTTACTGTGGGCTACATCATTCATTTTATTTGGGATTATTTTGTTTGGGTGTCAGGGATATTTGTTCCTGTGATCACCCTCCCCCCATAGAAACCAACATTTCATCTATAAACACTAGACACTGTATCCTTTGAAACAGGTAGCCCCAGGGCTGTTCAGCTGTTGCCCTTGACCTTAAGAGAACTTTTATTTTTCTCTCTATTTTCAGCCCAGATTCTATTTCCAAGCCAATGTGACATCGTGGCCTTTTTTTTTGAAGAGTTTGCCAGTTGTGCTAATCTCACCAAGTTGTACAAAACATTTGGTATATGTTTAACATATATTATGTTGAACTGCAAAGAACTGCTTTTGCCAAATACACTCCACCTGATAGAGCAAGCAGTTTTATCTAAGCCAGATTATGTATTAAAAATGTGTGTGCTTTGACATTAAAAACAATTGATAAACTAGAAGTCTCTATCTAATTCTTTCAGCTGTAACTTCAGATTTAAAATAGAAGCAAAGCAAAACACAGAAATTGATTCAATAAAAATTAGTAGTTATTCTGTATTATCAGAAAGACAGCTACTTTTCAAAAAAATGTAGAATACTTAGATTTTTTCCATTTTAATTTAGGGATAATAGATAAATCAAATAAATAAAATGAGCATAATCATAATTATCTGTTTCTGAGGAGAAATACAGACCATAGATTCTGCTTATAATCACTAGATGTTAATATAATTAAGCCCAGATAACAATATGAAGTAGTATTGTGTTTTTTTTGGTTTGCTTTTAGAGAGGGTGTACTTTCAATGTTATAAAAATTAAAGTATCTATTTATTTCTATGAATTAAAATGAACCAAATTGAAACACTTGTGATTAGGGTTTTACATGAATATAGTTTTTTTTTCTTCATGCATGCTATTATGAAATTAATTTTTAAGTGGGTACTGCATGTTATTAATATGTAACATTTAAAGCTGAGAAATGCCTCCATTATTACTAAATAATTCTAAAGGTTAACAGTTTTATTTTACTAGTTTTGGAGAAGACACTATCATCTTTGTGATATATAAATAATGTTCTACACAACGAGTAATTAGAGTACTAATTTGAATTTTGAAAATGAAATAAAAATGAATAAATTTTTCTGTTATGTAAGTAATTTTTCCATGTTAAACTAGAAAGATCATCAAGATGTGATTTTAATCATTTCTGATTACCATATAGTTTTGCATGTCCTCCATAATCTCACGCATGTCCACGTAGCAGTCTTCCTGATTCTGCTCTATGCCGCCGAAGGTTGACCTCTATGGATCCTGCCAGCGAGCTACCTTGCTCTCTGGGTTGGACTGGGCCAATAAGAAGCAGCTGTAGATTGAATCAGAAGAGGAGAATGTGGCCAGGATGTCTATTACAGTGTAACTCTGCTTGCCAGGTGACCACAGGTTGGCTGTGTCACTCTGCCAAAGGCCATAGTGTTTCTCAGGCTATCTTACCCACACATCTAACATCTCCGTGTTCTGGAAACCCATCTCTCTACTTCTGATGAAGGGATGGTCATGGAGCCCTAGAGTTGCTAGCCTCATGTGTCCTGATTCTTCCCTTACTGGTTTCTCTAAACCCTGCCCATACTACTTGCTAAGGAGAAAGTATCTTTATTAAAAACTCATCAATTATATCATTTAAAAGATCCACCTATTTCTGTCAGAACTCTTACATGACATTCATCTGGACTATTAGAATTAAATTCAAGTAGCCTTCTTACAGAGTTTTATAAACAAATCACAAACTTTGCACCAACTCCACTGTACTTTTTTCTATATTCTCAACAGTGCACATGCATTTATCAAGACTTACCTTCATTTATAAGTGTTCTAATAAAAATATGTTTGCTATCATTAACATCATCATAATAGTTTTTAAAGGCAGAGTTGATTGTTTTGGTTAAAAATGTTAAATGCATATTAATCAAAATTTTTAAAGCTGTGATATACAAAAGATATAATTTAATTAGACCTACTAGTCTTTTAGTGAGTTCAAGTATCTGCTTCATGTGCAGAGCAAGAAGTGTTCTCCTCATTGGCATAACCCAAGCACCTGGCAGAGGCCATCACATGACAGATTGTCAATAAATTTTTGTGAATTGAACTTATAAAAAATTATTTTTTTCATTTTCTAATTAACTTAAAAAGGACTCTAAAAGTTTAAAGTTCTAAAACTACTTTTAATAGACAAAATATTTAATTGACATGTTATGATTAGGGGATTAGATTTAAAAACCTATACTTTAATTTCTGGAACAGCAAAACAGAATCTTAAACCTGGAAGTGTTCTCTGAGAACTCTAGCTTGACAATCATCCTTCAGAATGTGAAAATTGAGACCAAAATAATCTAAGTGAATCATCCACAATAGACAAATAACTGATTCTAAATTTAAATATTTCCCAATTTTACAGGTAAATATAAGCCTCTGTATTTGATAGATATGTCTAGGGAATTCCAGCTGCTCCATAGACCAAGCACTCAGAATTTGCTCTGAAGAGTAGGTACCATTTTGGGGAAAAAGTACCTCTGAAGCTTCTAGAACATCCTCCTGTGATCAGGGAATTGGCTTAACCTCCTCATTTCTCAGGAGTTGCACAGACTGGTTGATCCCTCGCTGGATTCCTAGACTTTAAAGGCTGATTGATTCCCACTAAACTGCCATCAATAAAACTGGGAGTTTCAAGATGAGGTGGCGCTAAGACAGAAGATTTTAGAAATAGTACCATTCAGGGCTGAGACTGACTTAACTTTCTTGCTGCTCACTCTGTTTCTCCTCTTCTTGTTCCTCCCTTTCTCTTGTATCTCTCTAATATCTTTGTCTTTTTCCACAAACTTCTCTCAGTTCCTCTCTTTCCCTCTTCTCATGCTGTGTTCTCAACAGTAAGGTATCATAGCCACAGTATCCCTCCTCCCACAGATAATGTTGACTGTATCAATTCCTTTGACTGGAAAATTGACAAATAGAATTCAATTTATTTCAACCAGTTACTGTTGGAGGTCAAGCAATGCTCTTAGGAATAAGTTACATTGCTGACCTCAACTTAAAAATCTTGACCAAGTCTTATGTTGGAGAAAGTTATCATAGCCTTCAGCTGACCTGAGAGCAGGAGGCATGCAGTCACCCATGCGCTTTGAGGCTTCTTATCTCCTCCCTCTCCTTGCAATATATATCTTGTCATTTCCATACTAGCAGGGGTTTCGAGGACTTACCCATGAGAGAGAAGGTATTGTTGAGACCACCTGAACTGAATCCATGACCCAGTTAAGATCTCTGCATAAACTTTTAAGATTCTAGAGGCAGGGGCAAAGATCTAGTCATCTTGCAGCTGCCCAAGAAAAGTCTCACAATTTCCCTTGCTTATTTTTTTAAAATAATTCTATTTATTTATTGGTTGTGCTGAATCTTCATTGCTGCAGGCTTTTCTCTAGTTGTAGAGAGAGAGTGGAGGCTACTCTCTAATGGTAAAGCATGGGCTTCTCATTGCAGTGGTTTCTTTTCAAGAGGAACATGGAATCTAGGATGCGTGCGCTTCAGTAGCTGCGGTATGTGGGCCCAGTGGCTGCAGAGCACAGACTCAGTATTTGTGGTGCATGGGCTTGGTTGCTCTGAGGCATGTGGGATCTTCCTGGACCAGGGACTGAACCTATGTCTCCTGTGTTGGCAGGCAGATTCTTCACCATTAAACCACCAAGGAAGCCCTCCCTTGCTTATTAAAACCACCACTTACTGATCTGGAGTGATCTGCTTCTTTCTTGGGTCTCTCCCTACCCACCCTATAAGGGAGCCAGTGTTGCACTGCACCCCAGCAACTACGACTGACTTTACAAATCAGTATCTAGAGATAAGTAAGTACATAGTGGTGCTTCAATTTCCCTAAGTAGAGACAGATTGAGTCATGTCTACTTGAAGGAACCAAAATAGGCATCGTGAAATAAAAAAATATATTTGAGTTGAACAATTTACTATAATAGATACATATAAAAAGAGATCTTAGATTGCTTTGTACTAATTAGGAGAAAATCTGGAAAAGGAAGATAGAACTAGCCCAAGGAGAGCTTGCATGAGAGACCCAAAAGTTCAGTAATTAGGAAGTTTGCAAAAATTCTTTGAAAAGTGCTTTTAAATATGAAAGTGACATTTAAATATAAATGTCACATTTAAATAGAAATGTGACATATTTGTAAGTGTAAATTAAGTGATCAAGTTACCTGAACCAATGGAAAAAAGTAAATTCATCAAACTTGAAATAGTACAGATACAAAATGAGGCACACTGAGATATTTGTAATCATTTGTTTCTGGTTCTGCAAAGTGAATAGTTACAGTAACTATTTTGAGACCCATACATTTTACTAGGGCTTCCCTGGTGGCTCAGATGGTAAAGAGTCTGCCTCCAATGCAGGAAAACTGGGTTCAATCCCTGGGTGGGGAAGACCCCTGGTGAACGGAATGGCAACCCACTCCAATATTCTGGGAAATCCCACGGACAGAGGAGTCCCTGGGGTCGCATAGTTGCACGTGAATGAGCGATTATTAACACACACATTTTACTAATTTTATTGGTGTCCAATTTAAATCAAAATCAAAATGATCAGCAAAAAACATTCTAAATTTTTCTTTAGATCTGCAGGGCTTAAAATAAAACACAGCAAACAAAATAAAGATATAGAAACTGAAGCATAGTACAATGACAATCTACAAAGAAAGCATTTCTTTAGTAAATTGGCCAAAAAGAATCAGACTTTGCTCACCTTCTTTCATTCATTTTTTTCCTATAGATAAATGTTGGTAATTTGCTCTTGCTAGCCTATTTTAGGGACAGGAGGAGATTCCCACCCACCTGACCGCCCCCCTCACTTTAGAGAAATAAATCTAGATTTTGTGCTAGAAGCTCAAGTTTGTTCAATTGTGCTTTGAAGTATTTTGAATATTACCTGAAATGTAATAATATTTCTAAATCACTGTGGGTCATCTATCTTTCACATTCCCCTAATAAAAAAATAACATTTGCATATACACTACATATGAATCTATATAACACATGGATCTGGGAACACATTTTACCAATTGAAATATCTGCAAGAGTATTATTTCACATTTATTTATGTTAAAAAATCTTAATAAATAAACTTTTTGCCCAATTTCAAAATGTTTCTTAATGTTTCAAGAAATAAAACTGTTAGTTCAGCTTCTGACTTAACTTACATAAGCAGGTTTCCTAGGTTAAACTCATGTTTTCTCTATAACTCATATTCTAAAAACATTAATAAATTGGATTTCCATACCATGCCTATTGTTATATATGCTATGAATTATTTTTGAAGTGGACAAAAAGCTGTTAAGATGGGCCAATGATGATTGTCTTAATCAGTTTCTCAGCATCAAGAGTTACACCTGGAAACTGTTTATCATAGCCAAAAAGGCACGGCCTTCTTGGGATGTGGCTCATCAGAATGACTAATACAAAGTAATTTTTCTCATAAATCTGTCTATTCTCCCACCATCTGTTATTTGCATTTTTAGAGAAAGTTTAAAAAAAAAAAAAAAAAGTACTGATGGAATGTTTTGACCCAACTGCCGTTAAATTCACATGGTTCCCTCTTTTAGTTCCCAAGCTGACATTTCAGCCCAGCCTACAGTGAGGTATTGCATCAGAATAATCCTCTGCAATGGGAGTCCCAAGTGAGACATCTAGAGGCCAAAGGGGGAATTGCTAAAGAATTAAACCATCATTAGTATGTATGTTATAGCATTTTGTTATGTAAAAGCATTTTATTTCAAATCCATGTTGATTTTTTTTAATGTCAAATTAAAAAGAATCTTAACAGTCTGTGTACACATCCCTGAATATCAGCTCCTAAATTCACCCCTTGCTTTAATTTCCAGAATGCCAGACCTGTGGGTTTAACCACTTTCTTGGCTTGACAATGATTTGATAGGATGATTTGTGCGGTTTCGTACTGTTAACAGCAAAGAAGACGCAGATTTCTGCTCCTGTGAAAATATGCACTTCTAGAATGCATTTTACACCTTATTTCTAGATATGTGCATAGACATTTGTCTTGGACAACTGCCAAATAATGCCTACCTAAAGCTATTAATCTAGATAATGTTTCATTCCAGCTGAGACTCATATAACATTCCTAAGAAAATTGATAGCGACATTATCCATCCTATGATACACAAGACATTCTGACAGGCACTGAGTGTACAATGGTGAAAAAGGCAGAGATAGTCTCTACCCTCCTGGAGCTTATAGTCCTAGTGTGGAGAGAATAAAGGGTAAAAAGCAACACAAAAGCATATTTACTTACAAATTATAGTAGGTACTGGAAAGGAAAGAAGAGCATGAACTCATGAAACCATAGGGATTCATTGATAGAGGTGGTTTGGAGAGTCACCTAGGGATTAAACACAATATTTCACAGTTAAAAGAATATAAGATCTAGAGAGATAAAGATATTTGTCCAAGGTCACAGAACTTATATGTGGCACATTTCAGATTAGAGACAGAACAAACTAAAAGGAGTTAGTTTTACCAAAAACTAAAATAATTTTGCATCAAATTAAAATGGCAACCAGCTCCAATATTCTTGCCTGGAGAATCCCATGGACAAGGGAGCCTGGTGTGCTACAGCTCATGGGGTCACAAGAGTCGGACACAACTTAGCTACTAAACCACCACCAAAATGTTTTTTTCTAGCTTAGCTGGGGAGCAAGAAGATTAGAAAGAGCAGTAGAAGAAAAGATTCTTCTTTGTTTATAAATGCCAAAAGAGAAAGGCAATTGGTGATTCCTTTTAGGAAGTTGTATCATTCAGGCTAACATCTTATGATGATAACTAACAATCCTAAAGTTTTAGTCTGTTACAGCAGAAAAGATCTAATCTTCTTTCACGTCTAAGTCCTTCATGCATTGACGTGGCTCTGCCCCAGTTAATCTTCGCTTCTGAAAACCAAACTAACAGAGAAGTCTTGTCGCTGAAGCACCATTGGTTATGATAACAGAAGGAAACACAAATTTGTTGAATCCCGTTTTGGCTCTTGAAGCTTCTACTCAAAATCAGTGCATGCTGTTTTGCTCACAAAGCAAGTCCAGGGTTTCATCTGAGTATACTCCTGCTGAGAGGAGTAGTACATATGGGTGTAGAATAAATACAACCCACGACATATATGGATTATATGTTTTTCATATGAAGACTTTAAGGGATGCAATTTTAGTGAATAACTCTGATAGCCCATGTAGATTAATTTTTGACCTAATAGTTCTTTACTATAGCAGTGTGTACATGTCACGTTGCTCTATTTAAAATAAATAATCAACAAAGACATACTGTATAGCACAGGAAATGCTGCTCAATATTATGTTAACAACCTAAATGGGATAAGGATTTGTAAAAGACCAAGCATGTGTGTGCATATATACATATGTATATATATACACACACATAACTGACTCACTTTGCTATACAACTGAAACTAAGACTAAAACTATATTGTTAACCAACTAAACTTCAATATAAAAAGGTTTTTAAAAGTAACATTTTACTGTCTCAGCTTGTGTCTACTTTTTTCTGTTAATACTTCACTTCTTATCTTTTGTGAGGGACTCTTCACCTCTCCTCTTGGTTCATGGGACCTGAGTTCCTAACCTCAGTTTTGAAAATGAAATACCCTTTTACATCAGATCTAAGCCCATCAGTGCTTCAACTTGTCCTGGCCACAATGATGGAGTCACAAGTGGGAACTTAATCTATGGCCGGTCTAATTAAGACAGTGCTCCATGCTTGTGTGGGAGGGACAAGTGGATGGTAACACAGAGGGAAAATTCCTTTCCTCCTAGACTTGGACCTCAGAGGATGTGAAGCAGAAGATGATGGTCACCTTGTTCACAGTCAGAGCTTGAGAGTGAAGCCCAGCAAGGTGAAGGGGAGTGTGCTGATCTGAGACCTGCAGAAAAATCAAGCCTCTTGTGATATTATTTGAGCTCCTGAATGGAGCTGTTCATGGAGACAGCTCTCTCTTTTGACTTTCCAGTTATTGAGATAATTTTGTTGTTGTTACACTTGATTTGTTTCAGGCTTTCAACACTCACAACTTGTGGGAGTTCCCTGGCAGTCCAGAAGTTAGGACTCTGCGCTTTCTCTGCCACAACCCCGGTTCAATCCCTGATTGGGGAACTAATATCTGATTTGGCTGCACTGCACAGCCAAAAATGAATTTTAAAAAACACACACTTGCAATTCAAAATACGTAATAAATATTTTGAACAAATTACTCTGGATTTACAGTTTTTCCTCTGTTTAAAATAAGGAAGCAATCAGATTAGATGGTATCCAGATACAGCTTTCTGAGATTCCATAATCTAGGACACAGTATGTCATGACTGAGGCTCTAGTATAAGAGCACTAATTTTTACATCTAAATGGAACCGGACTTCCAGCACTTCTGCTGCTGTCAATGCCCAGAAATGCTCTTCTCCTGAGCACTGCAGCTTTGTTCTATGATATAGATACTCTACATCCCTGCTTTCAGACTGACAAAATAAATCTACTGATATAATTTAGCTGTATTTTAATCATTATTTCACAAGGGCCCAGGGCCCAGGCCCTTCCAATGCCATCTCTTCAATCAGCAGGGTTCTAGGTGGCAGACACACTGCCACCTGTCAGAAGCATTTCTGCTGCAACTTGGATCCTTCTCTGTTTTCTTGTTTTGTTGTTTCAGTCAGTTAAGGCTCCAACCTTTACGGCATTTTCACCATTCTCATTTTTCCTTTAGGTACCTAAGGGGTGATCTACTTGACTCTGATTTTTCCATAAATTTCACCTTTCCTGTTTGGTGAAAATTCTAGAAAACCTGAGAACATATGAGAAATAGAAGGTATGTCTTACCAATTTTAATTCTAAATTCAGAATCAAAACTAGTTTGATGAGTCCCCCAGATTATTCCTAAAACTTAAGAGTAGCTTTACTCTTCATGAAAGATGCTTAAGTCCCCTGAATCCTTGAAGACTTAGGATCAAGAGCAAAGAAATGAGGCTCCTACAGCCTTCATCATTGTAAGTATCCAACAGATTTCTGAGTCATTAGGAACTGACCAAATAAAATATGTTGTTTTTTTTTTTGCTAATAGGATTCTTAAAATAAATTACTCTGTGATCTCTCTCTGAGTGTACTTTACCAAAACCTCACTTTCAACTTCATAACAAAACTTCATACTTTGCAATTGGAAGAGGAAAGTTTTCATAACTCTCTAGGGGGAAATTAGATTGGGAAATTCTGAGATTATGTGGGGGGAGTTGGATTATCCTGTTTTTTTTTTTTTAATCTAAATCATAATGACTCATTTATGGGTTCAAAAACAATGTTTTGAATCTGTAATAAAAGACTTCCAATTGCAAACAGTGGGTTTTGCAACAATACATGAAGAAACACTAAAACCCAAACTGGGTAGTAATTCAATTCCACAACCAATATTTAACTTCTAATGCATACAAAGCATCTTGCTAAATACGATGGTGGCAAATAGACAGGTGCAATCAAGTCTTCACACTCAGTGAGCTGGCACTGTCTCAGAAAATAAGACAAGCACAGATAAATATGGCTAGTCTACAAGGTGTTATAGATTCTTCATGGTAAGGGAAAGTCAAAAAGTATTTCCTGAAGGGAAAACCACGGAAGCAGATTTTATGGTCTTTGAAGCCACAAATTCAAAATGACAGTGATGATGTTAATGATAAATAGAACATAGAAACAGCCAAAACAAAGGAATGTTTGTTAATGTATTACTCACAAATTCTATTAGTAAGCATATGAAGATTATGTGATTTAATCCTCATAGTGACATTAAGACACAAGAGTCTCCTCGTTTTAGGGATAAACACAGCTGTAGCTTACAGTGTTTAAATATTTACCTACAGAGTCAGACATGACTGAAGCGACTTAGCATGCATGCACAGACAGCTGATAGGGGAGAAGTCAGAAATCAAGCCCAGGTTTATCTCACACCAGAGCCTGAACATTCACTTTGTGACTTATTTCCTTGTCTCAGACTAATAAACTTCTTCCTTCTCTCTGTGACTGACTGTTTTGGGTTTTAGGATCTTTATAAAGAGAATCTGGCATGGTTTACTCTGTCCTAGGACTGTCCTCCCCAAAGTCAGAACCCAATTACATTAATACTGACAGTGATCGTAAACTGGAGATGACCCAACAAGGACCTAGGTAATTCCAGAAGGATCTGATCCAATCACAGAGGCAAAGAGTGATCCTAAGGTTCCCTGACGCCCATTGCAAGTGAGAAATATCTTCCATACTTGACAGGATTTCTATGTTCCTTGACCTTCACAGTTACTGCTACTAAGTATATCTTTCACTTTATTGTGCATTGTACATGAGGGCTCAGTGGTGTCTGATTCTTTGTGACTCCATTGACTATAGCCTGCCAGGCTCCTGTCCATGGAATTTTCCAGGCAAGAATACTGGAGCAGGTTGCCATTTCCTACTCTTCCCAGCCCAGGGATCAACCCTGAGTCTCTTGTATCTGCTCCACTGGCAGTCGGATTCTTTACCACCATGTGCCTGAGAAGCCATCTTTCAGTTAAAACCAGGTAAATTGAGTCAACCCATGATCATCCCACAGATGATGCTGACTCAGTTTGTTTCAGAGTTAAGAGGAAGAACTAGAAAAAGTCACCATATTCTCTAAAGTAATACAACTTTGGACTCTGAGGGAGAGGGAGAGGGTGGGATGATTTGGGAGAATGGCATTGAAACATGTACACTGTCATGTAAGAAACTAATCGCCAGTCTATGTTCGATGCAGGATGCAGGATGCAGGATGCTTGAGGCTGGTGTACGGGGATGATCCGGAGGGATGATGTGGGGTGGGAGGAGGGAGGGGGGTTCGTGTTTGGGAGCTCATGTACACCCGTGGCGGATATATGTCAATGTATGCCAAAACCAATACAGTATTATAAAGTAAAATAAAGTAAAAATAAAAATTAAAAAATAATAATAAAAATAAAGTAATACAACTTGTATTAGAACATAAATTCCATAGAAAGAGTCATGTTTTGAATTTTAACTAGAATTTTGATGTACTAACCATAAAATCCTCAAAGAGTACAGATTGCAAATTGTGACTATGATAATTTAGGTATTTCTTTTGTATAATTCAATTCATTGTACTGTAGCATTTTGATTGGAATTTTAAAGGAAAATTTGATTCATTAGCCAAAAATTAGTCAAAATAAAATCTAGAAGCTTTGAAAAATCACAGTATTTGATTTCGTTCTTTGAAGATGCTGAAAGTAAGTCTCCTCACATTTTTACTGTGATGGACACTTCTCCGTGGGTGTTCACCTTTTTTATTGATTGCTGAAACTTGTTCTTTTGATATTAGGTGCTATTTTTATGTGATTCTATTTCTTTATTGTTTAATTGTTTTCCTCAGTATTTGCCTCTGGGCCTTTTGAATTGTGACAAAACAGCTGGTACATGACAAGTTGCCAGAGTTAACAGCCGCCTGTCACACTCCATTTCCATCTATGACACCAATGATGAGCGCAATGCCAGTTTTAAATGGACTCATTCCTTTAAACCCAGAAAATTGTGTTCATGCCTTTGAGCTGTCAAGAGGATAAAAACACATCCACAATAACCTATACCTAATTCAAAATCTCTGTAATATTTGAGTCATATTACCTTTTAGTGATTACCAAAAGAACATATAAATTAAAAACAAAAGTCTGAGAAGCACATGAAGAATAAAGCACATTCTTAAGAAATGACATAAAAGATAAGACACATTTTAAAGGTAAAATGATGGACACCTTATCCTCATAAAAGGCAGATAGCCATGGACATTTCAATTCTGAGTAATATAAAATCAAAATGAATGGTCTAGATCAGAGCACATAAATTATAGAACAAGAAATTAATTACATTTCCTACAGTTAAAATCCAAGGTTCTTTCCATGTTGATCAAGTTTTCAAAATACAGCTAGTGCTGGGTACCTGAAAATTATGTAAATACCATTAACATGAATTTATGTATTTACCTTTAGAGGCTTCAGGTTTAACAGTTCTGGCAACTTTGTGATACTTTTCAAAGATTGAAAAGATTTTTGTCACATGGCACCCCACTCCAGTACTCTTGCCTGGAAAATCCCATGGGTGGAGGAGCCTGGTAGGCTGCAGTCCATGGGGTCGCTGAGTCAGACACGACTGAGCGACTTCACTTTCACTTTTCACTTTCATGCATTGGAGAAGGAAATGGCAACCCACTCCAGTGTTCTTGCCTGGAGAATCCTGGGGATGGGGGAGCCTGTTCGGCAGCCGTCTCTGGGGTTGCACAGAGTTGGACACGACTGAAGCAACTTAGCAGCAGCAGCAGCAGCAGCAGCCTCCAGTGTGAAGTAGGAAAATTTAGCCTCTGAGATCCTTTCATCGTCTCCCCCTCACCTCCCTTGTCCTCCAATGCCTTCTCCAAATACACACCTCTCCTATTTTTTGTCGCCAGGACTCCTGTAAGCACCGTGACAGCATCCTCTCCTTTGCCCTCACTTGTAAAGAAACAACTTTTTGCTCTACTTCAGTGCATCTAGTTCTGGAACAACTTCTAGAGCTGTCAGTTAGTGGTACTGCACTGCTTTTGGTCTTCTGCAAATACAAGACTCCGTACCTTAATCGGAAGGTTCAAAGGAGAATCTGAAAAGCTGGGAGGAGAGAAGTCACCTTGCCTTTCCTGCGTTCAGCATATTAAAAATAAAACAAAATAAGACAAAAACAAAGTACCCTTCACTCCCTCTCCAGAATGTTCCAACAGGTAACTTTTTTAGTATCTAAAATAGCACCTTCCATCATCCCAGATCCCTTACCTGTTTAAGTTCATATTATTTCCAGCATTGTATGTTTGTTTTCCCATATAGAATATACAGTACATGAGGGGGGTTGTGTCTGTTTTGTTCACTATATCCCCAGGACCCCAGCACATAGTCAGAGAGTCAATAAATATTTATGAAAGGAAGGAAAGAAGGAAGGGCAGGAAGCAGGAAAATGAAGTAAAATAAAAGGGAATGGTTATGTCTTTCTGGAACAAGAAAATTTTGTGATTACTCAGAAGACTAATGATCCTTGTTTTTTCATGATATTTTACTATACTTTTAAAAAATAAATGTTTTACATTTGTATATCTTTTTAAATATTCAACTAAAAGTAAATCAAAACTAAATTACTTCTATGGTTGAGATATAGCTCCTCTTACAAAGCAATCAGGTTCTTTTTATATGTTTCATATATGATGTCAAGAAATATTTCAAAAAACAACTTAACTTGAAACACCATAATCATTGGTATTTTTCTGCCAGATGTTTAAGCAATCACTAAGACATCCTTTACTTATAGACACCCTATTCACATGTGCTTCAGGTTGCCAATGCTGATTGCATCTAAATTTATAGAATTATAGGTTGCCTCTGATCAGTGAAACACATGCATTTGGTAGGTAATCTTAAATTCATTTTTAGCTTTCAGCAAAAACATTATAAAGCTGAATTTTCACATGGTGAGAAGTTGAATTATCAAGATTTATGTATCAGAAAGTCTTTCAGGTAATACAAATGATGTTATTATAGCTTTTTTTAACCAAGAGAAATTCAGATGCTTTATGAAATGACTCAATTAGATTTCCAAATATCCAATGTCAGTAAATGACGAATAATTCATTCCTACTGAACTATGTCTTAAGGCATGTTTCATTAATGGACACTATTTACCTTGCCTGTATATGCTAAATAATATTTCAACTATAATCATATAAAGTCCTTTCAATCCATGAATCCATCTAACATGGTTCATTAAGTTAATAACTAATAGAAAAAATAAAATGTTAAAAATTAAAAATTGCTGATATTGAAATCATTCACAGATTCACAGGAGATGGAAGAGAACCCAGAGCTCCAATTGAGAACTCAAGCCCCTTTATATCTTGATTTCAGCCTATGAGACCCTGAGCAGAGAATCCATCTAGGTTGTGCTTTGATTTCTGAACTACAGAAAGACTGAAAGAGCAAGCAGATCCTAGATTAAGCCACTAACTCAACTGGAATTCCATCATGTCCACTAGCTTTGTTTGTAGTGTCAACATCCATTGGATCACAGAAAAAGCAAGAGAGTTCCGGGAAAACATCTATGTCTGCCTTATTGACTATGCCAAAACCTTTGACTGTGTGGATCACAACAAACTGTGGAAAATTCTTTAAAAAATGGGAATAGCAGACCATCTTACCTGTCTCCTAAGAAATCTATATACAGGTCAAGAAGCAACAGTTAAAACTGGACATGGAACAACAGACTGGTTCCAAATTGGGAAAGGAGTATATCAAGGCTGTATATTGTCACCCTACTTATATCACTTATATGCAGAGTACATCATGAGAAACTCTGGGCTGAATGAAGCACAAGCTGGAATCAAGATTGCTGGGAGAAATATCAATAACCTCAGATATACAGATGACACCACCCTTATGGCAGAAAGCAAAGAAGAGTTAAAGAGCCTCTTGATGAAAGTGAAAGAGGAGAGTGAAAAGCCTGGCTTAAAACTCAATATTCAAACAACTAAGATTGTGGCATCCGGTCCCATCCCTTCATGGCTAATGGATGAGGAACAACGGAAACAATGAGAAACTTTATTTTGCGAGGCTCCAAAATCACTGCGGATAGTGACTGCAGCCATGAAATTAAAAGATGCTTGCTCATTGGAAGAAAAGCTATGACCAACCTAGACAACATATTCAAAAGCAGAGACATTACTTTGCAACAAAGGTCCATCTAGTCAAAGCTATGGTTTTTCCAGTGGTCATGTATGGATGTGAGAGTGGGACTATAACAAAAGCTGAACACCAAAGAATTTATGCTTTTGAACTGTGGTGTTGGAGAAGACTCTTCAGAGTCTCTTGAACTACAAGGAGATCTAGCCAACCTATCCTAAAAGAAACCAGTTCTGAATATTCACTGGAAGGACTGATGCTAAAACTGAAACTCCAAAGAACTAACTCATTGGAAAAGACTCTGATGCTGGGAAAAATTGAGGGCAGCATGAGAAGGGGATGAAAGAGGATGAGATAGTTTGAAGGTATCACTGACTTGATGGACATGAGTTTGAGCAAGCTCCGGGAGTTGGTGATGGACAGGGAAACCTGGTGTGCTGCAGTCCATGGGGTTGCAAAGTCGGACATGATTGAGTGATTAACTTAAATTTAAGCCACTAAGTTTGTTGTAATTTATTATACAGATAAAATAACTAATACTTATCAACAGTCATACTATTTGGAGTGGATAGCATATATAGGTTGAACCACATGAAATTTCTGATCTTTAAACATTTTTATTACAAAAAAATAATGGCAATTTCACAGAGTTCAGTGAATCCACATGCTGATTAGTTAATTCTCTGTGGTTGTAAGATTGAGATTCTCAGCAACTAAAGGACACCTGCAGTTGCCTGCTGCTCTCTGTAGGTGGTTCATATGGTAGTTTGTTTCTGTAGAATTAACAGGAGAATCTCTGGCTTCTTCTATATCCAACCTCCAAATCTTCTTTCATTGGACTCACTGATAAGGTTATGCCCACCCAGGGTAACCTCCCTTCTGATTAAGCAAAAGTCAATTGACTAGTTATTTGACTTTAATTAAATTAATCTTGGACTTCCAGGTGGCACTAGTGGTGAAGAACCTGCCTGCAATGCAGGAGATTAAGAGATGTGGGTTTGATCCCTAGAATTAGAAGATACCCTGGAGAAAGGCATGGTAACCCTCTCCAGTGTTCAGCCTAGAGAATCCCATGGACAGAGGAGCCTGGCAGACTATGATCCATGGGGTCACAAAGATTCAAATTAACTCTGTAAAATTTGTTTACTTTTCTTATGTTCTATTAGTTAGAAGAAAGTTACACATGTCACCCACACTCACGGAGAGGGCATTAACAAAGCTGTGCATCACTTTAAATTACTCTCCCTTATGAACCAGTAAGAAAGTAATCTGTAATCCATTATCCAGAAAAGTGAAGTCTCTCAGTCTCTGTCTCTCTCCGTCTCTGTTTTTCTTTGTCTTTATTGTCTAGCTTCTATTCCAAGCAGCAGATAATTTTAATTGTAATTGTCATTTTTTACTCATTCATTTCTCACTTTAATTCTGTGTCAATCTTATTGATGATATCTGTTATTTTTGCCAATATATCTTCTCCCAGTGGCAACCCACTAGAGTATTCTTGCCTGGAAAATCCCATGGACAGAGGTGCCTGGCAGGCTACAGTTCCATGGGGTTGCAAAGATGAATTTGTTGGTCACCATAAGAGGGAAAGTGAAAGTCAATCATTTCAGGCTTGAAGGTGAGTATGTCCATTTTGCAAAGAGAATAATCTCCATGATGTAACTCCCATTGTGGGAAAAATGGACACCGAGTGATTTCTTGAGCTAACATTGATGAACATCTTTCAAGTCCATAACTTCTCAGGCTTCCATTGTTCGACCATTTAGTAGTCTTTCATATGTGAACTACTGTTTATTCATTTATTTTGTGACTGTTTGAAGGATGTAATAAATCCATGTAACTGACATTCTAGTTGGGGTTAGGGAGAGAAAATAAGAATACAGATATGTAGTGTTTCAAATTGCAATAAGGATTGTGGGAAAAGATTTCCCAAAGTGCCTTGCAATTTCAGTGTCTTCAAGAAAAATCTAGCTGAAGGCAACATTGGAACAAAAATCAGAAGCAGGTAAGGGGTTATGTTAGTCTACAGCATGAAGAGAGATTTTCAACTGGAGAAGAAAACAATACAAATTCCTGAGGCAAAAACAATACGAAAGAAGGAAACAATGCAAATACTTTTTTGAGGAGCTACAAAGAAGACCCAGAGTATGTCTAGCAGGAATCAAAGGGAAATTCACAGAACATGAAGTGGGTAATCAAGGTGATGTGTGTTGAGACTGCAGTTGATTCCTGATGAATTGTCTTGATGGAGACAACAGAAATGCAAAATAATCCAGATAATTTTCTTTTTAGTAGCACCACCGCTGCTTGTTTAAATTTGTTCTATGTATTATTCTTGAGAATGCAATGTGTTTGGTTTTTTTTTTTAATCTTTTCAGCTTGGTCCCAAAAACATATTTAGTTTGTAAGATGAGCCATTGCTTCTCTTTTTCTCTTTCTGTGTGTGTGCCCAAGTGTGTTGAAGATTGCAGTAAGGGGACAAATATTTACTGAGAACTTGTACAGGCAAGACACTGTGTGTGTGTGTGTGTGTGTGTGTGTGTGTGTGTGTGTGTGTCTATGCTCAGTCTCTCAGTTGTGCCTGACTTTTTGTGATTCCATGCACTGTAGCCCACCAGGCTCCTCTCTCCATGGGATTTTTCAGGCAAGAATACCGGGATGGATTGTCATTTCCTCCTCCAGGCGATCTTCCCAACCCAAGAATCAAACTGATGTTTCCTGGTCTCCTGCACTGTAGGCAGATTTTTTTAACCTGCTGAGTCATCAGGGAAGCACAATTTTCATGAATTGGAATAATTACTAGATAATCACAAGGTTAGAGATGAATCACCTTGGGGAGGGTGTTGGGTCAAAAAAGTACACAATGACATACTGATATACATTTTGCACAGCAGTTTCAAATTTAGATCTGTCTTTGAAATCCATGATGCTGGAATGTTTGAAGGAGGATTCAGTGAACAAGGAGAGCTAACTTTATACCTCTAACTATATATTTATATTAATATACGTGTATGCTATATATAAGTATAAACACACATGCATTCATAAAATGTATATAAGGTGAGATATAAACCAAAGACAATGTCAAATTAAACTGGGATTTGGACACATGTACCCCAATATTCATTGCAGCACTATTTACAATAGCTAGGACATGGAAGCAACCTAGATGTGCATCAGCAGATGAATTGATAAGGAAATTGTGGAATATAACTCAGCTATAAAAAGGGACTCATCTGAGTCAGTTCTAATGAAGTGGATGAACCTAGAGCCTATTATACAGAATGAAGTGAGAAAGAGAAAGACAAATACCATATATTAACACATAGATACAGAATCTAGAAAGATGATACCAACGATCCTATGTGCAGAGCAGCAAAGGAGACACAGATGTAAAGAATAGTCTTTTGGATTCAGTGAGAGGAGAGGGCAGGGTGATTTGAGATAATGGCTTTGAAACATAACACATTGCCATATGTAAAAAAGATAACCAGTGTGAGTTTGATGAATGATGCAGGGAACCCAAAGCCTGTGCTCCATGGCAACCCAGAGGGATAGGGTGAGAAGGGAAGTGGGAGGAGGGTTCACGATGGTAGAGACACATGTTTACCTATGGCTGATTCATAGTGATGTATAGCAAAAACCAAAACAATGGCTGATTCATAGTGATATATAGCAAAAACCAAAACAATATTGTAAAGTAATTGTCCTCCAATTACAATAAATAAATACATTTTTTTAACAAGTAAAATGAGATTTGGTAGACATCTTCCAGATGAAACCATAAAATGTAATAAAGAAGTCTTGGAATGAGGGAGACTTTAAAAATGGTGGTGGAGGGCATAGTAATTACATTAACTCTGAAAGACAGTGCAGCGTCAGAAGTCAGTAGGGTAGTAGACGTGCCCAAGTCCTGTGTGGAAGGAGTGCTGTGGGAAGCAAAGGGGAAGAAACAGCTGTTTAAAATGGCACATAACAAGTCACTGAAACTGGCTACAGTTGACTCTAGAATGGCTTCATCACAGAGTGAAACCGTGGAAGTCTGCCCGAGTTGTGTCCTTCGGAATATTCTGAACATCATGACTTTTCTAAGAAGATACCAGGTGCCACTGGCTCTTCTTCTAGCTGAGTGTGGCCTCTAGATTTGATAATTAATGTGCTCTTATCTGTCATCACTTTGGGACAGTGAGTACTACCAAGCCTTTGTGACTTGTTAGCCTTTTAGTTGGGACTTTAAAACACCTGGGGGGAATTATCCTTCCAATCTTCATGTAGCACACTAAGAGGTAGAGAGTTTATCACCTGTCTATGCACTGAGATTCTAACAAGAAGCTTTCCAGATCAAAATGGAAGGAACACAGGATTGTGATGGCAGGAAATGCTCAGATATGCATCCATAGAGAGTACTCTCTGGGTTTGTTTAAAGAAAATGAAACTGTATGCTTCCAGTGCTCCTGAGCCTGTGGTGGCAACGGTGGCTTCAAAGAACAATGATCACAGCTCCATGGTTACCATGATGTAGGAACCAGTGAGACTGAGAGGAAAGCAACTACCTTTGTGTGAAAAAAAAAAAACAAAAGATCCTGGCAACAAACGTTGTTAACCTTGGGATTGGATTTTTAAATTATATGGTATAATCTGTTCCAGTGGAACCCTTTATAAATAGAACAGCATTTAATATGTTAATTTATATTTTAAATTAAATTCTTACAAATATATATGTAAATCTATTATAAAGTACTTTATATTTTTAAATTGAAATATATTAATATGCTAATACACTCTATAGGAAAGTAGAGGTGTGACTTCACACGAGGAACATTACAAATTAGTTGACTAGCATAGATTTTTCCATAGACAATTTAGATTTAATTGTTGATAATTATTAATAACAAATAATTACTGATAACTTAAAGTATATGATAAGCCATGTTTTCTTATTGCATTTGCCTTGTTTATGGTTCTCAGTTTCCTACAACGTACATTTCCTCACCATGACCTCATTTCCTAACCCATTTTTTTCTAAGCCTCTTAAACCCCCAGGTACTTCAATGATTAACTTAGTATAGTGTATTCATATTTGTACTTTGGTAGTGTGAGCTATTCAGTGCTTCCCTGCCATTTTAGAGGTCAAGAATTTGCCTGTCAATGCAGGAGACACAGGCTTGATCCCTGGTTCGGGAAGATCCCTTGGAGGAGGAAATAGCAACCCACTGCAGTACTCTTGCCTATAAAATCCCATGGACAGAGTAGCCTGGTGGGTGACAGCCCATAGGGTGACAAAGAATGGGACATTACTGAGCAACTGAACAAGAGCATGAGTTACTCAGTTTCTGTTTCATGACATTGTCTCATTCTCTATCCTTGCCTCCATTTATACTTCATATCACAAACTCCAGGTTACCTCTCTGGGGAAGATCCCTAAGTCCCCACTCTCTGTAGGTTTTTGTCAGTTCAGTCTTTCAGTCATGTCTGACTCTTTGCAAAACCATGCACTGCAGCCCCTTAGGCTTTCCTGTCCATCACCAACTCCTGGAGCTTTCTCAAACTCATGTCCATTGAGTCGGTGATGCCATTCAACCATCTCATCCTCTGCTGTTCCCTTCTCCTGCCTTCAATTTTTTCCAGCATCACAGACTTTACCAGTGAGTCAAATCAAGTGGCCAAAGTATTGGAGTTTCCGCTTCAGCATCAGTCCTTCCAATGAATATTCCGGACTGATTTCCTCTAAGATTGACTGGTTGGATCTCCTTGTAGCCCAAAGGACTCTCAAGAGTCTTCTCCAACACCACAGTTCAAAGCATCAATTCTTCAGCATTCAGATTTCTTTATAGTCCAATTCTCACACCATACATGACTACTGGAAAAACCATAGCTTTGACTAGATGGACGTTTGTTGGCAGAATGATGTCTCTGCTTTTTAATATGCTGTCTAGGTTAGACATAGATTTTCTTCCAAGGAGCAAGAGTCTTTTAATTTCATGGCTGCAGTCACCATCTGCAGTGATTTTAGAGCCCCCCAAAATAAAGTCTGCCACTGTTTCCCCATCTATTTGCCATGAGGTGATTGGCCCATACGCCATAATCTTAGTTTTCTGAATGTTGAGTCTTAAGCCAACTTTTCCACTCTCCGCTTTCACTTTCATCAAGAGGCCCTTTAGTTCTTCTTCATTTTCTGCCATAAAGGTGGTGTTATCTGCGTATCTGAGGTTATTGATATTTCTCCTGGCAGTCTTGATTCCAGCTTGGGCTTCATCTAGCCCAGATTTCACATGATGTACTTTTCATATAAGTTAAATAAGCAGGATGACAATATACAGCTGTGATGTACTCCTTTCCCGATTTGGAACCAGTCTGTTGTTCCATGTCTGGTTCTAACTGTTTCTTCTTGACCTGCATAGAGATTTCTCATGAGGCAGGTAAGGTGTTCTGGTATTCCCATCTTTGGAAGAATTTTCCACAGTTTTCTGTGATCCACACAGTCAAAGGCTTTGGCGTAGTCAATAAAGCAGTAGTAGATGTTTTTCTAGAACTCTCTTGCTTTGTTGATGATCCAACGGATGTTGGCAATTTGATCTCTGGTTCCTCTGCCTTTTCTAAATCCATCTTGAACACATAGAATTTCATGGTCCACATACTGATGAAGCCTGGCTTGGAGAATTTTGAGCATTAATTTGCTGGTATGTGCTGCTGCTGCTGCTAACTTGTGTCCGACTCTGTGTGACCCCACAGACAGCTGCCCACCAGTCTCCCCCATCCCTGGGATTCTCCAGGCAAGAACACTGGAGTGGGTTTCCATTTCCTTCTCCAATGCATGAAAGTGAAAAGCGAAAGTGTAGTATCTCAATTGTGTCTGACTCTTCACGACCTCATGGACTACAGCCTACCAGGTTCCTCCATCCATGGAGTTTTCCAGGCAAGAGTACTGGAGTGGGTTACCATTACCTTCTCCATGCTGGCATGTGAGATGACTGCAATTGTGCAGAAGTTTAAACATCCTTTGGCATTGTTTTTCTTTGGGATTAGAATGAAAACTGACCTTTCCAATCCTGTGGCCATGGCTGAGTTTTCCAAATTTGCTGGCATATTGAGTGCAGCACTTTCACAGCATCATCTTTTAAGATTTGAAATAGCTCAACTGGAATTCCATCACCTCCACTAGCTTTGTTCATGGTGATGCTTCCTAAGGCCCACTTGACTTTGCATTCCAGGATGTCTGGCTCTAGGTGAGTGATCACACCTAGATTTGTGTAATCTTTCTCTGTATTATTTATTTTCATTGCATATTTTAGATAGCTGTATACTTCTCTCAACACTGAAGTTCAAAGAGACAAATGCTACATTTTCTCATCTTTCAATCATTGTATAATTACTACAATACATACACAAAAGCATGTAACATCATGGATATTCTGAAATAGGTGCTTAAGTATATAATATGCTTACTTAAAAATTCTTTCAGACCCGCTCTTGGATAGCCCACATCATTTGGCATGGATTCTACTGTGGAAATGTCTCAATTTTTTTTTTTTCTGATTTTACTAAGCCAAGACTCCCTTCATTTTTATTTAGAATTTTGAAGTAATCTTCTAACTAGTTTGGCTCCCCTGATAGTTCAGTTGGTAAAGAATCCACCAGCAATGCAGAAGACCCCAGTTCAATTTTGGGGTTGGGAAGATCCCCTGGGGAAGGGAAAGACTACCTACTCTAGTATTCTGGCCTGGAGAATTCCATGGACTGTATAGTCCAAGAGATCGCAAAGGGTCTTACATGACTGAGCAACTTTCACTTTTACTTTCTAACTAGTTGTCATGTCTTCAGAGCATCCTCTTTCCAAGATCAGATAATCACAGTTGTTATTTTCAAAAGATCTAGATATATCAATCTCAAAAATATACCAATCTCCAACACCACCACCAAAATAGTACATTGATGTGCCCTCAGCAGCTAGTCAACCAAGAATGAAGAATGTTGATGGATGGAGCAGGGTGAACTGACAAGGGAAAATCAGCTGTGCTGATAATCAGAAAGAGTAGAATAGGCATTGCTGACAACCAGACTAAAAATAAGAAAGGCAACATGGTTGTCTGAGGAGGCCTTAAAAATAACCGAGAAAAAAAGGGAAGCTAATCACAAAGGAGAAAAGGAAAGACATACCCATGTGAATGCAGAGTTCCAAAGAATAGCAAGGAGTGATAGGAAAGCCTCCCTCAATGATCAATGCAAAGAAATAGAGGAAAAGAACAGAATGGGGAAGACTGGAGATATCTTCAAGAAAAGTAGAGATACCAAGAAAATATTTATGCAGAGATGGACATAATAAAAGACAAATGGTATGGACCTAACAGAAGCAGAAGATATTAAGAAGAGGTGGCAAGAATACACAGAGGAAGTATATAAAGAAAGATGTTCATGACCCAGATAACCATGATGGTGTGATCACTCACCTAGAGCCAGACATCCTGGAATGTAATGTCAAGTGGGCCTTAGAAAGTATCACACTGAACAAAGCTAGTAGAAGTGACAGAATTTCAGTGGAGCTATTTCAAATCCTAAAAGATGATGCTATTAAAGTGCTGCACTCAATATGCCAGCAAATTTGAAGAACTCAGCAGTGGCCACAGGACTAGAAAAGGTTAGTTTTCATTCCAATCCAAAGAAAGGCAATGCCATAGAATGCTGAAACTACTGCAGAATTGCACTCATCTCACACGCTAGCAAAGTAATGTTCAAAATTCTCCAAGCCAGGCTTCAACAGTATGTTAACCATGAATTTACAGATGTTCAAGCTGGATTTAGAAAACCCAGAGGAACCAGAGATCAAATTGCCAACATCTGTTAGATATCAAAAAAGTGAGAGAGTTCTGGAGAAACATCTACTTCTGCTGTATTGACTACGCCAAAGCCTTTGACTGTGTGGATCACAGAAAACTGCGGAAAATTCTTAAAGTGATGGGAACAATGGACTATCTTACCTTCCTCCTGAGAAATCTCTGTGCAGGTCAAGAAGCAATCATTAGAACCAGACATGGAACAACAGACTGGTTCCAAATCGGGAAAGGAGTACATCACAGCTGTATATTGTCATCCTGCTTATTTAACTTATATGAAAATTACATCATGTGAAATCAGGGCTGGATGAAACCCAAGCTGGAATCAAGATTGCCAGGAGAAATATCAGTAACCTCAGATATGCAGATGACACCACATTTATGGCAGAAAGTGAAGAAGTAAAGAGCCTCTTGATGAAAGTGAAAGAGGAGAGCAAAAAAGTTGGCTTAAGACTCAACATTCAGAAAACTAAGATCACGGCGTATGGTCCAATCACCTCATGGGGAAATAGTGGAAACAGTGGCAGACTTTATTTTGGGGGGCTCTAAAATCACTGCAGATGGTGACTGCAGCCATGAAATTAAAAGACACTTGCTCCTTGGAAGAAAAGCTATGTCCAACCTAGACAGCATATTAAAAAGCAGAGACATCATTCTGCCAACAAACGTCCATCTAGTCAAAACTATGGTTTTTCCAGTAGTCACGTATGGATGTGGGAATTGGACTGTAAAGAAATCTGAAAGCCTAAAAGTTGATGCTTTTGAACTGTGGTGTTGGAGAAGACTCTTGAGAGTCCCTTGGACAGCAAGGAGATCCAAACAGTCAATCCTGAAGGAAATCAGCCCTGAATATTCATTGGAAGGACTGATGCTGAAGCTGAAACTCCAATACTTTGGCCACCTGATGCGAAGAACTGACTGATTGGAAAGAAAACCCTGATATTGGGAAAGACTGAAGGCAGAAGGAGAAGGTGACAACAGAGAATGAGATTGCTGGATGGCATCACTGACTCAATGGCCATGACTTTGAGCAAGCTGGGGGCGTTGGTGATGGACAAGGAAGCCTGGCATGCTGCAGTCCATGGTGTTGCAAAGAGTAGGACACAACTGAGCAACTGAACTGAACTGAACTGACAACCAGACTGACATATTCCCATCAGAAGCAATGCTTAACCCAGGACATCAACAAGATCATGTCAGCAGCACCTGATGGAACATACCCCTCATCAGAGCAACTGGAGAGATTACTCTTTCTTTCCCACTATGACTCTAGTCCAACTTTGATTTTTCCACTTCAGGCATATTAAATATTTATTAAGATGCTGTTGCTAAGGTGCTTCATTCATGTCTGACTCTTTGCAGCCCCATGGACTTGTAACCTGCCAGGCTCCTCCATCCTCGGGATTCCCCAAGCAAGAACACCAAAATCCCAGTACAAATTAGCCTCTGCTACTTGACAGTTTCTAATTCAGAATTGACCCTGACTATTCTACTTCCTCCTTTAACTCACCAAAGATAAATATAAATCTCTTTAAAAAATCCCTTCTTAATCTTCCTACATAGCTATTCCCAGTTTTCTTCTGGAATGTGTTCTCTGTTTCTTCAGCATAATTAATAAACCTAATTTTGGTGTGTTTTATAGGAGAGATCCTGTTGGACTTTGATCCTTGACAGGACACACTGAGAATGTTTCAGTCACAAGTTACAATTGACCTCCCCCATCTGAGTATGTTACTATTTCCCACAGTGGAAATCATTGTCACTAATGATAAATAATGTTTTTGGGAGAATGTTACCCATGGGTTTGTTTGGAGGCAGAAAAGATGGTAAATTAGTAGATTTGCAGGAATGTAAGCAGGGTATTAAGGCACTTTATCTAAAAATCCACCTTTATATCCTCTAGTCACGCACCTTTCCTGGTGGCTCATCAGTAAAGAATCCATCTGCAATGCAGGAGGCTGTGGTTTGATTCTTGGGTGGAGAAGATCCCCTGGAGAACGAAATGACAGCCTACTTCAGTATACTTGCTTGAGAAATCCCATGGACAGAGGAGTCTGGCAGACTACAGTCCATGGTGTCATAAGAGTCAGACACGACCTAGTGACTAAACCACCACCACAATCCTCTGGGCATGTGTCTTAAGATTTCTTCACACCAAAAACATACCCTTCCTTCAGACACATAGTTCACTTTCTTGTCACTGAGATGCA